>NW_027507748.1:461982513-462582513 GCF_037356315.1 Lithobates pipiens
CGGGATGAGAAGGGCGGCTCGTTGATGCTTTCTAGCCATCACTTCCGGTTTCACCATCTGGTTCTCTATGGGATTGCCGTTTTAGAGCATTTTCTTCCTTTTCTTTTAAAATTTTTACTTTCTATTCTGTTTTTTTCCATAATACGTGCATATACTGTGTATGGATGTATACATATCAGGGCTCAAAATTTCAAGTCCTGAGCTACTAGCCAGGCCTTAAGAGTTACTCGCCACCAGTTGGTTTTGCACAGAGTGGCCCCAATCCTCCTCTTCCGGGGTCCCGGCGCTCATGGCTCGTCCTCTTTTCCAGTGCCCCGTCAGAGAAGTGCTCTCCTTTGGGACACCCGTGCGGGCGCTCTACGTGTCCTGCTGCTGCATCTATTGACACAGACAGCAGGACTCAGCCTGCCCCCTGGCGCCCAAGTCATTGTATTAGATTGACAGCCACGGGAGCCAATGGCTGTGCTGCTATCAAACTATCCAATCAGGAAACGAGACACCAGCTAGAGCTGGTGTGCTCGTCCCCGGGGCGAGTAAGAACGGATTCAGGTAAGTAAAACGGAGGGTCTGGGGGGCTGCTGCATGACAGAAGGTTTTTCACGTTAATGCATAAGATGCATTAAGGTGCAAAAACATGAGGGATTACAAACCCTTTAAGTTCCAAAAATAAATATTAACAACAACTTTAACAATATTAACATTATATATATATATATATATATATATATATATATATATATATATATATATAAAATCAGTACCCATCAGTGCAGCCTCATCAGTGCAGCCTATCATTGCCCATCAGTGCAGCCTCATCAGTGCCCATCAGTGCATCTCCATCAGTGCAGCCATTCAGGTGCTCCATCCACCCAGAACGGGAGCCGCACCATTGCTTTGTCATTTGACGATGGGCAGGCTGCAAGTGGTAACAATACTGACATTAAGCATATCAGTACCCATCAGTGCAGCCTCATAAGTGCAGCCTATCAGTGCCCATCAGTGCAGCCTCATCAGGGCAGCCTATCAGTGCCCATCATTGCAGCCGATCAGTGCCCATCAGTACAGTCCTATCAGTTCTGCCTCATCAGTGCCCATCAGTTCTGCCTCATCAGTGCATCCAAATCAGTGCAGCGCCATCAGTGCCACTGATAGGCTAAACTGTAGCCTATCAGTGCCCATCAGTGCAGCCTATCATTGCCCATCAGAGCAGCTTATCATTGCCAATCTGTGCAGTGTATCATTGCTCATCAGTGCAGAATACTATTGCCCAACAGTGCAGTGTATTAGTGCCTATTAGTGTCCATCAGTGCAGCCTCATCAGTGCCCAGCAATGCATCAGGGAGGAATTAGGAGGATCTGCCAGCCAGATGACACAGAGCAGGGATCTCCCGCTGAGATGCAGCTTCTATATGAATAGCCAGGGGCTGTCAAATGAAGTTCTGCCTCCTAGACCAGCTACTCTAATAGACATTACACTGGTCCAATGCCGATCCAGGAGGCGGGACTTTGTTTAACAGCAGCCACGTCTCAGCGGGAGATCCCCACTCTGTGCCATCCGGCTGCCCGACCCTTCTGACAGTTTCCTGGCTGATTGCTTCTGGCAGAAGCAGTGCAGCCTTTTCTACAGGACATCAGAGTGGCCTGGTGGGCAGGGAGCCCCCTCCGTGATGCTCTGATGGCTGCACCGCTTCTGCCAGAAGCAATCAGCTAGGAAACTGTCAGCCCAATCCTCCCCTGCTCTACGTTGCCCTCCACTAATTTCCACTCGCCAAATGCGGGCATGCGAGTGGAAATCATATGTTTTGCAATACTCGTCTTCTCTATATTGTCAGAACATAATAAAATATTAAATATTGAACAAGAAAAAAAATGGAAATGGGACTCCCAACATGGGAGTAATATTTATCTGAATACTTAAGACGGCCATAAACGGTTCCAAAAAATACAGAAAATTTTGAAAATAAAAAACATTTTCTCCATTTCTGTTATAAAATTTTACAAATAAGTAAATTTTACTTCTTCATTGATGTGTGCTGATGACATTGCCCTGATAGGCTGTACTGATGGGTATTGATTGGTTGCACTGGTAGGCACTAATGAGGCTGCACTGATGGGCACTGATAAGCTACACTGATGGGAACTGATAGCCGGCACTGATATGCTGCACTGATGGGCGCTAATATGATGGACACTAATTGGCACAGATGGAGCTGCACTGGTGATCAGTGCCCTGATTATCAGTGTAAATGTCCCCTGTCACAGGAAAGCTATTAGTTATCGGCTTTCATTTCCTCACAGTGACAGCACTGAGGAAAGGAAATGCCGATAACCGATTGGACACAGCTGTTCACATGGTAAAGAGCCAATATCATTGGCTCTTTACCCTGACCAGTGATGCGCTGTGTCCGAGGGACACAGCTTACCACTGATCACCATACTGCACGTCCCCGTGCGCAGCTCTCCTAAAACAAGAGCGGTCCTGTTCAGCCGTTATTCTATAACAGGCCGGGCGGGAACCAGTTAACCACTTGAGATCCGCGCTATAGCCGAATGACGGCTACACCGCGGACCTCCTTTGCCGGGACTACGTCTATTGACGTCGTCCCCTGCACGAGCGGCCTGCGCGCCCCCTGAGGGGCGCGCACGGCGCGCTCTGTGATCGGCGAGTCTATGAGACTCGCCTGATCACTGATCCGAGCAAGGGGTCGAATGACAGCTGATCATGTGATGCAATAGAGCCGGTAATCGGTTATTATTCCTCCTCGTGCTGACAGCGGCGGCCATGATCGGGACATCAGTCCCGATCACGGCCAGCCCTGCCAGTGCCCACCTGCCCCTGCCAGTGCCACCTTAATAAAACATAAGTGCCCCCGTCAGTGCCCACAGTGCCACCCAGCAGTGCCACCCACAGTGCCCACAATCTGCCTCAACAACGGTGCTGCACCCCAGTGCCACATATCCGTGCCCATCAGTGTCATCTACCAGTGCCCATCAGTGCCCAGCAGTGCCGCCCATCAGTGCCCAGCAGTGCCACCTATCAGAGCCACCTATCAGTGCCACCTATCAGTGCCCATCAGTCCCATCTATCAGTGGTACCTATCAGTGCCCCTTAGTGCCACCCATCCGTGCCACCCATCCGTGCCACCCATCCGTGCCCATCAGTGCCGCCTTATCTGTGCCTATCGGTGTCACCTTATCTGTGCCTATTAGTGCCGCCTTAACTATGCCTATCAGTGCCCGCCAGTGCAGCCTATCAGTGCCCACCAATGCAGCCTATCAGTGCCCACCAGTGCAGCCTATCAGTGCCGCCTCATCAGCGCACTTCAATGAAGGAGAAAAATGACCTGTTTGCAAAATTTTATAACAAACTATTAAACATGATTTTTTTTTTTGCATCTTTTTTTGTTTGTTTAGCAAAAAATAAAACTCCGAGCTGTAATTAAATACCACCAAAAGAAAGCTCTATTTGTGGGAAAAAAATGATAAAAATTTCATTTGGGTACAGTGTTGTATGCCCGTGCAATTGTCATTCAAAGTGCATCAGCGCTGAAAGCTGAAAATTGGTCTGGGACTGAGGGGGGTTTAAGTGCCCAGTAAGCAAGTGGTTAAGCTTTGACAAAAGAAAATGGAAGCTTATTTGGTTTCTATGCACGGCTGCACCAGAATTTGCACTCTTCAGTTTTAGTAAATCAACCTCAATGGCTCTGCAGGAGGCATTCCCCTATCAACACTGACTGTATATGACCGGCTTTACCAACCAGCATACGTTTCCTTTGGCTGTCAGTACTTGAAGGACAGCTAATGTAGATCTCTCTATTTCTTCGCTTGTTTGTCCATATGAATGTTAGCATTACCGTTACATTATTTCCGTTGTGTTTCCTTTCCCTTTTTACAATAATAACCCATTGCGTTTACGTTCCTGTCTTTTTACACTGTAGTCAATGAGAAGCAGATGAAAATCACATTGTCTGGTTTTATTTAGCTTTCTTTCCATTTTTAGTGTGTTTTTAATTAGCTTTTTTAGTTTGTTGCAGTGATCACTCAGAAGGCAACTAGAAAAAGAAATAGTGAAAACAGAATGAAGAGAATGAAAGTGCAACTGAGGCATAAAAGAAGGATTAAACAATGATTTAGGACTAAGCAAATAAATCTGAAAAAAAAAAAAAAAAGAATGCAGCGAGATAGTCTAAATGTCCCCTCGGGGTTGAGCTGAGGAGCCAGACACTGCCAACGCTGCTTTTTTTTGCAGGAGAAAAAAAATATCATTATGCACAATTTTTTTTTTAATGCATTTGATTGAAACTTCCTTAAAAGCCGTCAGTCAGCAGGCACCAAAGGCTGGGGTCGTCAGCTGACTGATTGGTCAACCATTTTCTCATGTCTATGGGCTGCTTTAGCAGGCACCATTGCTCCAACCTACTCAAACATATAATGAGCTCCTTTAAACCTGTTTTACAGTTGTGCAGGACCCTTCATTTTGTTATTAATTGTGTTTTGCAACAATAAAAAATGACTTTTGTAGTGTTTTTGTATAGATTTATTTACTTGATAGGCATATTCTAAAGTATATTATTATTATTGAAAGTACTTACATAGTGCCATCAATTTACATATACATTGTACAGTCATATTGTTCCCTACCCTTAAGGAGCTTACAATCTAAGGTCCTTAACTCACATTCATATACTAGGGCCAATTTAGACAGAAGCCAATTAACCTACCAGCATGTTTTTGGAGTGTGGGAGGAAACCCACACAGGCACAGGGAGAACATGCAAACTCCAAGCGGGTAGTTTCATGGTTGGGATTCAAACCAGCGACCCTTTTTACTGTTGGCGAGAGTGCTACCCACTACACCACTGTGCCACCCAGTACTATATATATATATATATGAGGTTTTTTTTTTTTATTTGGAGACCGTAAAAGGCTTGTTTATTTGTAAAAGAAATGTATATGAGAGACAACATAAGGTAATCATAAAAAAATGTAAATTACTACTAGAAAGTAGAACTGTTTTACAATGATGCAGAGCAATTGCACAAATTATTCGTTCTACCTGTGCATATTTTTGTTTCCTGACTTTCTGCTATTGTTGATATAATGCACTTTTCCAGTTAAGCAAGTAAAGGTTACTAAGATCATACTGTCTTACCCATATGTTTACTTTCCTGACCTTTTGTGTGCTTCTGGAATTCATCCCCTGCACAAGCAATCCTACCATATTTCTGGATCTAGCCAGAGTGCAATGCAATGTGCACTATACACAAAGTCAAATAGACTAGAACAAGACAGTAAATACAATTTGATTGCTGTCTGAAGAAAAAACTTCAAAGTGAATGTAAGTGAACCCACAGCAATACCAAGCTCACTGGTGGCCAAACATTTACATTTTAGGTACATAAAAAGGTGGCTCCAGACTTAGCTTGGTTGTTGACTTTATTTTATTTCCAATGTTCCTTATACTGAGAAACAGTGTTGCTTGTGGTGTTACACAGAAAAAGAAATTCATAAAAATTCCTAAAAAAATTAAAAATAAAATTTGAAAAAAAAAAATGTAATTCACCTCTAAATGCCTGTTGCTAGGGGATCCCTCGCAGTCTGCCTCCTTCAGTGCCTGGGCTGGAGACATCACTTCCCCTCAGGTGCAGGAAGGGCTCAGCTCTGCCGCTTCCCTCCTGTCAGTCATCTTTGACACGTGACAGGTCCCAGATGACTGCACGGCCACGGCTGTGAAGCCACAGCCGGGTGCCCACAGTTATGCCGCGTACACACGAGCGGACTGTATGGCCTACTTAGTCTGCCGAAACACATTTCAGCGGACAGTCCTCTCGTGTGTGGGCTTCAGCTGACTTTTTCAGCGTGCAGTCCGGCGTACTAAGAATTTCGTTTTTTTCTAAATTCTGTCCGTCGTACTCGCATTTCGGCGGACAATCCGGCCGTGTGTATGCCAGTCCGCCGTACTTTTGAAATGAGCGGACTTTTCCCGCCCGGAGAAAAGTCCGCTCATTTCGAGCGGGTATCCAGGTAGGCGGGGCCCGCAAAGGAGACGTCGCTGGCCCCGCCGCCTGGTATGGACTTAAAGGGGAACCCCTACCCATTCACCTGTAAAATAAAAGTACAAAAAAAACACAACACACGAGATAAAATACTTTATTGCACAGCTCCGGGGGTCTTCCGTCTTCGGGGGTCTTCTCGCCGGACTCCTCCGCTATCTACTTGTAGCTCTTTTGCTAGCGGAGGAGTCCGGCTTTCTTCCTCGCCGCCGGCCTCTTCTCCCGACTTCGGGGGTCTTGTCCCCCTCTTCGGTTCTTCTGCCGGGCCACCGCGCCTTCTTATAGCTCTTTTACAGGAGGTGGCCCGGTCTTCTGTCGCCGCCGCCGCCGCCTTCCATTCTTCTTCTTCTTCTTCTCCTTCTTCTCCAGGAGATGTTGACTCGACGCTCTCTCCGGCCACAATGCCAGGGCCACGCTGCGCGGCCACTTATATAGGGACAAGGGGCGGTGTCACATGCCTTTATGTCACATGGGTTGGTCACATGGGTTGATGTCACATGGGGACTATGACATCATAAGGGGGCGGGGTCACCATGTGACACCAACCCATGTGACATAAAGCCATGTGACACCGCCCCTTGTCCCTATATAAGTGGCCGCGCAGCGTGGCCCTGGCATTGTGGCCGGAGAGAGCGTAGCCCGTTCGGAAATTCCGACGGACAGTCTGGCATACTTTTCCGCCAGACTAAGTACGTCATACAGTTTGACCATGTGTACGGGGCATTAGAATGTTGGCGCCGCCGAATGGAGGGGGGAATTAGTGGGGCTTCATTTCCCCGCATCGCTGGACCCTGTGACAGGTAAGTGTCCGATTATTAAAAGTCAGCAGCTGCAGTATTTGTAGCTGCTGACTTTTCTTTTTTGTTTAAGGGGAACACCTCTTTAAAATGTAACTTTAGTCAGAAAGTCCTGCTAGATCACTTCAGGCTGTCCCCTTTTGTGGGTATATCAATCTTCCTTCCAGTGCCAGGGGAGGAAGTGGGAGCTGGGTGTCTGTAAAAACAGGGTACCCGCTCCCCCCAAAAAAAATTACATGCCAAATGTGGCATGTCAGGGGGTCACCAACACTTAAAGCGTAAGTTCCATTTTTGGGTGGAACTCTGCTTTATCAAATCTTTTTTTGTACAATTCTCCTTTAAAGGGGTGTGGCAGGGGGGTATCCAATGCCTACATACCTTTACCAATAGGTGTCCTTCGCTCCCATCTCAAAAAGTTGTGAGGTATGGTATAGCTACAGTATGTAAAACATTAGAAATGAGTGTCTATACTGTTTAAAATCCAGTAATACACTAATAAAGTAATACATTGCTCTGCATATGCTCTATATTTTTAGGCACTAGTTTGTAAGGTCCGATCTCTTGACAGCCATAAAAAGGAATTAAACCCTCCTATCCTTTACAACCAAGATACCTGATTCTGTTTGATCTGCAACTGCAGTGCTGCACACCAATGAGCTGATTTTCAAATCTTAGCATGTATCTGAATAGCACATGTATTAAATAGATGTGTGAAGTTAAAGCGGTTGTAAACCTCAGAGAAAAGAAAACGCATACTAACTCATTGTGAAATACTTACCTTAGAACCATGCCCTGCAGTGCCGCCTGCACTCCGCTCCCATGGCCGACATCTTTCTCAGAGTTACTTCTGGGTTTGCAGGCTCCAGCGCCTTGATTGGCCGGAGCCGCGATGATGTCACTCCCACTCACTGCCCCTAGTCAGGGCACGGTCTTGAAGAAATGGCACGAGCGGGCCATTCCTTCAGTGCGCATGTGCCAATGACGTTGACGGCAGCGTATATGGTAAATATCTCCTAAATGGTGCGAGGTTAGGAGATATTTACAGTACCTACAGGTAAGCCTTTTTTTTTTTATTGAAAATGTATACTTTATTTTACATAAAAATATACAAAAAACTAATACTTCAACAGGGTACATTCCACTCTGTACAGCGCATAAAAACACCACATTACAATACAGTTCCAAGCATACAAATAAATTACATTCATCCTGCGGTATGATGTCTATTGTGTTGCGCAGAGTAATAATATCCTGAAATATCACATCATGCATGACACCGCATTACCACAAAAGCATTAACTAAAAACCAAGTCATATACCATTTCAGTCAAATTGCATTTCAACAGGCAACTGGTGTGATAGGGACTGAGGGGGCTGGTGTGATAGGGATTGAGGGGGGTGTGATGGGGATTGGGGGGTGGGGGGGAAGAGTTCACAGGCCCGAAGCTTTGTTGAACTGCCAAAGGATACATGGGGGGAGGGGAAATCTTCAGACCTCCTCTTCCTCCTTAGAGTCCATCAAGTTCTAGTCTCTGAGCAGACTGTGAACCAGTCTGCGACAGTCCTCGATGGACATCCTCTCCCCCTGGTGGATAAGGTGCTTTCTGGCGCACCATTAAGCGTCCTTAAAGCAACACAGCACCCACCAGGCGCTGTCAATGTCCTCCTGTGAATGAGTTCCACAGAAAAGTCCATTCAATACACCAAATGCAGTGCACAAAGTCTTTCAGTTCAGGTTCCAAGGCCCTCAACTGGCCCTGTGCAAAAGGGCACTCCCAGAAAACATGCAAAGCAGTTTCCTCCTGGATGATAAAAAAAGAGCAGTGCTTGTATCTGCACAGGTTTTTGGCACGCATGAATGTCCTGAGCAGAAAACTCACTTGGATTGCCATCCATGCCAAATCTTTGTGCCTGTTGGTGAGTCTCTTTGAAGAAACATTCCTCCAGACCACTTTGCAAGTGGCTGAAGGGAGGCCTTGAACAGCCTCAACAATGTTTGATGCGCTAATTAACTTGTGGATAGTTTTTGGCTTCCACAAGTCGGGCTTAACGCCATGCAGCCCCAGCTCCTTGATAAACTTAAAAGTGTCCAAGTAATACCAAGGTGTGTTCAAGTTGTAGGGGATGGAACTATCCTATTTGTCCCATCCAAGGGACCTCCAAAGAGGCAGGACCGACCAAAGTCAACCAAAGTCCTGTGGATGCACTTACAAGAAAAGAACACCCTCAGTAAAGTGGCAGGCACGCTCTTACTGCCCTTGAGAGGTTCCTTAAACATAACCGCCTGCTTCACTCTGTCCATCTCGGAGCTCCAGATGAAGTGAAACACCGCCCTGGTGATGGCCTTGCAGGTGTTTACCGGGGGGGGGGGGGGCAAGCCTGGGCGAGGTACTGCAACACAGGCAGAATCTTGCTATGGAGTACCAAGTGAAGTCTGTTTTGACGCTGAAAGTAATGGGTGCAGAAGAAGGCAGGAACCACTTTCCGAAGAGCATGACATCTGAATTCCGGCAGTTGACCTTTGCCCCTGAAGCTTTGCTGAAGTCCTCACAGGTCTGGGCGAGTGTGTCGATGGAGTGTCGATTGGATGCTGGGACTGTGACATCATAATGGGCGGGGACATCACCCGGTGACCCCCGCCCATTGTCCCTATATAAGTCGCAGCGCAACATGTCCATGTCATTGCGGCCAGAGAGAGCGTTGACTCAACATCTCAAAGAAGAAGAAGAGAAGGCAACGGCGACAGCGGCGACAGCAGATTGGGCCACCACTAGTAAAAGAGCTGGAAGAAGAGAGCGGAGGCCCGACAAGAAGCAGTGCGCATGCGCCGTAGACATCGGCGCATTGCTTTATTGTAAATATCTTCTAAACCATAAAGGTGAGATGTTAAGGTATCAGCTTTCTCGGAACCAATCAGTGGGAGTGCCGGGGCCCGCTGGGGAGTCTGGGAAGGGGTACTTAAGAGGTGTGGGTCATGTGTTTAAAAGGCAGGAGTTTATGGGACCTGTGTGGTCTGTTCTGGTTCCGAGACGGCCCCGTGAGGGGTCCTGGTCACGGGGTTTTCGACACCCTGCAACATGTTCCTGTTGGAGGCCCCTGATAGACCTGCCTGGTCTGGGGTAGGGATCCGTCTGTTCCCGAGTCTCAGACCCGGCTGGTCCGAGGCGCAGTAACTGAGGGAGGATTCAAGGTGTCCGGGTGTGCTCTCAGCTTGGAGAGGCACCACAGCTCGTGGAAGTGACCGGGGGAGGACTCTTCAGAGGAGGGCCGGCAAGTGGCATCCTGGGAAGTGCCTGGTTACTGAGTTGGGAAGGACACTGACGAATTCACGTTTTTCCAGTACCATTGAGGAGACAGGAAATGTTCCAGGTACTGAGGAAAAGGTTCCTGTTCACCTTTAGTTACAACTTGTACACATTCATAGGATTGCTTCAAGTTTTGAGTCAACGTGCTGACTGCCATGATCTATGGCTAGAGATCTGTTCAGCCTTGAAGTACTCAGCTGCGAGTGGCTACTCTCTGGGTGGAATTAGAGACTTTGTTAGACCTGCAGTTCAAGGTGCCTGAGTTCTTCACCCGTGCCTTCTGTTCCCATGGGAGACTGTGTTATTGGATGTTACTACTGCAAAATAAAACCTTTGTTAAAGGACTTCATCTGTGTCAGTGTTAAAGTTGTTGGGTACCAACCCTGGGAACCCCTAGACGTGGAAGAGCAGGCCAAGAGAAGGTAACTGGTAAGCCCAACAAGTCAAGGCCATCCAGCAAGGGATGTGGCCGCTACACAGTGTTGCCGGATCTTCTTACTACTGTTACATTTACATGCCGGTTTAGCCTCCATACTTAGCAACATCCTGTTCTATGACCAATTAGCTGCCAGTCTGTGTGTAGCCAAAACTCCAGTGGGGGATGTGGGGGGAAGACTGAGCTCATTGCACAGAGCAGGTAAGTATAACATCTTTTTTATTCTAGGGGAAAAAATTAGGCCTTACAACCACTTTCAACTTCAGGTTTAACTCCCTATGCTTGGGTTATATGGGCACTGTTGATACACAATCTAAAACCTAAATTATTTCATGGTAAAGTCAATGCTTAAATCACTGTTCTCTCATCATTGAGTATAAACTTAGCATGATTCTCTTTTGCTGTAGCGGTTACTCATTATAAAAAATAAAAAAGTGCCACAGACTTCTGGTTATAATAATTGAACGGATCTGTAAAATGAAACTTCTCCAAATGTGATGGAGGCACACTTCCAGCACTTCAGCTGTATGCAGACACACATCTAATCCAGTAGAAATTAGACATCTCGTCCTTTTATCCCCATGTTTTAGTCCTTTTGTCTGGAGTTTACAGTTTGCACCCTTTTTTGTTATTTAATGAACAATACTGCATAATAGGTTAGTGCATCATAAATAAAGGATGATAACAATAAAAGAAAAATGATGAGTACAATACCCTAGCTTGTCAATATTATTTGATGTAGCTATTCAGTTTATGCTTCACATCCACTTTATTCACATTAGGGGGTTAGGAAACATATCAAAGGTGTTTTGGGATATGACTCAGAGACCGTGCAGAATAAAGCAATATCTGTAGGTTTATAAACGATTATGTGATGTGAAATACGAGTAGCCAACTAAATATACTTACATATATAGGAATAGACAACAGTATGATTGTACCGAGGTCACAAAGGAAGAGATACATCTACTATACAACATACGTGATTAAGCCATGGCTCTCCAGCTATTGATAAAACACAATAACCAGGGTGCCGTGTCAAGGAATGCTAAATCTCTAGGCAACTAGAAGTACTGATCATTTTCCTGAAGAAAATGTAATTATTCCTTTACCATATGCACAACAAGATCATGAGAAAATCATGGTGAGTACCAGTGTTTTGGGGTAGATTTCTCACTTTCCTAACCTTAAAGTTGAAATTTAGGTAGATTTTCACATAGTTACATTGATCCACCTTGGACCAGTGTGGGTACACACCATGCCTTTGAGATCCCCATGGGAGCTGGAAATCACTGTAGTAGGCACTGCTACTACAGCAATTTCTGCTAGCTTCCAGGTCCAGTGCCGAGCAGCTGCCCTGCTGTTTACTGAACACAGGAGGTTGTTCATTTGACATGGGTGTCATTTAGAGGACACTTTGTATCTTCACAATGAATGCAACCTGCTCCCTTATTGGTCGAGGTGCTGTCACTGCACCACCTCTCCACCTCATCCAATCAGAGAATGCTTTACATTGGAGTCTGTGCTGAGCAAGCAACCTTCTATGTTTAAGTGCAGCTGCTCGGCACTGGCCTCGAAAGCTAATGGAGATCTGTATACTAATAGTGATTACTACAGTGATTTCCAGCTTTCACAGGGATCCCACAGGTATGGAACATGCATAGTTAGTATAGTCCAAGCTGGATCAATGTAACCATTTAAAAATTGTAATACCTGGAATACAGCTTGAGGGCTGGTTCACACCAGATGCAGTCCATTGCGTTTTTAATCTGCTTAAAAAAACACATGCAGTGTTTTCCAATGGTCCTAGTTCACACCAGTTTAACCAACAAAAGTAGAACATACTGCATTTATTTCATATGGAATGCATCTGGAACGTGGCAAAACGCATAAAAATGCTTAAAAACGCACCAGAATGCACATCTTGAACTGAGATACAGAAAAAAAGAAGAGAAAGAAAGCCCTGGAATGCATCAAAAACACGCATGCAGAAACGTTGGCTCTTAAAGTATATATAAACCCAACTGATAAAATCCTTTATAAGCTTTAACATGTTATTGTAATTTAAATCTGCAGCTTTCATTGGAAGAAAACTTGGTGAACTGGGATCTGTCCAAGAAGGTCCTTGTTCAGATACTTTCTGCTATACGGTAACAACGCACTCTCTTTGTCTCCCAATTGTGTTCCTGTATTGTCACCCAGTCACAGGGGCGTCTTATAGAGACTGTATGGTATGTGGCTGTTTCATCACACATTGTGCAGACATAGTTCACTGAGGAATGCTGTGCTTGTGATTGTATAGCATGGCATAGAGAATGAACCAATGCAGAATAAATGATTGTACAGCATGGCATAGGGAATGACACATTGTGGAATAATGACTGTATATGGCATAGGGAATGAGCTAGTGCAGAATAGGGAATAGTGATGGACGAACTTCCGACGGGACGTTTCGCGAACGCGAAACGCGAACGGACACAAACGTTCGCGAAAACGACCGTTCGCCGCGGGCTCCATTGACTTCAATGGGAGGCGAATTTCGCAAACCTTTAGGTCGAATTTGCGGCCACGGGGTAATTATTAGGGGGTAGCACGTAGTCCCACCACCTGGACAATAGCATAATACATGTATGAGGTGAATTTGGGATCGATAACTACAAGCATTTTTTTTTTATTTGGGAAATTGTTCTGACAATTCAGGACTATGGAGCTAATGAAGGCAATGGAGGAGAGGGAAGGTCAGGGACCAGGGTAGGCAAACAAGAGGGTGCAGGAGATACAGAGCACTGACAGCAGCACCGTAATACAGAGCACTGACATCAGCACCGTGACATACAGCGCTGACAGCAGCTCCGTGACATACAGCGCTGACAGCAGCTCCGTGACATACAGCGCTGACAGCAGCTCCGTGACATACAGCGCTGACAGCAGCTCCGTGACATACAGCGCTGACAGCAGCTCCGTGACATACAGCGCTGACAGCAGCACCGTGACATACAGCGCTGACAGCAGCTCCGTGACATACAGCGCTGACAGCAGCTCCGTGACATACAGCGCTGACAGCAGCTCCGTGACATACAGCACTGACAGCAGCTCCGTGACATACAGCGCTGACAGCAGCTCCGTGACATACAGCGCTGACAGCAGCACCGTGACATACAGCGCTGACAGCAGCTCCGTGACATACAGCGCTGACAGCAGCTCCGTGACATACAGCGCTGACAGCAGCTCCGTGACATACAGCGCTGACAGCAGCTCCGTGACATACAGCGCTGACAGCAGCTCCGTGACATACAGCGCTGACAGCAGCACCGTGACATACAGCGCTGACAGCAGCTCCGTGACATACAGCGCTGACAGCAGCTCCGTGACATACAGCGCTGACAGCAGCTCCGTGACATACAGCACTGACAGCAGCTCCGTGACATACAGCGCTGACAGCAGCTCCGTGACATACAGCGCTGACAGCAGCACCGTGACATACAGCGCTGACAGCAGCTCCGTGACATACAGCGCTGACAGCAGCTCCGTGACATACAGCGCTGACAGCAGCTCCGTGACATACAGCGCTGACAGCAGCTCCGTGACATACAGCGCTGACAGCAGCTCCGTGACATACAGCGCTGACAGCAGCTCCGTGACATACAGCGCTGACAGCAGCTCCGTGACATACAGCGCTGACAGCAGCTCCGTGACATACAGCGCTGACAGCAGCTCCGTGACATACAGCGCTGACAGCAGCTCCGTGACATACAGCGCTGACAGCAGCTCCGTGACATACAGCGCTGACAGCAGCACCGTAAGCAGCCCCAGGAGGAAGTCAGCACAGCACAGGGATGGTGTGATCCCCTCATAATAAGAACCCCCAGGAGGAAGTCAGCACAGCACAGGGATGGTGGGAGCCCCTCATAATAAGAACACCCAGGAGGAAGTCAGCACAGCACAGGGATGGTGGGAACCCCTCATAATAAGCAGCCCCAGTAGAAATATGACACCGCTCAACCTCTTCAAAGAGGAGGGTAGGGGCATATAGTACGGTGTGCTTTTTTGGGTCAGGGAAGTGAGCCAAATGAATTAAGAAGGTCTGTGTGCTTGATTCCAAAAATTGTTTATAGACATATACATGGTCTACTGATCACATGTGTTGAATTCCTCCGAGATCCATGCCTCATTCATTTTTAGAAATGTGAGGTAGTTAACACTGTGGTGAGCTAGGCGAGTACGCTTATCGGTCACAATCCCCCCTGCTGCGCTGAACGTCCTTTCGGACAGGACACTGGATGAGGGGCAAGCCAACAGTTCGATTGCAAATTGGGCAAGCTCTGGCCAGAGGTCAAGCCTGCCCACCCAGTAGTCTAGGGGTTCATCACTCCTCAGAGCGTCCACATCGGCCGTTAACCCAATGTAGTCGGACACCTGACGGTCTAGGCGTTCCCTGATGCTGGATCCGGATGACACCTGTCGATGGGTCGGCTGAAAGAATGACCTCATATCCGAAGTCACCAACACATCTTCAAACCGGCCTCTTCTTGCAGGCGCTGTTGGATTGGTACCCGCAAATCCTTCTCTGGGAGTGGGAATTGCTCCTCTGCCAGCGCACGCAAAAGCAGAATGCAGCATTTCTCGAAGCAAGGCCTGGAAGTGCTGCATTCTGACAGCCCTCTGCGACGGCGGTAACATTTCCGCCATTTTGTGTTTGTACCGGGGGTCTAAGTACGTTGCCACCCAGTACTGGTCCTTGACCCTCATGCTTTTTATACGGGGGTCCCTATTAAAACACTGGAGCATGAAGGCCCCCATTTGCACTAAAGTGGAAGCGGTGTGGTGGCCTGGCTCCTGCTCATCATCCAGGATAATGTCGTCCTCTTCATTCTCCTCTCCCCATCCTCGCACAACAGGGATCCCAGAAAGGTTTAAAGCATGCTCTTCTTGCTCCTGCTCATCCGCCCCGGCACCATCCTCCTCTGACTCCTCATCAGACTCCTGTTGTTGACTTGTCTCAGATAGAGTAGCCCCCCCTGGGAATTCATCCAGCATTGCGACTTCCTCATCTTCCCGCTCCTGCTCCTCCACAGCCTGATCAATGACACGACGCAATGCACGCTCCAGAAAGAAGGCATAAGGTACCATGTCACTGATGGCGCCATGGCTGCGACTGACCAGTTTGGTGATCTCCTCAAATGGCCGCAGAAGTCTGCATGTGTCGCGCATGAGCAGCCACTGGCGCGGTGAAAAAAAACCCAGCTCCCCAGAACCGTTTCTTTCGCAGAGTTCATACAGGTAGACGTTAACTGCACGTTTCTGCTGGAGCAGCCTATCAAGCATATAGAAGGTTGAGTTCCATCGCGTCGGGCAATCGCAAATAAGACGTCTGACCGGCAGATGGTGTCGCCGCTGAATGTCAGCAAGGCGAGCCATGGCCGTGTAAGATCTTCTGAAATGGGCCGAGATTTTCCTTGCCTGCCGCAAGATGTCCTGGACCCCAGGGTATTTGACAAGGAATCGCTGCACGACCAAGTTTAAGACGTGTGCCATGCACGGCACGTGCGTGATTTTGCCCTGTTTCAATGCGCTAAGCAGATTGGCACCGTTGTCACACACCACTTTACCAACTGTCAAATTGAGCGGTGTTAGCCACTCATCTGCCTGTGAACGCAAAGCTGAAAGGAGTGCCGGGCCAGTGTGGCTCTTTGCTTCCAGGCACAACAGACGCAGCACGGCATGGCAACGTCTCACCTGGCATGTGGAATAGGTTCTGGGGAGCTTGGGCGGTGCAGTGGAAGAGACGCTAGCAGCGGAAAAGGAGGAGGCAGCTGAGGAGGAGAGGGAGGAGGATGGAGTAGGAGGAGGAGAAGAAGAGTCAGGCCTGCATGCAATCCGTGGCGGTAAAACCAAATCTACACGGGTGCCACGGGTTACATGCTTGACGGCCGTCAGAAGGTTCACCCAGTGGGCAGTAAAACTGATATACCTTCCCTGCCCGTGTTTGCTAGACCACGTGTCTGTGGTCAGATGTATCTTGGCACCGACACTGTGTGCCAGAGATACATTCACTTGCCGCTGAACATGGCCATATAGCTCTGGGATGCCCTTCTCTGAGAAATACTTCCTTCCTGGGACCTTCCATTGTGGTGTTCCAATGGCCACAAATTTGCGAAAGGCCTCCGAGTCCACCAGTTTATATGGCAGTAGTTGGCGGGCTATGAGTTCTGACAAGCCAGCCGCCAACCGTTGGGCAAGAGGGTTATCCGGCGTCATCATTTTTTTACGCTCAAACATTAGGCCCACGGAAGCCTGCCTTTTTGCAGAAAAATGTGAGCTTGGCGTGATGGAAGGTGGAGTGGAGGACAATTGTGAGGAGAGAGGAGAAGGAGAAGTAGAAGACGAGGCTGGACGGTGAGAGCCTGCAGTGTGGCTTTGTGTGTTCCGTTGCTCCCACTGGGCTCGGTGATGGCTGCTCATGTGCCTTCTTAAGGCGGTCGTCCCTAGGTGAGTATTGGGCTTACCGCGACTAACGCGTTGACTGCAAAGATTGCAGATGGCAACGCTATTGTCAGCAGCGGACACGTTAAAAAAAGCCCACACTGCGGAGCCATGTGCCGGTGTCCTGGGAGCGCCAGATGTGACCGTACATGGTCGATGACTCGCTCCTGATACATTTGCAGTCTGCTTTGTCCCTGCTGTGCAATGTAAGTCATTGCTGCTTCTCCTCCCTATCTGCTGGTCCATATCTCCCTCTGAACTCCCCTCCTCTTCCTCTCTTGTGGGCACCCACGTGACATCACTAGACACGTCATCATCAACGTCACCTTCCCCACCGCTATAAGTAGAGTAGGCAGCAACACCGGGGACCAACCTCCTCCTTGGGCTGATCTGGGTACTGGCGTCAGACTGCTGAGTAGCGCTTGTTGCTACCTCCTCTTCCTGATCCAATACCAAGAGTGGCTGCGCATCAGAAATGTCCTCTTGATATGGATCGGAAAATAATTCCAGTGACTCAAGCGGAAGGTATGTGGTGGTGGTGGTGGTGGTCGTGTTGTTGGTGGTAGTGTCTTTGGGGGTGCACATAGCAGAGAGTGAAGAAGAGGGTGCAGATCGAGAGGATGAGGAGGGTGCAGAAGAGTAAGGCTGAGCGAGCCACTCAACCAAGTCTGGTGCATCCTTTAAAGTAATTGAACGCACCTTCTGCAACTTCCCACTTTGGCTCAAGCCTGTTGCTCCTGCCCTACCCCTACCACCCCTGCGGAAGGGCCTGCCTCTTCCTCTGCATGTCATTTTTTAAATGACCCTGTGACAAAACTCTTAGTCCCTATACCGCTGAAGGACTGCTGCAGTATAGGTGAGCGGTCAGCAGTGGTGCACGTCAACCCTATCTATTGTGGACCTATAGCGGTCCTTACAGAACAGCAGACTGTACCGCACTCAAGCCTATGTACCGTAGCACCCTATACCAAGTTACCAGTCCTTATAAGAACTTTTGTGGACCAAGCAGGTTGTGTATTAGTGTTTAGCAGACTGTACGTCAGTCCCTATACCGCTGAAGGACTGCTGCAGTATAGGGCAGCGGTCAGCAGTGGTGCACGTCAACCCTATCTATTGTGGACCGATAGCGGTCCTTACAGAACAGCAGACTGTACCGCACTCAAGCCTATGTACCGTAGCACCCTATACCAAGTTACCAGTCCTTATAAGAACTTTTGTGGACCAAGCAGGTTGTGTATTAGTGTTTAGCAGACTGTACGTCAGTCCCTATACCGCTGAAGGACTGCTGCAGTATAGGGCAGCGGTCAGCAGTGGTGCACGTCAACCCTATCTATTGTGGACCGATAGCGGTCCTTACAGAACAGCAGACTGTACCGCACTCAAGCCTATGTACCGTAGCACCCTATACCAAGTTACCAGTCCTTATAAGAACTTTTGTGGAACAAGCAGGTTGTGTGTTAGTGATTAGCAGACTGTACGTCAGTCCCTATACCAATGAAGGACTGCTGCAGTATAGGGCAGCGGTCAGCAGTAGTGCACGGCAACCCTATGTATTGTGGACCGATAGCGGTCCTTACAGAACAGCAGACTGTAACGCACTCAGGCCTATGTACCGTAGCACCCTATACCAAGTTACCAGTCCTTATAAGAACTTTTGTGGACCAAGCAGGTTGTGTGTTAGTGATTAGCAGACTGTACGTCAGTCCCTATACCAATGAAGGACTGCTGCAGTATAGGGCAGCGGTCAGCAGTAGTGCACGGCAACCCTATGTATTGTGGACCGATAGCGGTCCTTACAGAACAGCAGACTGTACCGCACCCAAGCCTATGTACCGTAGCACCCTAGACAGACCAAGTTACCAGTCCTGATAAAGAGCTTTGTGGAACAAGTGAGTTGTGAATGATTAGCAGACTGCAGCAGAAGGGCAGCAGTCAAGTATAATATTCTTTCTATATTTGGAAGAAAGAATATTATACGTGTACAAGCCTATTACCGTACCACTGATACCAGTCCTGAAAAGAACCTTTGTGGAACTAATAGTAACAGCAAGTCTTTAAAATTATCCTCACTGCCTGACACACTGCTTCCTGCCTGTCCCTATACAAATTGGCAAAAAAGAGTAGGCTGGAACGATTAGCTGGAACAGCTCTTTTGTGGACCTGATAGTAACAGCTAATGATGATGATGATGATGATGATGAAGAAAGACTAATCTGGCTGAGCTGTCCCTAAAATAGCAGCATACAGCGCTCTGTCCCTTTATCTAAACTGACAAAAGAAACTCAGGCTGCTGACCTAACACCTATACCAGTCCTGAAAAGAACTTTTGTGTACCAAATAGCTAGCGTTTTCTCTGTCCCTACTCCACACAGGATCCTTTCCCTACAGTGACAGAAGAAAGAATGTAAAATGGCCACCGGATCGGGTGTATTTATAGGTTAGGGGGAATGTCCAAGTGTCCATGAGCTGTCATGTCTCAATTGGTTGTCCTGTAACACATGATAAACGTGTCACGAAAGGTTAAAGTTCTTGTATACATTAAACACGTAAGTCCGCCGGGGCGAACGACGGAAAAAGGCGTTCGAACCCGCGGACGGCGAAAGTCGGAAATTCGCCGCGAAACGACCGCCGGGCGAACCGTTCGGCCATCACTAATAGGGAATAGACACCATGGCACAGGGAAAGAGGTGGTGTGGAATAGTAATTGTACAGCATGATGTAACGAATGAGGCAGTGCAGAATAGGGATTGTACAGCATGGCACAAGGAATAAGACACTGTGGAATAGTGATTGTACAACATGGCATAGGGAATGAGCCAGTGCAGAATAGGGAACAGACACCATGGCACAGGGAATGAGGAAGTGCAGGATAGGGAATGTACAGCATGGCACAGGGAATGAGACATTGTGGAATAGTGATTGTACAACATGGCATAGGGAATGAGCCAGTGCAGAATAGGGAACAGACACCATGGCACAGGGGATGGGGAAGTGCAGAATAGGGAATGTACAGCATGGCACAGGGAATGGGACATTGTGGAATAGTGATTGTACAACATGGCATAGGAAACGGGGCAGTGCAGAATAGGGAACAGACACCATGGCACAGGGAATGAGGAAGTGCAGAATAGGGAATGTACAGCATGGCACAGGGAATGAGACATTGTGGAATTGTGATTGTACAACATGACATAGGGAATGAGCTAGTGCAGAATAGGGAACAGACAGAATGGCATACAGAATGAGGCAGTGCAGAATAGGGAATGTACAGCATGGTATAGGGAATGAGCCAGTGTGCAAAAGTGATTATACAGCGAGTTATGTTGGTACCCTTAAGAGCTGCGAAAAGTGAGCTACTGATTTTACATCTCTCATTCATAACCATCTACTGCTAATGACTGCTATTTTGGAAAACTGGTTATTTATCCAGTTGATCAAATTTTATTTAAAACAAAAAAATATAACTTTTCAAGAAAAAGGTTTAAATTGCATAAAGATTAACTTAATCCCTTCACTTTAGTAAATCAGGCCCATGCTCTGTTAAATGCAGGATGCTGAGCGCATCCTATATTGATATCATGCAGACTCTATATACAAGTTCTCTATGTGACAATAAGAAATAAGGCACAAGATCTGCTCATGGCAGCTCCTCAGCATCTATTCATAGATGTTTTTCCTATCCACTAGTGTTGAACTGTGTTTAAGCTGCTGTGTGCATTGCACAGTGTGTGCACATCCTGTAGGCTAAGATCTATTGCATTTGCTAGCTGGGTGCGTCAGCAACATAATAGCAGTACATAGAAAGAGAGCCAAAGCAAAGCTGAAGAATATAGCTGCCAATCAACCATTTAAAAAAAAAAAAATTAAAGATGAAATTCCAAAAAGGTACAGACAGCTGAAACTCCATACAGACATACTGGAATACATGAAGTGGTTCTAAAGGTACAAGGTTTTTACCTTAATGCATTCTCTGCATTAAAAACCTTCTGTGTGCAGAGCGGTCCCAAGTCACCTAGGGCAGTGATGGCGAACCTTGGCACCCCAGATGTTTTGAAACTACATTTCCCATAATGCTCATGCACTCTGCAGTGTAGTTGAGCATCATGGGAAATGTAGTTCCAAAACATCTGGGGTGCCAAGGTTCGCCATCACTGACCTAGGGTGACCGCTTGCTATGGGGGCACTCAGCAGGGCAGGGGGGTGCAGGAGCGCCCCCCAGAAGAGGAGAATCAGAGCTGCTCTGTGCAAAACCATTGCACAGAGCAGTTATGACATGTTTTTTTTCCCCCCTTTAGAATCACTTTAAAAGAATACTACACTGCAGATCTTCTACTTTGCAACAAAGATGCTAAAATAGACGTATTTTATGTATTAACACTAAGCATTCTCTGTAATAGACAAGTGCTTAGACAAGGGACATCCCATCGTAGAGTGCTGTACAACAGAGACAAGTATAGTATGGTTCTTCCTTATTACGACAGTGACACCAAACAAAAGGTGTGACATCATTGCTCTGGTAAGAAAGGTCTATACATTCTGTTTAGGATATTGTCTAATACTACTTCTTTCAGGACACTGACATCAAAGGGAGTAGGGATTTTCACTCCATAATCCAGGATGTAAAAGCAGGATGCACATTTAACACTGCAAGGTGACCTCAGGTCATCCAGCGTAGGGAGCTTGTGTTCTCTTGGAATGCCCCCCACACTCATTGAACTGTTCAGTAGTCATTTTGTCCACGTTTTACCAGATCACTAATGGATTAGATAAACCTACTATTTTTTGAACAGAGCAAGTAATGTGCTCCACCCTATCAAATCACAGAACAAATTGCCTGGTTTAATTCAAGAAAGTTTTATTGTATTTTCGTAGGTAAACAGAATAACATTGGCTCCATTGCAATAAAGAAACATGTAACAATACAGCGACCAGTATACATGTACCAATAATCAAAAGAAAAACATGAAATTGATATAAATAACATATCAAGAAAGAGCCATACAAAGAGCAAAGCGTAACCAATTCATGAACACCCTCAAGAATGGTCTAAACTGATCGGGGAGAACCCCCCGAAACAGGTCAGATAGGACCGGGAGATCAGAAGCATGGCATAAAAAAACGCAGGGGATCCAGTAGAAGGCCGCAGAGCGACCCCCGAGAGTCCAGGCCCCCCCACCCCAGTGGGAGCTAACTGTGTGAGGACCTAGGACTCCCAGAGAGCACCCCAACACCCCCCACCACATCCATCCCTTATTGGAAAAGTTCGTCCACACCCCTGGACCCCCCGGTCCCCAAGTCAAGGATAGAAATTTGAACCATATGTGCTTCTAAGGAGAAGGTCAGATCATAAATCCCTAAATCCGTAACTAGCCTCCGACCTTCAAATATGCGTGGGTGCCATAACAAGTATAGTAGAACAAATGGAGAGAGGGGAAAGGAAACCCCCCAAGAGAGAAAAGAAGAATACGTGGGAAAAGAAAGAGTGAAAATTAGAATAGAGACAGAAAGGTTATAACTGGTGTATCTACCGGAAGAAACAAATAGAAATCAACTGGACAGGCCAGGTCTAAGGGGAAGGTGGCAATAGGCTGCCCATGGATCCCAGGTGGTATAGAATCTCTCAACCTTATCATTCAATTTAGCCACTAGGTGCTCCTGTGACATAATCCAAGAGATTTTCCTTTTACAACACTGAAAAGAGACCGTAGGCTTTTTCCAGGCCTTCGCTATTGTAGTTTTAGCTCCCAACAGAATGAAGAAGGCAAGTTTCTGTTTAAGTTTGGACAAGTTGGGTATGGATTGATTGAGAAGAGCTACATTTGGGTTAGGATGTACTTTGGTATCGGATACTATGTTGATGGTTCTAAAAATTTTCTGCCAAAAGGACCGTATATGTGGGCAGGACCACCAAATGTGTATCATAGTACCCTCTAGTTCGCAGCCTCTAAAACATAGGGGTGAAGTACCAGGGAACATCCGAGCCAATCTAGCTGGGACATAGTACCAACGGAATAAGATTTTAAGGCTGGCTTCTATTAATGAAATATTGAAAATACCTGTAAAAGAGCGTGTGGCTGCCTGAGACCACTCAGTAGGGGACCATGAGCTTCCCGTGTCCTCCTCCCATGCTCGAGCGTAAGTCGGCTTTTCCTTCCTCGTCAGGAGCGCTGAGTAGATCAGAGAAATGCCGCCTTTCTGGTCTGTAGTATTGACACACCAGTGTTCATAAGGTGTGATGGTGGGGGGTGTCCGATGATCAGACCAAATTGATTTTAAAAAATGAGATATTTGGGAAAATCTGAAAAGTTCCGTATCCGGCATTTCCAGTTTCTTTCTACAGTGAGAAAGGGTCAGGGGACCCCCCGGAGAAAGAAAGTGGCCTATGCGGTATAGCCCCTTGTCAGTCCACCATTTAAAAGCCTGAATGTTCAACCCAGGAGGGAAATTGGAGTTGTTAAATATGTGGGCTAGCGGTTTCAGTGGAGATGTCAGAGTGTTACGTTGGAATAGCTTTGAACAGAGGGCTACAGAGTGGGACAGTGTAGGTGACATGATGGCTGGGCGCGCCTTCGGATTGCACCAAAGCAGGAAGTCTATAGTGTGAAGTGGGACTGCTTTCCTCTCCATAGAGATCCAATCCGGTTTTGTACCTTTGGAAAAGACCAGGGAAATCTGCGACAATTGAGCTGCCATGTAATAGTTCCACATATCCGGGAGACCCAACCCTCCTTGAGATTTTAAGCGAAGTAAATTTCTAGATGGGCAACGGTAACCCTTCTTCCCCCAGACAAAGCGAATGATCTCAGATTGTAATTTGTTAAGGACCTGCTTACGAATCGGGATGGGAAGAGAGCGAAACAAGTACAGAATACGGGGAAGTAGCGTCATTTTGACAGCATGAACCCTACCTAGCCAGGACAGACCACACTTCGACCACTGTTCCAGATCTCTCCTACAGTTGGTTAGCATAGGGGGATAATTAGCATTAAACAGATCTTTGATGTTAGGAGTTAGTTTAATCCCCAGATACGAGATTTCTTTGGGAGCCCATACAAAATCAAAGTTTCTAACAAGCTGCAGAAGGCGGTCCGGAGGAATATTAACGTTCAATGCCATTGATTTATGCATGTTAACTCTAAGTCCAGAAATCCCACTAAACTTACCCAACACTTTATAGATCATTGGTAAAGAAATTAGGGGAGAGTTAATATACAGAAGAAGATCATCTGCATATAACGCACATTTATGAATCTGGTCTCCACATACCACCCCCCGAATGTCCGGGTTCGTCCGAATAGCTATCGCCAAAGTTTCTATTGCAATTGCAAATAGCAGGGGGGATAGTGGACAGCCCTGTCTAGTACCTCTTCTAATATGGCATGGGGCAGAATATTTACCCAGCAATCGTATTTGTGCTGAAGGAGTAGAGTAAAGTGAATTTATTAAATTAAGGAAAGAAGGGCCAAATCCCCATCTGAGCAGGATATCTGATAAATAATCCCAATCTATCGAGTCGAAAGCTTTATGTAGATCTATCGAAAGAAGGAACCCTTCCTGTGGGGGGCCTCCATCCCATTGGGAATTGAGAAGAGAAATGATATCGATGGAACGTCTTATCTGGTCCGGGCCCTGCCTCCCGGGAATGAAGCCCACCTGGTCTTTGTGTATGTATGCGGGAATAAAGCTCGCTATCCTATTGGCCAATATTTTAGTCATAATTTTAACATCATTATTAATGAGGGATATAGGGCGATAGTTTCCCACATCACTGACGTCCTTTCCTGGCTTGGGTATTACCGAAATATACGCCGAATTAAGGTCTACACTCAGGGGTGACCCCTTCCTAAGGGAGTTAAAAAAGGAGACCAGGTGAGGAGCTAGGGTGGAGCTAAACTTCTTATAGTATCCTGTAGAAAAACCATCTGGACCGGGGGAAGAACCTGTTTTCAGGGATTTGATTGTACTTAACACTTCATCTTGGGTAAATGGGGCTTCCAGGAGGTCCTTGTGATCAATAGAAAGGGAGGGCAGTGGGAGTGAATCTAGGAAGGACTTCCGTTTCGAATCCGAGAGATCGGGGGTGTGTTCGTAAAGTTTAGAATAAAACTGTAAGAAAGCCTTCATTATTTTCTCTGGATTCTGTGTTAACTCACCTGATGGCAATTTAATTTTAGGAAAGGCTAAGATGCGTTGTTTGGGGCTTAGTTTAACAGCAAGTTTGGAGCCGATCCTATCCCGTTGACTATAAAATTTAGCCCCTGTCCATCTGAGATGTCTTTCTGCTGCTGTCGTTAAGTGTAAATTTAAAAGGGTCCTAGCCTTATCCAATTGGTCTAGGGAGGCCGGAGTAGGGTGACGTTTATGTAGCCTAGCCAACGATCTAAATTCATTAGTCAGCTTAACCGTGTCAGCTTTATGTTCCGCTTTAAGTTTTGCCGATAATTTGATTATGTCTCCTCTTACTACTGTCTTATGGGCCGCCCATATAGTCATAGGGGAAACGTCCTCAGTCGTATTGTTACTGAAATAGTCTTTAATAAAGCCCTCAATAACCGAACAATGGGCCGGTTCGCTTAAAAGGGATTCCTGTAGACGCCAACGAGGTGGGGACCCCGTCCCCATTGGCCTGTTTATACTCAGAGTGACAATGGAGTGATCAGATAATGGAGTATCCACTATCTTAGAGCAATTGACGAGGGGGATCGATGTGGGTCTGACAAATATGTGGTCTATCCTGGCCAGAGTATTATGGGGTGCTGAAAAGTGGGTGTAGTCCTTTGTATGGGGGTTGACTTCCCTCCAAATGTCAATCAGACCTGCTGAGTGTAGTGATTGGGCGATCTTAACGCTTTGTCTAGGTGGATGTCTGAGTTTTTGTCCGCGAATACTAGATTTGTCCAAGGAAGAATCAAAAGCTATGTTTGAGTCCCCTCCAAGGATGATAGTACCCCTAAAATGAGGTGTAATCTTATGCAGTAAGGAGTCAAAGAAAGCCCTCTGCCCTTTGTTAGGGGCATAGTAAGATATAAAAGTATACATCTCTCCATCAACCTTCCCCGATACCACAATGTATCTTCCCAGAGGGTCCGATACAGTCTCATGGTGTGTGAAATTAACATGTTTGGCCAAGCAAATGGCCACCCCCTTTGTTTTGTTTGAAGCGGAGGAAAGAAAAAATTGGGGGTAATGTTGGTGGAGAAAGGTAGGATTATATGAGGCTGGGAAGTGTGTCTCTTGTAATAGGAGAACATCTGCATGCATAGACCGATAACTTTGGAACATTTTCCTGCGCTTTACAGGGGAGTTAAGTCCCTGAGTATTATGAGAAAATATTTAGAGAGTGGGGGCTGCAGTGGTGGAACTAGGCATGAGACATGTGTGTAGAGGCTAGTTGATAGGCTGCTTTCTTACCTGTGTAGTGAAACAGCACTACTTGGAGGAGTAGACGCCAAGTGGGAAAAAAATCGCCGGAGCATGGGAAGGAAGACCACGGTCCGCCAGGATCTAATGACTGAAAAATTGAGCAAAAGAGAGGAGCTATAGGAAAGAGGTGAAAAAAAGGAAGGAAGGATAGAGAAGGGGAAGAAAGAGACAATGTTAAAAACACCAGTATAACATCAAATGTATAGATAGGCCCTAACAAAAACATCTCCCCATATAACCTGGGGTCCCCAGACCCCTGCCCACCCCACGGACGGAAAGTTTGGGTCATTCCGCCCCCGTAATCTAAGAGGACCGGAAAGTCCTAAATATAGGACCCCCAGTATAGTTTCCAAGGGCACCAAAGGTGCTCTAGAAACCTGTCAGAGGTGCACTGGGTCCACCACGGCCCCAGAAACCGGAAAAGTAAGACAAGCAAATGAGAGCCAAAACAAAAGCCCATAAGAAAACTCATAGGCCGAACGTCCCTGAGAATAAGAACAAACCTGAAATATAACTAACCACCAGTAAAGAAACGAAGAAAATTGATAAAAAACAAATAACGCAACCCTGCTACTGGTCATTGTGGTTGCAGTGAAGAGGCCTACTCAGTAGGTCTATACTCTCTCCAAACCCTCCCTCCCCCTAACAAGGCCCCTAAAGAGCATCCCGCTCTCGCCGGGCGTGGGGCTGGGTCAGGCTGCCCCTTACAACAGCAGGAGCCCCGTGGGCCAAAAACCCCGCCCCTAGCAATAGCCAACTGAAAGAGCATGCCTGCCTGGCCCAAAAACCTGAGATCCTAACTGGGAAGTCTCAGAGTGAAGAATGGAAAGTAGATAGCAATAGAATGAACCCCAGGTTAGGATATATACATTCATAAGGAGTCCTGTATAACTGTAAATGAATAGGATTTTATAACCCACCCTCCCCCCCTACCCCATAGGGCCAAGGCCCCTCAATCCCTCCCCTCCATTCCTCCCCACCTGAGCCCCCCAGTCCAATAACAATGAGAAAAAACAAAAAGGAAAGTATAATAAAAATTGGAAAGTACAGGTAAATGGCCCTAGGCCAGAGGAGGGAGTCCCAGAAAGGGTCACTGAATGGATCTGTAAGTGGTCAAAAAACCAGCGGAAAAAGGAAGAGTCTGGCATTAATCAAGAACAACTGTCCATTCTTCTGAAGACGAATCCACATCAGGGCGGGAGATTTTCTTTGGAGCGTTTGGAGTGCTGTTGTAGCCAATTTGGTTGTAGAGGACTGGCCGGAGGAGGCCTCTTTGAAGAGGCTGGGGTCCCTCTGATGGTTTGCCTGGAGGAAGTGTCCTGAGGAATTAAACCCAGCTGAAGTAAAAGCTTTTCGCCGTCAGCAAAAGAGGAGAATCCAAGATGCTTATTCATATAAGTGAAATTAAGGCGTAGAGGAAAAGACCACCTGTATGGAATCTGTTTATCCGCCAGGATTTGAAGAAGTGGCTTGAGGGCACGTCTTTTCTGTACCGTATAGGGTGACAAATCAGTGAAAATCTGAATTTTATGGCCCAGCAGTTTGAGGTTGTCTGAGAACCTGGCTCTTTTCATAACCTCTTCCTTTACAGAGTAAAAGTGTGTTTTGACTATAATGTCTCTAGGGAGGCCATCTGAGCGGGGAGGCTGTAGGGCCCTGTGTGCTCTGTCGAGTTCCAGGCGTTGTTCAGTAATATCAGGTATTAGATCCTTAATCAGTTGCTTCACAGCCGCATGGACATCTTTCTCGGATTCGGGGAGTCCCCTGATCCTAAAGTTATAACGTCTCGATCTATTCTCGAGGTCATCGATTTTTGCGCATGCGGTTTCAAGCTGATCCTGCAGATCCTGTAATCTGGCTGTATTCTGATTAATTCGTGCAACTGCCTGATCTGCTTTCTTTTCAATAGTGTCAATTCTCACCCCAATGTGCTGCAAGTCAGAGTGAATGGATGCAGAAATCTGTGCCGCATTTTCTGCCAGACTTTTGGCTAGAAGCTGAGAAAAAGCTTTCATCATGGAGGGAAAGTCATTAGGAGCAGGGGATGCAGTATCAGCATCAGCCTGTGAGAGAAGCATGCCTGTGTGAGGATCCAACATGGGGGTGGAAGGACAGTCCCCGTCCAATCTGCTTAATAAGGATTCTGTGGACGCTGGAGAGGCTGCCTGGGGGAGAGGAGGAAAGTCAGTACCTGGGGAGCACGGAGGGGCCAGGTCCTGGTCGGCTATAGACTCCTCAGCGAGTTCCGCGCTGTGTGTTGTCTTGTGTCCTGCCGCCGCCATCTTGGCATAACTGACAGGAACGGATTGCGCCGACATCTGTCCCAGGAGATTGCGCCGCGGATGCGCAGCCGACATCTGTGGATTCCTGGCGGTTTCGTCTATCCGTCTGACCCGGTGGTGATCGTCGTGGGACGTTCCGAGAGCTCCGGTGTTCAATTTGGGGCCGTGGTGGAGCGGAGCTCTAGAAGCCAGCGGCCATCTTGTGAGCTGCCGCGCATGCGCCTGCAAATTGCCTGGTTTACACTTAAAGTGTATCTGTCATGAGAGAAATATGAAAGGCTGCCATTGCACGTCTCCCACTGAAAACGCAGCAAAAGAAAGTAAGAATTCTTTATGTCGATGAATGTTGCAGGTCAGTGACTACAATTATTGACAACCATCAAAATGAAAGCCAGGAATTTAGCATTTTGAGGAGCAGAGATGAGCAATGGCAGCCTTCCTATTTATTTTATAATAGCTGTACTATAATTCTGAACTCCAGTCAAACAGTTAAAGAGGAAGTAAAAAAAAAAAAAAATACACCCTGCAAGGCAAAGGCATAATGAGCTAGTATGCATAGCATACTAGCTCATTATGAATTGCTTACCTGAGATCAAAGCTCCCGCATCGGCCCTTGTTTGCCTCCTCCTACGCCGCCATCTATCCCAGAGTGACTTCCGGGTATCGAGACTCCGGCGCTGCGATAATGTCACTCCCACGCACGCGCGCTGGTGCTTGATCGCCATTAGAAACGGCACGCTCGGTGCGCCCGATGTAGAAATCAGTGCCGCTATTTCTGCAAATATCTCCTAAGCCTTTTAAGTTTGGGAGATATTTCTTGCACCTACAGGTAAGCCTTAATCTAGGCTTACCCGTAGGTTAAGTGGTTGTAATGAGTTTACAACCACTTTAAAGAGGAATATTTAACTCTTGCCATCATTTTTGTGCACTGAAACTTAACATATTATGAAACCTTTATATAGGAAAATGGCCTTCTTCTGCAATGTGAGGTCCATGCTTCCCCACGCCATGTCACTTCCACCATCTTCTGCTGGGTTTTGGGTCTTCTCTGTCCTCTATTGGTTGGAACAGGATTACTGAACATGTGAACATTCCAACCTGTACCTTGTGTTTTTCACCAGCATTAGATGTGCATGGATCATGTAGTTTCATGGTGCCATTTGTTGCTTTGAAAGCACAGCCTATGGTAGAAGAAATCTTCACATTACTGCGTCAGAGGTTTCTGATTGTGTAGAAAAATGAGGTATTCAGCATAGAACTGCACAGGTTAATGCACAACCTCTGTGGAAAAAGTGCTCCTTCTGCGCTCAATGACAATAAATATACCAAACGGGGAGCTGCCCGCACAATACCCACATACAAGATATCAAATATAATAAAATGAAAAGTGCTGCAGTACCCCTTTAGAAGCATGTACAAGTATTATTACAGACCCTCTAAAAAGACATACAGTGGGTATAGGAAAGAATCCCCCCCTTTAAAATAATCACGTTTTATTATTTTACAGCATGAAATGAAGAGAGACACAGTTTTTGTTTTAACCATTTGCATATACTCAGGGCAACTTATAACATCCAAGTGAAAGATACAACACCAACATGTCAGAAAAAAAAACAGAATCACTGAGTTGGATTATCTCATTTCTTGAGGCCCTAACAAGCCGGGACAGTACAAATACCCCCCAAATGACCCCTTTTTGTAAAGTAGACATTCCAAGGTATTTAGTAGGTGGCATGGTGAGTTTTTTGAACTTGTAATTTGTTCCCACAGTTCTTTGCACAATGAAGATTTTTTTTTTCTTTTTCACAAAATTGTCATAATAACAAGTTTTTTCTCACACACAGCACATGCATACTTCCAATTACACCCCAAAACACATTCTGCTACTTCTCCCGAGTATGGCGATACCACATGTATGAGACTTTTTCACAGCCTGGCCACATACAGAAGCCCAACATGCTGGGAGCAGGCGTTCTAGCAGCATAAATTACACATATAATTTCTTGACTACCTCTTACAATTTGAAGGCCCTGGAGCACCAGGACAGTGGAAACGCACAAAAAATTACCCCATTTTGGAAAGCAAACACCCCAACGTATAGTCTATGAGGAATAATGAGTCTTTAGAACATGTTTTTTTTTTCCACAAGTTTTTGGAAAGTGTGGAAAGAAAATGAAAATGCTTTTTTTTTTTTTTTACACAAATTTGTAAATGTTTTAAGCTATTTCTAATACATAGCATGTATATAGCAAAAATTACACTCCAAAATACATTTTGCTACTCCTCCCGAGTATGGCGATACCACATGTGTGAAACTTTTACACAATCAGGCCACATACAGAGGCCCAACATGCAGTGGGCACCATCAGGTGTTCTAGGGACATACATTTCAAATCTAATTAGACTACCTATTACACATTTGTGAGGCACTGTAGTAGCACTGATGGGCAATTATGTGGCATTGATGAGCACTGATGTGGCACGGATAAGTAATTATGTGGCATGAATGTAGCACGGATGAGTACTGATGTGGCACAGATGAGTATTGATGTGGCACTGGTGAGTTCTGATGTGGCACGAATGAGCACTGATGTAGCATGGATGAGTACTGATATGGCACGACTGAGCATGGATGTAGCACGGATTAGCACTGATGTGGCATGGATGTGGCACGAATAAGTACTGATGTGGCATGGATGAGTACTGATTTGGCATGAATGAGCACTGATATGGCATGGATGAGTACTGATGTGGCATTGATGAGCACTGATGTGGCACGGATAAGTACTGATGATCATGGATGTGATAGGGATGATCAATGATATGGCACAGATGGGTACTGATGTGGCATGGATGAATACTGATGTGGCATGTATGGTCACAGATTTGGCATGGATGAGCCATGGATGGGGATGGATGAGCCATGAATGTCTGGATGAGCCATGAATGGGGATGGATGGAGCATGGATGAGACATGGATGGATGGATGGATGAAACATGCATGGGCACAGATCAGTGCTGTGGCACTTTTTAGATTCAGTCAGCAGCGCTGTTGCACCCGGCTTTCCCCCTCTCCTATCCTTGCACACTTTACCGATGTGTGAGAGGGGAGGAGCTGAACCAGACAAGCTCTGGTTTGTTGACATCTGATCACTCCGTTGGACGGAGCGATCATGTGGTAAAGGGCCACTGTCATTGGCCCTTTACCCCGATCCATGATGCGCTGGGTGCGTGATTCTGGGAGGACGTTATAGTACGCCCTTCCAGAGTTGTCCGACCTCACTGTAGCTGTTTTTCGGCTATGGCCCAGTCGGCAAGTGGTTAATTGCAGCCTTTAGTCTGTTGGGATATGCCTCTACTAATATGGATGTATATAAAGTGACAAGTGATGGCGCCAAAAATTGTGAATGGTAATGAATAAAGCTGCCCCTTTTAAGAGTGGGCGAGATCACTCTGGATAAGTGAAAAAAATTTAGAAAAGGCGTGGCACTAACTCATGCAATAATTTAAAAAAACTTTATCATATGTGACAAATTCATACAAAATAACACAAAATAATAAAATTCATAATCAATCCATAAAAAATTTATATAAAATAGTCCAAATGAAATTCCTCAATCTTCACAGAAAAGTCCATTCACCGTGATCCAAAGAAAAGTGCAGGAACAAATGTTATCCTTTCAGATAGTGCTCCACTACAGTTCGCCGTCTCACCAAGCTGCGGCGTGCGCTCCAACGCACAGGAGATGGGAACCCAGAAACCAGATGTGACGTCAGTAAAGGGCAGACACGCAGCCTCAATGCATGAGCCGTCGTAGCTGTACGTCGGCTCTTTATGATGCTGTAACAAGACGCGCGCACAGCATTTCTCTGAGCCAATGTGTGTGCCCGGCCGGCGCGTTGACCATCGGGCACCGGAGCTCGCTCGTTACAGAGCGAGAACCGGAATCTGTGTGTGTAAACACACATATCCCGGTTCTGTCAGAGGAGAGGAGACAGATTGTGTGTTCCTAGTAAGTAGAAACAACGATCTCTCTCTTCCTCTAGTCAGCCACATTCCCCCCACAGTTAGAACACACTGAGGGAACACAGTTAACTCCTTGATCTCCCCCTAGTGTTAACCCCTTCCCTGCCAGTGACATTTATACAGTAATCAGTGGCTATTTTTAGCTCTGATCGCTGTATAAATGTCACTGGTCCCAAAAAAGTGTCAAACGTGTCCGATGTGTCTGTCGCAATGTTGCAGTCCAGATAAAAATCGCACATCACCGCCATTACTAGTGAAAAAAAAAATGCTATAAATCTATCTCTTATTTTGTAGACTCTATAACATTTGGGCAAACTAATCAATATACAATTATTTAATAAAAAATATGTAGATGAATACATATCGGCCTAAACTGATGAAGAAATTTGTTTTTTTTGTTTTGTTTTTTGATATTTATTATAGCAAAAAGTACAAATTATTGTGTTTTTTTCAAAATTGACACTTTTTTTTGTGCAAAAATTTAAAACTGCAGAAGTGATCGAATGACACAAAAAGAAAGCTCTATTAGTGGGGAAAAAAGGAAATAAACTTTGTTTGGGTACAACATCCCACAACTGCACAATTGTCAGTTAAAGTGACGCAGTGCCGTATCACAAAAAATGGCCTGGTCAGGAAGGGGGCAAATCCTTTCCGGGGCTGAAGTGGTTAAGGAATATAGTATGGTCCAGGACCTGCCCCCACCTGTGACTACACAATGAAGAGGGAAAAGAACAATGCAAAGGTTATCTCTATGCTGTCCCTTCCAGTAAGATTGCTCCCTGTAAGCCATAGAGACCTGATTGACACAGAGCACTCATCCTCCCAATCTTTGTGATGTTCCGACCCCGGAGTACAGAAGGCTAATACCAAGATAGATTCAGGTACTTACTGTGTGCTTTTTTAATGAGCACATAACTGTGTTAAATTGAGTTTTTATGTCTGCTTGGAGTTTATCTTTAAAAGCAAAGGGAAGCGGATCAATAATTTTTATTGGCATTTATTTTTTTTTAACTGACATCCTCAATCTACCTGCATTTTTTACAGACAGTCTGTAAATTTCTGGCAATCCTGTGAATGTGTCTGTAAACGCACTTACCTTCCCTAGGAGACAAGCAAGTTTCTCTTTAAAGTAGACCTGTCACAAACTAGACTAATACAAGCATATCAAGGAAAACTGTATAAGCAGAGGTTACTTTTATATTAAAGTGGTCAGTAGATCCATAGATACAGACAGCTGAATTTATAGGAGATTATAAGCTCTTCTGAGCAGGGCCCTCTTAATCCTCTTGTATTTTATTGTATTATAACTGTATTGTCTCCTTTTATAATGTAAACGCTGCGTAAACTGTTGGCGCTATATAAATCCTGCATAATATCAATAATAATAAATATGGAAATCTCAACTTTCCCATAAAACCTGAGTTAACCTACACAGTTAAGGAGATATTTTACAAAAAAAGGTCTCCGCTGTCAATGGCGCAGGCGCACTGGGTGCGCCGCAAGTGAAGGCGATAGTGCCTCACTGACGGCTCCCGTGCATACGCCGGAGTGACGTCATTGCGGTTCCTCCCAATCACAGCACCGGAGCAGCAAGACCCGGAAGTCACTCCGGGATACATGGCAGCGGCAGAGATGAAGAACGAGGACCGCTTCAGGGCTTCAATCTCATGGAAGTTATTCATGATGAGCTAGAATGCTATGCATACTAGCTCATTATGCCTTTGCCTTGCAGGGTTTATTTTTACAGGGTTTTTTTTTCCCCGGGTTAACTTCCTCTTTAAATGGCTAGTAAGGAGACATAGGAGGTGCTTTAACACGGGTCCAGACCCCACCCATGAAGAAAAAATAAATAAATCACAAGGTCACAACATTGAGCGATCTAATGTGAAAAATATGATGGTGCTAATTTGTGCCCTAAGGCTGCTTTCACACTGGGGCTGTGCGGGCGTCGGCGGTAAAGCGTCATTTTTAGCGGCGCTTTACCGTCGTTTTAGCGGCGGTCTGCGGGCGCTAGCGGGGTGGTTTTAACCCCCGCTAGCGGCTGAAAAAGGGATAAAACCGCCCGCAAAGCGCCGCTGCAGCGGCGCTTTGCCGGCGGTATTACCGCGCTGTCCCATTGATTTCAATGGGTAGGAGCGGTTTAGGAGCGGTGAATACACCGCTCCTTCACCGCTCCAAAGATGCGGCTAGCAGGACTTTTTTCACTGTCCTGCCAGCGCACCGCTCCAGTGTGAAAGCCCTCCGGCTTTCACACTGGAGTGAAAGGGGCCGGTTTTTTTCAGGCGCTACACAGGCGCTATTTTTAGCGCTGTAACGCCTGAATACCGCCCCAGTGTGAAAGCAGCCTAATTAGCCCAACTTTATGCAAACTGGTTTTGTATTTCTCAATATAGCATTGAAAAGGGATTAAAGCTCTACTAAAGCAAAATCAGTGTTTTCACTGTTGAACTTCACAATTCCGCTATGTTATATATAACTCACTAATCTGCAATCATTTTAATCAACAGACTCTGTTGATCATATTTTGAGGTAAATATATGCAGGAAGGTAAATTATGCAAACGTTGCAGTGGGAAAAATGACAGCATTTTTTTTTTAGCAAATTGTTTTTTTTTTTTTTTAACCATTTATTCCCAATAAAAACCAAGGAAATAAAAATATACTGTGTTTATTCAAATCTGCCAAATTGTATGTACAATGTACAGTATATGTTAAGGTAAAGTACAAAACCTTAAAAAGGTATAGGGGTTGATTTACTAAACGCAAATAGACTGTGCACTTTGCAAGTGCAGTTCCCCCAGAGTTTAGTACTTAGATGGCAGGCTTCCATCATCCAATCATTTGCAAGCAAAATGCATTTTTTTCTTATTTTCCTTGCATGTGATTGGGTATTGTTTAAGCTTATATATACACCTAATACAAATGTGTACAGATTATGTACTGTTGGTAGTCATTTATTTTTTGTATACTTTTTTTTTTCTTTTAATTGTTTATCAGCACCTACCCACTATGTCCTGAGGAAGCATTTAGATGCAAAAAGCATTGACAAGCAAGCATGGAGGAGTCTATGGACCTGACTCATTGATACACCCCTTATTGTATCTGCACTTGATGGACTTCTTATTAATCCAATGAAAGGATCCATGCCTCTATGTCTGTATAGGGTATCTGTTGACCCTGTCTAGTAGAGGGTGTTGTCCGTGTCATATCTATGTGTAGTTTTAACATTTTTTGTAAGATACTATTATATATATATATATATATATATATATATATATATATATATATACACACACACATACACACACACCTGCCTCGTGTTGTGCCCATAAAATCTGCGTATTATTTGAGAGGGTCCTACGTACTTTCTCAATGCTTTTTTCTTTTTTAGTTCAGAGCGGCTATGCAGGCACAAGATCTATGAATGGAAAAATTACAAATCCTATCTGCCACTGCAGCAGAGGGACTCATAGAGGGTTATTTACTAAAGCTGGAGAGTGCCAAATCTGGTGCAACTTTGCATAGAAACCAATCAGCTTCCAGGTTTTATTGACAAAAGCTGAATTGAACAAGCTGAAGTTAGAAGCTGACTGGCTGCCATGTACTGCTGTACCAGATTTAGCAAATCTCCTCCATAATTCTCAATGGAGTACAAACAGTGTGATGTCCCTGCGTTTGTAGTCCTTGGATACTTTCTCCAGCGCCATAACCGAAGGTCCATACCTCCGTACATGAGTTGTATCACTATACCGCCTGTGTCTGAAAGGTGGAAATACACTTTAAAGCAGAGCTCCACCCAAAAGGGGAAGCTCCGCTTGTTTGCGCCCTCCACTGCCACATTTGTGATTTTTTTTTTGGGGGGGGGGGGGGTACCTGGTTTTGACAGGCACCTGTTCCAACGTTTGGGTGAGAGCGAGAGATGACACCAGCACACCATGGGTCTCCAAAAATGGGTCCAAAGCTTTATTCAGGGATCACATCATTACTGCAAACCACAATGTTTTGGAGGCATGCAGAACCCCTTCACGAGGCATGTGCAACTTTGGGGTCAGAAAGCTGCAGCGCACACACACACAGGTCCCAGAAGACTGCAAGACCATTCACAAAGCGCAGCGCAACTTGCGCATGCGCAGTAGACCAGCTATAAAGCTGCAAGGCCTTACCTAACATGCCCGGTGCCTGCACCTGAAGCCGATTGAAGAATGGGCTTAGGTGCCAACATCACTGGATCCCTGGACAGGTATGTGTAATTTATAATAAGGCTTAATGTATACTGCTGCTGGTAAACGGACGTTTAGGAGCAGTTGGGTGTTTTTTTTCAGCTGCCCCTGAACTCTCCTCAATGTTATCTTATCAGTACATGTACACAGGGTCCTTTATAGTCGTTTCTAGGCAGTTGAGTTCAAAAGTATTTTTTGGAAAGCAAAAAAAAAAAAATGCGTTCAGGACGGATGTTCAGAGGCATTTGGAATGCCAAATTCCTGTACCAGCTTGTAAACGCGGTAACTCACATTTAGTTTACAGGTGTTTTTAATGGAGAAACATTTTTGACATTTTTTTAACAGTTCTAAACATAAATGTGGCTAAATGCAGCATGTAAACGCACAACGGACGTTTTTAAACGTTATTTACTATCTGTCAAGTTAAATCGTTGAGGAGAGGTTTTAAAACATCCTGTCTACATGAAGCCTAAAAGTCTGCAGCTACAGTGGAATATTTTTTGGGAGGAAACTGGAGTTCTTCTTTAAAGCTGAGGTCCACCTAAAAAAAAATATATATATTAAAAGCCAGCAGCTACAAATACTGCAGCTGCTGACTTTTAATAAATGGACACTTGCTTGTCCCAGGGTCCAGAGATGTCGGCAGCCGAAGCCAATCAATCGCTCCACTCTCAGCAGCTGCTGCCGCCATCCTCGGTGAGGGAACCAGGAAGTGAAGCGTTGCGGCTTCACTTCACGGCTCTCTGAAGTTTCGCTGCGCGTCCTAACTGGTCCCCACTATCTCCTGTGTGTTTCCCAGGAGATGGGGTGGGGGGGGGGGGGGGGCGGGCTGGGGCATGACTCCCGCAGGAGTCTATTCCTGGAAGCGGGTGCAGATACCTGTATTATACAGGTATCTGCACCCCCCTCACCCTGAAAGGTGCAAAATTAGACACCAGAGGGAAGAAGGGTTCCGAAAAGTGGAGGTTCCATTTTTGTGTGAACCTCCGCTTTAAGCTAGAGGAAAATTCTGCAATAACCTGCACATCGCACCAGTGATCTTCTGATTTCAGCATCAATGCTTTATAGCAGCCTCTCAACTTTTTCAACACAGAGGAACCCTTGAAATTATTTTCTGGTCTCAGGGAGCCCCATCTAAAAAATACTATATCTGTAGCTCCTGATACATTCATTTGAGGGTGAGTGGGAAGAATGCTCCTTACACTTGTGGCCTTTGGGAAGAATTACCCCCTTACAGATAGCTAAAAAGATCAATAATGTCCGTGGGAGGTTATCTGAGAGGCAGATATTGCTCTATGCTTGAGGAACCCCTAGCAACCTCTGGAGCAGGGGTAGGGAACCTCGGCTCTCCAGCTGTTTTGAAACTACAAATCCCATCATGCCTCTGCCTCTAGGAGTCATTCCTGTGATTGTTACGGTCTTGCAATGTCTCATGGGACTTGTAGTTTCAAAACAGCTGGAGAGCCGAGGTTCCCTACCCCTGCTCTGGGGGAAACCCTTGGATTCCATTGAACCCTGGTTGAGAAACTCTGCTTTATAGGCTCCAATGCAGAAAAAAAAAGAAATGTACATTCTTTTTGCAATATGGGTACATTTTTTCCCCCCTCACAAAAGTGGAATATCTCTTTAAGAATACTGCATACAGCAAGACACGATACCAAAGATCCTGAAAAATAGATTTTTGGTTTACGTACACTTCGGCTATGGATTGTAAGCTCCTGCGGGCAGAGCTGTAGTATAGTGCTCTAAAGCCCATTAATAATCCATCAGACAGAGCCATGTGTGAGTGTTGCCATATATGGAGCGGTGAAGAATGTTTTGTTTGTGGCCTTCTCCTGCGGGTGGGAGGGAGATGCTGATCTGCCATCCTATACCGAGCACAAGACAGCTCTCTGCTTGTTCTTCATCATCAGGGTTTGGTGCTTTTCTGACGCTTTGCCTTGTGAGGGAGATGAAAGCAAATCCTACCCCATCCATAGACGGTGGAAACTACGCTCATTCAAAACAGATGACTTCAGTAGGATCCCCTGCGAGAATAAAAGCACAGAGAACATAAACATGCGTGTGTCATCATAACAGCCCACAAGGCACATGGTGACTCAGTAGGTCCCCCTTACTTTAGGTGGTACAAAGATGATCACGACATTGTGTGGGTTCAGCTGGCATTTCCTCCCACCGGTACGAATTGGCAGCCTACGGGAAAAATAAAAATAAAAATGGAACAGTCATTCCAGCATTACACGGCACTTTGTGCTGGATACGTGATGCAGCAGCATGGGAAGGGTTAATACTGGTGTGTAGCCAGCGCTGGGATGTACAGCCGTAGTACTAGAGATCTGCTGGGAGAAGCATGACTCATTTTCATCCTGGTAAACAAGAAGGGAGCCTCCCATTTACATTTGTTTACAGACATCTTTCCCAGGACACTTCCCTGCTATAACACACAGCAGGCAATGTACAAGGCTGAGCAAACATGGGCCAATTCATCGCCATCACTGCAACACCACAGGCCATGATAGCAAGCTCTTTAGGCAAGATTAGGGCAACCGAGTGATTGATCGCAGGACAGTAGCCCCCCCCCCCCCCATTCTTTATATCGGTTGCGTCATGAGCAAACACAGGAGTTTTTAAAGAGGAACTTCACCCCCTCCAGGGTTATTTTTTTAATTTAACCCCATTCTTACCTTGTATATGAAGTTTGGATAGAAAAGCAAACACACCCTCCCAATAAATACAGTGCTGTCCACTTGGAAAACCACCAAAAGCCACTGCACACAAGTCCCACACCACAATCATCTTTGTGATGCCATCAGGAAGCCCTCTCTCTCTTTGGGGTCCTGGCATCCAGCCCCCCGATGACACCGCACATGCGCAGTTTATTCTACATAGCCCCCAAAGCCTCATGGGACATGTGACACGTGGCTATTCCACATAGCTTTGGGCAGAGGGGGCATCATTTTCACCTAGGCAAGAAAGGCAGAAGCTCTGACTGCACTCTGCCAAAAACAGGTACCCCCCCCCCCCCCCCAAAAAAAAAGTTGCAATTTGCTGAAGTGGGGACGGAGCAAGGGGGGTGTATTGTACATTCACATCAGTCTCTGCCTTCACAAAAATGTAATGACAGTCCACTCTAAGGTCATTTATCAGTTAGGAGGATGTAAATTATTTATTTATGCAGGCATTCATTTAGTGCTTTACATATTGTACATTCACATTAGCCCTATCCTCCCAAGCTTACAATCTAAGGTTCCGATCTCAAATGCATACACACATACTAGGGCCAACTTGGGCAGGAGCCAATTAACCTACCAGCATCAGTCCCTGCCCACATGAGCTTACAACCGAAAGTCCCAATCCCCAATCTCACATACATACTAGGGCCAATTTGCCTACAAGAACCAGTCCCTGTCTATGGGCGCATTTCCCCCATCTGGTGCTGCGTACAGCCGGCCATAGACATCAATGGCTATAGAGGGGTCTACGCGTCAGCCTGTGCATGCATACAGACGTACCCCCCGAACAGTCTCCACCATATGTCTGTTCGCAGGCACAGGTTGACGCACACATACAGGAATAAGGCGTGAATGTGCATTGATCGGGGGAATAAGGCGTGAATGTGCATTGATCGGAGGAATAAGGCGTGAATGTGCATTGATCGGGGGAATAAGGCGTGAATGTGCGTTGACCGGGGGAATAAGGCGTGAATGTGCATTGATGGGGGGAATAAGGCGTGAATGTGCGTCGACCGGAGGAATAAGGTGTGAATGTGCGTTGACCGGGGGAATAAGGCGTGAATGTGCGTCGACCGGGGGAATAAGGCGTTAATGTGCATTGATGGGGGGAATAAGGCGTGAATGTGCGTCGACCGGAGGAATAAGGCGTGAATGTGCATTGACCGGGGGAATAAGACGTGAATGTGCATTGACCAGGGGAATAAGACGTGAATGTGCGTTGACCAGGGGAATAAGACGTGAATGTGCGTTGACCAGGGGAAAAAGACGTGAATGTGCGTTGACCAGGGGAAAAAGACGTGAATGTGCGTTGACCAGGGGAATAAGACGTGAATGTGCGTTGACCAGGGGAATAAGACGTGAATGTGCATTGATCGGGGGAATAAGGCATGAATGTGCATTGATTGGGGGAATAAGGCGTGAGTGTGCATTGATGGGGGGGGGGAATACGGCGTGAATGTGCTTTGATCAGGGGGAATAAGGCTTGAATGTGCTTTGATCAGGGGGAATAAGGCTTGAATGTGCTTTGATCAGGGGGAATAAGGCTTGAATGTGCGTTGATCAGGGGGAATAAGGCTTGAATGTGCGTTGATCAGGGGGAATAAGGCTTGAATGTGCGTTGATGGGGGGGATTGAGGCGTGAATGTGCGTTGATGGGGGGGATTGAGGCGTGAATGTGCGTTGATGGGGAGATTGAGGCGTGAATGTGCGTTGACTGGAGGAATAAGGCGTGAATGTGCGTTGACCGGGGGAATAAGGCGTGAATGTGCGTTGACCGGGGGAATAAGGCGTGAATGTGCATTGATCGGGGGAATAAGGCGTGAATGTGCGTTGATCGGGGGAATAAGGCATGAATGTGCATTGATCGGGGGAATTAAAGCATGAATGTGCATTGATGGGGGAATAAGGCATAAGTGTGCATTGATGGGGGGATACGGTGTGAATGTGCTTTGATCAGGGGGAATAAGGCGTGAATGTGCGTTGATCGGGGGAATAAGGCATGAATGTGCATTGATCGGGGGAATTAAAGCATGAATGTGCATTGATGGGGGGGAATAAGGCGTGAATGTGCGTTGATCGGGGGAATAAGGCATAAGTGTGCATTGATGGGGGGATACGGTGTGAATGTGCTTTGATCAGGGGGAATAAGGCGTGAATGTGCTTTGATCAGGGGGAATAAGGCTTGAATGTGCGTTGATGGGGGGATTGAGGCATGAATGTGCGTTGATCGGAAGATTAAGGCGTAAATGTGCATTGATGGGGGGGATTGAGGCGTGAATGTGCATTGATGGGGGGGATTGAGGCGTGAATGTGCATTGATTGGGGGAATAAGGTGTGAATATGCGTTGATGGGGGGAATAAGGCATGAACAAGCGTTGATGGGGGGGGGGATTAAGGCGTGAATGTGCGGAATAAGGTGTGAATGTGCGTTGATGGGGGGATTAAGGTGTGAATGTGCGTTGATGGGGGGAATAAGGCATGAATGTGCGTTGATGGGGGGGAATAAGGCATGAATGTGCGTTGATGGGGGGGAATAAGACATGAACAAGCGTTGATGGGGGGATTAAGGTGTGAATGTGCGTTGATGGGGGGGAATAAGACATGAACAAGCGTTGATGGGGGGATTAAGGTGTGAATGTGCGTTGATGGGGGGGAATAAGACATGAACAAGCGTTGATGGGGGGATTAAGGTGTGAATGTGCGTTGATGGGGGGGAATAAGACATGAACAAGCGTTGATGGGGGGATTAAGGTGTGAATGTGTGTTGATGGGGGGGAATAAGACATGAACAAGCGTTGATGGGGGGATTAAGGTGTGAATGTGCGTTGATGGGGGGAATAAGACATGAATGTGCGTTGATGGGGGGGAATAAGGCATGAATGTGCGTTGATCGGGTTGCCTGTATGGTGATGAGACATGCACTGTCTGGGATACTATAGAACCAGTCCTGATTAATGATAGTGGGGGGGAGGGGGCCCTCATCATCAGCCCATGTTAACCCTTCACACTACTCCCTGCTTTGCAGTAAGAACATGAATCGCTGCAGAACGCCTGTCTGCATTCTGCCCCCCACCCCCCTGCAGGGTGCAGTAAGGTCACCAGCCCCCCGGGTGAGGTCTCCTCCGGATTGCAGTGACCCCAGTGAAGGACACCATGCTCGACCAGCGCCTTCTGCATTGCCTCTACACAGGCGGCGTGTTCTCCGGCGGTCATTTTCCTGCGTTGGTCCTTGACAGCTCTAGGTGGGGGGAGGAGGAGGAGGGAGGCGGAGTCCCGCAGCTGAAGGTAGACTGTGGGCGGGCTTTGGCTTTAGAAGTTGCCGTCTGCCCCGGCAGCCCCGCCTCCTTTGCCCATAGATGGAGCTCGCCAGCGTCGTCTTCCACCCTCCGACCAATTCCAGCAGGAGACGCAGGCTGATGGACAGCCCCGCCCCTGTATGTACGATCCCACCCCCTCTCCTCCCCTGGTATGTGTGTAGATGTGTCTCCCTCCCTCCCCCCCCCCTCAGGTCGGTAACTTGGTACGTCACATGTTGTTTTGCTTCTTTAGCCCGGGTAGTCGATGAGATGTGCTATTTACTGTTGAACGCGGATCGGAGCGGGTTGTGCGCGGTGGCGGTGTCTGCAGAGAGCGAGCGATCTCCTGGTCAGAGCAGCTGATGAGCCCCCGGCATGGCTAGACAGCACAGCAGACCGGCGATCAGCTGCTGCACTCACCGGCTATGAGGAGGACAGCTCGGCATGTTTACTCGGAGCTGATCGGCTGCATTGGAAGGTAAGTGAGCGGTGTTTATGTGCAGATCAGGGTACCTACCTCCTGATTTCAATGTTGTTTTCATTCAGAGAATGTTTATGTGTCATATACGTCACATCAATGCAGCATCTGGGTGGCTCAGGATCGCTGCATCCTTCGTAGTAGACTAAAACTTGCCTGCAATATTTATTTATTAATAATAATAATAATAATAATAAAAAAAAGCGACCGTCTGTACGTTACTGCATCTTACACAAGTCTCCTCTTTTTTTTCTTTCTTTTTTTTCTTTTTTCTGAAGGTCACGGTAGAGCAAGGGGAAACCTACAAATCCCAACATCCGTCACCCACGCAACGCGAGCCAAGCATTGGCCGGGGAAATACGGCGTCCAGGTAAGAAGATGGCCAGCCCTCCCGCTTCGGGGCAGCCGCTTCCGCCCACCGGCTCCAACAACCTCAACAACAACAGCAGCAGCAGTAGCGTCAAAAAATGCGGCTACCTGCGCAAGCAGAAGCACGGCCACAAGCGATTTTTCGTGCTGAAGGAGCCCGGGGAGGGGTGCACCCCCGCCAGGCTGGAGTACTACGAGAGTGAGAAGAAGTGGAGGAGCAAGTCGGCCGCGGCCAAAAGGGTCATCTCTCTGGATAGCTGTCTGAACATCAACAAGCGGGCGGACGCTAAGAACAAGTACCTGATAGCCCTTTACACCCGTGACGAGTACTTTGCCGTGGCGGCAGAGACTGAGCAAGAGCAGGAGAGCTGGTATCGGGCTCTCACCGAGCTGCTTGGTAGCGGTAGAGGAGAGAAAGACAGAAATGGAAGTACAGGTACAGGAGGATGCTGCTGTTCTGGGACTGCCAGCTGTGGCACTAATTGTAGCAGCCATCTGGCATTGGTTGAGGACCCAAATTATGGACTGATAACGCCAGCCAACGCAGCCTACAGAGAGGTCTGGCAAGTAAACTTGAAACCAAGGGGTCTGGGCCAAATTAAAAGTTTGATTGGTGTGCACCGATTGTGCTTGTCTGCACGAAGTATCAGCTTTGTGCGGCTGAATAGTGAAACTCCTTCAGTGACCCTTCAGCTAATGAACATTCGACGTTGCGGTCACTCAGACAACTACTTTTTCGTGGAGGTGGGGCGCTCAGCGTCCACTGGACCTGGAGAGATCTGGATGCAGGTTGATGATAATGTGGTTGCCCAGAGCATTCATGAGACTATTCTAGAGGCTATGAAGGCTATGAAGGAGTTAGCTGAATTTAGGCCTCGCAGCAAAAGCCAGTCTTCAAGTTCCAACCCCATCAGCGTACCAGGAAGACGACATCATACACAGCTGCCACCAAGTCAGACTGGCCTGGCCAGGAGAACCCGCACTGACTTCCCCTCAACTTCATCAAGTGTTCCCGGAAATCAGTCTTCTCGTCTCCGCACTGCTAGTGAAGGAGATAATTTAAGCAACAAGACGGTCTTGAGCAGTCCCTTAAGTCCAAGTATTCTTCGTGCTCCACTAAGTCGTTCCCATACATTGAGTTTGGGTGGTCGAAATGGGAAACTGTTTCCTGCTCCTGGTCCCCTTCAACACAGCAGGTCTATGTCCATGCCAGTCCCGCATTCTCCACCATCTGCTGCCAGTCCAGTTAGCATCTCCTCTGGGAGTAGTGGCCATGGCTCTGCTTGTGACCCCCTAAACCCTCCACGTCCTTCCAGCTGTAACGCATCTGCATCTGGGTCACCTAGTGACCCAGGTTTCATGTCTTTGGATGAATATAGTTCCAGTCCAGGGGACTTAGCCCGAGCATATTTAAGTTGCCGGAGTGGCACTCCAGACTCCGTTTCTGGTACTCCACCACACACAGGAGACATGAATGGGTACATGTCAATGGAAAGATCTTTCTGTGGTGGTTGCCAATGCCTTTCCCGACGCATGGAATGTTCAGCAATAGAGAAGTGCCCAAGGAAGAGAACTTACTCTTTAACTACACCTGGAAGACAAAAAGTTGCAACTCCTCATCTTTCCTCTGCTTCCCTGGATGAAGCAACCCTTGTGCGTGCCACATACAAGGGTAGTTCTAGTCTTCTGTCATCATCTCCTAAAACATGCCATCCTTATCCAGAAGACTATGCGGATGTAGAAATTGGGCGTCACAAGGATGATGGGTATATGCCCATGAACCATGGAGCTGTTACTGTTTCCTCTTCCAATGATTATGTTCCTATGAGCCCAGCAAGCGTGTCTGCCCCTCAGCAAATATTACAGCCACGGACAAGCATTGGTGGCAGTTCTCAGGAAGATTCACCAGATGGCTATATGCCAATGTGGTGCGCGTCTAAAACAAGGCCAGTACCTGTACAGCATAGACTTTCCCCTGCAGAGCCACTGTCCTTTACTCCCCCTGATTATTTCTTCATGCAGCCTAAAAATTGCTGTTGCCAGAGTCATTCAACAGCACCTCAACATAATAGCCCAGCAGATGTTGAGCCTTATGTCTTGATGAGGTCTCCAGCTTCCTCTTCTCCCCATGGCCGAATCGCTCGACCTTCTCGTCTTGCACTTCGCACTCTGCCGAGCATGAGTGAGCATCCACCAGAACCTCCAAGCCCTCCGGGTGGGGAATATATTCACATATACTTTGGAGAAACAAGATCACAAGATTCCTTGCCTTTGCCTCCACAAACTCCCCATTCAGACTCTGCACCTATGTCTGCTGCAGGGAGTCCATCTTCCTCATCTTCTGGGTCTGGGCCTCAGCCCTCCCCTATTTCAGACTATATGAACTTGGATTTTGGGCCTCCTTCACCAAAACCGAAAGCCTCAACGAGCTTATGCCCAAATTCAGACTATACCGAAATGAGCCCAAGGAAGACCTCACCACAGCCATCTTCCCCCATGGCATCACCTACCGCTGCAAAATTACCTATAGAAAGTCCAGTTCCTGGTGTACAGTGCCTCACAGTGCTTATGGACAAGATGAATGGGGCATTTAGCCTTCACAGTCCTCCACCGGATCCACATATGGGGGCTAAGGTCATCCGAGCAGACTCCCAAGGGGGGCGCCGTCGCCACAGTTCAGAGACTTTTTCATCCACCACTCAAGTGACTCCTGTATCGCCTTCCTTTGCGCATAGTCCCAAGAGGCACAGCTCGGCCTCGGTTGAGAATGTGTCTCTGAGGCCTGGAGAAACCTTGGAAGCTGGCGAATGTGGCAGCCCCATGTGCAGGGAAACCTCAGCAGGATTCCAGAATGGACTTAATTACATTGCCATTGACTTGTCACCTGAAGATCGAAACCTGTTGCTGCTATCCCAAGCCTCTACCAGAGGACACTTGCCTGCTCTGGGACTTGCCAGTTTGAACATTGGGTCCTATCCAAGCATGGATTTCCTGGGACATGGAATGAAGGGTGCCACCACTGTCAGAGGTGAGAATGGTCTACAACACGGGTTAATTTACTAAAGCTGGAGAGTGCACAATCTGGTACAGCTATGCATGGTAGCCAATCGGCTTCTAATTTCAGCTTGTTTAATTAAGCTTTGGCAATAACACCTTGAAGTTGATTGGTTACTATGCAGAGCTGCACCAGGTTTTGCACTCCAGCTTTAGTAAACAAACCCCACTGTTACAAACGTGTACAGTAAAATAGCTACCCACTTTAATCTTGTAAGATAACAAAACTTTTTTTTTTTCTCTTCACTCATATGTAAAGGAACTTTTTCATTTTTAAATTGGTGAATCCGAAATGAATGTGTCCATCTATTTGTAAATAATCCTAGGTGTATACATGCATTTTGTCTATTACCAAATACATTGATTATTTACCATTTTTTTGCAACTACCTTTTTTTTTTTTTTTTTTTTTTCAGGAGTATGCTGTCCCTTTAATCTAAAATAAATACTGTAAATGTGTTCCACAGCAAATGTTTACAGACCATCCAGCATTTGGAGTCAGGTCTAATGAATTAGTGTAGCCGGTAATAAGGAAAGCCCACAACTGCATGGCTTCCATTGATTTATATGAACAGTGGGTGCAGTCGCATCCCACTGCCTGGTTGTAGTAAAAAAAAAAAAGGTTCACTTACTTTTTCTTCAGATTCACACAAACAATGCAAAGCCCACATGTCTCTGCTTACAGAGACATCAAAGGCACACATTCTTTTAACCTTTAACCAGAAGGGAGCACAAAGCTCCCCCCCCCCCCCCCTGTTCCCTTGTCACTCACTGACATATGGATCAAGGGATGGACACTTTTCTCATTTGACATTGTCATGTCATGTCAATCTGGGCTCTGCATTGCAAAATATTTTTGGGATTATGCACAGTTTATGTTGTTAAATGCAAATCTGTTGAAAATATATGCATTTTTTTAAAATTATTTTATGAGGGGGAAAAAATTCAAATAATAATAAAAAAAAAAAAATATATATATATATATATATATATATATATATATATATATATATATATATATATATATATATATATATATATATATATATATATATATATATAATTTTATTTATTTTTAAAGAATGAATAAGAGCCTTTTTGGCCAACATCATTGTAGTTCAGTTGTTTAGGTACTATATGAAACCAATCATGTCTCTGTATCCTGTTGGGAGAAAAATTAATTTCCTGTGCACTTTTATGTACGTATAAGTACTGTCACCTTCTTAACTATAGGATCATATTTTTAATCCGAGTATTAGCACAGCTGAATAGGAAAACCTTGTCTTTTGTAACCTGAAGGATGTTCCTAAGTAATGGCTTCAAGTACAGTTTATTATTTAAATTAAATGTCTATTTTGGTGCATGTAGCTAATACTTTTTCCATATAAAAAATATTCCAAAAAGTGTTTAATGGAGCCATGAGTAATCAGATGATGTTTCACGTAGGAGACCAAGCAGCATGAATTGACTAGGCTATAGTAAACTGAAATCTGGTTGTTGGGGGTTCCTACCCTTCTTTTTTTATTTCCATCCCCAGAACTGATAAATAATCCTGTGTGTCTGAAGCCAATTTCGTAAGGTATGTCTACAGGCACTGGAAGAGCCATGTAATCCTCTTTTATAAGGGAAAGGTTAAATAAGCAGAAGACTTCCACTACGATTGCAAATACATATTCAGCCATGGAATGGGAACGTGTGAATAGCTCTTTAGTCCAGTATTCTACAGATGTATTATGACATTGTTTATTGTTGCCATGTTTAAAAGGTTTATGAATGTGTTCCTTCTCCTGCAAAGAAATGGCTTGTAGTAGAATAGCTTCTGCTAGTTACGCTTTGCTTGTTTTGCCATTGAAGACCAGCTTGTCGGAGATTAGCATGGAATGGGGAGGGGTTCATCATTTGTTTTGCTTTGTAGGAGACTCTTGTGAATTGTGTACTACTCCTTTTCCAAGGGGACCTGCAAAGCATAACACGTCGTACAGTAAACCAAAGAGATGGAACATAGTAAAGGTCCCTATGAAATTTTATACTGGCAGAGTGGGAGAAATACAGAATTTTATGAATCGGGAATTGGAAACCAAGGCATTATTTTAATTTCAACCATTAAGAAGCAGAAAAAAAAATGCTATTTTATTTTTTTATTCAAATTCCTTTTGATATCTGCAGTAAGTCAGGTCAAGATTTTGTTTCACTTTTACAACTGAGGAAGTATAGAGGTTGCCATTGCTCACCTCTCCTTCTAAAAATGTTGGTTCTAGGTCTGTCATGATAAACCAATGGCTTCATTGCTTTCTAAATTATTAGCTTGCAACAAGTATGCAGAGGAGGGTGGAGCTCTGATTGTCCTAATCTGATACTTGTTCCAGGTCTCTTAAAGTGGTGGTAAATCGCCACTGAATTGGGGGGGGGGGGGGGGAGTCCCCTGTCCCCTGTCCCCTGCAAGGCAATGTCATAATGTACTAATATGCATTGCATACTAGCACATTATGAGAGACTTCTCTCAAAACAAAGCCCTGCAGTGCCTCACTGTCACCACTGAGAGGGCTTCCATCTCTTCTGATTTTGTGGCCTCCAGCTACATGAGTGGCTGGGGGCTCAATGATGTCACTCCCGCGGTGTCCTGCATGCATGCAGGACCCGCCGTTTACGGCACGGGCTCTGAAGGTCCAGCATACAGTGCACTTCAGAGTGCATGCACCAGTGATGTCACCAACCGCTGATTTATCTCCTAAACGGTGCAAGTTAGGAGATATCCACAGTACCTACAGGTAAGCCTTATTATAGGCTTACCTAGAGGTATAAGTGGTATAACAGAATTTGCTACCATTGTAAGGAGTACAAGAAACAAGACAGCCAAGTAATTGGCATTTTCAGTAATGGCAGCCATTTTATTTCTCTCAGTACAAGTTTCCTTTAAGATGAATAATTTAGGCCACTGTTGTAAGTAGTTTTTATAGTGGCGTGTAAAGGTACCCAAGTGTGACACCCAACAGAGTGTCACTGAAACTGTAACTCCTGAGGTCCTTAGTTTAGTTCTAGGTTATTTTACCCCTCCTGTACCACCCCCATGCCTGATAATAAGATGGGTGTGTATGGCAGGAGTGGGCAAGCCAGCTTGGGGCAAATCCATCAAGTGTCAGTTTCCAGTCTAACTTTTTTTTTGGGCCTACCTCCTTTAAGCAGTGTAGAATGCTTTAAATGTAATACTTCTTTAATGATTGTCAAAACTGTGATGGCAGTAGCCTGTTGGGTGGTTTTTTTTTATTTATTTTTCCCTCCGTATCGATTTCTCAAATTTGTAAAAAAAAAAAAAAAATTGTATAGCTTGGATGGAAAAAAATGTAATTCTTTTTCACTGCACATGTTAAGAAACTGCAGCCTGTATGAGAAATTGCTTTTACATTTATGGCCTATTAGGATTACATTGAGAACCTTTTTGTAGTAATTTGTACTGACAATTTGATCCCATATCCCTTGCCATTCTAGGTGTAGTGAGTGAGACTGGTATCCTAGGGGTGTTTAAATAGCATTGCACAACCACATCCCCTTGTATAGGACTTTTTTTTTTTTTTTTTTTTTTTATTGGGACCAGATCCAGGCAGTGCATTCTTTAGATAGGCCACGTCATGTTATGGTTCGGCGTTTAGGAAAAAAACATCTGTAAGCTTATTGCAGGTACCATGTGAATTTGCAGTGATTCATCATAATAGAGAATTTTTTTTATATATATATATATATATATATATATATATATATATATATATATATATATTTCTCGGAACAGTGGTGTAGTGGTAGTACTCTCGCCTAGCAGTAAAAAGGGATTGCTGGTTTGAATCCCCAACCACAACACTACCTGCCTGGAGTTGGCATATTCTCCCTGTGCCTGCGTGGGCTTCATCTGGGTACTCCGGTTTTCTCTCACACTCCAAAGACCTGCTGGTAGGTAAATTGGCCCTAGTATATGATTGTGAGTTAGGGACCTTAGATTGTAAGCTCCTTGAGCTTACAAGGTCAGCCAAGTTGCTTTAATTACACTTTGTAGTGCAACATTTTAGTGCTCAAATATGGAAACAGTATTAGACCTTGCCCAAGTCTGCATACAGGCACTTGAACACCAGAAGGACCTCCAAGTGCTGCAGAATCTCTATTTTAAACATGGGCACCCAAGTTGCTTTAGTGCAGTTGCACCTTGGCACACAGCATCTAGTGCTTAGATATAGATACTCTTGTGTTTTTTTTTTCTCTTCTCTTCTGTACTATGTTTGTCAAACCATAGTAGATCACTAAGGCTCCATTCACCCTGAGCTTAAAACTCCAGTTCCCTTGGCAGAAAAAAAAAACATTTTTTGGACCTGTTTTAGGATAAGGTGTTTTTTGTGTTTTTTGGGGGGGGGGGGGGGGGGGGTGGAGACTCCAGGTGGTCATGTCAGCAGGAGGCAGAGAAACGACAGTACACTGATCTTGCCCCAATTATTAGTTGTGCAGGGGTGCATGTCAGTAGAAGTCTGACCGATGGAAATCAGGCAGGCTGTGGTTCAAATGGAATGCAAAGAAGAAAACTGGCCATGATTGGATAGATGTGGTGGTGTGACTAGTTTGAAATGGCAAGGGGATTGGCAGGATGACCAAAAAAGCAATGCAAAGTAAACGGGATACTTTTTTAGTACACGTAAATGGAAACACAGACTATTAACAAATATGAAATGTTTAAGATAACATTGGAATCTCTAAAGCAGGGGTCTCCAACCTTGCTAAGCAAAGGGCCAGTTTACTGTTCTTCAGGCTTTAGGTGGGCCAGACTGTGGCTAATGGCTGTAGAAAATGCCCCGGCATCAGTTCCCCATCATTGGTATTAATGAGAGAAATGGTGCCCCATCGTTGGTGTCCTTTAGTAGACTAGTGCTCCGGGGCCAGATAAAAGCAAGCAAAGGTCCACATCCGGCCCCTGGGCCACAGTTTAGAGACCGCTGGTCCAAAGCCTCCTGCCATTTTTGCTCTACACTGGAGACCTTGGTGAAAGTTTTTTACATACAAATCTTATATACATTTTTTTTATCTTTTCAAAGGCTGTAAAGGAGGGTCAACCATTGGAAGGAGGAGACTGAGGGAATTCTAGACTGTATTTTAAACGAGAGAGGGAGCTTTGCCCATGTAGCAATTGAACTGTTTTCCCCCAAATCGTACACAGCATAAAACATAACAGCTTTTGTGACCTTCTTGTGCCATGAGGGCAAGAACTTCCCTATAGGGATAGAGGGGTTTTGCTTCTATTATTCTAGAAAAAGTTGCTGTTTAACATATCTGCTTAGGGTTGTGCAGTATATGCTGGAAGCCTTATACGGTCATCTACCTGTAGCTTATGTTCAATTTACACTTGGGTTTGCTTAAGGTACTTAAGTAGTAGTGTTGGTCTACCATGTTGCATTAGGTATTTAGGAGCACTTGGTACAAACTATAATTTACATTTTCAAGGAAAGGGAACATGTGACTTTCAGACATAGTCACTCTTACACAAGTTAAGTGCATCAGTTATTTAACAGTAATGATAACTAACCCATTCTGGTTTAGCTTGTACTCTCCTGTCACAGCAGGATGATTCTGGTGTCTGCTTTCCAGCTAGTATCGGACACAAATATTCCCTTTGAACTAGACCATTGTTTCTTCTATTTCACCTAGTACATCATGTTCCACTCCTCCTCCTATTTTTTTTTTTTTTCCTTTTGACTTTCCCATTGTATTAAAACTCAGTGACTGAATCAACACCTAAAACCTTACTTCTATCATAGGCAACGTCCTACAACGAAAAAATAAATACTGTGTTCAATTAGTATACACTGAGACTCTGCTTCACTTTCTCAAGGACATGAGCAACCCAAGGAAATATAACTGGCCAACCATCGCTCCATAATTGGGATTTCTGCAAGTTTTTATAAAGTACTTGTGGGCATTTTCACTCTGTGTATTCTTTCATTTACTGTCTACGTAATATAAAATGTACTTCCCCTTTTTTTTTTTTTTTTTTTTTAACAGTATTTTATTCTAGATATCTGCATGCATATTTTTATTTTTTTGCAAAGTTTGCTAGAGCAAGCTGACCGTTCTGATTTTCTTGTATGTGTTTTAACCGCTTCAGCCCTGCAAGATTTTACCCCCTTCCCGACCAGAGCACTTTTTGGGATTTAGCACTGCGTCGCTTTAACTGACAATTGCGCGGTCATGGCTCCCAAACAAAATTTGACGTTTTTTTTAAAAAAAATTTCCCACAAATGGAGCTTTCTTTTGGGGGTATTTGATCACCCCTGCGTTCTCCTTTTTTTTTTTTTTTTGTTTATCGCGCAAATAAAAGAGCGCAAATTTTGAAAAAAAACGCATTATTTTTTACATTTTGCTATAATATCCCCCAAAAATATATAAAGCATCTTTTCCTGTTTGGACAGATCCATATTCTTCTACATATTTTTGGTAAAAAAAAAAAAAAATCACAATAAGTGTGTATTGGTTTGGTTATAGCGTTTACAATATAGGGGATAGTTTTATGGCATTTTTATAAAAAAATTATTATTTTTTTTTTATCTCGTGACTGCGACATTAAAGCGGACACGTCGGACATTTTTGACCCATTTTTGGGACCAGTGTCATTCATACAGCAGTCGGTGCTGATTCCTGTGTAAATGGCAGTGAAGGGGTTAACCACTAGGGGGCAGGGTAAGGGTTAAGTGTTTCCTGCGGTGTGTTTCTAACTGGGGGGCGTGGCTACGTGTGACACGTCACTGATCTCTGCTCCCGATCACAGGGAGCAGAGATCAGTGACACTGTCACTAAGTTGAATGGGGAGATGCTTGTTTACATTAGTATCTCCCCGTTCTTCCTCCCCGTGAGAAGATTGCGGGTATCCCCGAGGCGATCGAGTCCGCGGACCCGCGACCCGACTCGCGAAGGTCCCAGCTAGTGCTCACACGAGATGGAACCGTGGCAAATTTAAAGGGACGTACCTGTATGCCCATTTGCCTGTCCGTGCCGTTCTGCTGACATACATCGGCGTGTGCCGGTCGGAAACCGGTTATAAAGAACATTGGCACAATTTTTTGTCTACAAAATAGTAATTTATTTTCATACCGCATACCTGCCACTTACGCTAGTGATTTTACAGTAATCGTAGACATGAGCAGACTCTTGAGCAGCCTTTCTCAACCTGGGTTCCTTCAGAGGTTGCTAGAGGCTCTCTGAGCAACTTCTACCTGTTAGACGATAACCACTGACATCAAAGAAATATTAGCTATCTTTGCCATCCTCGACAAACTTCCTGGTTCCCTACTGAACATGCGCGAGTTGCGTTGCATGTCCTCATTGGTCCCTGCTGTGTTCTAGGACCTGTGTGTCTCCCAGAAGACAGTGGGGGAGGACAGAGTAGTCGCCGGAAGTGGCGTAGATCACCGCAGTGATCTATGCCAGGAAGTGGGAGCAAATACCTGTATTAGACCGATATCTGCTCCCTCCTTCCCCTGAAAGGTGCCAAATGTGACACCGGAGGGGGGGGGGGGGGGGGAGAATTTCAAAAAGTGTAAGTTCCATTTTGGGTGGAACTCCACTTTAAGCAAGGAATCTTTGGCTGACTGCAAATGAGCACTCTTCTCATTGACCATCACACCAAAGTACTATGAGCTGTAGATCTAATAATTAGGAGTGTACCCTTGGGACCAGAAACTGGAACATTGAATCAAATACTTACTGTAATGTTCCTTTCCTTTTGCCAGTCCATGGCAGCTACAAGTGGTAGTATGCTGCCGATTTGGTGCTAGGAAAACCAAAAAATGTATGAAATATTTGCTGTAATTTTTCCTTTCCTGGTGCCAATCCACGGCAGGATAAATTTGGTACTATGCTGCCATGTTGGTGCCAGGAAAGCAGAAAATTGTATGAAATACTTACCGTAATGTTCCTTTCCTGGCGCCAATCCATGGCAGCATACTATCATGCTGGCACCGGGAAATTTTCAATAGTTCCTCCCATGTTAAAAAGGTTTGAGAAAGGCTTCTCTAGCAACATGGATGTCTGGAGAACAAGAATCTCCTGTGTTTTGGAATGACTCAATGTATTAATACAGATGCATGCCTCCCACACAGTTTCAGAGTTTTACTCAGAGTTCTAATTTCCAGATATCGGCTACAGCACCATCATCTAATACTGTGGCACATCTATATAATATGATAATCTAGGCAACCTTTGGTACTGCCTGAAATGAATGCTTTGCTAAGTACTGCTATATACCATACTGATCCATTTGACTCCATGCATTTTCCCTTCACAGAGTGGGTGGGCACACACCAAGGCCTTGTTTTATTGGTGTTGTGTGGTATTAAAGTGGATGTAAACCCGATGTCATCCTTTCTAAATTTTATCTATAGGGATATACATGCCTCCTGCATGTATCTTTACCTGTCAAATGTCTCCCCTCTGTCTGCTATGAGACCTGAAAACTGCAGATTCTATGGTTGGATCTGTTGTCTGGAGCTCAGTGGGTGGAGTCGTGATGTCATTAGACACTCCCCGCCCACCTCTACACTCCCCTTGTCAATATGCATTTTCTCCTGTGTATTTCTTACACTGAACTTCTGCTATGATCTCTAACATCCAGTGAAAAGACAGGAAAGTCCCCACATGACTTCAGCATGCCAAATCATGTTGAGGTGTGGAACATCCAATCCTGGCAGAGCAGTAGAAGAAAGGATTGGGGGAGGGAATTAAAAAAAAATAATGCATGTCTCTTAGGCCAGTGCACGAGATATGTAAATCACCTGTCACTCACAGTAAGGGGGAGGATTTGACAAACTTTTTCTGTTTGTCAAGATTTATCTGACTGAACAATAAAAGAGGATTTCTTAGAGCTGCATTAACTCTTTGTGGCAATAGGAAATCTTATACTCTACATTGTGACATCATTTTTTGGGGGGTTTACATCCACTTTAAGAGAGAAAATGTTTTAAAAAAGCACAATCGTAGAGAAATATAAGATTCTGTAGACTTATAACCCTTGTGGAAATAAATCTAGCGTGCCAGAGTGTTAGGACAGCAATGCTAACTGCTGAGCAACTATGATCTGATGTGGGGGTTTCAATGGTTCTGCCATGTCTACCTCGATGTCAGGTGTGAATGTGCTTCCTAAGATCACTCAGTAGAAAGGCACATGTATTTGTCATTAATAAGTGGACTCGTAGTGTTTCTCGAAGAGTTAAATTGTTTCTGTGTCGGTCTACCTTTTTGAGTTTTAAAATAGAATGCAGCAGAGTTTTCTGAATGGAGAGTTTGTTCTGCAGTGAACCTAGAACAGTTGCTGCTTAAGGCACAGGAAGTGCTTGCTGAGGATTGCCTCTGATTACTTTTAAGATGGCAAGACAAGATTACATTCATTTGTTCTCTATATATAAACAACATATTGAACATGGGAAGATATTTGATCTGTCTGCATTTACTAACAAAGTATATGGTTAACATCGCTAGTGTGTGTGATCAAAGGGGATTTGAAATAATATTTAAGCGCCACTTAGGAATAGTTTTATGTACTAATTAACTCCAGTTGTAATGTATAGCACTGTGTATGCAGAGAACAGTTTAAATGAAATGAATTGCTTCACAGTAAAAAAAATCGCACATAGCTCCTTCTACTCTACAGGCTTGTTCACATGACACGTTTTTGCCTTGTGGCTAGACTTGTGAAAAAAAAAGGGACGTTTCAGGGGCGCTTTACTTGACATTTTGGAGTGTGAGCCCTAAATGATTAAACCCTGGTTCACACGCATGCAGTGTGGGAAACGCCACGTTCCCTGCGTGTTTCCGACACTGAATTGCAATGTGTTTGCAGTCTGGTGCAGGTGTCAATCCAAAGTCAACGACCCCCTCAAACTGATTGCAAATGCATTGCGGTTTGCCTGCACTGGATCACTTGGTACAAAATTACCATGTGTTCAATTGCAGTGTAGCTGCTTGTCTTGTGGTGCGATTTGAGCCCATTCAAAATGAATGGGTTTAAATTGCACCGCACGTGTGGTTATAGGGTTAACCGGGGTTAAATCAGCTGCTGAAAATGCTTTAAAGTGGTGTGTGTCTGTCTGTCTGTCTGGGGGGGGCGGGTGGTGTTGTATATATATATTTTTTTTTTTTATTAAAAAAAGATATTTTTCTCTGTCCCTTACCTCCTTTTCTTCTCTTGAATCCCCCACTGGGATTTCCCGTTCCCCTTCTCTATTCTTCCCCCTTTTTTTTTTTTTTTTTTTTTTTTTTTTTTCTTATTTAGTTTTCTTATTTCTTTTTGGGTTCCCCCCCAGGAAGCCATGTGCTGTGGATGCACCCGTACGGGTGTGCTCTGGAGCCAGGCTCTGAGCTTCCATAGACCGCAGCGTGGCTCGCCCCCACCCCATGCTCATTCCTCACAGGATTTGATTGAAAGCAGCAGGAGCCAATGGCTACCACTGCTGCCTGATTCTCCTGTAAGAAGAGGAAACTGGGGCTGCAAACAGGGACAGCACAGGATCAAGAGATCTTAAAGTACATGTGTAGGGATGGGGGTGGGGAGAACTTGTATTGGGGGATGTGTGTGTGTGTGTGGTGTGTTTGTTTTTTTTTTTTTTTTTATATATGTATACAGTGCATTAAAGCGGAGTTTTCGCCACAAATTTAACTTCCGCTGTCTGGGTGGAACTTGCACTTTTTTGGGAATTTTCTCCTCCACCCAATTCCCCCCCCCCCCCCCCCCCTCCTGTGTCACATTTTGGCACCTTTTTTTTGGGGGGGGGGGAGCAGATACCTGTCTCCCACTTCCTGGCAGTATCCGCAGCGATCTACACCATGTCCAGCCCCTCCTCCATTCCCCCCACTGTCTTCTGATAGAAACACAGGTCCCAGAAGACAGCAGGTTCCACTCAGAACGCAGAGCGTGACTCGTGTATGCAACGATAGTGCTGCAATAAAATATGTAGGATGCATGGAGCTGTAAAATAATTGGCTTCCTGAAATAAAAATGTCTCTAGGCTTCTTTTAACAATGGTCACGTGGCCAGCATTGAGGACTTTTGTGACCAGGTCTTGGTGGTACTGATGATTAGGCAAAACAAGCCTTCAACATTGCCTGAGAATTCAGGACCTCGTCAGAAGAGGTGTTGCGTATCTGGCCGTATCCCACATATATTTAATGAAACACTATTGCGACTGTAGCCTTCATGTGTCAGTAGAAAATAGGATCGGCTTCAATTCTGTGGAATGTGTAAAATGTTTGAGTTTACAGAAAAGTTGAAATAGTTTTTGTATTGTGATGAGATACGGAACCATAACTGACATATCCTAACATTCTGAAAAATGCAATAAATGTTTATAGCCAATGCAGTTTCTAAAAAAAAAAAAAAAAAAATGCAGAGCTGCATAGTGGTGAGAATGTTGTTGAACTGTTTTCTCAACCATGAGAACTAGAAATTGGAATTTATGATTCATAACTTTCCTCCTAGCATTTGACAAACAAATGCTGTAAACTGCCTTGAAAGGAATGCAGGCAGGTCAAAACGTGAATGTTGTTTTTAAAAACCGGTGCTATGTAAAAAGAAAACTCTAAAGAGGAACTAAAAAACGTTGGAACCAGCTAGATTGGAACCATTAGCCAGATAAGATTAATTAACATGCATGTGTGTTCCTGGAATCTTACAACTCCTGACCTGTCTAGGTTCTCAGGCCTCCCGATGCCGTATATGCGTCATTTTCTATCTGTATGTCGTTATTTGTTTTAAGCATGAGGTATGTGTGACATTGTATAATCCAAACAAAGGACACAACCTCCCTGGGTGTCGCCTAACTGGCAGCTGTAAGATTTCTGATAGATGAGCATTGCAGCTTAGACTCCTAGTCCTGTGGGCTGAACAAGAGAAAATCAATTCCCCCAAACACGCTAAAGATGGCCAAATCGCCTCATGACTCTGTTAATGGGAGAATCCCTCCTGCGGAAACAATTGTATTCTCTGGGCAGGGGAAGTCGTCCTTGCTGGGAGAACACAATGATTATCGCTGGCGGCTAGAACAACCTCTAGCAATAATCGCATGTAAAATCCAACAGGTTGATTGTACCCAAGTTGATCGCTCAATCAACTTTGGTACATTCAGCCAGCCCATATATGATTTGAATCTCTGTTGGTTCTCGATGAATGTCTTTGGTCGGCTTAAGATTTCTCTTGTTTAAACCCTGCTGGATACATTTTGAGAAATCCCTAGTTTAGATGGAGGAATCTCCTCTGCTGGCTATTATTGTATTCTGATAGCCGGCACCCGCAGCTGTTTACCTGAACAGTGCCTGCATCTCATTGGATGTAGGTACTGTTCACTGACTATTTTCCACTTGACCAAAATCGACTTGTCAAGTTGGGTGGTGCTGACGGGGCCACCTATGGATCATCCGATCAATGTATGACCAGCTTAACAGCGTGGATGGAAGAGTCTCCACTGCCACCATTGTATGCAACATGCCACCAAACAGTGACTGCATTTGATATCTGTCAATATTCAGCCAATAATTTCCCACCAAGCTACCGTGATTATTTTTTTTTTTCGAGCCACATGGTGCTCCATTTATCTATTTTTTTTGTTGCCTTTATTTTTTTGGCAGATTCTATTGGCTAAACAAGAAGCTCTGAAGCTGTAAAACATTTGTAATATGGTTCTACAAAAACTTGTAATGTACTTCTAAAAATGCTCAAACTCTCAGCCTTAGACCTACCTGTGGCCAGCCTTGGTTCCTCCTATATATTTAAAAAAAAGTTTTTTATTTTATTTTTTATTTATTTTTTGTTAGCCTAGTACACACAGGCCTGCGTGTAAGGCAGCCGGTCCGACAGAAGCCTGCCATTTTGGCTAGCTTCTGTCAGAGTCATAACCGAAAAAAGTCTGCTGACCGTCTCCTAGTCGGCTCTCTCAGCCAGTGCCACAGCCGCAGTGTTCTGGTGAGGGGGCTGTCCCCCTGTCAGAACACAATGGCACAGCAGGGAAGATCGCTGTACTAACTGTCAGGGGTTTTTTTTTTATTTATTTTTTTTGGGGGGGGGGGGCTGGGGGTTGAACTAAAAAAAAAAAAAGACTAAATTTTTTTTGTTTTGTTTTTTAATTTAAAAAACCTGCAAGACAAAGGCATAATGAGCTAGTATGCATGGTATACTAGCCCATTATGATATACTTGCCTTAGAGCGATGCCCTGAATCAGCGTCGGCCCTCCGAGTACAGCTCGGACATCTTCTATCAGTTACTTCCGGGTTCGTGGCTCCGGTGCTGTGATTGGCCCGCACGTGCCGCCGGTCACAGTACAGCTACTGAAGAAACTGCACCATTGCCTCGGTTCTTTACTGCGTATGCGCCGGTGAGGTCGGCAGCAGCGCATATACTGAATATCTCCTAAACTGTTCAAGTTTATTAAATATTCAAGGTACCTACAGGTAATCCTTGTTATAGGCTTACCTGTAGGTAAAAGTTGTGTAACCAGGTTTACAACCACTTTAAAATACAGTCTAGTATCCTGCAGTGACGAATATGTAGTGATCTCATATCTGACACCGTGTAGGAAAGTGGTACAAAACGTCACAAGCTACGTTGTAGGTAATAAAAATAAATTAAAAAAAACTGCCGGTACAGGAGACTGCCCCTCGCTCTAAAACTTTTATGCCTGAAAACCAACGTGGCCCAAAGCCAGCTCTGTGCTTGCTTTTTAGTGTTTTTGATATTTTTAGGCTGAATAGGACACACAATTTAACGGCCAGAATGTGCACATTTGACTAACACCTCCTTGATAATGAAGTCCTTGATGAATATAAATAGCTCTAATAAAGACGAGGAAGGATGCTGCCCTGAAAAGACCCCAGGCTTTGCCTGTGAGTTCAGGATTAGTGTGTGTGTTGAAGCTCAGCATGTGCACAGTGCCAAAAATGTATTCAAGGTCAGTGGATGTCTGAATGAAGGGAGCTAATCGGTTTTATTGGGAGAGGAAAGGTACTTGCTTGCGATGCATGTAATTATACGTGAGCAATGCAATTTGGGGGTCCTTTTTATTTTATTTATTTATATATATATATATATATATATATATATATATATATATATATATATATATATATATATATATATAATAAATGTTGTCAAATAAAAAGAATCCGGTCTCAAGTAACTTTAAAAATAAATAAATAAAAAGTCTTAGAAATACAAAGCTTTACGTAATTATGTATGGTCTACCTATATTTGATGAATGAAAACCTCGTAATGGCTGGAATAATGCCTACGCTGATCAGATTCCAGTGTTGTGTGTTGTTTTTTTTTTTTTTAATTTTTTTTTTTTTTTTGTGTGGTGTTTTTAGATGGAGATTATATTTGTAAGATTCCCATAAAATATGCATAGTTTGGCAAACGCGTATTTGTTGTTATATAGGTAAGTTAGTCTCTAGCTTCTTCATACACACACACACACACACACACTTATTTATTTATATATATATATATATATATATATATATATATATATATATATATATATATATATATATATATATAATCTCACATTTTTTTTTTTTATATATATTTACAGGTAATAAAGAGTCTTTTGAAGGCAGATTATTTAGTGCCATAGATTATTGTACATCTGTCATAAACTATAGTCCAGATTTAGTCATATCAGTGATTATTAGACTCGTGTGGTGTTGGCACGACAGAACAAAGGGCAACGTGCGTGGGTGTTTGTTTAAAAAAAAATATATATATATTTCTTGTAAAATTCTTCATACACATTTGTGGGCTGGATTTGGCTATACAGAGATCTACAAACCAGTCTGTTATCTGTCTCACTAGAGCTGAACTGACATAATTAACTTAATTTTCTAATCGCTTATTGAATTATGTATCACATCATGTTGATTTTTTTTTTTTTTTCTCTGTAATTTCTCTTTCCTTCCTGTCTGGATGATGATGAATGGGGGCAAGCTATGCAATGGATGAAAATAGCAAAAGCCAATTTGCCCTAAGATAGCGGCCTTGATTATGTATTAGTGAAGGTGTTTTACAGGTTTTCTTGTAGCAGTCATCATCACAAATAAAGGGTTGTCTATTCTGTATGGAAATTGGCTGTGCCGTGTACAGAGAACCAGAGATTCCTGCCAATCAATGGAGATTCGGTGTTGTTGTTTACATTTTGTATGTCCCATCTTCCAGGAGAACACTTCCTTCCTCGGCAGATGGCAGCCTCAAGGCCATGCACCTGCCATGACAAGCAAGACACACTAGTAATCTACCCCAGCACTGCTGCTGACAATAGGCTAATGATTGCATACCATCTGCCTCCCAGGCCTAGTATAAAACAGAAGAACGGATTTCTTCAACAAGGGAATGGCAGATTTTTTTTTTTTTTTTTAATATAGACAATGGTGACAAAGCAAGATTAGAGGACAAAGGGGGCAGTGCACAACTTGTTTTGAAGGAGCTTAGTCCAAGCTATGAAGAGCCATCACTTTCATTCAGCGCCTTGAACCCCTGGGAATTTCCTAGGAGCATGTTCAATGTAACCTGCTACTACACTGGAATAAAAGATTTTTTTTTTTTAATAATATTTTTTTTATTTATTAATTTTTTTGTGCATTTTCATGTATCTGGACTATAGTCAGGCGTCCTGTGATCTTTTCTAATCAGCTTGTGGTATATTGAAAGGAATACACAACCCCCTGTGCTTCCTGCACTTGGGTTATTTTTTATTTTTTTTCAAAAGCTGGTCAAAGTGCAATTCAAGACTATCTATAGTAATGTGCTTGAAAGATGGAATGTATGAGCTTGTTGAGCAGGTTCAAAAGGTTTAGAAAAACAAGTAGGAATTCACTAAACATTCTCATTATCATTAAACGCACTCTCGTACAAAAGTCATTTTTGTTTTTCGTGTGTGGTGTTTTTTTGTTTTTTTTTCAATATACTATTATGTGGTACCCTTTTTAAAATAAATTTTTATTTTATTGATCTTGTATCTTTTTAAATCATACGGTTTAAAGCCCAATGGATTTCAGTTTAAAGTGATATTAAAGGCAAAATTAAATAATAAAAAACAAAAACAAAACGTATACATACCTGCTCTGTGCAGCGGTTTGTGCACAGAGCCCCAATCCTGCTTGCGTCCCTCACCGGCGCTCCTGGTCTTTCCCTCCTGTCGAGTGCTCCTAGGGAAAGCCACTTGTGATAGGGGCACCGAAGCAGGCATGCTCCCAAGTCGCTGCTCTTCGTATCCATTCAGACACTGAGCCATGGCTCGGCCCTGCCCCCTCTCCTCATTGGCTCGCTGGCTGTGATTGACATGTCTCCCACTGCTGTCTCAGCCAATGAGGAGATGGAGGCCCCACAGAGCTGATTCTTGAAAGCACATTGCTAGATTGAGAGGGAGCTCAGGTAAGTATTTGGGGGGGCTGCTGCACACAGTTTATTTTATTTATTTATTTTTTACCTTCAGGCATTTAGAACTGCTTTAAATCCACAATAAGCCCTGGAATACATAGAGCGTATTGTAAACACTTGTTAAAACTTTGTGGTGCCTCAAATTTTATGTACCTGTCAAATATTGCATGTTCATGTACCCGTCGGAGAAATTACATCAAGACACGAGGGCGGGGGGGACTGAGGCCAGAGTGTTCATACTGGACACTCCATCCTCGCTGCACATTCAGGCCTCCGGCAGTAGCGCATCCTTTGTTGCTAAGATGCTGTCAGCTACAGAGCATTATTAGTTACTAAGATGACAATGTAGTAGCAACCAGTGACTCCCCAACCAGTTAAACCTCAGCACCCTTCAGATGCCAGGCAGCAAATTCCCATTTATTGATCAAATGTGGCCATTGGCATGTATTGATAATATCACTCAGAAGAGCTAGGCCCATTTGTTTACATTTAGCATTTGAGGTGGTATCTTGATCAAATTGGCTTTAGTTCACTAAATCATTTTCGGCAAAGTGAATAAGTAATACTTGCACTAAGTCGGGGTTGACATGGTAGCCACAACTAGGCTCAGTTTATGGGGAGCATAATTTGGAGTATGCCTTCATAAATGTTCACACTGGAGGAATAATGGCTCTTGAACTGTAGAGGCAAGATTAACACACAGACTGAACCCTAAAACGGGAAGCTACAAAACAAGGAACATATATGCGTACTGCTTTTGAAATTTTTAGCTAGGATAAACCTACCCATGGGACAGTTTACTAAGATTGGAGCGAACAGAATCTGGAACAGTCATGCATAGCAGCCAGTCAGCTTCTAGCTTTCATTTTCAAAGTGTAACTGACCTAGGAGTTAATTGGTTACTATGTACATCTACTTCAGTTTCAGTAAATTCCCCATTGAATGTTTTTATGTGTTTTTGGTTGGCCTCTTCAGTTTTATTTTTTTTTTTTTTTGACATTGCCATTTTTACTCGCTCCATGTTGGAAATGTTTTGATACTGGTCTATTCTTTGAAATAGGCCAAGATGTTCTCACTAAATTAAAAAAATGTCCAAACATCACCCAGAGTTTATACAGTATTAAGGAGGATTATATGACGCATGGATTAGGCATTGTTGAGCAGCTTGGTTTAATGGAAAGGGTCAGAGATGGTGGCATTAGTCTAATACCAAACTAGTTGATACCAGTATCAACAGGGAAAGTTAACAGCAACTTGAAAGACATATCTAAATAAATAACTCTAATTTCTGTAAGCCTTCATGATATTGCAGATCATTTTTATACTGATTATGTTGGATGAAACTATTTTCACTTTTTATATCTTTAAAAAAAGTAATCATTCGATTGTTCATAGTAAAAAAAATTAAGTTTTGATTTGTCAGCATTGTTTTTGTTTGCCTTCTGGGCAATGCCTAATTCAGAGTTTTATTTATTTATTTTTGTTGTTTTTGCCAGTTGTTGATTTATGGTATCAGTAGCCATTCCTCCTCCACCTTCTTATCTCTGACCCCCCTCTGGTGCCTTCACATTCCTCTGATCCCCTCTATCACCCAATCAGATCTTATTGTGCTGTGTGTGTGTGTTTGTGTTTTTTTTATTTTTTATTTTTTTTCTACTCATAGCTGGCCTTTTCAGGGCACACTTCTTTTAGGACAGACTGGAGACATGAAAGTGGGCTCCACATTCTTCACGTTTTGGCACTGCCTGTCCCTGGTTCCTCGTGGCACTGTCTCCACTCCCTCCTCTTTCCTATGCCGCTCCGTACAGCCTCTTTGGCTCAGTGCCCACCTCTTTCATCCATTGATAAGGAATCAAGCTGAAAGGGTTGAGGAGGAAATGGCTTCCTTCACGTTCAGCTTTCTTCTATCCATCTGGCTCCCCTGTGGCGCAGAGATCCTCAGGTACAGCAAGGTGGCAATCACAACCTTGACCAGACATATGGAGCTTTGCTTTCTTGCCCCTGGCAGAGGCATATGCGATCTTCCATTCTATTGCTTTCCTTTTACATATATTTATTACATACATTTATTTATATAATATAGCCAGCAACAGAGTGAGATTATCCATAAGGCTACCTAGGCAGGAGCATAGCATGTGTATATGTACAAACTTAAAACCCCGAACACATATTGTGCTTGGGATTTTACACAAGTACCTGCATGCAGTCACGAACAGTCATTCAAGTCTATGGGGCAACTGTATGCAGCACCGATGGCTCTTGTGCAGAGAAATGCACCCAGACTTTTTAACTTGTAAACTACCAGGCGGTATGGGCTTTAAACTCAAGGGTTATATGAAACTTAGCACGTTTTAAGAAAATAATGGGTAATAACAGGACCACGCAGGGGCGGACTGACAACTTATGGGGCCCCCAGGCAATCGGAGATTATGGGGCCACACAGTATACACACACAGTAAACAATCACACAGTATACACAGACATGTTTATATTGGCTGAGAAGGTACTGAAGAGGTAAGGCAGCTATAATCTCAGGATTTATAGACCAAAAGGATGTCGGTAAGGGACATTTCAGAGACAGATGCAAAAAAAAAAACCCAGATTTTTACATACTGCCTCTGTTTTTACTGAGGCTGGCAATCCTGATGGGGCCCCCGGGCAGTGCCCGAGTGGCCAAATGGTCAGCCCGCCCCTGGTACCATGTGTCTTCACTACACATGGGGAGGCTACACCCCAAAAGCTTATCAAGCATTAGATCTGGGGGCTGCATTTGTTTTTTTTGTTTTTTTCTTACTATTCAATAAAAAAAAGAAAAAAAAAAAAGCCAATAACACACTACATGTACTGCATATGTGCTGAACTGCAGTGTTCTAACCCTGGTCTGCAATGTGGATATGTGCTACAAACACCACCTCCTCCCTCCATCAAATTAAATTTTGTTAGCAGAAAATGTATATCCTTAAAAAACAAAAACAAAAAAAAAAACCCTAAACAGCCATCACATTGAAAAAACAGTAAGCTACAATATATTCAGCTTTGACATTGACATAAAACCTATGGTTTTGCCCATGCATGGCAAAGTTTCACTTTCTATTTAATGGTAGCCCCACAGGCAGTTTAACTCTCTTACCTTTTGCTCTCTCGTCATTCTGTTTGTCCCCTAAGAGAGCAGAGAAAGGTAGCCTTTTGAAATGCCTACCTCATGACAGCGCTCAGTGCCCAAACAGCCCGGTAGCAGTATTGTCGCATGAGAAGGGGACCGAGTTGCCCGCTTTACATATCCAGAAGTACCATGCAATTTTATTAAGGGCTGCCACAAAGTCCTCTTTTGGCTTATTTGAACCCCTTCAAGCCCCCTGCATAGGCAATGTAAATGTTCATCTTGATATGTGTCCCCAAACTAGTGATTGTGGAAAGGAATGGCTTTCTGTTTAGGATGAGGTGCGTACTGCTGAGGTTACTACCGAACAAGTTTAACATCCCGTCTTGCAAATGTTTACAGAGTAAACGAAAGAACTGCCATTTGAACTTCTCATAGGGCATGCTCTGTTTCTGTTGAGAGCAAACAAAGTGCTGATCTGTGCAATGATACAAGTCCCATTCCATGTTTATTAAAGGGGTTGCCTTCATTTAGACTCCTTTCTTTTTCAATAGTGTTCCACCCAAACTAGCATTTTGCTGGGTGTCCCTACTATTATTTATTTTTTTTAACCTGGGATTCCCACTGTAACCTGATCATAGGTGTAACCAGGCAACCTCACCTTTTCCAGAGAATTTGTGGTGTGTTGCTATAAAGGAAAGCTATGTAATGAGTTTAGAGATCTTGCAAAGTACCGCATTGCTTCTAGATGCAATATACATTAACATGACCTTGATGTGCGGTGAAGGAGGTCCTTTCACTAAAATTGTAGTGGGATTGTTTTAAGAGGACCGTTTTTAGCCATAAAAGCCCCTCCTGGAGGTCTTCTTTGAAGACAGGATGTTTGGAAAGATATAAGGGGTTGTTGAAATCCCTAAGTGGTATCAACTTACGCATTTACTTACTTTCCCTGCAAAGGGACAGCAGGCAACTTGAAGTCCACTACATATCACCCATTCATGTTTTTGGCTCGGTGCCTTCCCCCTCCTCTATATAATGCTAATTGGCGAAACGTAATGGAAAGCATTGAAGCTCGCATTGCATTGTAGGAGCCTACCTTTTTGGTGATCCTGACCTGAAAATTAGGTGCAGAAATGCATAAGCGCAAAACAAAGTGGAAACTTTGGCTGTGATGCGGTGCACGAAATGATGTGCCTCCATCTCTATTTAACATGTACACAACACAATACGTTTTGCCCATGGGATTTTCTATGAGGCATATCCCTGACAAACCAAATTCATACATATGTAAATACCAGTTTATTATTAAATACATACACCTCGCATTACATATATAAAAAATGGATTAAAAATAGTAAGCTGGTTTATTATCACATTTTACGTAGGAAAAAAAAAATCCTTTTACTTTTAATGCGCCTATTCTTTTCCAGATGTTCTCACATGGCTAAATCAAAAAAATTGCATCCAGTATTCTGACACGTTCCATAAAGGTCTATTCACTTCATCAGGAGTAGATGCTACTGCACGTATCCACAGAATAAAACCTCAAAGATATAACATTTAGCAACGCTAATAATATCACTTGATACTTGAGGGGTATGGCTTGATTTCAACCCCAATGGTAACTGCAGAACTGAATCCTTATAAAACAGCTTAACATAATAAACTTGGTAATTCCTCCAAATGGTGATCGATTGCAAGGGATGTCTGCCCAGAGAGTTGAGAGTATAACCCACAAGGCCTTAGGCCCCTTTCACACGGACGGCTGTTCTGCCGCACTTTAGCATGTTTATTTTTTTCTGTGAAATTCAAGACTCCAGGCACAGCGATCAGCTGCATTTGTTCAGTGCAATTACCTGCGTTTATGTGCGTTTCTGTGCAGTTGCGTTCAGCTGCAGTTATCTAATATAGTCGTTCCCATAGCAACCCTTTTTTTTTATTTTTATTTATTTTTTTTGTCCCTTGAATCCCTGCTCACACTGCTATCCGCAGTTGACACAAAAGACTGCGATTACCTGCGGTTATGTGCATATAGCTGCGCTACATCACACCTGGGCACATTCAATTCTATTTTTTCTAGTCTCACCAAACCGCATGTAACTAAATCGCAGATAAACGCTGTGTGTGAATGGGGCCATAAGAAAGCATTGTGTGCTTTTAGCTGCGTTAGAAAACTAGAAAATCCGCAGCTAAAAGCACCATTCTATCCGTCCGTGTGAAAGGGGCCTTAGAAGAACAAACTGAAGGCAGAGCCAGCGCAGATGGAATTTTAAGGTTATTATAGCCCATGACATCACCAAATGTAAGTATAAAAGAAGTCTATAAGAAAAAAAAAAAAGTAGTGTTCGTTTATATTGTTAATATTAAAAAAAAAAGTGACTTTAAAAACAGACAAGGTGGGAAGTTAAACCCAGTGCTTTGCTACTGTGTAGATATAGCCAGATTAATAGGAAGGGTGCATAATAAAATATAATGCTCAAAAAGTCAAATTATATGATCTCTTTATCCTGTAGATAATTGCAGTCTAGGCTACTCCTGATGTAGTATTCATGAGACATGCTGAATGCACTTTTTTGATTTCGCTATGGAATGTGAATTATATATATATATATATATATATATATATATATTTTTTTTTTTTTTTACTTGCCAGGTGATTGATGCATGAAGTGTAGAGCATGGGTATTTAAAGCAGAATCCCTATTTAAAATGTGTGATTTTTGGTGTGTAAGGGCTCATTCATGCTGCGCTTAGATGCACACACCATATAGCTTTGTATGCATCTAACGAGTAAGGCCCTCTGATTTCTCCTGTACTAAAAAAGTATTGTAACTGTACTGCTTGCCCTAATGTTGTAAAGTGCTGCACAAACTGTTGGCACTATATAAATCCTGCATTCTAGTAATAATTTAAATGCAGAAATATAAGAATCAGTGGGGCCATGTACACAGCTGCATCTACAAATGAAAATGTGCGCTGTATTTAGCAAAAAAAAATTAAGAACCCAGCAGTGACCAGGGCCATACATATCTCTGACTTTTTTTACGAGTGTATGTGTATAAACGCATGTATGCATAAATGCGTAAAGTCCTTTGAAAAATGGTACGTGTCTAAACGTGAGCCATTTTAGGTGCGTATTGTGTGCAGAATCTTCTGCAAGAACCTATGTTCCGAAAAATACGCACACGTCAATGAGCCAAAACAATACAAGGAAACATTTCTTAATTAATGGGGCAGTATTTCTGTGTAGGAAATTCCTTTCTGACACGATCAACTCCCTTGAAGTGTACATCAATAATGTAAAAAAAAAAAAAAAATTGTTAGCAGTACATAGTAACAGCTTTGTACAATCCCAGGTGCGAATGATTTAGGAAGAATGGAAAGTGATTAGCATTTTCCTGTGGAGATATAAAAATAGATGTACTTGTTGCTTCGTGTGTCTTCTGTAGCAGCCTTGGGGCTGTCAAAGCTAGACTGCCAAACGGAGATTGTGTTTGCATAGTAATGTAACCAGAGGCTAATTGGTAAACTCGCAGTGAAGGACTGATGTATTGCCGCAGCCAAGCGCTGCCTTCGTATTCTGCTCATGTGCTTTTTACTCTTGCAGACTTTATTTATTGTTTTTTTGTGTGTGTGTGTGTGTGTGTGTGTGTGTGTGTGTGTGTGTGTGTGTGTGTGTGTGTGTGTGTGTGTGTGTGTGTGTGTGTGTGTGTGTGTGTGTGTTTGTTTATTTATTTTTTCATATGAATTTTTCTCTATTGTTATCAATGTCCTGATCAAGCAAGGCTTTCCTGTCTCAGGTCACTGTACAGCAAAAACGGAATAATTGTAGAAATGCCTTATTTTTGCTGTCAGCTCTTCATAGTTACATAGTAAAGTTGAATAAAGACACCAGTCCATCCAGTTCAACCTGAGTGAGTGCCTACAATTGTCCATATCCATGTACATTACACACTCACATGAGTCCCTACCCTCAAGGAGCCCACAATCCAAGGTCCCCATTCATATACTAGGGCCAATTTTGGAACCTACCTGCATGTCTTTGGAGTGTGGGAAGAAACCGGAGTACCCGGAGGAAACCCACGCAGGCACAGGGAGAACATGCAAACTCCAGGCAGGTAGTGTCGTGGTTGGGATTTGAGCCAGTGACCCTTACTGCTAGGTGAGAGTGCTAACCACTACATCAGTATGCCACCACTGTGTCGCCACTGTCATGTGACTTCTTTTCTTTTTTCTTTTTTTTTCTTGCTTCCTTATATGTCTCTAGTGTACAGCGGAGAGCTTTTGAGATCTGTATGAAGATGGTACAGAGTGGTATGCCTCTTGCAGCATACAGAAGGCCATGAGAGCTGTGTTAATAGGCCACATTCTGTTTTTTAATAGGCATGCTTTTTAATAGGCATGTCAGTGAGTATTAATGGGCATTACTGGGTGGATAACTTAGAACATAACTCCACCACTAGTAACGTCAATTAGTGAAGTCGAAAATAATGTTGCGTCAGCACTAGTAACGTCCACCAGCGGCACCAGAATTCATGTTCTGTCACCCATATTTTCTTTATCCCCAACTGATCTAGCAAACCTCATATTTTCTTTTTTTTTTTTTTTTCACAGCCAAATTGGAATAACACCTAGCTTATGTTTTTTTTTTTTTTTTTGTTTCATGTTCCCATTCCCATAGCAGAACTTTGAAAAAATATTTTAATTTTGCATCTTCCCTTTTTCCGATTTTTGTTGCTTTGTGGAAACTCCAGGGCTGATAAATTTATACAAGACTAAGACCCCTTTCACACTGGGGCATTTTGCAGGCTCTAGAGCATTAAAAATAGCGCCTGCAAACCGACCTAAAACAGCTGCTCCATTCACTCCAGTGTGAAAGCCCGGCTTTTACACTGGAGCGGTGCGCTGGCAGGGCATCAGAAAAAGTCCTGCCAGCAGCTTCTTTGGAGCGGTGAACTCGCTGCTCCTTCCCATTGAAATCAATGGGGCAACGCTGTCATATATCCACTGCGGCAGCATTTTGCAAGAGGATTTAACCCCTTTTCGGCTGCTAGTGGGGGTTAAAACCGCCCCGCTATCGGCCGAAAAGCGCTGCTAAAATGACGGTAAATCGGCACTAAAAAAGCGCCACTTTACTGCTGACACCCGGGGTGGCACAATGTGAAAGGGGCCTAAAATATCAGATATGAGGAGTGGTGGTATTAATAAAACCTTTTTAGCATTGATATTCAAAAAAAAGTAATTAACTTGGAAAAGGGGGGGGGGGGGGGGGGAGCAAGTATCCGTGCCAGTGCGCATTCCCAGTGGGAAAAGTTAAACCATCAAAAATATTGGAATATTTACTCTCTAAAGGTACCCCTAAATTTCAGAATATACCAATTCTGTGTCATATTTTGTTTGAATTGTGCTTTCATTTAACATTGCATGAGCGTAGTCAGGAGTTTTCTAGACATTCTCCATCGTTCTGGTATTTGATACAATGTCAAGTAATCGGGGGGGGGGGGGGGGGGGGGAGAGAATCTTTCTATATCAGTTCTTGTGGTATGGTCACAGAAAGAAAAGAACATTTTGGATTTAGTTATGAGTTGCTACACCCCTCTTTCCCTTTTTGTAGGGGTTATACTCCCCTTTATGGTTTCATATACACAGCAGCGGGTTACAACTTGGGCCCCTTTCACATGGGGTGGATCTGTCGCTCCGCTGATACCCACTGAGCAGGCAGATGATGGCTACATGTTCGCTCCACTATGCAGAGCGGACAAGGACAGAGCACGCTCTCCTCTATGGGGTGGTTGGATGGAAATGGCCTGCATGTTGCTTTCCATCTGATTTTTGTCATCCGATCCAACCCTCTGGACGGATGGTGAACGTTTTTGCTGCTCGTCTATTTTCAGCGGATTTTGTCAGATCATCAGCAGCCCCATAGAGGACAATAGGTGGCCAGTTCGGTCCACTGGTGTGAAAGGGGCCTTTTAAAGGATAAGTTAACTTCCAAAATAAATAAATGAATGCACATGTTTTTGCAGGTAAAACAATTTGCATTTACTGTATACTACTATTTTTAGTAGCCTGGAAAGCATTGCACCAGCGGTCAGCAGATCACTGATGACATGCAGGTCTTCTGCAGACTCAGTGTGAGCCGTCTGCCCCCGTACATTGTACAGCCAAGCAGTTTCACCCTTAAAGGAAGACTCCATGAACATTGAACTTCATTGAGAACCACAAGCCGAGAGCTGCAAGGTATGTCGGGGCTTGTAGTTCCTTTGTACACAGAGCTCTGTGAATGAATGACGCAGCCCCCACGTTTAATATAGACCTGCAATAATTTAGCATTTTATTTATGTCCAGTGTTCAGCTTTTACAGCTATTACAGAAGAGCATGTTCCTTCCAAATATGATGATGTCTCAGGCAGGGTATCTCGGAACGCTTTTAAATGGAAATGTTTACATAATGGTATAATTTCCATTCACGTAGATAGTTCAACCTTTGCTTGTCCTTGTTTGAGGGAATCTCCTTATGCACACAAAGCAAAGGCAACAGTTATCGCAGGTTCCAAGTTGTGCGCTGATGATGATGAGTTTAGAGATTTTCCCACGTCATCGGAGATGGATATGATGTGAAAATTGGTATGATGTTGACATAGGACATATTAAGTCAACATCATACTAGTTTAGTACCTAGAAATGTATTTCATCCAAATCAAGTGTGTAGTAATGTAAGCAGAAAATAGTATTGGAACAAACTCCTTTGACAAACTTTATCTTTCATTCCGTATGAAAAACAGAAGTCAGACAGGAAGCAGGAATTTCCTTATTTTCCCTTGTGACAGATGGGCCACACGCTAAAGCAATAGGCAGCTGTTCAGACCTGTGGCTGAGCACAAGAACGCAGAGGAATCCCTTTTAACCCCTTCTACTCCATGGACATCATTGACTTCAAAGCAATTTAAGCAGACTTTTACAACTTTTTTATTTATTTTTTAAGTACTGCATAGGAGCAGATGCCACGGGAATCATTCTATTACCTTTTATTAGCCAGAATTGCTTCTTCCCTTGTTTGGTTGTTATATTTTTTTTGGTGCCCTTTTCTAAACTACAGTCCTATTCAGAGTGAACTACAGAGTCTGCTATGTTCAAAAATTGTGAATATTTGTGTGGTGCCTGCATTGTCCCACAAAGTTCTCTTAAAGCTGTAAAGAGACCTCCCTGATTGAAGGAGAGACTTTGACTAGTCATGTGACCAGGCATTCCTCCTGGGAAAAAAAATTAAAAAAAAAAAAAAATGTGTATATATATTATTATTTATTTATTTTTATTTCCTTTTAACCCATGGTTGAAGAAAAGAGAATTGCATGATCTATGGCCAGCCTAATTCCTGCCAACTGCAATGTTCCTACTGTTAAGTGAGACTGCCTCAATGGTTAAGTGGATCACTCTCATTGGACCAGGGGATGCCAGTTTTTCGAGACTGTCTACATCTCAGTGGGGACACAAATTAGTAGGGTGGGGAAAGCTTTTCCCTAATTTTGACGAAGATTACACAAATGAAAATGTTGTAACAAAATTCTACTAGTGTATGGCCAGCTTTCAATGGATTTGCTGTAAAGCATTGCTCCAGGGAAAATATAAGTTCTCTCAATCAACATTTAAAGCAATATTAATTTAAAGCCAAGCATTTTTATATAATAAAGTCTTACCAATCATTTAGATGTGGTAGCTGCATTTGTTTATATTTTTTTTTTTTTTTTTTTTTTTTTTTTTTTTTTTTTTTTTTTAGGCTATCCTTCTGTTTTCACCTGGTGATCTGGCCAGTAACGCACCTCCTGTATTAGGGTGACCCCACTCTGGATGAAAGAGCACAGGGACACCTTTTGGACAGCAGGACTTTAACTGAGCACCACAAAGGCTATGTTTTGGTTTTCAGCCATTCATACCTTTTTGGACTCTGTATTTAACCTTTTTGGCTCATTGGAAATGAAGTGCTGAATTTTAACTCTGCACCTTTTTCTTGGTAGATCACCTGATCTATTCCAGTTGGGTATTTTTAATTGACACAGATGGGCAGTTAGCATGGACACTAAGGCCGCGTACACACGGGCGGACTGTTCGTCCAACTTTGTCTGCTGAACAGTGTTTCAGCGGACAGTCCGCTTGTGTGTGGGCTTCAGCGGACAGTTTCAGCGGACAGTCTGACGAACAAAGTTTTTCGGAATTTCCGTAAGACTGTCCGCTGAAACTTGGTTTGAGCGAACAGTCCGCTCGTGTGTAGGTTTGTTCGGCAAACTAAGTCTCGCGCATGCTCAGAAAGAATTTACACGGCGAAGGTTGCATTGCAGTGTATCGGACGCCGAATTTCTCGTCCCGTCGTACGTGCCGTTCACGTCATCGCGCAAGTTTTCAGCGGACTGTTCGTTCGTCGTGTGTGGTCAAGTCCGCTCATGCAAATTTTGAACGGACTGTTTGTCAAACTGTTTGACGAACCTAGTTGGGCGGACAGTCCGCCCGTGTGTATGCGGCCTAAGGCCTCTTTCACACCATGGTGCAGAGACATCAGTTCTTTCCACATGTGTACTTCTCTGTATGTACTGTTCACACCACAATGTGCAGATTTTTTGTGCGCAAGAATCTGCAACATGTATGCACTTTTCTACATGAAAATTGGTGTGAACAGTGCAGAAACTGATATGCATGAAAACTGATGTCAACCTGCACAAGAACTTACTGAAATGCGGCTGAAAACTGATGTAAACTCATGTCTCTGCTAGTGATCTCTGCGCAGCTTTCCCATCAGTTTTCATGCCCGTATGGTGTGAATGATCCCAAAAAGAATGGTGGTTTTTATTTTTTATTTTATTTTTTGCGCAATAGGTAGCCCTGATTTTTTTTTTTTTAAATATTCCTGCAAAAACAGTCGTGTGTAATTAATAAAGCAAAGAACACCATGGGGTTTATTTACTAAAGGCAAATCCACTTTGCACTGCAAGTGCACTTGGAAGTAAAGTCGCTGTAGATCTGAGGGGTACATGCAAGGAAAATAATAAGCAGCATTTTAGCTTGCACCTAATTGGATGATAAAATCAGCAGAGCTTCCACTCATTTAAGATCTACTGCTTAGATTTAGAGTGACTGCATTTCCATGTGTACTCTCAGTGCAAAGTGGATTTGCTTTTCATAAATCACCCCCCATGCAGCAATCCATGTTCTATATGTATTGAGTGTAGTAGGAGATACCTCTGTAAACTTCCTGCTGGTTGTATACAGTCAGATGAAAGCATAGCAAAGGTTTTGTGATTTCTTAGTGGATTAGCACTGCAGAAGTTCCTACAGGGCATGCCACTGCTTTGCGTGCTGTAACCTGATCACAGGTGAATAATTCAAATACACTTCTGGAAAGTACTTTAGAGAAACAAATATTTTCAGCGTTTCTAGTCAAGTGTAATTTACATGCTTACTTGACTTCAGAATAAACCAGTGTAACATGTTCCTTTTTCACATTTTCAGTGAAAGGAAAGAGGAAGAGAGCTTTAGAAGGAAGTCTTTATTTTCTTCAGCTTCAATTTTACAAGAATAAGCTATTGTAGAACAAGTGGATTCTGTTGTGTGAATTAGGTGTTTTTTTTTTTTTTGTTTGTTTGTTTTTTGATCTCATGGTCTGAATAGTTTACTGCATTCATACCATATTATTTTGATTGAAATGGAGCCACTTGGCAAGGCAGAGTAAAACATTCTGTAGTATGGAGGAAACTCTGTGGTGGATAGTTATCATTTGGTGAACTTAACCATAGGTACTTGTTGGACTGGGAATGGTTGAACTGGTTATAAACCACTATCTTTGGTTAAAAATAACTATCAGTTGCTGGTCCCCGACCAAAGGTAGTTTGCTGGTCCCCGACCAAAGGTAGTTTGCTGGTCCCTGACCAAAGGTAGTGGTTTATAACCTGGAAACGGTTTCTAAGTTGTTGGTCTTAACCAAATGTAGTTATTTATGGCATGTGAATGGTTGTCAATGCTTCTGTACAATGATTGGTTGTTTCTAGGATGGACAGATTGGTCATAATGTATGAGAAAAGACCATGGGTTATTGGCTTATGCCTGTATTTGCATTTGTGTGAATCTAAGTTTGTTTGTTTTTTTGTTTTTATTTTATTTTATTTATTTTTTTGTTTTTTGTTTGGGGGTTTTTTTTTCCCCTTCTTTTTTTTTTTTTTTTGTTTCTTCTTTCTTCTTCTTTCTTCTTCTTTCTTCTTCTTTCTTCTTCTTTCTTCTTCTTTCTTCTTCTTTTTTTTTTTTTTTTTTTTCTTTTTTTATCTGTACCATCCAGTTCTTCTGTAACTTGCCTTTGGTGTTAAAATGCCTGTTTTCTGATTATTGGAATATATATATATATATATATATATATATATATATATATATATATATATATATATATATATATATAAATTTTTTTTTTTTTTTTTTTTTTTTTATAATAAGAATTTCACAAGAAAAGTTTTTTTTTTATATTTTTTATTTTTTTTCCTGACATATTGTACTCGTAACGGTTAATGTAAGTTGTCACATATTTAAAGTGATGCTAATTAAATTCAAATATCTTTTTATATCAAGTGTTCCATGGGGAAGATTTACTAAAACGGGTGCACTCAGAATCCGGTGCAGCTCTGCATAGTAGCCAGTCGGCTTCTAACTTCATCTTGTTCACTTTATGCTTTGGCAATAAAACCTGGAAGCTGGCTGCACAGCTGCACCAGATTTTGCATGCTACAGTTTTAGTAATCGGCCCCATGGCTCTGTGGTGGTTTGTTTTTTATTTATTATTTTTATTTTTCGATCTCTTTTGTCCTGTGCACGCTTCATACCCCCCAACTGATGCACCTCACTGCTATTAGTTTAGAGAGAAGTGTGGTGATTTCTGGTCGAATGCTTTGCTCATTGTGCTACAATTTCCATAGAGCGCGTTTTGTCTGCACGTAGATGTGTAGTCCGTCCTGGGGGCATGGCGAATGAACATCGCTTCTAGACAACAGGAGGTATTTTTTTTTCCCGAAAAGCAGAGGTTCAATTTTTGTGTGAACCTCCGATTTAAACCCACAAAACAAAAATGGATCATATTGCAGCTTTAATAATCATTAGATATAGTGGTTGCATCAGTTTTCTTTTCTTTGGCTTTTTTTTTACCTGATGATCTGGTCAATAATACACCTGGTAAAGTTAAATGTATTAACAAATTTAGATACACTAATAGAAGTGAACTATAATAGACTAATAGAAGCCAAACTTCAGATCCCACTTTTCGAATTGGCTACGGTAAACAGTTTTTTTAAGTGGTTTGCCTCATCCATGTAAACTGATACATTCTGCTGGAGAGCTTGAAACGTAACAGACTTGCTGGCTAGATCACCAGATGAAAATTGACAAGAAAGAAAGCCTAAATAAGGGAACCAATACAACTATCACTTCTATGACTTGGTAAACTGCAATATAATACATGTTGGCATTTGGGATTAATACTGCTTTTAATGCTATGATCACATGTGTGTTGAAATAGGTGAAATGACACCTCTGCACTTCCATGCACCAACAGTGCTGTGTACAGGACACCTCTCATACAAGGAAGCATGTGTGTGTTATCATAGCCATCTGAAGATTGAACTAGAAAGGATTGGGTATTATAATTTTTCTTAAATGCAGAGCTATCCTTTAAAATGAAAATAGACTGCCATAACATATCTAATATATTTTTTTTCTTTTCTCTTTTCGCCTTTCAGAGTGAAGGTACTGGTTCCAAACTTTAATATGCCACAGAAAAAAATCCTTGGGCCTATTTTGTGATCAGATGCTGCTAAAGTCTCCCTCTTTCCGCTAGTGCGGTTTGATTGGTTTCCGCTCAGGTATATACTGTGGAGGACGCGTGCCAGACAGCTACCAAGACAGACTTGATCTATTTGGATGGCATTATTTACAGTCTATCATTTTTGCTTCAGACATCATGAAATTCACCATGAACACACAAGGAATGACGAGGCCTTCATCAACTCTTCTTATTTATTCTTCTGTAGGCTGGGACGTCACGTAAGGCAGTAACATTACCCATATTGTCCGAAAAATGGTACTGCTCGCCCCTACCTCATGAAACAAGGAAAGTAATACATTTTAAAATATGGTGATATGTTGATTTTCTTTGTGCAATGAAGTTACTGAAGAAGTGTTCGGCCTTATTCTACAGCGAAAGAACATCTGCTTGTTGAATCAAAATTATTGACTGTGCAGTTTACTTGGAAACCTCATGACACCAAGTGGCATGGCAACTCTAACATAATGCAGTCGTGCACGTTTTGCATTTTCTCTTTTTAAATGTGGACCAAAAATGTGACTAATGGACTTGTTTTCTTCTCTTATGCTGTTAGACGCATGCACTACATGGTTACATAGAGCTTCATTTGACTCCTTACAGATTGATCTAGCAGATTACTGTATGTACACAAGCCACAGGCTGAGAATGGTGATTTTTATTTTTTAAATTTTATTTTATTTTTTGCTTTTTATCATTGACATTCAAAATGTATGTACGTTTTTAACAAGAGATTTTGTGTTTATACGCTATTACTACTATTGACAACTTTTATGTTTTTTTTTTTGTTTGTTTTGTTTTTTGTTTAAGGTACTTTTTATTTTGAACGTTGATTGTAATACACACGCACACATAACTGCATTGTGCTTAACCAAAAATGTCACCCTATGGAATATTCATCTTGACTAATGTGCGGTAACAACACTGCAGTTAATGGGCTAGCCTCTTGGCGCAGCTCTTCCTGGCCGACCAGTTGCTCTAGTATTGACCCCTGAATGCTACGTGCCCCTCTGAGATTGCTTTGTGAACTTTCAAGCCTGATCTTTGAAACTGTACCTGGAAAGATTGCAGGGCATTCAGTTCCATGTTTTCTATATGTTGGTGGAAGGTTCTTGCAGATGCAGAGTTTTACAAAATCTGAGTGATCAGAGAAGGGCCCTCAATGTCCTGGTTGTAGATTTCAAACTGTTGGGCGATTATGTCTAACATTACTCTTCTCGGTAAGTACTGCTTTATCAGGTATACGAATATTTTACAGCCTTTCTATTTTTACTTGGGAAAATATATCAGAAATATTTTACAGAAGGGGACATTACCCTTTTCTTTTTGAAGGTACAAGCAGAATCGAGGTATATTTTCTCAAAAGGACTTTGTCTCTTGAACTTCACCGTAGATCATTCACTTCCTAATCTTGCTAAATGTCTGATTTTTCTTCTTCTTTTTTTTTTTAATCAATCTGAAAGCCGAAAATGGTGGTGAGCATCGCCGTCTACTAAGTAAAAGGCATTCAATTCATTGTGACTTCTATTTAGGTACCAAAACTTTTTTTTTTTTTTTTTGGCGTGTGGGAGGTTCAAAGTTCATTCCTTTAAAAAGGCTTCCATTGGGAACCATATTGGTTTTGGCTCCCAGAACAATAGCAAATGGAGAATCGGTTATCCCTAACGCATACAACAGTTCATCTCTGAACAACAAAAAAATTTTTTTGACACTAAAACAATGGATGCAGACAATGTATTAAAAACACCACGTCTTCCTGCTAACACAACAAAAAAGTCTTACTAAGAAGGATTGTATTTCCAGACAAGAGTGAATGTAAATTCATATCTTTTTCTATATCTCCTTTTTATAGTTAAATTCTTGAGGGGAAGGGGGAAGTGCCGCTTTATAGAGTAATGCACAGACCATTAAGAGAACTGGTCTGTTAAAATGTGTACAGCATACTTTTATAAATGAATATATTGTAAAAAGTTAACTCTCAAATATTTTGGTTTAGTTTCCAAATCAAAAATTCATATTTGCTACCTTAAGTAATTTACGGCACTGAACATTGTGACCTGCTAAGGTCAATATTTGATTTTTTTTTTTTTTTTTTATGAAAATATAGACCTATAGGAGAAATGTCTCGGTAGTATTGTTACCAAGTCATATTAATAGTTGAGCAACATATAGTAAAACCTAGCTTGGCTCTGTAAATTTCACATGAGGCATATGCAATATTTAAATCTGAAGTTTAGTTTACAAACAAAACAACCAAAATGTACAGGTTTTGCAGAAACCCTATGGTGTATATTTACATATTTGTGCATTTTTGCCCGCAGTCCCTTAAATTGAAAATATTTTGATATTGTAAAATTTAAAGGTTCTCAAACAGTATTTTATTCTTTATTTACTGGGTACATATTGTTTCTGAATATCAAGATGTTAAATATATTTCTTACAATTGTGGTATGACAAGAGACTTAACTTATCTTGCAGTGTCTTCCGATGGACATGGCGTGTGTGTGTGGGTGTATGGTATGTGAGAGATGATATATATATAAATATAAATATATATGATGCTGCTGGAGACCTGGATAAACAAAACCTAGGGTAGTGCATTATATTTAATCTTTATTGATCTTGGATGCTGTCTTAATAGCCATATGCAATAAATACATTATTTATGATAGGAATCGGTTTTGAGCGTGCTTTCTGTAGACATGTGGCTGAAAAAGATATTCTGTTATTTTATTTATTGGTTTTTGAAATCATTGGGACTATGGTGTACAACTAAAGGGTAAATGTTTACTTTGATTTTATTATATTCATAAATAAAATGTGTGACAAAAAAGGTCCTATTTTGGGTTTTTCTTTTATTTCTATTTCACATTTTCCCATGTCTTTCATAGATCTCGTAGTATCTACACTTTTCACTTTGTATATCCATTTTATGGAATTATGATTTAAAAAAAATCATTTATTTTTTAAGGTAAACTCTACTTTTGTGGGAAAACAAATGTACATTTCCAAATTTTTTTTAGTGTTTATTAAAAAATACTTTTCTGTTTTAGTATAAATTCTGCAAGTAGATATGCCTGTCAAAATATTCAAATGTTGCCTTTGTAACTATGGCAACTGGGAGTTCTTTTCTGCAGAATCCCCCTCCCCCCCCCCCCCTCAAAAAAAAAAATACTGGTTATAGCAGACCCCTGCCCACTTAGCATGTAGAAAGATTCATTCCAGTGTCTTCCTATTTTCCATGGCCTGCAATGATGATTTGTAATTGACCTAAAGAGGAGTTTTATTTTATTTTTCTCTCAATGGAAGATGGGAGTTGAGAAATACTTATTTTAAAGTGCCAAACATTTGAGAATTTGCATAAAACGATTATATGCCAATGCAAGTGATAATGAAGGGAAGGCGCTCACATTTAAACAACATCAAACATATGTATAACCATGAATGCAAAAAAAAAAAAAAAATTGTCAAAAAAAGATTAAGCCTGGGTTCACACTAGCCCGATCTCAGAGATCGTATGTGAATTGCACCAGCACCGCAGGGGCCGATCACATGCGATCTCTAAGCAATGCGAGTTCAGCCATACAGTTGTATGGCTGAAATCGCATTGAATTCGCACAGAGAATAGTGCAGGGACTTGTTTTTCCCCGCACTAGAATCAGATAGCATGGGTGTTCTAACCTATGCAATCCCATTCCTGTGCAAGTTCACAGTTCGCACTGCGATCTAAACTGGGGGTGTCATTAACTTTTTGTTAATGACCCCTGCAGCGGTTCGCACAAGGCAGTGTGAACTGCCTGCGGGAGAGGAGCGATGCGGGAACTGGGGCTGGAATTGCGCTGGTTCCCGCATCGCACTTGTGTGAACCTAGGGTAAAGGGGAATACAAAGAAGATAAAGTCCAGTTTGACAATCCCCAACATCCAATAATTGCTTCAATGATTGGATTTGCCTAATCTTCACTGCTTGTGCTCAAATGGGGGGTGTACACTCACCAGAGATGGTTTGACCCCTTGTTGCATATAGGTCAAAATGTGCTTCTAACACCAAAAGCTCTGATGGAAAGCTCCACTTCCTTCCTCCTGTAGAATATGAAACTCATATAAAAAGTAACCCAAAATGATGTGCCAATGCAAAAAAAAAAAAAAATTTCCTGGGAGATGACTTAAACCTGTCAATGAAGTCAGACAGCTGTGAAATTTAGAAAAAATAGTGGTCCTCGAATGGCATTTCCCTGATGATTTTTTTTTTGTCTGTCTATGGCTGCTTCCAAAAATGAAACTAAGGTCCTGAGAAGTTAGGCACTGCCCTGGGGGACATAAAGCAATGCAAATATGAAAAAATCCCTTTTACATGCTTTGGGGGTGCCCTAAAATTGCCTGTGAAGTGGCACACCTGTACTAATGCAAAAAGTGACATATAGAAGAGAAAACATGTCATTTAAATTGCTGACTGCTACATTTGACTGACTTCTAGGATTACATTTTCTGCCCACTTTGTACACAAAGCGAGCAGGGATTGCCCTGGTTGCTAGGGCACAGAGGGAAGTTGTCATTTAGCAGCAGTAGTAATATAATAAAAGTGCAAAATGGTAATTTACAGTAATTCTTTTTACCCAATAAAAAATGATATACTAGATTTTTTTTTTAAGTTATGACCATAATAAAGACTATTCTAAATAAAAAAAACTACCTTTTTTAAGCCCCTTTTTATCAGGAGCAGCTTTAAAAAACATTTAACAATAATGTGTTTTACCGCATTAAGAAATGCAATGGGGTTGATTTACTAAAACTGGAGAGTGCAAAATCTGGTGCTGCTCTACATGGAAACCAATTTGCTTCCAGGTTATTATTTTTTTTATTTTATTTTTTTACTTTGTGTTTATTTATTTGCTTGTCGATGCTTTATGGAACAAGCAGTTATGAAGTTAGAAGTTAATTGGCTACCATGCAGAAACACAACAGATTTTGCACTCTCCAGTTTTAGTAAATCTGCCTCACTGATTTATGCATCTTTCTGGGTTGGATGCAGCCTTTCCCTTTTTTTTTTTTTTTTTTTTTTTTAACTTTAAAAAAAGTCCATAGGTTTGAGATTATGTTGACATTTTCGCATGCAGGGTGTTGAACTGCAGTATTGACATTACCTCAAAGCACATGGCCTCCTAGGAGGTATAGAATCTGCATAGATGGCAGATTAGGGGAGCCATGTGTCTGCTTCTTCTCCATTCTGCTTATTGGCTTAGAATAGTTAATGGCTGCTAGTAATCAGGCTATTGTGTAAGCAAAAAAATAGTCAATAACTATGCATTTTTTTTATTGGAAAGAATCCATTTACGCTGATGCCATTTGCATATAAATGGGAACTGTGAAAGCTGTCATGCTATGTGCAATGCTTACAACCTTTAATACTGCACATATTTTCCAATAAGCCAGAACTGATACGCTGCTTGTCGCCGACAATTTTGGAGCAAATAAATGTCCAGATGTGAATGATCTTGTTTATTTCTGTAAGAAAAATATTAGAAACCTGAGGAAATATGAGTGAGGTTCTCCCACGGACCAGGACCCCCAAACTACTATTTACTAACATTCACTATGGGCCTTGCAATCATTTTATTTTTTCATGTAAAACACATTATCCGTGTTTTTATGCATTTATTTACATTCAAACATGAAGTGTAAAATGACAACTAGAAAAATTTGTGCAGCAGCCTCCCTTAGCCCTCCTAGTACTTACCTGAGCCCCATCTCTGTCCAGCGATGTCCACGAGTCAGCCGCCTCTCTCCCTCCTGATTGGCTGAGACACAGCAGCGGCACCATTGGCTCCCCCTGCTGTCAATTAAAGTCCGTTCAGAAGAGAGAGGGGGCGGGGCCAAACCACAGCTCCATGACTGGAGCTGTGGCTCGGCTTGGGTGCCCCCATAGCAAACTGCTTAATCCTGTGGCACTCAACCAGAGGGAGAGGACAGGAGCACATAAGAGAGACTCAAGAAGAGGAGGATCTGGGCTACTCTGCAAATCCACTACACAGAACAGGTAAGTATAACATGTTTATATATATATATATATATATATATATATATAAACAAAGACTTTACAATCACTTTAACCACTTCCCGCCCGCCGTATGCAGAATAACGGCTCGGAAGTTGTTCTGTTATCCTGACTGGGCGTCATATGACGTCCAGCAGGATAACATGCGGTGTGCGCCCATCACGAGTGCGGCGTGCCAGTCTGACACCTCGCATCTCCGATCGTGATAAGAAGCTCCTGTCAGAGGCTTCTTATCACGTGATCAGCTGTGACCAATCACAGCTGATCATCATGTGAGCCAAGAAGTGCCGGTAAACGGCATTCCTCTGTTCCCGCTGACGGAGAGTCAATCGGCGTCTCTCCCTGTCAGAGTGGGGGTTTGTGCTGATAATCAGCACATTGGTTATCAGCACAGCCCCCTCAAATGTACAAATCACCTGCCAACCAGTGCTCAGCAATGTAAAAACAATAAATTCTGCCAGTGCCCACCACAGTGCTAATAACTGCCCAGCAGTAACACCTGTCAATACTTATTAGTACCCCATCATCAGTGCCACCTATTGGCCCTCATCAGTGCCCATCAATCCTACATATCGGTGCCTCCTCATCAATGCCACTTTATCAGTGCCAACTCATCAGTGCCCGTCAGTGAAGGGGAAAACTAAATTTTATGACAGAAACTAAAAAAAACTCTGGTCTTTTTTAATTTGTTTAGCAAAAAATAAAAACTGCAGAGGTGATCAAATACCACCAAAAGAAAGCTATATTTGTGGGAAGAAAATTATAAAAATGTACTTTGAGTACAGTGTTGTATGACCACGTAATTGTCATTTAAAATGTGACAGCACTGGAAGCTGAAAATTGTCCTGGGCAGGAAGGAGCGTAAGTGCCTGGTATTGAAGTGGTTGATCATATAAAGTTGGAGATTAGTTGGAGATCGTCATGTAGTGCAAGGGGAGATAGTATGCTTTATCCCAGCAATGATGTTCACAAATAGGGTTGTGTCCTTTCCGGGTTTTGAATCATGTGTATCAGTCTGCCTGAAACCCGGACACATTATTCAGACCGGACTGTCCCTACACCTTACACCAATTTTATGATCCACAATGAGCCCATTCTCAGGAGACTTCACATTCCAGAAAGAGGAGAGCAGTGCCAAGGACGGCACATCTCTGCCGCCACTGCCCGGATGCCCTCAACAGACAGAGCCTCTCTGCTCCTCCTATGGCCGCTCCTGCTCTTGCCTGGGTTGATCCTGCTGGTGAGGACAACTATCCCAACCTGTACCAGGAGCTGAACGAGCTGAAGGAAGAAAGAACTCCTGAAGGGCTGGTAAAAGGGAAGACCCAGGGGGTGAGGACAACGGGAAGAAAGCAACTTCACCCCCCAACTTTATTATTACTGAAAACTATACATCCCATCCTGAATTTGTCTGTGTACAGGTGACAGGACATGGGGGGACTCTGCTACATTGTAAACACATAGCAAGACACAATGGGGGTTATTTACTAAAGGAAAATCCACTTTGCGCTTAAAGTGCACTTGGAAGTAAAGTCGCTGTAGACTGGAGAGTGGACATGCAAGGAAAATAAAAAAACAAAATTTTAGCTTGCACATGATTGGATGATAAAATCAGCAGAGCTTCCACTCATTTCAGATCTACCCCTCAAATTTAGAGCGACTGCACTTCCAAGTGCACTTGTATTGCAAAGTGGATTTGTCTTTTGTAAATAACCCCCCCCCCCATGTCCTGTCACTCTGGATCTGTGTGTACACACAGCAGCACGTGTTCTGTCTGTCACTTTGTATCTCTGTGCACACACATAGTAAGACATGCACTCAACTCTGTCACTCTGTGTATCCCACTATGTTTACAGACAGATCCACTCTACTCTGTCCCTCTGGATCTGTCTGTAAACATAGTGGGATACACACTCTATTCTGTCCCTCTGGATCTTGTGTACACACATAGCAGGAGATGCACTGTACTCTGTTTTATTTAATTGTGCCTCTTTAAGCCCCTTCCACTTTTAATCCAAATAGCGTGCCGCATTACTGCTTTTCATGGGCCACCCAAAGGCGTCCAAGGTCTTTTACAATCATATAAGGTATACTACAAAAAATAATATAAAAATTGCAGTGCACTGCTAAAGTGTTTGGGTTTGGCTTGAAGAAAAGAACCCTCACCTGGACTCTTTGGTGAGCTGCTGTTAGTATAACACAGTATTTCCCAGCTCTAGTCCTTGAGGCCCCCCAACAGGTCATGTTTTTAGGCCTTCTGTTATTTTGCACAGGTGATTTGATCAGTTTCACTGCCTTAGTATTTACCACAGCCGTTTATCTGAGGGAAATCCTGAAAACATGACCTGTTGGGGTGAGGACTGGAGTTGAGAAACACTTGTATAACATACATTTGAGTTTACTTTGAAACATCTGGCCTTGTCACAGGTCTTTTTTAACTGCTTCCCGACTGCCTCATGCAGATATACTGCGGCAGAAGGGCACATGCAGGCAGATTACTGTACCTGTACATTGCCCTTTGAGAGGCGGCTTGTGGACACCCGCTGGGAGCTCCGTCACCATGATCACGGGTCCCGCAATCGTCTCACGGGGAGATGCTAATGTAAACAAGCATCTCCCCGTTCTGCCTAGTGACACTGACGCTGATCAGTGACGTGTCACGCACAGCCCATCCTCCCCACAGTTAGAATCACTCCCTAGGACACACTTAACCCCTACATCGCCACCTAGTGGTTAACTGCCAGTGACATTTTTACAGTAATCAATGCAATTTTTGTAGCATTGATCGCTGTATTATTGCCAATGGTCCCAAAAATGTGTCAAAATTGTGTCCGCCATAATGTCGCATTTACAATAAAAATCTCTGATCGCCACCATTTCTACAAAAAAAAAAAAAATTATCAATAAAAATGCCATAAATCTATCCCCTATTTTGTAGATGCTATAACTTTTGCACAAACCAATCAATAAACGCTTATTGCAATTTTTTTTTAACCAAAAATATGTAAAAGAATACGTACCTACCTATAAATTGAGGAAAAAAATGTTTTTTGAAATATTTTTGGGGGATATTTATTATAGCAGAAAGTAAAACATAATGTGTTTTTTCAAAATTGGCGCTATTTTTTTGTTTATAGCACAAAAAATAAAAACCGCAGAGGTGATCAAATACCACCAAAACAAAGCTCTATTTGTGGGAAAAAAGGACATCAATGTTGTTTGGGAGCCACGTCGCACGACCACACAATTGTCAGTTAAAACAACGCAGTGCCGAATCGTAAAAAGTGCTCTGGTCAGGAAGGGGGTAAATTCTTCCGTGGCTGAAGTGGTTAAAGGAATAAAAACCATCAAGGCATAAATAAACATTACCCTAACCCACAAAGTTGCTATCCAAAAATACACTCAAATGTAGAATGAGCTTCTGGTTCAGACTGAACCTAACTTCTGTCCCAATTTGGCATGTTCGGATTTTATTAAATATCAAACTAAATGAGTTTTTTTTTGCTGAGGCTGATCCTCGCTACATGCAACAGGAAGTAAAACATTGAGCAATGGTATTACTAACATTCTCAATGTGAAAGCTTCCTGCTCAGGCTGCTTGTTAGGGATCTGGTGGCCAGCGTTGTTCAACTAGTCATTCTCACCAGGCCATTCAGCTGTCACCTGAATGGCCTGACACATACCAGGCCACATTCACTCAAAATTGGGAGGGTTCCTTGCCAAGTGGGCCCCCTGGCAAAGCATATTGACGAGGACAAGGGCCTCTTTCCCACAGCCCTAGACCATTGGTTGTGGGGGTCTGTGGGCAGGGGCTTATCTCTTGGTTTATTACTAATCAGGACATACCTTTATAGGCAGCGTGCATACATAAAATAAATTGTAACGCTGGTCATACAATTAAAGTGACTATATCATGAAAGAAGCATTGAGACTGCCAATATTGGTAGCTTTCTAAAAATGCTAGTTGCATGGCTTTGTCTAACCTAAATATTTCCAGAGCTCCCAACCTAACATGGTCTCCATTTTTAAGGCCCATCTCTATCTTGAAACAGATTTGTAGTGGAGTGAGAAAGCACTATAACTGGTTGTTATTGTATGCTGTATTAATTAAAGTGATTATAAATGTAAAGGTACATTTAAAAAAAAATAACTGATTTCCGACCGTCTTACATAGGAGTATGGCAGCACAGTGTCTCCTGTGCTGAATCTACCTAGTACATGATCCGCTACTTCTGGGCAGGGGATACTGTGGCTGTGATTAGACACAGCACAAGCTCATCAGTGGGTACCAGCCAATTAATTATTGACCACGTCTGCTGATCAGCAAGGAGACACAGAACAGAGCTCTGCCTATGTAAACAAGTCAAAGCAAAGCAGAGAATAAAATCCACCACATCCCTTAGTAAAAACAGCACATAGTAAAGACATGAACACTGGTTAGGTACACATTTAACCCTTTGATCGCCCTAGATGTTTAACGCCTTCCCAGCCAGTGTCATTAGTACAGTGACAGTGCATATTTTTAGCACTGATCACTGTATTAGCGTCACTGGTTGCCACAAAGTGTCAGTGTCAGACTGTCCACCTCAAAATCGCAGTCCTGCTATAAGCCGCTGATCTCCGCCATTATTAAAAATAATATTAAAAAATATATTAAAAAAATAAATAAATAAAATTCCAGTATATAGACCCTAGTTTGGTTTGTAGCGTCTATAACTTGTGTGCAAACCAATCAATATAAGCTTGGGATTTTATTTTTACCAAAAATATGTAGCAGAATAATACTGGCCTAAACTTATGAAGAAATGATTTGAAGTGATGTGATTTTTTAAAAAAAAACTATTATTGGATATGTTTTAAAGAAGAAATAAAGAATATTGAGTTTTTTTTTCTTTCTTAAATTGTCTGCCTTCTTTTGTTTATAGCACAAAAAAAAAAAAACTGAGATAATCAAATACCACCAAAGTAAGCTCTATTTGTGGGGAAATTTTTTTTAAATATAGTTTGTGTGCAAATACACACAATTGTCAGTTAACGTGACACTGTGCCAAAAAGCAAAAGATGGCCTGGTCATGAAGGGGAATACATCTTTTGGAGGGCAGGTGGTTACCAAACATGTTATATTTACCTGCTCCATGCAATTGTTTTGCACGGCGCAGCCCCAATCCTCCTCTTCTCAGGGCTCCCGATGATGCTCTAGCTCCCCCCCACTGAATGCCCCCAAAACAAGCTGGACTCGACCCCGAGCTCCTCTCTGTATGTCCATTGACACACAGAACAGGGTTTAGCCCCACCTCCTGCTCCCTCCTCACTGACTCTTGCTGCCGTGTTTGAGCCAATGAGTAAGGAGAGAGCAGCTGCTCTTGTGCACATCGCTGGGTCGAGATGGGGCTCAAGCAAGTATTGGGGAAGCTGCACACAGGGCTCCGTACAGACTTCCTGACAGAGCACCTCCGCTCCCTGCAAAAATATCAAATGATATGTTTGCAAAATGCAACACCCACAATGCTATGCTTTGCAGTCATGACAGAAGTGATACCCCTGTTGAATTAGACCCATTTAAGTGAACAGCAGCACAAAGGCAATATCTTCACCCCTATAGTGAGCGATCAGTACAGAGTGAGAGAGAGAGAGTGTGGAAAGAGAGAGATTGAGAGAGAGAAAAGTGAGAGTAAGATGTGGGAGAGAGAGAAGGGGAGACACAGGGGGTTGAAAGAGATGGAGGGGGTGAGAGAGAGGAAAATGGGGGAGGGAAAGAGGGGGCTGAGAGAGAGGGGGGCTGAGGATGAGAGAGAGGTAAAAGGGGGTCAGAGAGATGGGGTGAGAGAGAGAGAGATGGGGGAAAGAAGGGGGTGAGAGAGAGGGTGGGGGATAGAGAGGGGTGTTAGAAAGATAGAGAAGAGTGAGAGAGAGGGGGGAGAGAGTAAAAGAGAGGAAGAGAGAGGGAGTGAGAGGGGAGAGAAGAGGGGGGATAAGAGGTGGTTGAGAGAAAGAGGAGGGTGTTAAAGGGGGTGAGAGATAGAGACGGGGTGAGAGAGAGAGAGGTGGTGGGTGAGAGAGGGAGAGAGGAGGGTGAGAGGGAGTGGGGTGTCTGCAGTCCCTCCCTCCCGTGTCCCTCTGTCCCAATCCATGTCTGTGGGTAGGTGTGTTTAATGCCCAGTACCTTCCTGCTAGCAGTAGGAAGGTGTTCATGACCATCAGCAGGCAGGGCCCATTCTCATTCTGGTGATGATGGGGGTGCTGTGCTGCGCTCCTTCCAATGGATCTATTTAGTGTGATAACTGGGCTGCCCAGTGTCTCCTACACATCCTCATCTTCTGGGCCGGTCCTTGCTTCTCACCATTCCCGGGCCTCCGTCTGTGAGGCTGCCCACTCGCCGTGTGGAGATGGTAATCAGAGCTGGGTGCTGTCATTTTGCCAGTACTCCAAGGCCTTCGCTGCCCTCTTCCCACCACTGGACCTGGACGGTCTATGACCGGGCCTCTACTAGCCCCATGTCCTCGGGCTGTGCCCGACTACCTGATGGGTAAGTCCGACCCTGCCTGTAACCAATATGTGGTTAAATCCTGAGAGGAAAAGAGCGCTTTATTTATTTTGTAGATAGTAATATCTATATTTGCGAAAACACAGCTCTGAGAACCATCAAAAATACAACATACTAAAAGTGCATTAAAAATGTGTAAACATAAAATGCTAATGTATACAGGAAAAATAATAATATATGCAAAAAAATTATTTGTAATGATAAAGTCCAGTAACTGAACCCATGAAAACGTGAAATCACCACTAAAGGGAGCTTATTTGAGCAAATGTCCACAAATGTGAAATACTTGAGATCCACTCTTAAAATGACACTTAGAATAGTGAAATAGAGTGTGACTGGTCGTAGAGATGTCAAAAATAGTATATCTTCTACCAAGAAAGTATAGATGTATACTCATACCAGACGGAGTTGACCCACATGCCAGCATCAGTGGGTCAATCGAGCTTGTATCAGCCAAAGCCTGGGACTCCAATGTTGCACGAGGCTGGATGAAACTGGAACCCAGTTGGGGATCAATCCAAAAGTAGGTAGTAGATAGACAGGTGTTCTCACCCGGACCAATGTAAGGATGATGAAAAACAAAAAGGCTCCATATGGTGCAGGTCAAAAAGGGGATTTATTGTAAAAAGTACATACATCGAATCATAGATGAGTACAAAATTGTGATCACAAAGGTTAAGAGCAATGTAGGGAGCAGTAAAATGCAAGCCCAACGTGTTTCACCCCAATGGATTTAAACGGGGGCATATCGATCAATATCTACATTTACAGATCAGCGCAATAATCCCAGAGAGGTATATCTCCCCCCAAGGAGCAGCAAGGACAAAGGATATATATACCTAATAGAGATTAAGTGTCATGTTTATAATTGAACATTATAGAAAGAAAACAGGCATACATGGAATAGTTGTTACATTTTACAGTGCCTTTGCTATTTAAATCAATACATCTTTTGAAAAGCAATTTAAAATAGTTTAAAAACAATTGATTCAGTGCAGCCATCAATCATTCAGACACAGCTTTGTAAACACAGTAGAGCAATTTGCTGATTAGTGTTTTAGATGACACCGATCTCCATATAGTGAAGTACCATAGTGTTTGTGTAATGCCGTGTACACACGACCAGACTTATGTCCGACAGACTTTCGAAGGAGTTCTGCCGGAGTTCTGACAGAGTTCTGACGGACTTTCCGAATGAGCGGACTTGGCCACACACAATCACACCAAACTCAGACGGATTCGAACGTGATGACGTACGACTGGACTCGAATAAGGAAGTTCATAGCCAGTAGCCAATAGCTGCCCTAGCGTCGGTTTTAGTCCGTCGGAATAGCATACACACGAGCGAATTTTTCGGTAGGAACTGGGTCCGGCAGAGTTCTGGCGGAAAAATTTGAAGCATGTTCCATTTCTAAAGTCTGTCAGACTTTTGCGAATCAAAAGTCCGTTGCAGCCCACACACGATCGAATAGTCTGCCGGAATCATTCCATCAGACTTTGGATGTTGAAAAGTCCGCTCGTGTGTACGGGGCTTAAGGCAGCCTTTCTCAACCAGGGTTCCTTCAGAGGTTGCCAGGGGTTCCTTGCGCAATGACCAGGGGTGGTCCGTCCATTAAGGGCGCATGGGCAGCGCCTCCCCTGTCCTTGCTTCCACCACCACCTATCCATGCGTCTGTCAATTTTGTGTTTTTTTGAAGCACGGATTAGAGCCAGAGGCTTTAATAGGCTTTAAAATAACACATCGGGCCCACCCAGGTGTGTTAAAATAGTGAATGAATATTCACTATTCTCGCCTCTCCGCCAATCAGGAAGCATTGGTCTGAGACATGTTTCCTGAATGGCCGAAAGGAGAAGCATTCCAATTGGCCTCGGAGGAGGTGGGAGGCGATACACAGCGGAAGTTGCCATGATACAGAGGAGAGCAGGGGAATAAGCTGCAAGGAAGCGCTGCAGCAAGAGAAGCCACCGTGAGCAGCAGTGATGCAGAGGAGGAGAGCAGGGGAAGGGGGGAAGCCGTTGCCCATCAGGAAGCCCTGTCCGCTATAGATGGGGTAAGTGCTGGGCTCCTGACCGACCAACCGACCAACCAGATCGGGGGGGTGCAGTTTACTTGATCAGCCCCCCCCCCCCCCAAAAATTTTTTTTTACCACCAGCCGCCACTGCCAATGTCAAAGACTTGACTGTCAAGTAAGTAACTACTAATCTCAGTTATATGTGCACGGCCAAAAAAATTTTTAATTTTTGTTTCATTCGTTTATATATTTGTTTTTTTTTCCTTTTTTGGGTCATTCATTATTTGAAATAAATTCATAACTTCAGAAAAATTTTAATTCGTTATGTTTCATTCATTTACATGCAGTATTCGGAAATTCAGAAATGCGAAAATCCGAAATAATAACTAACTAATAATAGCTAACTATTAAATTCTAAGTATTGGAATTTCCATTCAAATTTGGCTGTTTGTGAACGTAATGAATACTAATTTATCAGAAGTTACAAATTATCCAAAATATCTTATTATTATCTTAATATTATCCAATCATCTAAATGAATGTAATGTAACCAATTGATAATAATAAATAATAATAATACTAAAACGTTTTTTTAATAATTATTTATTATTATTAATTTGTTACGTTCCATTGATTTCAATACGGCATTCGTTATTTTGGATAATTCTTAACTTTGGAAAAATTAATATTCATTACGTTCACTAGCAGCCAAATTTGAACGGAAATTCCAATACCTATAATTTAACAGTTAGTAATAGTTATTAGTCAGTTATTTCAGATTTTCGAATTTTCGGGTTTTCGTTCTTATTTTTGGATTTTCGTTCTTTTGAATTTTCGAATTTACACATTTTCAAATTTGCGAATTTTCAGAAAAATTTGTTAAGCGGGTTTGTGTTAATTAGAATATTTCCGAATTAACAAATTTGTTGAATTTCGCACATGTCTACTTTTAGGTAAGGAACAATATTCATCCCGGTAGCCATCAAAGGAACTTTCTGACCATTGACCACTAGGGCAATGTGGGCCCTTCTTCAACTGACCAACAGTTTAATGGGACCATTTTCCCACTTAACACTATTGGAAAGGAGCATTACACTGACCAACAATGACAGGAGGGGCCTTCATTGACCATCAGTGTAAGGGTGTACTTTTCCACTGACCATTTGAACATTTCTCCACCGACCACTGACACTGCAATTTTCACTATCTGTGCCTATTTCTAGTTATTATTAGTAGTAGTATTCATTTTATCATAACTGCTGAAAATAATTTTATTGTATAGAGCCACCCTGGTTGCCGAATACACCTCAACATTTCAACTTACTGTTCCCGCCAATGGGTTCGCTGAGGCCTAAATGTCATTTCAAGGGTTCCTTCATGTTAAAAAGGTTGGCAAAGGCTGGTGTAAGGTAAGGTATCTCCCAGGAATACTGTTCAAATAGGTAAAAACAGTAAATATTATTATTCTATTTCCTGTGCTGGTCAAGTGTTTTTCATGGATTTTAAATGGAAAATACAACATTTGGCATTAGCTGGTGTCAGCAGTCCTGTGGTGTACAGTGTAGACTTATATGAGAATAGGCTACTTCACAAGAACTTTTGGCTAGACAGCCAAGAGTACTACAATAGAACTTGTTAAAGTTAAAACAGAACTTAAGTCCCAGATTTAAAGACTAAGGGCCGGCAGGCTGTTTGTTGCAGAAGAGTCATGCAATGTTTCTTCTACGATAAAAGAAACCTACCTGCCTGCTCGAAATCTTCTTTGGAATGTACACTGAGCTAGGTAAGGGCAGCTCAGTTTAAATTGTGGCACAGCGTGTTCTGGGATGACTGAACTCCTGCACATGTGCAGGAATTACATAATCCTGTGCTGTCCAATGAAAATGATTAAAGTCCTGTCACAGTAAGAAGCTAGGCAGAAGATGCTGATCCTGGCGAGTGATGGTGGATCATTAAAGGAAAAGTAGCTATCAGAACTTGAATTCTACTTTAAGCTGGCCATACACTTGTAGATTTTTGAATGAACATTTGTACAAAAAATGTTCATTAATACATTTGATGACATGACAAATGTTGTACTAAAGAATCTAAAACATTTTTGTTTTCAGCATTCGATCTTGGAAAGAATGGGAATTTCCCAACTGAAAACTACATTTAATGTTAAAATTTATTGGTTTAGGAAAAATATACTATCCTGTTCCTTCCAATTTTGAAAATGACTGTTGATTTGAAAATTAGAAAATCAAACAAATGTTCTTAAAACAAAACTTTTCTAAACAAACTTCTACTATATACTATGTATGGCCAGCTTATCAGGGTGCCAAGATCTCAACCTCCAGTTCAAGAGAAAGAAAAAAATAACTAGAAAGCCTATAATTTGAAGTTATGATCGATCTGTTGGGAATCTATTGTATGGTGTGCTGATAAATAGTCTTGGTCTTGCAGCTCTGCAAGTTGGTTTGGAAACAGCTGCCAATGCTAAAGCAAAAGATACCAAAAAAAAGTGCAACAACCTCATGTAGCACAGTTAAGCAGGGTATACACTTTGAGTTTTTTTCATTCAACCAGCAGGTTGAACAAATAAAAACAGATCATCACATCCTCCCCACCATCAGAATACACAGATCAGCACTGCTGAATTTAATAACACTTAAAGTATAACTTAAGGCAAAACATTTTTTTTAGTCTTGGATAATGTGGAGAGATCACCTGTCAGGTTTTTATTGCTGCCTGTGCCCCTCCCCCCCTTTAGGAAAATTCACCATCTCTTATTTTCCTGTTTACCGTTATCACTTTGGAGGGATTTTCTCTCTCGATTCCTGTTTGGGCTATGGTGCAGGAAGTGAATGGAAATCTTCCCTGTGGTACCCAGATGGCAAAAAAAAGAAAAAACAGAGGATTACTCTATCAAAAAAGAAAAAACTGCCTTTTGTTTTACATTAATAATACTGACCACTGACCACCAAAAATGTAGTAACAACATTGCCTCTATACCATACCATTACATGGAAAACCACAATCTAACACAGTTACACAAAAAATTATAATATAACTGTTGGAAGTTCATGTTGGATTATTAGACATCATAGAACAAGTAGCAAAGAGCTAAGCAGCTGATGTCTGCACCAAAGTTTTTCTCCCATGATCTCTCAGAAGTCTGTAGATGTTTTCAGGAGATACAAAACAAGACAAAAGTCACAGTTATGTCAAGAGTTATGTATTATACACATCTTCACTGGATGCCAACCCTAGCAGATAATTATCTTACAACATATGTTGCTGTTTATGGATTCTGTTTTTAGGGCCAATTCACACTAAAATTTCTGCATTCCAGATGCATTTCTGCATGCACATTCTTTGATGAGCTCTGATGCAGTTTTTATGTACTTTTGATGTGTTCCAATGCATTGTTTACCCTTCTTTATTTTTTTCATCTCAGTTGAGCACCTGTGCTTTCTAGTGCGTTTTTGATAAATTTGGTCAGATGCACTCCGTTCTGAAAAAATACAACATATTCTACTTTTGTTGACTGCACTGGAACGCACTGCATTGGTGTGAACTAGGGCAATTGGAATCCATGTTAAACACCGCCCATGCCTTTTTGATGAGAATCAAAACACATTGGGCGGCACAGTGGAGTAGTGGTTAGCACTCTTGCCTAGCAGTAAAAACGGTCGCTGGTTCAAATCCCAACCACGACACTACCTGCCTGGAGTTTGCATGTTCTCTCTGTGCCTGCGTGGGTTTCCTCCGGGTACTCCAGTTTCCTCCCACACTCCAAAGACATGCAGGTAGGTTAATTGGCTTCGGTGTAAAATTGGCCCTAGTATATGAATGGGGACCTTGGATTGTAGGCTCCTTGAGGGTAGGGACTAATGTGAGTGTGCAATGTACAGGGATAGGGACAATTGTAGACACTCACTCAGGTTGAACTGGATGGATGGGTGTCTTTATTCAACCTTATTAACTATGTAACTATGGACTGCATCTGGTGTGAATCACCCCTAAAGAGTGGTGAGATTGTGAAAACCAAGACCTGTTTATGGTACTGCAAAGCCAAAAGTGGTCTGTTTTTTAATACTTATGGCTTGACATTCACTGCACAATAGTCCATCAAACACTACAAAGAACTTTAGTCTACAGAATGACAAACTTTACATATGGTTTATTTTTTTTTGCATTTCATTCTGGCTCCCCTAAATTTTAACTGGAAAATCATAGTAGGATTTCAGAAAATTAAAGATTAAACACTGGGCAACAAAAGTTTTGCTCTGAAAAACGTTTGGTGATTAGGATAGATCTCTTCCAGCTGAACGCCAATGTAATTTCAGAATGGCTATATCATATAGGAATCATGAGAGATAAGAATTAACATTTAATCACTTTTATTGTATTGTATCACATATTGTTTCCATTTCCATTCCATATTCGTTCATCCATTGTGGCAATGTCCTTGTGAAACCTTTCCTCATGTTTGTCACTGACTCCACCTAGATTTTCCAAGTTGTGAATGCAGAAAATTCAGTTTGTCAACCAGCGGAATGTAGTTTTGTGCTCTGCAGTTGCCAAGAAAAATTCTCCACGACTTCCTTGAATCCTTTTTTGTCATTTAAGACATATCTGATCTGTCATCCAACAAAAATGCCTTCTTCATTTTGGCATCAGTTATTCTTGGAAACATCTGTCTCAAATAACTAAAACCTTCATCTTCCTTGTTCGCTGCTTTCATGAAATTCTTCAGCAGTTCCACTTTTATGTGAAGTGGAGACAAAACGTATCTGTTGGGTCAACAAGTGGTTATGTGCTATCAGAGGCATAACTAGATCCTTCAGGGCCTCGGTGCAAAAAAGCATGAACGGCCCCACTAACCCCTCACCTCTTCCATCAAAGCTCTGGGCTTCCAGTTTTGGGAAGGTGTCCATGGACATCCTCCTACAAATCTGACTCCCACGTGCCACTTGAGGAATAGAGGAATTGATTCCTGCCTCCTGCAGCCACTGAATGCCTGTAGGAGGGAAAGTAGGAGAAGCGGGCATTCAGTGGCTGCGGGAGGCGGGGATGGCTTCTGCTATATGCTGCCCCTCCTATTCAACTGTACAGGGGGCCTCGTGGCCCCCCTGGAGCATGGGGTTGGGTCGCAAGTGTGACCTTTGTGACCCCTGTAGCTATGCCCCTGTGTGCTATGTTTTTTTGTCCTGGAACCAAATTCTTTCAGAGTGGCCATTACCTTTTAATGTAACACAACTCTCTTGCATGGCTGTTCCATTCACATACAGTGTGTAAGAAAATTACTTGGTATATCCAAGCTGCAGAGCCACCACTTTTAGATCTCCATAGTTGTACTTGGTGTACTGGATGTGCTTCAACAGTTCTGTATTTTCATGTTTCTTTCATGTATGCAACATAGCCAATGAGTATTGAAGCGTGTACATTGCCACTGTGTAACCAGACAACCTTTAGGCTTAACACCGATGAATCAATAAAGAGACAATGAATCAATAAAGAGACACCATTCTAGTGGGTCATGCTCACAACCCAAAGCTGTGAACAAATCATCAATGTCAGTACAGAAAACAAGGTTGTAAACTTGTGCAAACAAATTTGCTAAATAACTGTGACAGCTTTGAAAGACAAAGATTTTTGTACCTGGTGATAGCAAACACCATCCTTGTAGTTTTGAACTCAATAGCTCTGTTTGATTTGGACAAACCCAAGGCTCTGAAGTTACCTAACTTTACTTGATCAGTTAAATTATAGGTTATTTCCATGATTAGCAGCAAAAAAATCTAAAAGATACACTTAACTGTGTTCAGAAAGCAAAATGCTACTCCTTGTGGTATAAGTATCATCATGATCTATGTGAAGGCTATACAGGAAATGGGTACAGGGATGGACTACGGTGAGAGATTCTTTTTTTTTTTAAACTGGAAACCTTTCTTTAGGCCTTCTACAATGTCATGTCTTCAAAAGCTGCTTACTACTGATCTTTCATAATTGAAACCTATAACTGTTCCAGTCAAATTTGTTTATTATTTTTTAAATATATCAAAAATTGAGTACATACAAGGTTTGCGGTAAAATATTTAAATAGAAATAAAGTTAAACATATCGATTTATGAACAGGATGAGTACATAACAATGTAAAAATGTAACGCGTAGAGCAACAAATAAACCAATGAACTATTACATCGAAAGCATTAGAAAATTCCATCAGAAAGAAAAAAGTGAGCTAGTGACTATTGGTTTATTTTGCAAGAGCAGTAATAAGGAGATCAATCTAATAGGTATATATTAAAAACAGAAGAGATAATGTGTATATAAGTACCACACAATATTAGTATAGTCAAGGCAAATAGAGTAAAATTACCAAGGCAATAATAGTGTGTGATGAAAGACTGGAGGTAAACAATGCTTAACCCAAGGAAGAAAGAGTTTCCTAAATTGACCAATTCAATCTCTTTTGATCGCTTCCATTTTAGCATGGATAGGAGCGTTATTAGTTCTGTGTATGGTTTCAGCTAGACTTAAATTTGTTTTCCATGCCTTAGTAATGATTTGTTTTGCGGCTGTTAGATGCTGTAAAGAAGGCGAAATTGATTCTGTGTTATCCCATCAGGTTTCAGGTTTAATAGGGCGGTAGCAGAATTGGGCTGTATAGGTTTATCAAAGATTTTGGAGTCATAAACTGCCTTCCAGAATTTTTGGGCAATTAGGCAATCCCACCAAATATGAAGTTGAGTGCAGACTCTGAACAGTCGCGAAAACAACCTCCAGGGTAATCACAAGCATATTTTAATATTCTAGCGGGGACCAAATACCAACGGTTAGCATCTTAAAGTTAGTTTCTACAGCAACAACATTAGAAGAAGCAGACTTAGTGGCGGATGATATGCTAGACAATTCAGTAACATTTAATGAGCACTTAAGGTCTAGTTCCCACTTAGAGACATATGAGGGGGGGACCAGTATTAGTACTAGCTAAAATTTGCTTATACAGAAACTAAACAAGTCCTCTAGCATGGTGGTCAGAAATACATATGCATTCAAAACGCAACATCTGGGATAGTTGGGAGTTGGAATTGAGATAAGGTTGGAAATATTTTTTGATTTGCAAATATCGGAACAGTTCAGATTGAGGAAGTCCAAATGTATCACACAAAGTAGGAAAATAAGGTAATTATATAAACAGGATAAATTAGCTATATTCCATGCTTTGAAAGAATTAGGAGGGATCCAGGCAGGGTAAAAAGTGGGATTTTTAACAAAAGAAAGGAGCGTAAATGAGGGGATTGAAGGTCAAGAGAAGTTTTGAATCTGTCCCAGATGGATAAAGAATGTTTTGTGATAGGATTGAGAATAAAAGTATGATCAGTTGGTCTGAACCATAACATGTTAGATACTGAAATAGGGTCACAGTCACCAGACTTGTTACCCATGAAGGAATTTCTTTGATTGCATGGTATTTTGGTAAATGTTCAAGGTGTGCAGCATGATAGTAAGCAGAAATATTTGGGAGACCTAAACCTCTGCAGCAATGTGGGAGACAGAGTGGATTTAGCCCAGATAAAGGAGATAATTCTGCGCTGTATAAGCCATAAAAAAATGAGATAGAAAAGACTGTAAAAAGATCTAAAAACTTGGGCAATATAGCCATCTTAATTACATTCATTTTGCCTATCCAGGATAGAGAGATACAGGACCATTGTGATAATTCAGTAACCTGTTTTAGTAATGGAGAGAAGTTAGCTGAGTATACATCAGTTATCTTAGGAGTGAGTTGTATTTCTAGGTATAAAAGTCTATGACAGGGATCCTCAAACTACGGCCCTCCAGCTGTTGCGAAACTACACATCCCATGAGGCATTGTAAAACTCTGGCATTAACAGACATGACTAGGCATTATGGGAATTGAAGTTCCTGAACAACTGGAGGGCCATAGTTTGAAGACCCATGGTCTATGAGGTGTCCAAGAGAAGGGCAGTGAATCTTTAGCAAGCTGAAGGTTTCAAGGAGGCAAGAAAATGTTGAGTGCAGTTGATTTTTGATGGTTAACTGTTAAGCCCGAAATGTGTGCAAAACGGTTTAGGACAGAGAATAGGTGCTGTGATATGGGGAGATGACATGAAGAGTAAGATGTCATCTGCAAAAAGACATACTTTATAATGACATCCAGCTAATTCAATACCATTTATATTTATTAAATGGGCTAAGGGTTCAATGAGGAGTACAGATAGGAGGGGGGAGAGAGGACATCCTTGACGGGTGCCTCTTTCAATAGGGAAAGGGTCCGATTTAAAACCTGCATATTTGATAAATGCGTTCAGCTTGTCGTATAAAGAAAAAATCCACTTCAAAAAATGTGATCCAAACCCCCACTTTTGAAGAATATATTTTAAGTATGGCCATGAGACAGTGTCAAATGCTTTTCTTATATCAAGCTATAAAAAACACGCAGGTAGACGTCTGGATTTAGCAACATGGGCGAGTAAAGAAGCTCTACGAATATTATCACTTGCTTGGAGCGAGGGGATAAACTCAACTTCATCTCGATGAACAAGTTTGCCTATTACTTGATTCAAGCAGGTCGCAAGTATTTTAGCCTAAAGTTTAACTTCAGTATTAACTGCTTGCCAACAAGCTGCCGCAGTTTTACTGTGACAGAATGGCAGGTTTGGGCAAAACAACATTACGCCGCTTTGCCTTTCGGGCCACTAGGGAGGCCAGCAGCATGTGAGCGGAGCCAATGCGAGTGCATGGTGGGCACGATGACCGTCGGGCACCCGCAATCGCTTGTGACAGTGCAAGAACCGGGATGTTCCCAGTTCTTTCGGGGGAAAGGAGACAGATCGTGTGTTCATACAAAGTATGAACACACCTAGGGAACACAGTTAACCCCTTGATCACCCCCTAGTGTTAACCTCTTCCCTGTCAGTGACATTTATACAGTAATTAGTGCATTTTTATAGCACTGATCGCTGTGCGATTGTCAATGGTCCCAAAAATGTGTCAAAAGTGCCCAATTTGTCCGGCACAATATCACAGTCCTGATAAAAATTGCATATCACCACCATTACTAGTAAAAAAAAAAATAATAGAAGAATACATATCGGCCTAAACTGAGGAAAAAATGTGTTTTATTAAAAATGTGGGATATTTCTTATAGCAAAAAGTAAAAGATATTGGGGGTTATTTACTAAAGTGCAAAGTGCACTTGAAATTGCACTAAGTAGCTATAGATCTGAGGGGAACATGCAAAGAAATTAAAAAGCAGCATTTTAGCTTGCACATGATTGGATAATAAAATCAGCAGAGCCTCCCCTCATTTCAGATCCACCCCTCAGATTTGCAGCCACTGCACTTCCCCTGCAATTTCAAATCAATTTGTAAATAACCCCCATTGTGTTTTTTCCAAAATTGTCGCCCTTCTTTTGTTTATAGCTCAAAAAATACCCCCCCCCCCGTTTTACTCACCTGAGTCCTGTAATTTCCACGCCAAAGACGTGCTCTTCCTCTCTGCCCGTTGTCTTGGCTCTTGGTTGGATAAATTAATAGCAGTGCAGCCATTGTCTACTGCTGCTGTTAATCAAATCCAATGATGCAGGCGCTGGGGGGCAGGACCGAGTTCGGCATTCTGCGTCTATGGATACAAATGCTGGACTCGGGAGCATGCCCGCAAGTTATCCTCCCTGGAGAGCGCTTCTCCTAGTGGTTATACGATGCGGGGAGGAGCTAACAGTGCCACGGGGGACCCCAGAAGTCGAGGATCGAGGCCACTCTGTGCAAAACGAACTGCACATTGCAGGTAAGTATACCATGTTTATAAAAAAAAAAAAACTTTGCAGATAAATTAAATTGATTGTAAAGCTAAGTCAGTGAGAAACAGATAAAATTCTAAGCAGACTCTATCATGCTTAGCTTTAGAAGAATGGGAAGTAGAATTTTGTAATGCATCTTGACACTTCTTGATTAAAGTCATTTTCAAATTTTTGGGGCAGAAGCTTACACTCGTGTTTGAGATATGATGCTTGCCGGATGAGCGTACCTCGAATCACAGGTTTATGGGCTTCACAAAGAGTGAGAGGGGAAATATCTGCAGAAGTGTTATTAACAACTTCAGCCTTGGGCCATTTGGCTGGCCAAAGACCACAGCAATTTTTGCAATTCGGCACTGCGTCGCTTTAACTGACAATTGCACAGTCGCATAGAGGGAATTCCTTCAGAGAATTCATAGTAGTATATTGTAATATGTTCTACCAATGTACATGGGTATAGACAAGTCCCTGTCATGTGCATGCATAGACAGGAAGCAAACCATTTACACATGAACAGGGAAGTCATCAGACTGATGAAGTTGACATCCTATTCCTATGCTAATTCCAGGCAAACTGTAACTCTAATGAGAAAAATGTTAATTGTCCAAATGGGTAATTGCTTACTGTCCTGGGTAACGAGGGTCGTAAACACTGTAGCTGGTCTTAATTGTTGTTTTCAGAAAAATAAAGTAGGGTCTTTTCATGTTAAGATCAAACATGCTTGATCAGCCAATCAGAAACTCTTCAGCTTTACTTACTGGTAGTAATCTGTAGATGAAGACAGTTTTAGCTGTTAAGAGAAGGATTATGATCTGGGAGTTATTATGGAAGCACAGATCTAGACTATGCACAGATGACACTTCACACAAGAGAGGGAGAGGGAGATCAGGGGCAGTGTACAAAGTGTCGCCATCAACAATAGTGAACCGGTGCATTTGCAGCAGGCAGCTTAGGACAGCTTAGGTACAGCAGAGTTAGGACAATTACCTGAAAAAAAAGGGACTGTTCCAGCAAATCCAGGACAGTTGGCAAGTATGATAATGGTAATGAATATATCAACTCTTTCTTTTTCCTTGTCCGAATATTGCTCTTGTTACCTGAATGTATTCAAAATCAAAACTGTAAATAATACACTTCCTTTCCCTGGGTAGCTACCTTACTCCACCGCTGCATCAATGGGAGGAGCCATGGCTGTCAACCTAGCCTGCTCTCCCAATATGGACTACAAACCTGTCTGTATCTCTTCATCTCCATTACGGAGGGGGGAGGCACAACTAGTAGATTACAAAATATACAGTGGGGAAAACAATTATTTGATTTCTTGTAGATTTTGTAAGTTTGTCCATTTACAAAGAAATGAAGGGTCTATCATTTTTATCATAGGTGCATTTTACATGATAGAGACAGCATATCAACCAAAAGTCCAGAAACAACACATAAAGCAAATGCTATAAATTAAGTTGCAGTTCAGTGAGTAAAATAAGTATTTGATTCCCTAGCAAAACTTGACTTAGTACTTCGTGGAGGAACCCTTGTAGGCAAGCACAGAGGTAAGACGTTTCTTGTTGTTAGTGACCAGGTTTGCACACATCTTAGGAGTGATTTTGGTCCACTCTTCTTTACAAATCTTCTCTAAATCCTTAAGGATTCTTGGCTGTCTCTTGACAACTTGAAGTTTCAGTTTCCTCCATAATCTATAGGATCAAAGTCTGGAAACTCATTAGGCCAGTCCATGACCTTAATGTGCTTCTTCTTGAGCCACTCCTTTGTTGTCTCGGCATTATGTTTTTGGTCATTGTCATGCTGGAAGCCCCATCCACGACCCATCTTCAGTGTTCTAGCTGAGGGAAGAAGGTTCTCATCCAAGATTTTACAATACATGGCCCTATCCATTGGCCCCTTAAATTGGCAAAGTAGTCCTGTACCTTTTTCTGGATTTTTGGTTGTTATTCTGTCTCTCATTTTAAATACACCTATGAAAAAAAAAAATATAGACCCTTAATTTCTTTGTAAGTGGGAAAACTTTCAAAAATCTGCAGGGGATCACATAATTATTTTCCCCACTGTAGGACTAGGAAGGAAGATCAACAGATATTTTCTATATTTTCTGAAATGTTCGTAGCTTACAAAAAAATAATGCAGCCACCACATCTAAGGACTGTGAGTTGCAATATATTGCATTTTAGTTCTTGTAGATTTGTTGTACATGCCAATACAGAAAAAACACATAAAACTAATGCTATAAATTAGGTTGCAGTTCAGTGAGTAAAATAAGTATTTGATTCATGACAATACCCTCTGTTTCTTTACTCTTCACATAGTTTACTTTTCACAGCTTAAGAGATCAACCATAGAAACCTATTTGGTTTTAAAGCTGAAGATAGTATGTAGTATGTATTAGGTTCTAAGGCCTTTCATCACATAAAATAATCAGCAAGCTGAAGAAAACAAATGAATGCATGCTGAAATTAATCAATGAGAGGACTGTTCTTTATATGCATCTTCAAGTATAGGGTCATAGTCAGCATTTTGCACAGATAATAAGTATTAAAAATATTTGACATCATATATTACAAAATGTATGCAATTAATCTTATAAGCGACAAAATAAAATTATATAAATTTTTTTAGCGTGAAGGAATTCCATTTTGCCTCCAAAAATCGAAAGATAAGAAACCCTATATGTTATTTTTTCTTTGAAGCCATGCTTGATAAATTATTATTTGTTGGAAACCATAATGGGTTTAAATTAAGCCCAACATTCAAAACAGTCAAACATACTTACTTGATATTTTAGTAGATCTAGACGAGGGGTAGGCAACCTTAAAGAGGTGGAGATCTACCTGAACATCATGGGAGAAGTCAAAGATCACTGGGCACAGTGTCACCTCCTCACACCTGATTTAAACCGCTAATTGCCTTACTACCATGTCACAATCGCATGCATTGCACGGCAATCATGGGTTTAAATCAGGTGGTGAGATGGTAACATATCGCCTCCTGACAGTCCAACACACATGGATCGTCTGCTGTACTTGTGAATGAGCATTTAGTTGCATTCAGCAGTGGCACCCTTAAGGTTCGTTCACACAAAGTTGGGGGGGGCAGAAAAACACTATGGTTGAGTCACAGTTTTACCATCCCCAATCCCCATCCCATTTAGCTGCTGAGCCAGCAGCTTAAGGTGTATACCCACCTGTTGCTTTTGGTGGGTGCTACCTCTGGCCAAATCGCAACCCATTTAAGATTATGGGGGGCACTCTGCAAGCGCCCCACAACTGCATACTTCTGCGGTGTCAAAGAGGTTAAAGCAGGTGGTGAGAAAGCAACACAATGCTGCCTAATTTAACACCTTGTTTGCTGTACTGCATAAGGTTGCAGGGCACTTGTAGAGTGTGTGCATCCCTGGCCACTACACCTAAAGGGGGTGGGGTTGGGGCTGCGATGATAAAAACAAATCTTAACTATGGGTTTTTTCCACCTCCCAAACTTCAAATGTAAATTAACTCTTACTGTTCTGCTGAGGTCTACCTGCACCATGGGTGCAGTGCAGTGCATCTGCAACTTTCCTGGATTAGCTATGCTTTGCTATAGACTTCTATTATATCCTGCAGGTGTGGTGCACTTTCTGAAAGCGCACCAAAATTCCTACATTCAGAAAGTACACCAAACCCAAAGGATATAATATAAATCTATGACTAAGCACAGCAAACCCACAGGAAAGCTGCAGATACATTGCACTGCACCCATGGTGTGAGTAAACCGCAGCACAGCAGTGTGAAAGCAGCCTTAGGCTGGGTTCACAGCTATGTGAACTGGATGCATTCAATTCGTATAGCAGGAGAATATGACCGACTCTCTATAGAGCTGGTTCACATGTCTCCGGGGTGGCTGTGGAGCACACTGCGCATTTTCCTCCATTTCAGGGCCGAATTCAGGCAAAGATTCTGCCCTGATTTGTCCCTGAAATGGAGGACAGCTGTGCAACCCGCGGCTGATATCGGTGTGAACTGAGACTTCTACTATTATGCACAGTGTATTGCTTCACACTGACCTGAAGATCTCTTCTTTGATGCTGCTGCCAGCACTCTTGAGACCGCTAGCCTGGATAAGAGATGGAGTGCAGTTGTTAGCACTCCACATGTGACATGAGCCAGCACTACAGAGGAGGCATCAGCTTATACGGCCCTCCCTACTACAGTTTCAGCTTTACAAGTAGTCCCTCTGCATTGCACTCTGATTGATGCTCTAGAATGGCAGGTCAGCAAGTCCAGACTGAGATTTACCAGTCGCCTGTCTGGGATCTACTGGTAGATAGCAACCTACAGATTGCTGTCCCCTGGTATAGACAGTCAAATCAGAAACTCCCTATCTATTTATCTATCTATATATATATTTTTTTGTATAATTTTTGCATTTTGTCCCATTACTGTTCTGCACTGACATTAATATAAATAGATGCAAATGTAGGCTAGAAAAGCTAACCAGAAAAGCTGTGCATGCTGTGCTGCACTCTGCAATACTATGCTTATTATAGCACAATATAATATAGATATAGGAAAAAAGGACATTTACTAAAATCAGTTGAGCCCAAAATCCTTCTTGTTCATGGTTGAATAAGACATTAGTGTGCTTTGAGAACTCTCAGTAGCATAATGAACTATAAACACTATGAACTATATTAAGCTATCTGCAGGTTAATTACTATTTTACTGCAATATCTTAAAGATACCATGTACCATATGAAGGTACAATTAAACTTACACGGAGCAATATCGTTTTGAAATAGGAAAGATGAACCATCTGTACATTGTGGTGCAATGCATTGATCCCCCATTCAAAATGAATGGTCCGTCTTACCGCAATGCGCATTAAATGCAATATAATATATGCTAACATGCATACAGTAACACAGCACAACAGTGAAAACCCAGCCTCAAAAAGCAAATCTGAGTCTCTTATGAGACAATCCATAATCATAATATTTATTTCATTTTTGACTGCTTTCCCTCTTGATACACATAAGTACATGGAATGACAAGCATCCTTATCAAGAACAAATAATTACTTGTGATCTACACAGATAAGTGCAACTATCTTGAGCTAATTTGCACGTGTTTCAACACATAATACTGTATGTATATAATTCACTTTGACATCTGCTTTAGTATCTGACAAAATTACTATCTGACCTTCTCATTGCTATTTACCTAAGGGACATGATAACTTTCGAAACTACTAAAGGAAGAGGCGAGATTTGTTTTTAAATGTGTTTATTTTGAAAAATGATTCGTAAAAATATAACCTGAAAGATATTGCAACCCACTGCTGATTCAGTAGCACCCCACATGCCATTATGGGGCTGATTTACAAAAGCAAATAAACAAGAGCAGGGTAAATAATTAAGGTAAGCTTGGAATGAGTATGTGCGCACCCTGATGTCCATGCACATAACAATTACTACTCCTAAATCTACCAGTTTGATTGTATACTATTTTTTTATAAGTACTACAGTATTTTGTCCTAGTTTGCCATGCATGGTGCCTTCAGTTTGTGTGCACGCTAACATTCCTTAATAAAATAAACTTGAATATGAAAAATAAATAATGTGACCGTCCCACCAAGCAATAAAGTACACATGACTCAAACAAAATGGCAGGTCTCAAAACACTATGCTGCAATAGAGATTATGCGGCCTATATATGGCTTTTTATTACTGGAACCTTGATTCCAAGCACCTGCTCCTGGAATCTCGTATGGAGGTTGATGCTTGAACTTTTGTGCATTCACACAAAAAAATGTCCATAGGAAATTTAAAGTTCCTCCATGTACATTCACTGAGGCTTTTTAGCAAATAAGACTTTTTTACACTCTCCTTTAATGATACTTGTGCACCCCTTTAGCAGTTTTATTTCTTTATAGCATGCGCAAAATGTAAACATTCTAATAGTAGCACTGGGGCGAATAATCCACAGCAAACGTTTGGTCATAATTTAGTAAATGAGGCCTAGTAAAGCCTAAAAAATATATATTTTTGTTTTGATCCCTATTCTTCTTCTTTAACATCCAGTAAGTAGAAGTATATATGTAATATGTTGAGTGTTAATTATTGTAGCAGTAATCAATATATGATCAAGGGTTTGGTTAAAAAAATGCAAACTTTCAAATTTGTTTATACGATTTCTAGTACTGAGTGCCAGATGTTTGCTCTAGTAGGTCAAATGTTAAAAAAAGAGTAGGCATTAGATCAAATGCAGTCAATTAATCAATTGATTTTGGTATATCTGTCACTTTGAGCAGATGGCCTTTTTTTTAGTAACTTAAAAAGATAGATTTCTTCATTTACTTTATAAGGGGAAAGTAAATACAAAATAAATAAACGAAAAAAAAAAAATGAAACATAATAAAGATCATACATATGCCACACACACAGTAGTGGTCATGAAAAGGCTTGTGAGCATGTAACGCGAATATTGGAAGAATATTTTTGTAATGTGAAGCCTACTTTAATTTCAGCTATTTTGAATCCAATAAAATAATATAATCATCCCAATTCACTAAAGGGTGAATTTAGTTTGTCATTTTATTTTGACATGGTATTTTTTTTTTTCATACTTGAGTGACTAATAAATATGTTACTGCTCCCTTGACAAAAGAAAATCATTTGTGATTTAGCACATGCTGTATGTCATGTGTTTTTTGGTTGGTGTTTAAGTGTAAAATTAAGATAGGTCAGTTACTTCTATTGACACACGATTTTAAAGTGTAGCTAAATCTAAGCACTAAATTCAAGTGTTGTCACACGTGTTCCCATAATGTCAAAAAGTATAATCTTTTTTTAATATTGAATCACTTGTGAGACTTCATTGTAGGTTTATATTGTTTTTTTTAATTGTTTTTAATAAGATTTTATTGAAAAAAAGATCACTGACAAAGTAATAAACAATTCACAAAGATATAAACATTTTTATTTTTTTTGCTGTAGATTACAGGTTAGATAAGTGCAATGATCATGGTGCAGGACTACAGTGCAATGCACGAGGATTGGTAGACAAAATATTCCCCTTCAGAGAGAAGAAGAAAGGGGGGGAATCAACTGGATGGATCTGTAAATAGCTAGATACTATGCTAATATATTGTTTTAATAATGGTGCCTTCATCCCTGATATAGAGCACAATAAGTACAAATACTGTATACAAACTGGGGCATTTTAGGCACACAGTAATGATCTACAATGTCAATTACTGTTAAAAAACTTAAATATTTATTGCACAAAGTTTAAAATAAATGTGTATACATAGACCAAAAAAATCATATAGGCCATATATGACAGTGCAAACATACAGTACAGGATAACATACAGTCCTTCTTATATTCATAGTTGGCCATATTGGTTTAATGTGATATGTATTGTGCTGGGAGCGGGACTGTATTTTCTTCATGGATGTCATTAAATTCATTCACTTCCCTAGAAGAATATGGATGAAGATTATATTTACAGTATATTTCTTTAAGGATAGGCCTATCATTTTGTATACAATAATCTCCCTGTTATTTTGGCAAAGCATCATGAGACATCCAGAGAAACATTATCTCAAAAGAGAGCCAAAGAGGGTACATGTTAGAAACCAAATCAGATATACTCATTGTCAAAAGGCAATTCTTTAGGTACTACCAATGCTTCACATTAATGTTTATGCAGTCAGTACCAACCCATGGGGAAGTCTTATGCCCCGTACACATGATCAGACTTTCATAGTTTCATAGTTTCATAGTTAGTAAGGTTGAATAAAGACACCAGTCCATCCAGTTCAACCTGAGTGAGTGTCTACAACTGTCCCCATCCCTGTACATTGCACACTCACACCAGTCCCTACCCTCAAGGAGCCCACAATCCTAGGTCCCCATTCATATACTAGGGCCAATTTTGGACAGAAGCCAATTAACCTACCTGCATGTCTTTGGATTGTGGGAGGAAACCCACGCAGGCACAGGGAGAACATGCAAACTCCAGGCAGGTAGTGTCGCGGTCGGGATTTGAACCAGCGACCCTTCTTACTGCTAGGTGAGAGTGCTAACCACTACACCACTGTGCTGACAACAAAAACATGGATTTTTGTTCGAAGAATGTTGGCTCCATACACAAGATCACACAAATGTTGGCCAACAATTACGAACATAGTGACGTACAAGACGTACGTGATATGTCCATTACGAATGCTAGTTTTACAAGACCGAGCACTTCTGGCTCCTACTTGATTCCGAGCATGCCTGGACTTTTGTCTGACAGACTTGTGTACACACGATTGGAAAGTCCGACATCAAACAGTTGTTGGTGGAAAATTTGAGAATCTGCTAGGCAACATTTGTTGGCGGAATGTCCGACAATGGAGCATACACACGGTCGGACTTTCCGCCAACAAGCTCACATCCAACATTTGTTGTCGGAAAATCTGATAGTGTGTATGGGGCATAACTGTGCCAATAAAATGAGCACATGTGAAGAAGAGCCTACTTGGCCCTCTGTGCATCATACTCAAGCCACTCTAAAGCATTCCAAAATTTCAGACAATAATAAATGTAACAGAGCCCCATTAACCATCCTGAGCATATGATGGCAGTATTATTATTACAGATACGTATATATAGCATTAGCAATTTACGCAGTGCCTTATATATATATAGAGTACATTCAAATCAGTCCCTGCCCTCAAGGAACTCACAATCATACATATACATACTAGGACCAACATAGACAGGAGCCAATGAACCTACCAGCTTGCCTTTGTAGTGTGGGAGGCAGAGCCAGAGTACCCAGAGGAAACCCACACAGGCATAGAGAGAACATGCAAAGATAGTGCCATGGTTGGGATTCAAATGAACAACTCTAGTGCTGCTATGTGGAAGTGCTAACCACCTATCCACTGTGCAAGTAGCACCTTGGTGCTTATTCCGACTATTATTCCATAGTTATAGGTTATTGTTAGTTTTATCACTTGTGAATTTGTTTATTGTGAACCTAGACTCCAATAACTTTATCTATTTATCAGTTAAGTAAAATGCCAAGTAGTTGTTCCTTTGACATGAACAAGCATACCTTAGTTGCTTATTTCTCTTATACTTGTTTTCTATTTTTTCACAGCATTGTACAGCCACAAGTTGGATTTCATCTTATTGAAAGTGCAACATATTAAAATAAACAGACCGTGCAGCACCACACACATAAATAAATATACCTCAATAATAGATTATGACTCATGTCAAGTGCAATATCAAACACTTAATGTATACATTTAATGTCCCCCAATTTTTTTTTAAAAACCTAAAAATAAAAAGTCATAAAAAGACAGTTCCAGTGTGAAAGTGAACAAATAAATATTTTACCAAACTTATTAAATTACTCCATTCTTCTGTGTGTCAAAGAAATTATCAATCACAGCAAAGTTTATACTCACAAAATAGGTATGCAGCGAACAAATACAACATAAACTGCATGTGGTAAAATAAAGATCCTTCCAGGACACTAGCAACAAGCCTCCTCCACTCAATGGCCTCCAGGTCCAGTCCCAGCTATGACAAATAAAGTTCACTAGGAACCAATGGATAATAGTGATAGCTCCACAACACACGGTGGTCAATGCGGGTGGTCAGTGCTGCAGATGGATGGTTGGAGGCAAGCCGCCCCCGCCGGGAGAAGACAGTGATTGTAGCTAAGAGAATTCAGCAGGGTGGTTGATCGATCAATCAACTTGGCACATTCAGGCTGCCCATTAATGGATTTGAACCGTGTATGGCAGGCCTAACACTAACAATGCTCCCCCATTCCTGCTACCTATACTGCCTAAACGGTTTCAAAATATGTGTATACTTACCTATTTTCACCTCACTCTAGTCCAGTTATATAATCCCAGTGTGCAGTGTCAGTTTGCAGTGGCTTCAGGGGAGAGGAGAGAGTGCTTGACAACAGCCAGGAATTCCGGGAGTCATGACACCACCGATAGGCTCCCATCCATTGTCCCTGCCATTATTAGCACTCAATCCTTTCTCCTGCAACTGATTGACACAGGGGAGCCAGACCTGTGGATTATGTGACTGGACCAGAGAGGACTAAAAAGAAGTTAATATACACACCTTTTTTTTACACAAGGTAGACACCATAGCTGGCAGGAGAGGGGAACATTTTTACTAGTTCATAGATAGTGTTAGGAAGAAATTCTACTTTAAGGCTAAGATGGCAGCTTCCTTTGTTGTAAAGAATAGGAGGGTTTTGTTTCACTTTAAAAAACAAACTTTTATTGTTGCTATGGGTTAGCTCTCTTTGCACCCAATACACATAGAAAATGCCAGTACTTTCTATATGTAGACTAAACAAATCTTGTTTATCCACTTTCACAGGATAACAAGGCAACCACTGTTATGTGTTTTGGTCATGCTTAGGCATTTTGGTCACTCCTGGCCTGAAAGGGTGGGAAAAAAAAGCAAATTAAAAAAATAATATGGAATATACAACTGCAACAAAAGTCAAATTGTAATTGAATGTTTTTAAAAATATCCTTTCTTGATCATACATCACGGGACACAGGAGCTTCATTACATAGTGGGTTATATAGGCACCTCTGGTGATTGGACACTGGTTAACCCCCAATTAAGGATAATTCCTCCCCTATATAACCCCTCCCATATGGGAGGCACCTCAGTTTTTTCGCCAGTGTCTAAGGTGGTTGGTCACGTAAAACATGTGCTATGAAGAAAGCTCTGTGCAGGTCTCTGTGGGGGTCTAAGGGCTATGATAACCGGATCCATATCTCGGGCCGATATTTGACTCCCAAGATGATATGGTACCCGGGCCTTGTCATCCGAAGAAACTAGGTTTTGCCTGTAAGTCCTCTCCTGTTGGAAGACTGGGCTCTGGGAAAACTAGACTTGGTGTACTATTTACATAGTGGCACGAAAGTTTCTGGCAGAGTCTTTTACAAGGTCCAGGTAAGAGGTTCCTCTGAGAAGGAACCCAAAAGATCTTGAAGGTTGGCACAACTCTGCCCGCCGTGATGGGTGAAGGCTGGAATCTGTCTGTTTTCAGCAATTCTTGCGGCGGGGACAGGTAAGAGAAGTTAATCCTATATAAATCATATATTATGGATTTCTTCATGTGAGTAGTTGTATGTCTTACCTGGTTTCCACCACTAGAGGGAGTAAGAGCAGCCTGATGCATACTTACATGCCTTTCAGATATACACGCTCAGTGAAGCCTGTTTTTTTCAGATGGCTCACGTCTCCGCTGCAGATTCTGCCACAATAGAGGTAAGAGAGGGGTCCCACGTAGTCATGGGGTCCCACGTGGCTCCGTAGGTGATCCTCTCCCCCCTTGGACGACCGGCAGTCCTCATGTACGCGCGCGCACGCGTGCACGCGCTCTGAGCGCGCTCCCATACTAATGGAAGGAGGGGGGGTGTGGTTGCGGGCCGTGCACGTTGGCGTGCACGGCGCTTTACTGCGCAGGCGCCAAAGCGGCAATTTTAAAAAGCCCAGAGTGCCAGGGGGTTGTAAGTGGAAGACACAGGACCTGTGGGCAGTAAGCATCCTAAGGGATGGGATCCAGGCAAACCTTAGACATCTACTCAGCATCAGGTTGTGCAGTTTAAGCATATATATTTATTGTGAGACTTGGAGCGCAACAGTGATTTCACTTTGGTACTAGTACCTCTGCTTTGTAGCTTAGGACTATGTCTCCTTGTAAGAGGGTCTCAGGAGGAGGTAACAAGGGCACTGGTAAATCACCGCTTAGGTCTAGGGGTCCTAAAATGCCTGTAGTTTACCATCCCCCCCTGCAAGACTGGAGCCAGCCTCACAGGATGAGTCAGTGCCCCTGTCAGGTTTTGCAGCCTCCCCTAATGTTTCAGCCCCAGTGTATGTCACTGAAGACTCCCTTAAGGCTACATTGGAGGGTTTTGAAGGGAGAATCATTAATTTTATTTCAGCTTCCCTAAAAGATAGCAGAAAAAGGGGTAGATCCCTCCCCTCTGCTGAGATTCCTCTTTCAGATGACACCTCTGACAATGAGGAGAGATCCCTATCATGGGATAGGGATCAAGAGCAGTCGGATGAGTCAGGGGAAGAGGAGAGAGTCCCCTCCTTCCAGGCACTCAGAAAACAGGTTCAATATACTGAGTTGGTGCGTACCACATTCAGAATGCCCGCTGCTGAGGCCGCTACATGCTCTGTTTCTTCCCTGGGGGTCAGGAAAATCCCCTTTTCCTTTCCAATTCATCCCTTAATGGATAAATTGTTGTATGAGGATTGGGGACATCCCGATAAACTGTTTGCTCCTTTTAAAAGGTTTTCTGTCGATGCGGCTGTTTCTTGTGTGAATAGAAACCTGACCTGTCCTTTGGATAATGCTCAGGTATTTAAGGATCCAACTGATAAGAAGATGGAAACGTTATTGAAAGCCTCCTTTTCCATGGCCGACACTGTAGTGCAGCCTACAGTCACAACTGTGGGCTAGTGTCAGTTCCTCAAGGAACAGGTTAAGCAGATGCTTGGCCTTCTTCCCAGTGAGGAAGTGGATAATTATGCAGAAATTCCTCAAATTCTGTGTTTTATGATTGATGCGATTTTGGATTCGGTCCAACAAGCATCTCGTTTGTCTCTCCTGTTGGTACACATGCGAAGGGCCCTATGGCTAAAAAATTGGGCAGCTGAGCTATCATGTAAGAAGTATTTGATTGGGTTCCCGTTTAAGGGGGGACGCTTATTTGGGGAGGGGTAAATCTACTCTCCTTCCAATAAAAAAGAGCAAACGTCCATCATTTAGGCGTTCTCTTTCTCCCGGAGCATCAAGCTCTAAGCAGTGATAACGGCTTTCCCAAACTCCCTCTACAGGAAAGGCCCAAGGCCATGCCCAGGGGCAGAAAAAGACTTGGGGGCGAAAGCCTGCCAAGCAGAGCCCAAAAGCTTCCTTGTGAAGGGGTGCCCCCACTCGGCTGAGTGGGGGGAAGGCTCCTGCAGTTTGCAGAAGCCTGGCGGGAAGAGATCCGGGACAAGTGGGTAACCTCCTCTGTATCTCTGGGCTACAAGCTAGAGTTTCAGGAGATTCCACCTTCTCGCTTCCTAAGGTCAAGGATCCCTAAGGATCCAGTAAAGCAAAAAACGCTACTTCTGGCCTTAGATCACTTACTATCCCAGGGGGTGATAGTGAAAATGGACCCACAAGAACAGGGTTCAGGCTTTTACTCAAATCTCTTCACCATTCCAAAGCCAAATGGAGGTGTCAGACCTATCCTGGATCTGAAGGATCTAAACCAGTTTTTGCGCATCCGGTCTTTCCGAATGCAGTCAATATGTTCTGTGGTCTCCTCCCTGCAAGGGGGAGAGTTTATGGCATCGATAGATATCAAGGATGCATATCTTCATGTGACAATTTTTCCGCACACCAAAAGTATCTAAGGTTCGGGGTAGATCAGCGCCATTTTCAATTTGTGGTCTTGCCATTCGGTCTTGCTACGGCTCCTCGAGTCTTCAAAAAGATTCTAGACCCTCTCCTGGCAAACCTAAGAGCTCAGGGTATAACCGTGATGGCTTATCTAGACGATTTGCTCCATGTTCCATGCCTTTCTGCAGTCTTCATTCCAGGAGTGGAAAATTGGCAAGCGGAATTTCTAAACCGCCAACAGTTATGCCCAGGAGAATGGGCTCTACACCCCAACGTATTTTGGAACATATGTCACAAGTGGGGCACTCCGGACGTAGATCTGTTTGCGTCCAGATTCAACAGAAAACTGGACAAAATTGTGTCAAGGACAAGAGATGTACTTGCTCAGGGGTCAGATGCTCTGACAGTTCCCTGGGATCAGTGCAATCTAATTTATGCCTTCCCACCATTCCCACTTCTGTCACGGTTCCTGGGAAGAGTCAAGAGGGAAACAAAGTCGGTTCTTTTGGTAGCCCCGGCTTGGCCCAGGCGACCTTGGTACGCAGAGATCTTGAAGTTGGCAGTAGGCAGGCCGTGGATCCTCCCTCTCCGGCCAGATCTACTCTCGCAGGGTCAAATTTACCATCCTGCTTTACACAGTCTAAGTTTAATGGTTTGGCTGCTGAGACCCACATTCTGAGAGATCGTGGGCTTTCGGAGCCAGTCCTTTCTACTCTGGTCAATGACAGAAAGCCGGCCTCCAGGCTTATTTACTACAAGATCTGGAAAGCATATGTTTCCTGGTGTGAACCCAGGGGATGGCAACCTAGAAAGTATGTCATTAGCAGGATCTTGGCTTTCCTCCAGTCAGGCCTAGAAATGAATTTGTCCGTAAGCACTATCAAGGTGCAGATTTCGGCCTTGTCAGTGTTTTTCCAGAAGCCACATTCCCTTGTGCGGGCTTTTATCCAAGGGGCTATGTGGTTAAGGCCGCCAGTCAAACCTCTGGTATGCATATGGGATCTGAATTTGGTTCTCTCTGCATTGCAGGGGCAACCATTTGAACCTTTGCATCAGGCTTCATTAGTTCTTTTGACAAAAAAATTGGTTTTCTTGATAGCCATATCCTCGGCTAGAAGAGTGTCAGAACTAGCAGCTCTCTCCAGCAAGGAACCTTATCTAATTATTCATAAGGACCGGGTAGTAATGCGTCCTAATAGGTCCTTTCTGCCTAAGGTGGTTTCAGGATTCCATTTGAATCAAGATGTAATCCTACCATCCTTTTTTCCGGATCCACAGTCCGCAGAAGAGTCTTTGCATACTTTAGATGTGGTAAGGGCAATCAGTATCTATCTTCAGGCAACTGCTCAGATAAGAAAAACGGATTGCTTATTTATTTTGCCGGAAGGCCCTAGGAAGGGCCAGGCGGCATCAAAATCCACTCTCTCAAGGTGGATTAGACAGGTTATTTTTCAGGCCTATAGTGTAAAGGGGAAGAGTCCTCCTTTTCAAGTGAAAGCGCACTCAACGAGGGCTGTAAGTGCTTCTTGGGCAGTGCATCACCAGGCCTCCCTGGTTCAGATCTGTAAGGTTGCAACTTGGTCATCAGTCCACACATTCACCAGATTTTATCAGATGGATGTCAGAGGGCAAGAGGATATCACCTTTGGGGGCAGTGTACTGCAGGCTGCAGTTTAGATCCTCTGGTCCATGGCGTTCTATGATTCTGATCTATGTCTCCCTCCCCTCAAACTGAGCATTGCTTTGGGACATCCCACTATGTAATGAAGCTCCTGTGTCCCGTGATCTATGATCAAGAAAATAGGATTTTTATATACAGCTTACCTGTAAAATCCTTTTCTTGAGAGTACATCGCGGGACACAGGGCTCCCTCCCTTCTTGGGTTTTATGTGGTTTCTTATTGCTTTGCTACAAAACTGAGGTGCCTCCCATATGGGAGGGGTTATATAAGGGAGGAATTCTCCTTAATTGGGGGTTAACCAGTGTCCAATCACCAAAGATGCCTATATAATCCACTATTTAATGAAGCTCCTGTGTCCCGTGATGTACTCTCAAGAAAAGGATTTTACAGGTAAGCTGTATATAAAAATCCTATTTTCCTTTTCAATCTGCAGTACTGTAATTTTCAGCAAAATGCATTTCGATATGGCAATCTGGAGGCCTTCTGTACTTGTTCTGCAATGTCATTTCCTGCGTGTGTGAATGGTATGAATTTTCCCAGAAGTCTAAACTAAGATACAGAATAAAAATAAATAAGTGAAGTTCAAAGTAAATCATTAAAAAATAGTCCATATAGTGCTTGAACACAAAAGTGCATAGTGACAGATTGATGTAAGTGTTTAGTAATCTTTTCTCTAAATAAAAGTTTTTACATATTTACATTATGTGGACCCCCCTTTTCTTCCTTATTGGTCATGTCTGAGGAACACCAGGGGTTTGTTGGCCAGCTTTTCCTGCCTAATCACCGAGGGATTCGCCTTGAGTGCTGGATCATTATTTAAACGTTAAGCCCCATATACACGATCAGAAATTCTGCCAGCAAAAGTCGGATGTGCGCTTTTGGTCCGAAATTCCGACCGTGTGTATGCTCCATCGGACTTTTGCTGGCAGAATTCAATAGGAACCTATGTTAGAAAATGTCCTGCATTTCTGCAAAAAGCATGAAAAAAGCCATTGGTGTGAATGGAGCCTTAATCCTACCTATGATTAACCTCTTGACTTTGGCTGCACGCAAATATGTGGCCTCTAGGAAGGAGGGCCTTGGCACAAATAGAGCTGTGCCAAGAGCGCGTTACCGGCGGCTAACGGAAAGCTCCCGATCTCTGCTTGCAATCAGGAGCTTTACTGTCATGTGACCGCCATGACAGCCAATCACGGCGGACACATGATCATAAACCCTGCCTTCCCGGCATCCTAAACCCCTTAAAGGACCGGGAGGCACTGGCTCCAAGGGGTTAAGACCAGGACCATCTTTAATGCAGGGCAAAAGGGACATCTGCCCAGGGCTCCACCATTGTTGAGGGGCCCAAAGCAGCTGCCCCTGGAGCCTATGCTGCCAGCAGTTTTTTTTCAGCCAGGGTTCCGCCACCTACAGGATCTGGCACTGACTGCTGAGCTGTATTTACAAGTGACAGCGCTCTCCTCCTGGTGGCCATTTAGAACCCTCCCTGCTCTACAAAACAAACTGTTGATCTTGTTACAAGAGCAGAGGGGGGGGGGGGGGATCTACACAGGCAAAAGCTGCTCCACGGGCATGCAGTAAGTTACAGATGCTCTTGTTCAGCCCCACTCTGATGTTATTTAGGTGGTGAGGACTCCGAATGCTCAGTATTGAAAGGGAGAGGAGGGGGTATTGATGCCAGAGGAATGCTGTGTTTTGATGGGGGGGGGTCAAAACTGGATCCTGGGGAGGGTATGAGAGCTCTGTACTTGGGAATGGGGGGGGGACTTGGATGTACACAACACAGGAATATAGGAAAGGGGATTTGGATAAAGAGATATCCCAAGAAAGTAATCAGGAGAATCCACCACGGTATGCCATTGGAAATATCTAGCTTTATTGATCTTCAAATAGTATGTTAAAAACCACAAAAAAATTACAGAAATAGCATTAATGTGCAGTGATTTACCCAAATACCCAACAATAAAAAGAAACACACACATACAATTGGACAACGTTGTTAAATAATGGTGCCAGACCCCATGCACACTGCACATGCACACCCAGTACACAATTATATATATATATATATATATATATATATATATATACATATATCTCTCACATGGATAATATGGAACCTAGATATGCTAGTATGCTCATGGGACCAGTAATGGAAAGCCAGGAGAGTTAATAAATTAAAGTTGAAGCAAAAAGATATAGTAGTAGTCGTAGGCTGATCGAATGTTATGCATCACAGACTTGCTCATAAAAAACAAAGGAAGATGACAGTGCGGTGGAGCCATACAAAATTGCTGGGGCATATGGCAGAGGATGAGGCTAGTCTGGCGCTACCTCCGTCTATGCATTTCGCACACACAACCGTGCGCTTTTTCAAGACATATGACGTGAATTATCCCAGTCATTTTAAAGGACCCAGTGTCCAATCAGCAGTTACCATGTCATAATACTGTTTAGAGGCCATCTTGTGGTGGCAAAACATATTGCATGATTTTAAAAAAAATTGACAAAGGAGGTAATGTGGCGCCCTTTTCTGCCGAAAGGTATGGGAGGGAAGTACGTCGATTGTTATCAGATAGTTCAACCTATAGCAAATTAGATTTAAATTCTTTCCAAGCACTAGTGGCTCTTATCAATGAAAGTTATCTTGGGCGCTCGAGGCTGATCTAATCACCAAAAAATAGTTAAATTATCTGAGAGTGGAGGACTTCAACATTCACATGTTCTACATCATCCCCAAGATCCATAAAAACCAAGAGGTCCCCCCAGGGTGGCCAATTGTCTCAGCAATTAGGGGTCCACTTGAAAGAGTCGGTAAATATATTGACTCCCTTATAAACGACCGTGTAAATACCTTACACTCATATGTACGTGACACTGGAAATGTGCTCAATAAAATTGAGAACTTGGCCTTCCCTGGAGTTGTCCTCCTGGTAGGAATAGATGTTGAGGTGCTGTATACCTCTATACCTCATGACTCAGGTATCTCTTTTTAGAGAAACATTACCCCACCATGGGTGCTCAAATTAATTTATTATCGAATTGTTGGAAAACACAACTATTTCCAATTTTTGGGAAATAGCTATCAGCAACGATGTGGCATTTCCATGGGAGCACCTTGGGCACCCGCCTATGCCTCCACCTTGGATGGCGGGAGAAGGAGGTGGTATATGGATCGCCAATGTATCTTGCCCACGCTCACACCTGGCTAAGGTACATCGATGACATTTTGATGATATGGGAGGTTTACACTACTGAACTGAAGGCATTTATGAATGAGCTGCTAATACTTTAATATTGGCAGATACCCCAGACCACTTGTCAAAGGCATTCCGGTGGGCCAGTTCCTGAGAATTAGCAGGAACTGCTCCTCCGACGAGGATTATCACCGTTAGTCTGATATGTTATACCATCAATTCAGGGAGAGGGTTTACCCTAAAGCGGGACAGGAAAATTGCTGGATCTAAAACGAGTAAGGATATTTAATTGTTCTGTGATCTTACTAGCAGTGAACAAGAGGGACCGGTCAGATTAATTATGCACTACAGTACCAGATTGGCTCCATTCTTCAGAACCACTGGCACATTCTGACCCGTCCAAGTGGCATGGAGGATATTGTAGGATCTACACCACATATGGTCCCAAAACGTACCAGGAACCGACACATTGGTCCAGTCTAAATTTGTAAAAACATCTAATAGGAACTGGCTCACTGTCATGTCCAGACTTAATGGGATGTTCTCTTGTGGTCATTGTGGAGTTTGCCACCATGTTGAACACTCAGTGGTGTTCACTGTTTCTGAAAGAAAACATGAATTTGAGATTAAACATTTTATCAACTGTGCTACTGCATGGATACTGTATATCAATGAGTGCCCGTGCAAAAAATTATATGTTGGTAAGACAAAATGTCCACTTTGAATCAGAATCAGTGAACATCTAAAAAGCATACGCTTGAAGGAGGAGACACCAGTCACACAACACTTCATACTGTGCCATGATGGTAAATCCACTGGCCTGAGATTCAAGGGATTTTTTGCCCTAGATTTTTCAGCCCGTAGAGGTGACTATAACAATGTTCTACTTAAAAAGGAGAAATCGTGAATTTTTAGGCTTAATACTTTACAGCCTAATGGCTTAAATAATGAGCTAAGTCTCAAGGTTTTCCTTAAACCTTAGCACAGTCACTAATCCGAGGTAACTTTGGAACCTATAAATCCCATTCATTCAGCCTAAATTCACAATCAAATTTAAATTATAACTAAGATCCTTCACCAAAAGCCATGGGTGATGTTGTAAAATTGTGATTTTCCATTATCTATTCGCACATCTTTATATGATAAAAGGTATTAGGTGGAAGTACTATGCAAATATGTAAAATCCTTATATCGATTTACTTTTTCTTGCTTTTGTCCTTTTTTTTAAATCATGCAATATGTTTTGTCACCACAAAGTGGCCTTTTAACAGTATTACAACATGGTAATTACTGATTGGACACTGGGTTGTTTAAAATGACTGGGATAATTCATGTCATATGTCTTGAAAAAGTATGCGGTTGTGTGTGCGAATTGCATCAATGGAGGTAGCGCCAGACTAGCCTCATGCTCTGCCATACACCCCAGAAATTTTGTGTGGCTTCGCCGCACCATTATCTTCCTCTGTTTTCTATGGACAAGCCTGCTGATTATTGAACTCACGAGCCACAGTAGTTAACTTCCCGGTCAGCTGATCGGCAAATCCTATGCACAGTCAGGACACTACGAATCACGCATGCACTGCCTTGCACAGACACTTTTCAAATACCATAACGGAGTGGTGAGAGCCTCCGGGCTGTATCATGTGTTTGCTGTCCCTTCCCATACCCGTTCCCCCTTACATATGAAATGAACGCTTAGATACATTCAAATATACTGTGCACCTATAAGCTGTGTTAATGTGCCTAATTATACTTGCAGTACTGCATGAATTACTGTGCATGAAGGACTTGTTCATCTCATTTTCTGATTGGCCTGTCTTAGATCCAGGATGCTTATCTATGCATAACATTTGATCAGTCTACAACTACTATTATATCTTAGATCCGGGACGCTTATATGTGCATAACATTTGATCAGCCTACAACTACTACTATATCTTTTTGCTTCAACTTTCATTTATTAATTCACCAGGCTTTCCATCGACTAACAGACACTGGTCCCAATATTTAGTCTCTAATGTATATTTAACCATGAGCATACTAGCATATGTAAGTTTCATATTATCCATGTGAGAGATATATGCATATATATTTTAATATCAAAGCAGCACCATAGACCATAGAATACAATTGCGCCATTTGGTGACAACGTTGTCCAATTGTATGTGTGTGTTTCTTTTTATTGTTGGGTATTTGGGTAAATTACTCCACATTAATGCCATTTCTATCATTTTTGTTGTGTTTTTTAACATACTATTTGAAGATCAATAAAGCTTGTTATATATTTCCAATGATATACCGTGGGGGATTCTCCTTATTGCTTTCTTGGGATAACTCTATCCCAACCCCTTTTCCTCATTGCTCTGAAGGTATCCCGTCCCAACTGAAGAATCGGTAACACCCTATTACTGGTTGAGTCCTCTCACCATTTAATTAAATTGGATTCAGATTAATTTTATTTGTATATTATGTACACAGCACACTCCTAAACCCTGCACTCCGAACACAGGTAACCCCTGCACTCTTTACATAGCTTATCCCTAAACCCTGCACTCTGTGTATAGCTCACCCCTAAACCCTGCACTTCATACACAGCTCACCCCTAAACCCTGCACTCTGTACATAGCTTACCCTGCACTCTGTACATTGCTTACCCCTAAATCCTGCACTTTGTACATAGTTCACCCATAAACCCTGCATTCCGTACATAGCTCACCCCTCAATCCTGCACTCCATACATAGCTTACCTCTCAATCCTGCACTCTGTACATAGCTCACCCCTAAATCTTGCATTCCATACATAGCTCACCCCTCAATCCTGCACACCATACATAGTTCGCCCCCCAATCCTACACTCCATATATAGCTCACCCATCAATCCTGAACTCCATACTTAGCTCACCCCTAAACCCTGAACTCTGTACATAGCTCACCCCTCAATCCTGCACTCCATACATAGCTTACCCCTCAATCTTGCACTCTGTACATAGCTCACCCCTCAATCCTGCATTCCATACATTGCTCACCCCTCAATCCTGCACTCCATACATAGCTCGCCCCCCAATCCTGCACTCCATACATAGCTCACCGCTCAATCCTGCACTTCGTACATAGCTCACCCCTAAATCCTGCACTCCATACCTAGTTCACCCCTAAATACTGCACTCTGTACATAGCTCACCCCTCCAACCGGCACTCTGTACATAGCACATCCCTAAACCCTGCACTATGTACATAGCTCACCCCTAAACCCTGCACTGCATAAATATTTTACCTCTCAATCCTGCACTTCGTACATAGCTCACCTCTCAATCCTGCACTCCATACATAGCTCACCCCTCAATCCTGCACTCTGTACATAGCTCAGCACCCCTCAATCCAGCACACCATACATACCTCACCCCTCAATCCTGCACTCTATTAATAGATCACCCCTCAATCCTGCGCTCTGTATATAGCTCTCCCCTCAAACCTGCACTCCATACACAGCTCATGCCTCAATCCTGCACTCTTTATATAGCGCACCCCTTAACACTGTACTCCATACAAAGCATACCCTTTAATCCTGCATTCTGTATGTAACTCATCCCACAACACTGCTCTACATTTATTTCTAGCAGCCTATACTCAGGCATACTGCTCCTATTGGGCTCTGTTCCTAGCTGCACGCAGGTAACCTTCATAGCTGTGTGTGCTCTGCTCATTGCTAATAGAAAGATCTAGGATTTTTCTGTGTATTGGCAGGTCTCCTCAACTCCCCAGTCCATGGTGTGCAGGCAGTGGGGAGATGATATGCTGTAACCTTCAGCAACCAATCAGTGAGCTGTATTGATGTGCTGTGACCTCTAGCAACCAATAAGTAAGTGGTAATGGTGCACAGTAACCTCTACCAACAAATCAATGAGCAGTAATAATGTGTAGTAACCTCTAGCAACCAATAAGTGAGCATGTAACCTCTGGCAAACAATGAGTGACAGTAAGCATGTAACCTCTAGCAACCAATTAGTGAGTGGTAAGGATGTACAGTAACCTCTAGCAACCAATCGGTTAGCAGAAATTATGTGCTGTAACCTCTATCAATGAATCGTTAAAAGGTGTACTGTAACCTCTAGTAGCCAGTCAATGAGCAGTAATAATAGGCTGTAACCTCTGGCAACTAATTCCAATCATTGTCTGATCTGGATTTGAGTCAAGCTGCTATTTATTGCATGTCTCAGGGGGGGGTGAGTTGGGGAGGGCCAAAGGAAATGTTTGCCCAGGGTCCAATCAATATTAAATGGTGTTAATGCTCTGCCTTGTCCCTGTACCATGAATGCAGGTATTTAACTGTACAAATGATGTTTTCTAGTGAGGCATATTCTGATCTAAAATTCAGCCAACTACGTGCCAACTAAGATAATTTATTCCCAGCTGACACTGGATGCATGCAACCTCATTTCACCTTCCTCTGTCTTTTGTTTACTTGATGCTCAATAATAGTAGCATGGCTGGCTACTGTGCATTTTCCCTCTCTCTCTTTGCATTTATTTATTTTACAACAAAGGCACCAGTAGTTGGTCACGGCACATGTGTTTATAAAAAAAATAACCATAAAAATAATAGATTATAAAAGTCACATTGTGACAACACATCTTGTGTACATCTACCATTTTATGGAATCATTTGTTGTATCATCAATTTTTATTTGGCTTTACTGAAAATAGAACTTTTTACTAATTATGCCATAAATTTTAACAAGACAGTAAAGATCACAAGAATGAGTGTATATTACAAAAGAATATAAATCAGATTGCAAAAGGAATACTTGAGGCTGAGCAGTTTAGTGTGAACTTCAGTTTTATTACAGGAGCTTTAATTCCCACAGTGAAAGCTACCCTTGTGAAAACATTTAAGAGCACATGACATTATGAGAACACATTACTTCTCCTTTTTAGCTATGGACAGCCAGCCTTGTCTCTCACTACCTGTTTGATTTGGTTTATTCCTGTTCATGGAGGTTCAGTCTGGTCATGGTTTAGAGGATTTGTTAAATAAGAGGAAGAAAAAAAGTGTGTTGGTATCTAATCTACATAGATATAACCACTGTCATGTGACCAAGCAAAAAAATAATGACATGTTTGGGATTATGAAAAATGTGGAACAGGCAACATGTGACCGTGATATATTTGACCTTGACGTTTTATGTGTTTGACATAAATATTGGCTATATAAAAATATCCTGCAACTGAAAAATGAAGCTGGGCGGAGAGATAGCAGAAAATATCTCATGTCAATATTTCACTATGCATGGTGTGTTGCGTTTGATATAAAATATACGATTTTTCTATAAGACGGATTGTTTGATTGCAGAGATCAGGTTTGTCAGAGGATGTTTCTCAAATGAATGCCTTGGTAACAATGGAAACTGTTGACAGTTTGGTTGTTAACTGCTTCCCGCCCGCACTATAGCCGAATGACGGCTTTAGAGCGGGCGCTCTCGTCTGGGAGGCCGTCCCTGGACGTCCTCGTGTTTACTTCTGCAATGCGCGCTGTCGCGAGCGCGCATCGGGGAAGTTTTGTGTTTGCCGTGATCCCCGGAGACAGGCAAACACAGATCGCTGTAAACGGCCAATCACAGCGGCCATTTACAGCTCAATTGGCGTGTCCAATGTGAGATGATCTCATATGTAAACATATGAGATCATCTCTCAGCGCCACTCTCCCTCCTCACACAGACAGCGTGTGAGAGGGGAGAGATGAACGGCTGTAGTGGCCGTAAGTAAAAAAAAGTGCCATCCGCCCCGTGCCATCCTCCCCCAGTGCCATCCTCTCCCAGTGCCATCCGCCCTAGTACCATCCTCCCCAGTGCCATCCTCCCCAGTGTCATCCTCCCCAGTGCCACCTGTTAGTGCCATCTGTCCCCAGTACCACCTGTTAGTGCTATCTGTCCCCAGTGCCACCTGTTGTCAGTGCCATTTGTCCCCAGTGCCATCTGTCATCAGTGCCACGTATAAGTGCTATCTGTCATCAGTGCCACGTGTCATCAGTGCCACATAGTGCCATCTGTCATCAGTGCCACATATTAGTGCCATCTGTCATCAGTGCCACGTATCAGTTCTATTTGTCATCAGTGCCACCTGTCAGTGTCACGTGCCATCTGTTGTCAGTGTCACGTGTCATCAATGCCACTTATCAGTGCCATCTGTCATCAGTGTCACGCGTCATCGGTGCCACGTATTAGTGCCATCTGTCATTGGTGCCACGTATTAGTGTCACGTATTAGTGCCACATGTCATCAGTGCCACGTATAAGTGCCATCTGTCATCAGTGCCACGTGTCATCAGTGCCACGTATAAGTGGCATCAGTGCCATCTGTCATCAGTGTCACGTGTCATTGTCCTGGTGCTCCAGGGCCTTCAAAAGTGTAATAGGTAGTCAACAAGTTATATGTGTAATTTATGCTCCTAGAACACCTAATGGCGCTCCCTGCATGTTGGGCCTCTCTATGTGGCCAGGCTGTGAAAAAGTCCCACACATGTGGTATTGTAATACTCAGGAGGAGTAGCAGAATTTTTTTGGGGGTGCCATTTGTGGTATACACATGCCATGTGAGAGAAATAACCTATTACAATGACAATTTTGTGGAAAAAAAATCCAAAAATCTAAAATCTTAATTTTGCAAAGAATTGTGGGAAAAAAATGACAACATCAAAAAGCTCACCATGCCTCTTACTAAATACCTTGGAATGTCTACTTTCCAAAAAGGGGTCATTTGGGGGGTATTTGTACTTTTCTGGCTTGCTCGGGTCACAAGAAGTGAGATAGGCCACCAGTACATCAGATGTGATCAATTTTGTATGATTCGCACCACAGCTTGTAGACTCTCTAACTTTTACAAAGACCAAATAATATCCACTAATCTGGGTTATTTTTACCAAAGATATGTAGCAGTATAAATAGTGGCCAAAATTTATGAAGAAAAATTAATAATTTGCATAATTTTGTCACAGAAACAAAGAAATATGCGTTTTTTCCCAAAATTTCGGTCTTTTTTCATTTATAGCGCAAAAAATAAAAACCCCAGAGGTGATCAAATACCACCAAAAGAAAGCTCTATTTGTGGGAAAAAAAGGACAAAAAATGTATTTGGGTACAGTGTTGCATGACTGAGTAATTGTCATTCAAAGTGTGAGAGCACCGAAAGCTGAAAATTGGTCTGGGCAGGAAGGGTGTTTAAGTGCCCAGTAAGCAAGTGGTTAAGGTAAACTAGTTTGTAACCATTGACACCAAACTAGTAAACAAAACCCCAAATAAAAGGAGCACTAGAGACTGATAGGAGCCCACTCATCATGACTTAACACCAGCGCAGGAGGAAGAATCTGTAATAAGCGAAGAAGAAGAAGGTGCCTGGTCTCCAGGAGCAACGGAAATTATGATTACACAGTAACCAGAGTTAAGTAACTTTTAAGTGCATTTCTACTGTTACAGACCATAGGCTGTTTATTTGCTATGCATTTAGCTTGTTATAGATATCTGTCAATCTTGATTTGTATTCCTAATATTGTAATAGTTTTGTATGTATTGCATTTTTGTATAGTAAAAGCACATTTACACAGAGGTCTCAGCTTCCTTGCTTATACCACAAAGTAACCTTGCTAGATCGACAAAAGCAAAACAATTTGGGGGCTCGTGCCGTGATCTGTGCTATAATTCAACTAAAGCAGAACTGTTTTTTTTCTATGGTGTGTTGTGTAGCTGGTGCTAGCTAAAAATGCTGTGTAAGCTGTTTAGGAAAAGCAAGGCTACAGAGGATTCTGGTGTCCAGAGGGAAGTTTGCAGCTTACCTACCTGGGCCAGAGACACGGAGTGGGAGCCTCTTGCTAAATAATTTTTTAAATATGCTTCTCGTTTGAATATGACTTGGGGTGATAAAATCTCAGATTATTTTGTAGATTTTAGCCTTAAGGGGTTAGATTTAAGTAAAAAAGAGAAGAGGTATTTATACCAAATCACATAGAAGGGAGAAGGCAGAGGCAGAGGTTAAGATATTAAAAGACCAGCTAGCAGTTTCTTCAGAGTGTGTAGGTTCAACCGCTAGTCAGGCCGATGATTTGCAAGAGCAGTTTGCAGCCCTCATGACCAAATCAATTAATGCCTTAAGGAAAAGGAACATGATAGAGAGGATATGGCAGATGGGAAGGTGCATTATCACAACCCAAGAGATGTTGAATTTGAAGAAGTACGGTAGTTTACACAAACTAAACTCCATGAGCTGGCAAAAAAATACAAAGGTCTGGGGAGCCCCTATTGAGTTGGCACCTATGCTTGTGGGATGAAGGGGCGGACAGTGTTGTTTTGTTAGGTAAGGAAGCAGTGGCTATGGGAGTATTAACCCATGATCCACAATTGCGTCGGGCAATGCAAAATGCCCAAAGGTTTAGTGTGAATTTTTCACTGTTAGACCTTGTCTGAGTATACGCTAGTCCTACTGACCTGGAAAATACCTACTCCTGGAGATAAATAGGAGAGGGTATTTCCAGGTTATGTGATATATAACCAGATTACATACATTTCCAGAATGGATGGGTCTGCGCCATTTAATCTCATGGCTCCTTTATTGTCATTGCTGGGAGGCCTGGGATTAAACAGCAAGATTCATGAAACCACTACCCTTTTAAGCCAGTTGGGAGAGCTAGATGAGACTAAAACAAAATCTGTCAGGGCAGTAGATAAGGTCAAGGCCAGACAGGAAGAATACAAGCAGAAAATAACTTTTACAGAAAAGAAAGGGAATGTGGAAGAGAAGACAGGAGGTGAAGAGAAAACCAGGCTAGTTATTTCTACGAAACAAATGTGGGTGGACCTATTAAAGGCAGGAGTACCTAAAGATGAGATGGATGGCATTTCTACTGCAGAAATGCTGAAGAGGTGGAAACATTTAGTAGGGAAAACTGTCAGGGTTAGAAACACTACTCCTAGTGAAGATAACATCAGCCTAGCCTTAGGAAAATATCAGAACAGATCACTCCCGTTAGCCCCAAACCAATTCCCAAAACTGACTATGAACCCAAACCCAAAGCCCTTTATCTTGGGGAAGAGTTAGAGAGAATCAGAAAAGGGTATTGAGAGGTTCCTTATTCTTTATGAGGGGAAGGTGGAACTCCTGTACTAGTAGTAAGGACAGTGACAGCAGGAGGTCGATGCCCATCTGCACCTGTCACTGTATGGTGGGAGTCCTTTCTCATCTCCGGTGTTCCCAATAAAGAAACCTGATGGGACCTATAGATTGACCATGGAGAAAATTGCTAAAGAGACAGGAGAATATTATGCTGTGATAGACCTGGCTAATGCTTTCTTTTCAATTTTGATAGACCCAGAGTGTTAAGATCAGTTTGCTATGGTGCGGGACGGCCGCCAGTACATTTTCACTGTGCTTCCTGAAGACTATGTTCATTCTCCAACGATTTGTCATGGACTGATTGCCCGATTTAAGGGGGTTGTAAAGGTAAATGTTTTTTCACCTTAATGCATTCTATGCATTAAGGTGAAAAAACATCTGACAGTGCCTGCGCCCCCAGCCCCCCGTTTTACTTACCTCACCCCCCGATGTCCTTTCCACCGTTCAGCCTGGCTGCTGATTGGCTGGAGTGGATGGATGGAAAGCAGCGCAGCCATTGGCTCGCGCTGCTGTCAATCACATCCACTGACGCGGAGCGCCGGGGGGCAGGGCCGTGTGATACAGCGAGCCGCTATAGCTGCCGGCTATATCACAGGAGCGCGCCCACAGATGCTTCTCACCATGCGAGGGAGCTCGCATGAGACAGCTGCCGAGGGACCCCAGAAGAGCAGGTTCAGGCCCACTCTGTGCAAAATGAGCTGCACAGTGGAGGTAAGTATAACATGTTTGTTATTTAAAAAAAAAAAAATTCACTTTACAATCCCTTTAAGTACTCTGAATTTGAAAGTCGCTGTGTTTCACTACATTGAAGACATCACGATCTCTGGGACAAAGGAAGATCTAACTGAAGCACCTCACTTGCTGATACAGCACTTGGAGAACAGAGGGTGAGCTATCAACAGAGACAAAATTCAAGAACCTGGCACAGAGGTGAAATTCCTAGGAATGATGTAGACTGGGCCATACAGGAAAACTCCAGAGACAGTTGTGCAAACTATCCAGGTGCCATCGCCCCCTACTACCAAAAAGTAGGCACAGAAGTTCATTGGAGTTGTGGGATTCCAGAGATTGTTCATCCCACATCTTGGACTGTTTCTGAGGCATATATACAATGTTACCAGAAAAAATACTGAGTTCTCATGGAGTTCAGAGCAGCAGACCACATTCCTTGCTGCTAAAGAAGCCATTTTGCAGCATCAGGGATTGGGACCCTTAAGACAAGGAGTACCATTTCAGCTGGATGTAGTGGAGCAGGATGGTACCGTATTTTGGAGTCTGTGGCAGACAAATGAAAAGAAAGGACTGAGAGCTATTCCCATTGGATTTTGGTACAAACAACTGACAGGAGCACAGAAGAGATACACACCCCTAGAGAAGTACCTGTTTGGGGACTATGCAGCACTATAACATGTAGAGACAATTACAGGACAGGACACAGTGACCATCCATACTGCATTGCCAATAGCAGGATGGGTGAAAGATAATGAACTGACCATTAGAGCAGCTGTAGCCCAGAACCAGACAATGATGAAATGGAAGTGGTACCTTCAAGAAAGAGGTGTATTGCAGCTGAGAATGTTAGAGACATTTCAAAACAGTTGGCAGAGCTTGTTACTTTTACCAGCAGAAGAAATTCCTGTGCTGCAGTCATCCCCCATTCAAGTGGCTCCATACTTTGAGCCTCTGTCAGAAAACATGAAGGGGTCAGCGTGGTTCACTGATGGTTCAGTCATAGTTGAAAGTTGAAAGCTGTATTGATGACTCTTCCGGAGGATCCTTCTTCCCATGTCACTATCTACACTGACAGGAGGTCTTTAAAGGACTGACAACTTGGATGCCTACATGAAGTCCAATGAATGGATGATTCATGGAAAGGTGGTGTGGGGAGGCAAGGAAGTCTGGGACTACATCTGGAAGGAAGCTTACTCCTGCACCATAAAAGTGGGACTTGCTGACACACATCTAACCTTGGTCCCAGACTTTGAGAACTGTAACAGTGTTGCAGATGAAATCGCCAAAGTGAATGTAGTTGTGCCAATTGATCCTGTCTTGATGAACTTGGCCAACAGGACCCACAAGCAATCTGGACATTTGGGGCAGAAAGCAACATATGAATGAGCACAGCAGAGAAGATCGCCTATATCCATGGACATGATTAAGACTGTAATAGGGAACTGTACAGTGTGTGGAGAAGTGTGACATTGGCCATTGCAAAAGTACTCCACTCATCTATTAGGAGGGGAGAGAGGCCTGCAGAGATCTGGCAGATTGATTTCATCAGTCCCCTGCCCCAGGGGAAACAATGGACTGAGATATTGTTGTACTGCAGTGGACACCTATTCAGGACTTATGCTTGTTCACCCTTGCAAACGTGCAGATCAAGCCGCAATGCTTCAACTGCTCCCAAAAACATGTTGTTGATTATGGTTGTCCCAAACAAGTCCAAAGTGATAGGGGCTCACACTTTATTGGATCAACAGTACAGCAATGAGCCAAAGATTCTTGAATGTACTGGTTGTGCCACATCCTAAAACATCCACAGACATCTTTTGATTGAAAGATACAAAGGGCTATTGAAGGATCAGATACGCAAACTTACAACCACCCATACACAAAGGGGGTGGGATCGGGTCCCCACACAGGCAGTCATGTGTTTAAATTCTAGACCAATAGCCAAAAGCACACCATATATGAGGGTGGTAGGGGCTGGGGCACAGATTCCACAGCTGGAGTGCGGAGTTCAGTATTTATGTAAGGTTCCTGAAAGAACAGAGCTTAACAGATATCATGTTACTGCTTCCTATGACATAAACACCAACAGTGACATATCTGAAGCTGAAGCCTTCCTAGAAATGGGAAGGGATCTGGCAGGAAGGTTTGAAGTTATATTTGCATTGGCAGATGAGCTTCAAGACAGTAGATGGGACTCTGACTGGTTAGTGGATACTTCTCAGCAAGAGTGTAAAGTGAGGCTACATAACATTAAACCTTCAAAAATAAACAGCAGTGATCTTCTGGGAAATATCAGTATATTTACTCTCCTCTCTATTGATGTTCTTTGGGAGGGTCAGAAGTGGGTACAGGCAGGTGACAACGTGTTGGTTAGAGATCCAGGCAAGAAGCTAGTTGGAGGAGAGATTGTAGCTTAAGGGGCCATGGTCTATTGTAAGTAGATAAGATAAGTGGTTACATGACGGACAGAATGATGAAAGAACGCAAGAACTGTGAAGAGCAAAGCCTTTGATGTATTACAAGCCTGGACTTGTTTCTAAAGAACTTTAGAATGGACTTTCTAATGAATTTTTAGCCAAAGACTGAAACACCTTCTATGGGACAAAAATGTGGGAGCGGGTTGCAGTCAAGGAAAATTAATGTGTAGAATGAGTTGTTAGTAAGGAATAGATTTTCCTTGTGTAGTCTGAGAGAAAAATCAAGGGCGGAATGTGTTGTGTTTGATATAAAATATATACGAGATCTGGTTTGTCTAGGGATGTTTCTCTTGGTAACAATGGAAACTGTTGACAGTTGGCAGTTTGATTGTTAAGATAAACTAGTTTGTAACCATTGTCAACAAACTGGTAAACAAAATCCCAAATAAAAGGAGCAGTAGAGACTGATAGAAGCCTACTCATCATGGATTAACACCAGAGCAGAAGGAAGAATCTGTAATAAGGGAAGAAGAAGCCTGGTCTCCTAGAGCAGCTGAGATTGTAATTACACAGTAACCAGAGTTAAGTAACTTTTAAGTGTATTTCTACTGTTACCGACCATAGGCTGTTTATTTGCTAGGCATTTAGTTTGTTATAGATATCTGTCAGTCTTGATTTGTATTCCTAATATTGTAATAGTTTTGTATGTACAGCATTTTTGTATAGTAAAAGCATATTTACACACTGCAGAGGTCTCAGCTTCCTTGCTTATACCACAAAGTAATCTTGCTAGATAAGACACAAGCAAAACACATGGTCACATTAAGAGCCGGTTCACACAGGGGCGACTCAGATCCGACTTCAGGTCGCCCCTAGTCGCCTCAGGTCGGACAACATTTAAAAATCAATGTAAGTGAATGAGAGCCGTCTTAATGCACGCTACTGAAGTCGCTCCGACTTCAGAAAAGGTTCCTGTACTACTTCAATCCGACTTGTAGGCGACTGGTACCCATTGGTTTTAATGGAGGTCGCCTCCAATTCGGATCTCCGTCTATACGGAGGCGACTCTGAAAGAATTATCAGCTCTCAAGAAGGAACTGCACGCCAAATTTATGAAAAAAATTAAAAAATTTATGAAAAAGCATACCAGGCCCTTATGTCTGGTATGGATTCTAAGGGGAACCCCCTACACCGAAAAAACAGCGTGGGGTCCCCCCCAGATCCATACCAGACCCTTATCCGAGCACGCTACCCCGCCGGCCAGGAAAGGGGGTGGGGACGAGCGAGCACCTCCCCCTCCTGAGCTGTACCAGGCCTCGTGCCCTCAACATGGGGGGTGCCTTGGGGAAGGGGGGGCTGCGCGGCCCCCCCACACCAAAGCACCTTGTCCCCATGTTGATGAGGACAAGGGCCTCTTCCCGACAACCCTGGCCGTTGGTTGTCGGGGTCTACGGGCGGGGGGCTTATCGGAATCCGGGAGCCCCCTTTAATAAGGGGGCCCCCGGATACCGGCCCCCCACCCTATGTGAATGAGTATGGGGTACAATGTACCCCTACCCATTCACCTGTGGAAAAAAGTAAAAATAAAACACAACACACAAGGGTTAAAATAGTTTATTGCACAGCTCCGGGGGTCTTCCGTCTTCGGGGGTCTTCTCGCCGGACTCCTCCGCTATCTTCTGCTAGCTCTTTTGCTGGTGGAGGAGCCCAGCTTTCTTCTTCGTCGCCGCTGCCCTCTTCTTCCGACTTCGGGGGCCTTGTCCCCCTCTTCGGTTCTTCTTGCCGGGCCACCACTTCTTCTTCCAGCTCTTTTACTAGCGGTGGCCCGGTCTGCTGTCGCCGCTGTTGCCGCTGCTGCCTTCTATTCTTCTGGAGATGTTGACTCGACGCTCTCTCCGGCCGCAATGCCAGGGACGCGGTGCGTGGCGACTTATATAGGGACAAGGGGCGGGGTCACCGGTTGATGTCACATGGTGACCCCACCCCCTTACGATGTCACAGTCCCAGAGGATGCTGGGACTGTGACATCGTAAGGGGGCGGGGTCACCATGTGACATCAATCAGTGACCCCACCCCTTGTCCCTATATAAGTCGCCGCGCACCACGTCCCTGGCATTGCGGCCGGAGAGAGCGCCGAGTCAACATCTCCAGAAGAAGAAGAAGAAGAACGGAAGGTGGCAGCAGCGACGGCGGCGACAGAAGACCGGGCCACCGCTAGTAAAAGAACTGGAAGAAGAAGCGGTGGCCCGGCAAGAAGAACCGAAGAGGGGGACAAGACCCCCCCAAAGTCGGAAGAAGAGGGTGGCGGCGACGAAGAAGAAAGCCGGGCTCCTCCGCTAGCAAAAGAGCTAGCAGAAGATAGCGGAGGAGTCCGGCGAGAAGACCCCCGAAGACGGAAGACCTCCGGAGCTGTGCAATAAACTATTTTAACCCTTGTGTGTTGTGTTTTATTTTTACTTTTGTCCACAGGTGAATGGGTAGGGGTACATTGTACCCCATACTCATTCACATAGGGTGGGGGGCCGGTATCCGGGGGCCCCCTTATTAAAGGGGGCTCCCGGATTCCGATAAGCCCCCCGCCTGCAGACCCCGACAACCAACGGCCAGGGTTGTCGGGAAGAGGCCCTTGTCCTCATCAACATGGGGACAAGGTGCTTTGGGGTGGGGGGGCCGCGCGCCCCCCTTCCCCAAGGCACCCCCATGTTGAGGGCACGCGGCCTGGTACGGCTCAGGAGGGGGGGCGCTCACTCGTCCCCACCCCCTTTCCTGGCCGGCCGGGTAGCGTGCTCGGATAAGGGTCTGGTATGGTTCTGGGGGGAACCCCATGCTGTTTTTTCGGCATAGGGGGTTCCCCTTAGAATCCATACCAGACCTAAGGGCCTGGTATGCTCTCGGAGGGGGAACCCACGCCAAATTTTTTTCATAAATTTGGCGTGGAGTTCCCTCTTCAGAGCTCATTCTCTGATTAGCCACGGCAAAAGTCGCCTGGCCTGGGGCGACTTCAAAGTCGTGTTGTAAATCGCCCCAGGTCGTGTCTAAGTCGTGTTCAAGTCCTCTCCAAGTTGCCTCACAAAGTCGTCCTGGAAGTCGTGTCTCCCCTGTGTGAACCGGCTCTAACCCTAATAGTAGTTATAGCATAGTCACTTTATATCATCAAATCTTGTGGTTTTCTATCAATTTACCAAAGATACATTCCAGCTACCCACCCAAGAGGCAAGTGCATCATGTACTCATGGTGCAACACATGCATTACGTGTTGTGACATGATATAGATAAACTTATTTGGATTTTATTAAGTCTTTAGTGAAGTCCAAATATGTTGCAACGCTACAGCACAACCATAAGATCACCTTCACCATCATAAATTATTGTAGATTAGAACATGTGATAAAAGCTTGGGACTACGCCAAATTCTCAACAGACAACACTGGCCTCTGCTTTCGTGGCTGTCCAGAAAAAGGTACCTATATACATACCTGGTGGCATTGCTCAATTGTACAATCATTTTGGAAAAAGATCTTTCTGATAATTACAAAATTTTTTGATCGTCCAATTTTTCCAGACCCAATTATAGCTCTCCTTAATTTAAAACCAGCCTTTCTGAATCAGAAACAATTCAAATTAGTTCTTACACTCCTGATAGCCACAAAGCAGACTATAGCCAATGCGTGGAAAACAGATGTGGTGAATATTGCAGAAACCAAACGTAGACTGAATCAATCTTTCATCCATGCTAAAATGGACGCTATAGATAAAAACCAGATGACAAAGTTTGATATCATATGGAAACCCTGGATTAAATATTATACGTCAGATAATATTGACAACCGAGTTTTATTGTTATGGTGATTACGATTTTTTATAGAATTACAACATTAGATGATATATAAAACCTCCTCCGGAGAATTATTCCCTCCCCTTCCCCTCCTATATACCTTTTATGTTCTTCCCTTACTATATAATACTTACTATAAACATACTTTAGAAGTTATGGTCAAAACTTTAAAATCATATATTTTCTTTTAGACATATTTATATTTTCTTGGGATTAAAATGTTTAAAACTCAGCTATAAGAATGTTTTCAAATTCTAAAATATATAAAGGCCATTTATTGTCATTCCCACGAGAATATCTTGAAATTCTTCTTTGCTTTGTATCATCTGTACTTCAATATGTCTACTTTTTATTTCTGGTATCACATAATTTGTCTTATATTCTGTACATGTAATTTATTTTAACATAAAATAAAAATTTTTGAACGAGAAAAGCTTGGGACTAGCCTCAATCATTCTTGTGTTTGCTGAAATGCAGTTAAGCTAGCCGCGCAATCATAGGGCAGGCTAACAGATTCCTCCATCCATGCTATGCAGCCTGTAACCACTTCAGCCCCAGAAGATTTTACCCCCTTTCTGACCAGAGTACTTTTTACAATTTGGCACTGTGTCACTTTAACTGACAATTGCTTGGTCATGCAATGCTGTACCCAAACAAAATTGCGTCCTTTTTTTCACACAAATAGAGCTTTCTTTTGGTGGTATTTGATCACATCTGTGGTTTTTATTTTTTGCGCTATAAACCAAAAAAGAGTGACAGTTTTGAAAAAAACAACAACATTTCTTACTTTTTACTATAATAAATATTCACCAAATGTAAAAAGAAAATTTCTTCATCAGTTTTGGTCAATTTGTATTCTTCTATATATTTTTTGTAAAAAAATCAAAACAAGCGTATATTAATATTATTAATATTATAATGGTTTGCGCAAAAATTATAGCGTCTACAAACTGTGGGAAAGATTGATGGCATTTTTATGGAGTTTTTTTTTTTTTTTACTAGTAATGATGGTGATTTTCGATTTTTAGTGGTATTGCAACATTGTGACGGACGGATCGGAGACTTTTGACACATTTTTGGGACCATTGACATTTATAGAGCGATCAGTGCTATAAAAATGCACTGATTACTGTATAAATGTCACCGGCAGGGAAGGGGTTAACACTAAGGGTGATCAAGGGGTTAACTGTGTGTTCCCTCACTGTGTTTTAACTGTGTGGAGATGAGACTAAATAGGAGAGATGACAGATTGCTGTCCCTACTTTGTAGGAACACACAATCTGTCTTCTCTCCTCTGACAACACAGGGATTTGTGTGTTTACACACACAAATCCCCATGCTGGCCCTCGGGCACTTGATCGTCTGTGGCTGGCAGGCGCATCGGGTTCCCTGCTGTGCAGCGGGCGAGAGCGTGCCTTCGGGGTGCTCGCGTGTGTATATACAGGATTTCACCCAGGAGAGCCATTCTACCGCAGTATATTTGCATGAGCAGGTCAGGAACCAGGTAAGTAGGATTCTTATTTCACAGTCATAAACAGGAATGGTCGCCATTCTTTGGTCTTCTTAGCTTTTACCATTTTTTTTACTTCAGACAAAGCTGCATTCACCAAACTTCTAGTGTCTTGTAATTCAAAGAGTTAAAGAATTTACATTAAAGCAGAACTTTAGTCATTTTTTCATCTTTCCATCTATTAAATCTTCTGCCCTTGTTGTTTTAACTTTGGATACTAAAACATTTTTTTTCCTGCCAGTAAATACCTTATACAGACCACTTCCTGTTTCTTGTCTGGAAAAAAGCCTAGGCTTATGACATCATGCACAGCTCTTTCTCTCACTCTTGTGAGAGTTTGCCAGGGAGGGAGGGAGGATGGGGGGAGTCATAAGAGGGCCAATGAGAGCTGCAGAGCTGAATGTGTGTCTTTGTAAATCCAGGAAGTGAACAGGCAGCAGCTTCAGCTGCCCACAGTTAAAATGGATGCAGCCAGACTCAATGGAGGGAGATTTCTGCAGCATATTTGGCAAGTACAGAATCACAGTATATATAAACTAATATGCAAAGTGGTCGGAGGGGAGCTTCAGGATGGCAAAGATGTTTTTATTACAAATTATGTGAACAGACTGCAGTTCCTCTTTAACTGCTTCTTAAGGCATTGGTGCAGTTCAGAGTCACGCTGTAAATGACAGCCATGATGCCCCAGTTGATTACTATATTACAACACAATATAACCCACAAATCTTGGCTGTATATGCAACTAATTATATTGCCTTGACTACTGTGCTATGCTTTGCTTCTAAATACCTGTGACTAAAGCCCCGTGCACACAATCAGAAAATCGTACGATAATCGGATCATTAGTACAGAACTTTCAAGAGCCGATCATGACAGTTCATCCGATATTATCTGATCGGACATGCACTAAAAAAAAATTTAGCACGATGCCAGATCGTATGATTTTCGTTTAATCAGTACAGTTGTTTTTCGAAAATGCAATACAATTGAGTTACAACACATTACATCACTTCCGAATTTTTATTCTGTTGGACGAGAATTTTCGTGACTTTAGTAAACTCTTCAAGTTCTGAGATCTGAGATTAGCATGCAAAACATATAACTTAAAACAAAGATATATGTTATCTAATGCTCAAAATATACACAACTGATAAGTCCACGTGATATTAGTGTTTGTGCCAACTTAACTACTTGCCTACAGGACACTTTTACCCCCTTCCTGCCAAGGACAGTTTTCAGATTTCAGCACTGTTAAATTTTGAATAATAATTGTGCGGTTATGGAACACTGTATCCAAATGAAATTTTTATAATTTTTTTTAGATATTTCCGTTGACGGTATTTAATCACCACTGGGTTTGTTTTGTTTTTTTGCTAAACAAACTAAAAAGGACAGAAAATTTGGAAAAAATAAATCTTTTTTTTAGTTTCTGTTATGCCGCGTACACACAACCAGACTTTTCAACATCAAAAGTCTGACGGAATGATTCCGGCAGACTATTCGATCGTGTGTGGGCTGCAGCGGACTTTTGATTTGCAAAAGTCTGACAGACTTTAGAAATGGAACGTGTTTAAAATTTTTCTGCCAGAACTCAGCCGGACCCAGTTCCTACCGAGAAATCCGCTCGTGTGTGTGCTAGTCCGACGGACAAAAACTGATGCGAGGGCAGCTATTGGCTACTGGCTATGAACTTCCTTATTCTAGTCCGGTCGTACGTCATCACATTCGAATCCGTCAGACTTTGGTGTGATTGTGTGTGGCCAAGTCCGTTCATTCGGAAAGTCCGTCAGAACTCTGTCAGAACTCCGTCAGAACTCCGTTGAAAGTCTGTCGGACCTAAGTCCGGTCGTGTGTACGCGGCATTAGAAATGTTTGCAAATAAGTAATTTTTCTCCTTCACTGATGAGGCTGTACTGATGGGCACTGATAGGTCACAATGATGGGCGCTGATGAAGTGGCACTGATATCCACTGATATGCAAAACTGATGGGCACTGATAGGTGGCACTGATGGGCAGTACTGATAAGTAAGCACTGATAGCTGATGGGCACTGATAGACGACACTGATGGGCATTGATAGGCAGCACTAATGGGCACTGATTGATGATCTGATTATCAATGTAGATGTCCCCTGTCTCATTTATCTGTTACTGGCTTTTCTCTCCTCGCGATGTTACAGTGCGTGAGTAAAGGAATGCCAATAACCAGCAAGTGTGTTTACATTGTGATCAGCTGGGTGATGGTAAAGTGTGATTGGCCCTTTACCCCGATCTGTGATTAGTTGCATCCAAAGGTGTACGGGGGAAATTGTTCTGGGAGGACATCCATGGACACCCTCCCAGAACTGGACGACAGTGTGGAAGCCATCTTTTGGCTATAGCACAGTCGGGAAAAGGGTTAAAAATCCAAATCACACATGCTCTGGAAAAAATTGTGTCTTCCACTCCACTGTGCCCCTCAATCCTCACCCCACACTCACCGGATGATGCTGACATCTTGCTTAAACAAGAACGTCAAACTGCACTCAAGTAAAGGATGAACCAATCGCTATGCCCCCCATCAATGTTATTTATACTCCAATGTCCTTAATATCCTCTCATGGAAGTAGAAAGTATGCAGCCGAACCATCAAAAGGAAAGGAAAAACCACTGAGAGTGTAATAAATTTATTAGGATCAATAATAAATAAAGTAATGCACGTAAATCTTTACAGAAAACAAAATGGAACCGTAGCTGTGCCCTCTAAAAAACAGATGTCACCAGAAGCCCCTCCCTATGTGTTTTGTCATCTATGCATGATGTCATGAAAAGAATAGCCACAGATAAAGTTGTCACCCTAGGACTGGTAGTGTGTCAGGACTACAACTACTTATATAGTACTGTCAATTTACGCAGCACTGTACATATATATTGTACATTCACATCAGTCCCTCCCCTCAAGGAGCTTACAGTCTAAGGTCCCTAAACTCACATACATATACTATGACCAATTTACATAGGAAACAATTAACCTACCAAAATGTCTTTTGAGTGTGGGAGGAAACCGGAGTACTCACAGGGAAAACCTGCAAACTCCAGGCATATAGTGCTGTGCTGTAGTTGGGATTCAAACTGACAACCCTCCCTCTGCTTGGCAGAAGCACTAGCCACTGTGCTGTTACTACAGCTATTAGCTCACAAGAGGGCTGGCAAGATCAACAGATTTTTTGATCAACTATTAAACATATATAAGAAAAAGCTTTCAATATTTTATTTAACACATCAAAAGAGAGCATATAAGAACAAGGGTTAGGACATACACACACTTTTAAGACACATTTGCATTACTATCTAAACAGTATATAGAATAAGCACACAGGTCAACATTGATAGGCAGATGTACAATGATTGACATTGACTGGGAGATAAATGTTTATGGTATTTATGATGCTGGTTGTGTTGCATAACATTATAGTGGTGGGAGAAGTTATTACATTGGGTGATATTCTAATTATTGTTATGGTGAAGGTGGATATTGTCCTGCATTATATTAAGGTGCATGTGAGGGAAAGAGAGATTATTAGGGTATTCATTGTTCTGGTGCGTTCTATGGTATTAGATAATATACCATTTCTAGGGAGTTTTGTTATGTTGCTGGCTATGAGGACATTATTAGCATAAGTATTTCCTCAGAGCAATATAGGGTTTGACATTGGTGTATTTCTTTGAAAATGCTAGTTGCTGAACATAATAGCCATTAAAGCCTCCCATTTTTTCTGAAATGTTTGCATTGCATGCTACATACTCCTCCTCCTACACAATCCTCCCAGCTATCTCGTGATGATGCTGGAGCCTGGCAATTGGTTATTCAGGCACCAAGATTGGATTTTTTATTAAGTTACCAGTGGTAACTGCAACAGATTGTGAGCATTAGCACTGCTGGGTGCAAAACAAAGCAGTATTCATGACAAATGCATAATTTTCTTGTTTTTGTAATTCTTTTTCAAGTTACGCATGAGCAGCGCAGCATAAAAGCCTTGGCAATTTCCACTAACTAACAAGTGGACAGTGTCAATTTTGTTTAAAATTTATTTAAAACGGGATTCACTGTTGAGAAGACGGATCCTTGTTCTAATTTTCTCATTCACATAGCATAAACTATTTAAATAGGACTGCATCACATTTTAATTGATCTTTTCTGATAACTCCAGCACTAACAAATTCTACTTAGTTCTGTTTGTTTATGAGGGGGCTAGGGGACTGTGTTTGTCATATATGGACCTGTATGTACTGTGCTGGCAGATCTCAGATATCAGTTGTTAACCAGATGTGAACACTGTCTCTCTCAACACAGCCTCCAGTTCCTGTAAATTATTGGTCTGTCTTGCATGAACTGCACATTTGAGATCTCCCAAGAGGGGCTCAATGATATTGAGGTCAGGAGACTGAGATGGCAACTCCAGAACCTTCATTTTATTCTGCTGTAGCCAATGACAGGTCGGCTTGGCCTTGTGTTTTGGATCATTATCATGTTGGAATGTCAGTGGATAGCCTTCAGCCCATCACTCAGGTGTACAAACAGAAATTGGAACACCTTGGATTCTGGCTGTAGGTATTCATGGTATATTTGCCATTTAGAATATATGAAAAGATAAGATCTAAAGTCTGGCACACACAGTATGGTTTTTTATTGTTTTTGTTTTTAGTTCAATCCATTGGGCTGAATGAAAAATTGGGGGGCTCAGGAGAAGCTATCTTTACTAATGATGTGATGTTAGTACAGTGATCTCCCTGTTGAGCTACTGTGCTCTGACAGGGGGACCCCCCGCCAGAACACATCTGTCAGTGCTTGCAGCCATTGTCTGAGAGTACTGATCGGATGCTGGTTGACTGTTTTCAGCTGGCGGTGAGATCGGTTTCCATCGGACAAGTACCTATACACATGGGCCAAATGTCAGTCAGTTTCTACTGCACCTGATTTTGGGGGCTTGAGAATGGATAATAGGCAATCTTACTGTGCAATCTGAGCAGGTCTTTGTGAAGTTGGCTCAGTTTCTTTTATTTAAAATATTTATTTAAAATAAAATATTTACCAGGTACATGCTGCATATTGTTACACAATGAAAATATGCAGTAAGTACCAATTATAATTATTTTTTAAAATACTATAAAGTGTGAAAGGAACAAAATTAATATGGATGCAAGTTAAAAATGTAACTCAGGAAGGACATAGCTGGTGTATATTTAAAAACCTTAGCTTAGGATTACATAGTTACATAGTAGTTACATAGTTCTGTTCCAGTGAGGTTAAAAAAAGTCCATCAAGTCCAACCTATGTGTGTGATTATATGTCAGTATTACATTGAATATCTGTGAATGTTGTGGTCGTTCAGGTGTTATCTAATAGTTTTTTGAAACTATTGATGCCCCCCGATGAAACCACTGCCTGTGGAAGGGAATTCCACATCCTTGCCACTCTTACTGTAAAGAACCCTCTATGTGGTTTATGGTTAAACCTCTTTCCTTCTAATTTTATTGAGTGGCCACGTGTCTTATTAAACTCCCTAGCGTAGGACCCACTGATATTGGGATACTTTGAAGTAGTAGTGGGCTTAGCACTATATGGCCATCTGGTGTAACTAAATCTCCATATTTTCTGAATATGCTCAGGTGTTTTAAAATAGCCTTGCAGGAATTAAATGTCATTTTTGAATGTGTGCATTGTAATCTTTTTTTTTTCTGTCTGTATGGTCTTATGGCTGCACCACCTTTTATGCATTTTTTAGGGTGTGCCCCCCAAATCTTTGTTTGTTTATTAAACTCCCTTTTGTGAAAAAGTTTTATCCCTATTGTGGGGTCACCAGTACTGTATTTGCAAATTGAAATCATATCCCTTTTCAATCGTCTCTTCTCCAGAGAGAAGTTCAGTGCTCATAACCTTTCTTCATAAATAATATTCTCCAGACCCTTTATTGGCTTTGTTGACCTTCTTTGTACTCGCTCCATTTCCAGTACATCCTTCCTGAGCACTGGAGCCCAGAACTGGACAGCATACTCCAGATGAGGCCGGACCAGAGTTTTGTAGAGTGGGAGAATTATCACTTTATCCCTGGAGTTAGTAACCTTTTTAATGCATGCCAATATTCTGTTGGCTATGTTAGCAGCAGCTTGACATTGCATGCCATTGCTGAGCCTATCATCTACTAGGACTCCCAGGTACTTGTCAGCTACATAAACACTTAAGGCTAGTTTCCACTAGTTTTGCACCTTGAAGGATCCGTGTTCAGATTGTTCTTCAAAGAGCATTTGGCAGGCAGCGAGGAGGTGCAGTATTGCTTCCTCATCACATATTTTAATCAGTTAAACCCTGCACTACTACACCACAACTGTATTTATTTGAATGTAGATAATTTTTGTTGTGCTGCATTGCAAATCCTCATGACCTAAATGATGCCTTTGAGTTTGAAAGACCTGAACCCACCCAGGAATAAAATTATCTAGACTTAGACCAGAAAGGTCATGTGACCTGAGACCTCTGAAGAGTGAGGTGAGGCCAGTATAGATGGTGACAAATGTATCCAACTTTTCCTATTTCCCATGAAAGGGATCTCTCTGTATACAGCACAATTCATGGGTCTCTCGGTATGCAGCTCAATTAATTAATTTCCCTGTATACAGTACAGTACATTGATCTCTTTACAGCACAGTACAGTGCAGTCATCTCTCTACATACAATGCATGGCTCTCTATATACACCCCCTACAGCTGGTAGTATTCTGTATTGTTACTGTATTGCTGGGATTTGTAGACCTCTTTGAGGTTTCTATTTCCATCTCTCATTAACCACTTGACCACTGGGCACTTAAACACCCTTAATAACCAGACCAATTTTCAGCTTTCAGTGCTCTCACAATTTGAATGACAATTACTCGGTCATGCAACACTGTACCCATCTGAAATTTTCGTCCCTTTTTTCCCACAAATAGAGCTTTCTTTTGGTGGTATTTGATCACCTCTGCGTTTTTTATTTTTTGTGCTATTAATGAAAAAATACCGAAAATTTTGTAAAAAAAAGCATTTTTCTTCATTTCTATTAAAATTTTTTGCAAATAAGTAATTTTTCTTCATAAATTTGGCCAAAAATGTATACTGCTAAATGTCTTTAGTAAAAATAACCCAAATTAGTGGATATTATTTATTCTGCGTGAAAGTTATAGGGTCTACAAGCTATGGTGCCAATCACTGAAAATGTATCAATTTGATCACAGCTGATGTACTGACAGTCTATCTCATTTCTGGAGACCCTAACAAGCCAGTAATGTACAAAAACCCCCCAAATGACCCCTTTTTGGAAAGTAGACATTCCAAGGTATTTAGTACGTGGCACGGTTAGTTTTTTGAAGTTGTAATTTTTTTCCCACAATTCTTTGCAAAATAAAGATTTTTTTTATTTTAATTTTTTTTCACACCAAATTGTCATTTTACCAGGCTATTTCTCTCACACGGCATATACATTCCACAAATGAAACCCCAAAATACATTCTGCTGCTCCTCCTGAGTACGGTGATACCGCATGTGTTAGACTTTTACACAGCCTGGCCACATACACAAGTCCAACATTGAAGTAGCAACTTCAGGCGTTCTAGGAGCATAAATTAGACATCTAATACCTCAACCACCTATTACACTTATGAAGGCCCTGGAGCACCAGGACAATGGAAACGCCCACAAAGTGACCCCATTTTGGAAAGCTAACACCCCGACGTATAATCTATGAGGCATAATGAGTCTTTGGAATGGTTCATTTTTTTCCCAAAGTTTTTGGAAATTGTGGAAAAAAATGAAAATGCATTTTTTTTTACTAAAAGTTGTCCATTTATAAGATATTTCCAACACATAGCATGTACATAGCAAAAATGACACCCCAAAATATATTCTGCTACTCCTCCTGAGTATGGCGATACCACATGTGTTAGACTTTTACACAGCCTGGCCACATACACAAGTCCAACATTGAAGTAGCAACTTCAGGCGTTCTAGGAGCATAAATTACACATCTAATACCTCAACCACCTATTACACTTATGAAGGCCCTGGAGCACCAGGACAATGGAAACGCCCACAAAGTGACCCCATTTTGGAAAGCTAACACCCCGACGTATAATCTATGAGGCATAATGAGTCTTTGGAATGGTTCATTTTTTTCCCAAAGTTTTTGGAAATTGTGGAAAAAAATGAAAATGCATTTTTTTTTACTAAAAGTTGTCCATTTATAAGATATTTCCAACACATAGCATGTACATAGCAAAAATGACACCCCAAAATATATTCTGCTACTCCTCCTGAGTATGGCGATACCACATGTGTTAGACTTTTACACAGCCTGGCCACATACACAAGTCCAACATTGAAGTAGCAACTTCAGGCGTTCTAGGAGCATAAATTACACATCTAATACCTCAACCACCTATTACACTTATGAAGGCCCTGGAGCACCAGGACAATGGAAACGCCCACAAAGTGACCCCATTTTGGAAAGCTAACACCCCGACGTATAATCTATGAGGCATAATGAGTCTTTGGAACGGTTCATTTTTTTCCCAAAGTTTTTGGAAATTGTGGAAAAAAATGAAAATGCATTTTTTTTTACTAAAAGTTGTCCATTTATAAGATATTTCCAACACATAGCATGTACATAGCAAAAATGACACCCCAAAATATATTCTGCTACTCCTCCTGAGTATGGCGATACCACATGTGTTAGACTTTTACACAGCCTGGCCACATACACAAGTCCAACATTGAAGTAGCAACTTCAGGCGTTCTAGGAGCATAAATTACACATCTAATATCTCAACTACCTATTACATTTTTGAAGGCCCTGGAGCACCAGGACAATGGAAACGCCCACAAAGTGACCCCATTTTGGAAAGCTAACACCCCGACGTATAATCTAGGAGGCATAATGAGTCTTTAGAACGGTTCATTTTTTTCCCAACGTTTTTGGAAAATGTGGACAAAAATGAAAATGCATTTTTTTTTACAAAAATTTGTCCATTTATAAGATATTTCTAACACATAGTATGTACATAGCAAAAATGACACCCCAAAATATATTCTGTTACTCCTCCTGAGTATGGCGATACCACATGTGTGAGACTTTTACACAGCCTGGCCACATACAAAGGCCCAACATTGACGTAGCAACTTCAGGCGTTCTAGGAGCATAAATTGTGCAGCCAATTTCCTTACAATCTATCACATTTTTGAAGGCCCTTCATATTTCTAACATAGCACGTACATACCAATAATTACACCCTAAAATACATTCTTCTGAGTAAGGGGTAAACAAAAAAAATTACCTGTGGTTTTAGTAGTCCAATTGTCCGCAGGAGAGCCCTGATCCAGGCAGCAGGCAGGGACATGGTCAGCGACAGTAAATGGAATTGTCCAGGTAGCAGGCAGGAATATTGTCCATCCTGGGAGTAAGCAGGGACATGGTCCGAGTAGCAGGCTATGAAATAATGGGGACAGGGGTAGAGGCTTCTCCCGCCCAAATCTCTTTGAAGCCTCCGAGTCTCCAGACCCTAATCCGGGAATGAGAAAACTAAAAAATTTGTTTTCTTCACCCAGAAAACAATTCTGGAGCCCCTCACATATGTGAGACCCCTTTGTTCCCACTAGCCTAGCAGGGTAAAAGATCAATCCAAGAGGCAGGCAAAAAAGGTGGTCAAACAGTCCATGGTCAGTTCCAGAGAAGGCAGAGGTAGGTACAGTTTAGCGTTAGGCAGAAGCATGGTCGTATAACAGGCCAGGGTCAGTTCCGGAGAAGGCAGAAGTATTTTAGCGTTAGGCAGAAGCTTGGTTGTATAACAGGCCAGGGTCGGTTCCGGAGAAGGCAGAGGTACGTTTAGCGTTAGGCAGGAGCTTGGTCGTATAACAGGCAAGGGTCGGTTCCGGAGAAGGCAGTGGTATTGTACAGTTCAGTGCAGTGGCATAAGGGGTGTGGAGGAAAATGACAGGAAATTAGGTTTACCATACTTCCCTAATAATGTAGAGAAGTATGGTAACGGCGGAAGCATTCACCTATACAGAGGCCTGGTTGGGAAGGACAATCGGGACAATAAAACGTGGTGTCTCTTCTAATTCCTCCTCTGGAGCACACCCGGCATTTCTTCTGACGCCTGTGGCCTGTTTCGGGGAGGGGGATTTTGTCAGGAAAGTGGCGCTCGTGGAGTCTGCTCACACAATCAGAGCGAATAGTTTCTGGTGGGCCTTCAGGGTACAAAAGGGCGGAAATAACTTCTTCTTGGTAGTACAGATAGGATACGGGGTTCACTGTAGATTTTTGGTAAAGGACATAAGTATTATACATGGCCAAACTGAAAAGATAAATGGACACTTTTTTATACCAGTGGCGGGATTTTCTTGTGGGAAGGTAGGGTTCAATCATCTGATCGTTAAAGTCCACTCCTCCCATAAACAAATTGTAATCATAGATGCAGGCTGGTTTCTGGATTGGGCCGTTTCTTCTGGAGACTTCTATGTAGGTGTCATTATGTATTGTCGTCAGCATGTGGACGTTTCGTTTGTCCCTCCACTTGACAGCCAATAGCTCCTGGTTCTGCAAAGATGCTGTCTCCCCTCGTTGTAGCCTTTCATTGACTAGTTTTTGCGGGAAGCCCTTTCTATTGGCCCTCACTGTACCACATGCTGGGGTGTCTCTCCGGTGAAGATTGCGGAAGAGGGGCAAGCTCGTATAAAAATTATCCACATAAAGATGGTATCCCTTTCCAAAGAGTGGATAGACAAGCTTCCAGACCACTCTTCCGCTGGCTCCAATGTAGTCTGGGCATTCAGGGGGGTGCAGTTGGGAGTCCTTTCCTTCGTACACCAGGAAGGAGTAGATGTACCCCGTGGCTCGTTCGCAAAGTTTGTACATTTTAACCCCATATCGGGCCCTTTTGCTGGGGATAAACTGTTTGATGCCAAGCCTGCCTGAGAATTTTACAAGGGACTCATCCACGGAAATGTTCTGATCGGGGGTATATAATTGGGGACATTTTTCAGAGAAATAATTTAGGAGTGGCCGAATTTTAAATAATTTGTCAAAAGCTGGGTCATTTCGGGGAAGGCACTGGGTGTTGTCATTGTAGTGGAGGAACCGCAAAATCATTACGTATCGTGATCTTGGCATAAGGAATGAGAAGAGTGGCATGTGGTGGACAGGTTTGGTAGACCAATAGGAGTACAATTGTTTTTTTTTTGAAAGTCCCATTGAAAAAGTTAGGCCTAAGAAAATTTTGAATTCCTCTACGGTTAGTTCTCTCCACTGAAAGGGACGGGCATAACTAGAGCCAGGGTTGCTTACTATGTGCTGCTGTGCGTAGAGGTTGCACTGGGCCACAATGGATGATAGTAAGTCTTCGGTGAAAGCCAAATGAAAAAAATCTAGCATTGAAAAATCATCGGTGTTCACCTGGACACCTGGCTGGGCGGTGAAGGGGGGGATATTTGCTTCTCCGGAATTAGAGGGCAGCCACAGGGGGTGTTGAAGGGCATAGGGAAGGCTGGCATGGCCCCTATTCGAGGTGGACGGCACTGCTCTCGGGGTGGGCGGCACTGCTCTCGGGGTGGGCGGCACTGCTCTCGGGGTGGGCGGCACTGCTCTTGAGGTTGACGGCACTGCTCTTGAGGTTGACGGCACTGCTCTTGAGGTGGACGGCTCTGCTCTCGAGGTGGACGGCTCTGCTCTGCCGTCCATGGTAGTAGGCTGCGGCTCCACACCAGAACGCCTTCTTTTCACTGGCACACATTCCTCTTCTGATTCTGTATCAGACCCGCTGCTTGTAACGGGTTCATAGGCCGAATCCGTATCAGACTGAGACTCAGAGAGCTCCCCGCTGCTCTCGCTGGTCATACTTAGAAGCTTGTAGGCTTCCTCACTAGTAAAATATTTTTTTGCCATTCTTGTGGCTGGTGAGGCTGCACTGCAGAGCACTGTCGTGGCACAGGCGGCACAGGTGGGCACTGATGGACACAGGCGGCACAGGTGGGCACTGATGGACACAGGCGCCACTGATGGACACAGGCGCCACTGATGGACACAGGCGGCACTGATGGACACAGGCGGCACTGATGGGGCACTGCAGTGGCACAGGTGGCACTGATGGGCGCAGGTGGCACTGATGGGCGCAGGTGGCACTGATGGGCACTATAGTGACTTTGGTGGCACTGGTGTGGCTCTGGTGGCACTGATTAGCACACAGATGGCACTGGTGGGCACAGGCGGCACTGGTGGGCACAGGCGGCACTGGTGGGCACAGGCGGCACTGGTGGGCACAGACGGCACTGATGTGGCACTGCAGTGGCGCAGATGAGCACTGATGGGCACAGGTGGCACTGATGGGCACAGGTGGCACTGATGGGCACAGGTGGCACTGGTGTGGCACTGGTGTGGCACTGGTATGGCACTGGTATGCACTGTAGTGGCACTGGTATGCACTGTAGTGGCACTGGGGTGGCTCTGCAGGCACAGAGGTGGCACAGAGGTGGCACAGAGGTGGCACAGAGGTGGTACAGAGGTGGCACAGAGGTGGCAAAGGTGGCACAGGTCGCACAGGTGGCACAGATGTGGCACAGGTGATAGATGGCACTGGTCTGGCACTGTTCTGGCACTGTTGTGACACTATTTGGGCACTGCTGGGCACTGCTGGGCACTCACAGTTATTTTTTAGTTTCACTGGAATGTTCTCCTCTCCTCTCACGCTGCATCGGTGTGAGGAGAGGAGACTGATGACCTTAGCTTGACCCGGCAAGCCGAATTGTTTACATTTGTGATCGCTCAGTCATTGGACGGAGCGATCACGTGGTAAAGGACCGCTGCCATTGGTCCTTTACCGCGATCCGTGTTGCGCCGGGTCCCGTGAACTCGGCGGAGCACGGATGTTCCGGCGTGCGCGCCCCAGGGGGCGCGCACGAACGATTCTCCGGGAGGCCGTTAATTAACGGCCTCTCAGAGATAGCAAACCGACCTGTAGCCGTTAATCGGCTATAGGCCGGTTATTAAGTGGTTAAATACACACATTTTCTGCTAAATCTCAGCATATAAACAAGCAAAAATACAACATACCAAATTGTGCTACACCAATGAGATATTAGGGTTACTTACTCCTTGATTTCTACCTCCCTGAACTCCATATCAGATCTCATGGTTGTTGTGATATGGCTGAACCAGAGTGACTCCATCTTTATAAGTTCATATAAGATTAACTTGGGTTAACCTATTAGTTAGTTTAAACTCTGTATTTACACACTGTAGCAGTTTTCCTATAGAGCATACATATAAGAAAATATAGCTTGCATAAGCAGTTTTATTCTGTACTGTCTAAATAAAGAAATTGTGTCACAATATGTCTAGGCCACATAACTCATGACTGTGACTCATGAAAGCAGATGACATAATTAATGATATGTAATGATATGTAATGTACACCTCTGTATTAACCACACCCATGTTCTATGCAATGATTGACTGATAAAGGTGCATATAAAATGTAGACGCTCCCAGAATAAACCAGACAACCCCTGAACACCAATCTTGACTCATCTCTTCTTGTGTTCAGCAAGATGTTGTCTCCTTAGTCTGCAGTGCTAAGTATAGGGTTTTCGTAAGTATGGTAATTGCCGTAATTATACCTAGCTGGTCTTTGTCAGGTATATAGAAATACCATTTTAATCACAACAATGGTTACCACTCACCTCTCTGTACACCACTCCCAATGTGATTCTATGGCTGTCCCAGAACCAATTAAAGTGGGGTACCCCCTAAAAAAAAATTTTTTAAAGTCAGCAGCTACAAATACTGCAGCTGCTGGCTTTTAATAATCGGACACTTACCTTCCCCAGGGTCCAGCGATGCGGGGGAACGAAGCCCCCCCCTCGCTCCCCGCTCCGCTCGCGGCGCCGTCATGCATACTGTGGGCACCCGGCTGTGGCTTCACAGCCGGGCACCCACTGCGCATGCGCGAGCAGCGCAGGGCGCCGTGATACGCCGTACAGTCACCTGGGACACATGACAGGTCCCAGGTGAATGTGCGGCGCGAGGGGAAGTGATGTCACCAGCCCGGGCAATGAGGAAGGCAGATTACGAGGGACCCCCTAGCAACCGGTATTTAGAGGTGAGTAAAAATTTTTTTTTTTGCCAATTATTTTATTTTTATTTTTTTTACGAATTTTAAGCAGTTTTAATTTTTTGGTGGCAACACCACTTTAAAGGAAAACCTTATACACAGCATGGAGCAATGGTGAAAATTCAGTCACAGTGACCCCTGTGTTGGGATAACTATAACTTACACCACATAACTAAACCAGAACTTGCAGAATGTTTGAAAAGAAAGTTTATCTGGAGTCATGCAATGCAGACTTGCTGCAATTGTGCAACAAACTTGTGAAGCCTGGAAAGTCTAGCAATAGATTGATAAGTCATTTTCAAACTTGCAGCACAATTACTTTCTATCTGGGTACAATTTAATGGATTTAACATCTCTGGTCTTGCCAGTGAGAAGTAGAGAGGAGACCCTGATTGACTGGCAATTTAGCCCCAGTTGACAGCTGAGCAGTTTCTGATCCTTGCTTAATGAGTGCCACAATTTGTGAAGTCCAGTTTATCTATCTTTTTAGCGATCATTCTATCTTGCTATCTACAGTATCTATCTATCTGCAAGTCTGTGATGGGGTACTATTAATGGTCACTTTTTAGAACAATTCACTCACTTAGCGGCCCAATCTGTAATTCATTTTCTCACAGCAGTAATGCTATCTATAAGATAGTGGTCTTTGAAAACATGCAGATTTTATTTGATCGTTTATTTTAATAATGTGAATTTTTATTTTTTTTTATTTTTTTTTCTCTCAAAATATTTTATTGTAGTTTTGAAATATAACAAACAAAGCATACATATGTTAGAAAGATAAAACAGCAATGTAACATCTCAGAGACATACAATTCAGATGCATAGTCAATGCAATACCGAACCGTAAAGATTCGGTGATTGAGCATACCTTGAACATTTATTATTCAGAAAAGGGAAAAGAAAAAATAACTGAGTAATATAAGCGGGGTAATGTATTACATGGGGTCCACTACTGTCCATCCTGTTGCTTGGAAGACGGGGGCATAAGAGTAGTGGGCGTAAAATTGATGGATATTAGTACCCCATTCATCAGTAGCTACTAAGACCCATTACAGGCCTGAGAGGAAAAAATGCAAACCTATAAACATATAAACATGCACCAAGTCTCTGGTAATGGCATCCACCCCGTATGGGAGCTAACTGTGGATGAGAGTAGCACACTCGGTGGAACAACCGAGGAGTTTGTGTGGAGACTTGATGGAAAACAGTGTAACTGAACAAACCATTTTTGTTTTGAAAAAAGGATTTAAAGGACAATCAACGTTAGAGCCTAACCTAATATAGAACGTAGAGGGGGGGGGCTAGGAGGAATGAATGGGGAAGAAAAGTGGAGGATTTTTAACCAGAGTAAAAAATACCAAGATTATGTAAGTATCCCAATGTCTATTTAGGGCGATGAAGAGGGTGGTAGGTGAGTATCGGTATAAGTAGGGGAGAGCTTGAAATGTATCCAACATGCCCAGGTGTGAGTGAAACGGGAGTGTGTGTCATGAGCTTGGTGTATAAGTCTTTCCATTTCTTCGGTATGGTTGATTTGTCTAAACCAGTCAGTCAAGGTAGGAATCTTGGCGGTTTTCCAATGTCTGGGGATGCACATCGTGGCGGCATTTATCATATGTAGGGCAAGAGACTTCTTATAGCTATTCTGTGGGATTTGCGTGTGATGAAGGAGATATTGGGCTGGAGAGTAGTTCGGAGTGTATGTCGTGATCTTCACTATATTGTCATGGACTGCTCTCCAGAACGGTTGAAGTACTGGGCAGTCCCACCAAACATGTAAAAAGGAACCAACATCAGAGTCACATCTCCAACAAGACAGGGAGATGTCTGGACATATTCTGTGTATTTTTTCAGGAGTGCGATACCATCTAGAGTATATCTTATATCGGTTCTCTTGTGCCGATACGTTTAAAGTACCCTTATGTGTATGTTCATATGTTCGCAGCCAATCTTCAGTGGTCATGGGAGTTAACAGTTCATTACCCCATTGCAGTTTAACACTATCCTGTGCCTTGGTGTCAGAGTGAAGTAAAGCAGTGATGGCAGAGATCAAGTGCTGTTGGGATTCGGAGCTGTTACATAAAGTTTCAAAGGGGGTAAGCTCCCTATTCCAGAGTGTTATCGGTTGTGAAGTAAGGAAGTGCCTGATTTGGAGATATTTAAAAAATGGTAAATTGAGTTCTGGGAATTTAGAGACCATTTGGGGAAATGATAAGATCTCCCCGCGTTCAATGAACTGGTACGCTCTGTAGGTCACTGTCCGGTGATGAGGTCTATGTTCTGAGATACCGGGGGGAAAATCCGGGTTAGAGGATAAAGGAGTCATAGGCCCTAGTAGCCCGTCAACGCATAGAGTGGCACTTGTACGGTGTAGAGCCTGTAGAGTTGGGCTTATAAAGGGGTGGGTCCGGGTCGTCATGGGGATTGTTGATTTAGCTATCCATGGGAGATTTGTCAGAGGAATTGGGATCATGTCTTGTTCTAGTTGTATCCAAGCTTTATTGCGGTGATGAACATGCCAATCCACTATTCTAGTAAGCAGACAAGCGTGATAATAGTTGTGTATATCTGGTAGGCCCAGGCCACCATCAGGTTTGGGAAGAATTAATTTGGCCCAGCTTAGCCTCGGGGCACGGTATCCCCAGATAAATTGTCTGCACATATGTTTATATGTACGGAAAAATAGTTTGGGAAGAAGTATAGGGATTGTTTGTAGGAGGTATAGTAGCCGAGGAAGAATATTCATTTTGAGGATTGCAATCCTTCCAAACCATGAGAATGTGCCTTTGTGCCAGGTAAGAAGGTCTTCTTGAATTTTAAGCAGTGTCGGGCCAAAATTCATATCATATAATTTGGATAAATCAGAGGGGATGTTTATACCTAAATATGTTAAAGCATGACGCTCCCAACTGAAGGGGAAGTTACGCTTGCAGTGGGCCAATTCAGAATCCGATAAAGTGATATTCAACGCTTTCGATTTTTCGAAGTTTATTTTTAAGTTAGAGAGGGCTTGGAAGGATTGCAGGTTCTTCAACAAATTTGGAATCGAGATTATCGGGTCTGCAAGAAATAGCAGTATATCATCTGCGTACGCAGCAATTTTATACGATTTACCCTTGATGTCTATCCCTCGTATATCAGGATTGTCTCTCAACATACGAAGAAGGGGTTCAAGGGTCAGTACATAAATGAGTGGGGATAGCGGGCACCCCTGACGGGTACCATTGGCGACGGAGAAGGCATTCGACAGACGACCATTAACCCTTATTTTAGCCGTGGGAGTAGAGTAAAGGATCGCAATCATGGATAGAAGTCGTGGAGGGAGGCCAAGATGCTGTAGCACAAGATGCATGTAGTCCCAAGCCACTCTGTCGAATGCCTTCTCCGCATCCAACGAAAGAAAAAAGCCTTTTTTTTTTGTGGTGGTCATCCAATGGTGTATGTTCAGAGCTTTTGTTGTGTTATCCCTGGCTTCTCTACCAGGGATAAAGCCCACCTAGTCAGTTGAAATGATATGAGAAAGTAGGGGTGAAATCCTATTAGCTAAAATCTTAGCATACAATTTAATGTCCACATTAAGCAATGAGATCGGGCGATAGTTGGGGATCAGTGTTGCGTCTTTACCCGGTTTGGGGATCAGTGTGATGTGCGCTTCTAGTAAATCTGTGTGTGGTCTAGTGGATGTTGAGAGGTCATTAAACGATGCAAGAAATTGGGGAATCAATACCTCAGACAAGGACTTATAATAAGCTGCAGACAGGCCATCTGGGCCCGGGCTTTTGCCCGCTTTCAGTTGTTTGAGGGCAAGGGTGGCTTCGGGCAAGGAAAGAGGGGCATCTAATGTTGTTGTACTAATGGGGTCTAGAGAGGGAGGCGCGTATTTAGAGAGAAAATCAGAGATAAGGTCTGTTCTAGAGCGTGTCATATCTGTATGTGGCTGGTGCGGTAGATTATATAGGGAATGAAAGTAAGTCACAAAATTTTGTGCGATAATGTCAGAATCAACAATTGAGTCTCCAGTTGGGGTAACAATCCTATGTATAGTATAGGACGCTTTCCGCTTCTGAAGAGCTCTGGCTAACAATTTACCAGCTTTATTTCCCGACTCATAAAACAATTTGTGGGTCAGAACAAATTTGCGCTTCAAAGTTTTTTGCAGTTCTTCTAGTAGCTCAGCTCTAACCGCTGTAAGCTCAGCCAGATGTGATTCAGCCATTGTGCGCTTATGAGCTCTTTCCAGTAGGTGAATGCGTTTGTACAGTTTATCTATATGTGCTTTCTTTAGTTTACGTCTCTGTGCAGTCATGGATATAAGTAAGCCACGGACAACACATTTATGTGCCGCCCAAATTGTTGCACGGGGCATATCGTCTGTCATATTTTCTGCAAAATAGTTAGAGAGGCATTCCTTGAGTGAGGCAATATTGGCTGTGTCCAGCAGTAGAGAATCGTCAAGTCTCCATATGTTAGATCGCGGAGGACCATGTGACAGTGAAAGGGAGATTGTTATTGGGTTGTGGTCAGAGAGGAGTAACGGTTCAATCGTGGCCTTTTCCAAACTTGCAATGTCTGCTTGTGAGAGAAAAAAATGATCTATCCGGGAATATTTGTTATGAGGGGGCGAGTAGAAAGTGAAGTCTTTAACCGTCGGGTGAAGTGTGCGCCAGGTATCATGCAGGGATAGTAATTGGAGTTGTGATTTGATATCTCTTAATGCCCGGAAAGTAATACAGGAGGAGCCGGTGGAGGTGTCAAGAGAGGGGTTTAGGGGAACATTAAAATCGCCACCTACAATAAGGAGTCCTGTCTGAAATGTCGTAAGCAGGGAGAGAGTTTCTCTGAAAAAGGATACTTGGTGAGAGTTTGGGGCACATATGTTGGCTATAGTCACCTGTCTGTTGTAGATGCTGCCTTTGAGGAAGAGATAGCGTCCTTCTTTATCACGTAGCACGTCAGACACGATTAAAGGACAGGATTTTGAAATGAGCATAGACACCCCTTTTGATTTAGCTCCATCATTGGTTGCGTGGTATACTAGGGGGTAATAGGTGTTTTGGAGTTTGGGGATTGCGTCAGTACGAAAATGTGTCTCTTGGATAAGGGCAATATGTGCTTTGGCTTTGTGCAGTGTATATAACAATTGGGATCTTTTTTCGGGTGTATTTAAACCTTTAATGTTCAAGGAATAACAGATAGTAGGGGAGGCAACCTGTGATAGATCCCTAGGGGCAGTTGTGGGGGGATCTGGGACCTCCATATTGCAAGGGTATCGGGTGAGATTTGGTGTTGTGGAAAGGATAGAAAAAAGGGGGGGGGGGGAGATAAAAAAAAATAAAAAAATAAAATAAAATAAAATAAAAAGACCACTGTTTCAGGTGGTAAAAGGTAGATGACGGTGTAAGGAGGATCAGGGGACCCCACACCAGAGAGATGTGTGACCCCCTACCCACCCCACAGCGGGGTTAACCAGGACAAAGCCCAACGAGGGACTAGCAGAAAAATTGCAAATGAACAGGTAGGTAGTATATAGTATATAATATGTAATATACAGAAAAACGGTGGTACGGCCCTCAGGACTAAGGAGACAGGCAAAATGTTCATGAGGTATAATGGGTAACATGGAGAATTGATATGTAAACAGTGGCTAGCACGTTGGCGTATCCATGGAGATAGCAAAGATATAATAGATAATAAAAGTAATCGGAAAGGTAGACATTTATGTTACAATCTGCATATTGGGTAATGAACAGGGGGACTGTGGGAAGAGTGGAAATTGATCTGATTTAGCTCCATAGAGGAGGATAAGCATAACATCTAGTTATGGGGATGTACAGCTAAGGTCTGTGTAACATGCAATTCAAAAGCGTGTCGGTAGGGGCGTATAGTCAAGAAAGAGAATTAAGTGTTACCATATCAATTAAGGCCTAAAAGACATTTTGAGTCATAGGGAAACAAAAATTTAGGCACAACAAATATATAGGATATTAAAGTAGAATTAGGCTCACGTGAATACCTAAAGAGTGGTATACAATCAAAAAGCAGCATAAATCAATGTTAACATACTGAACTGGTGGAAACCTGCAGGCTGTAGGTACTATGCAGAAACAGAGTAGGCAGGGTATTGACACGCTTTCTTACTGAGACGTAGAAAGTTTTCTTGGCAGCCACACAGCTGTACCTGCGTATAAACAGGGCCATAGCAAACTAACCTCTAGAGATATTGATCTGCATAAAAGTTTAAATATTGAGCCCTATGTTTCCACAGTTGATATAACCTACCAGATAAGCGTCACATATAGTAATGCAGCTTGTATAAACTTAGCCCGCCAGGATAAAAAAAAAAAAAAACACCTAGCAGAAGAGTAGATTCAATGAGCAAGTCAGTGAACTGCAGCCGAAGAGAATATAGTCGTACCAAAAGGTCCTTCAGATCGACGGTACGAACGACAAACCTATTTTCGTATGGCCGAAGCAACAGTCCGAACGGGGATCCGCGCAGATAGGCTGTGGAAGCATTACAAATCTATTGGAAAGCATAACCTTTTAAATCCGCCATATATTCCAGTTTTCGTAACTTGGAGGAACCTTGTCAGATGAGAAAGTGTCACAGAGGACAAGTAGGGCGGGTAATTAAATTCTTCCGTCTAGACAATCCGCCGGTATCCAACATATTGCCAGGTTTCCTGTTAGAAGAGTCAATATAGGCAGAATTTTGCAGCCATCCAAGAGGAGCGAACAAGGAGGAATGAAAAGAAAGCAATAGATTATATGTCCAAAAGAACGAAGATAGCAGTGGCAACGACAGCCGTCAAGTTCCAAGTACCGCACGTAGTTAAGGAGATATACAACTGTTATGTCAGTAGTCCCTTCGTGCTCTACGTGAGCGTGGAGAGGATACTGGGCTGTAATCTCTGGTAATGGTACCAGAGTGGCGGATCCCCCTGGATCGAGATGAAGATCTTCTCCTCCGATATGGGGTAGCTTGAGTGTCCATCAGGTCATCAGGAGGAAGCTGAGGTTTGGGTATCAGCGGACGAAAGTTAGCATACCAGTTCGGAACTGCGATCGGAGGCAAGTCCAGTATAGCACAAAAGTTGGGCAGGTCTTCCGGTACCTTAAGATGAGCCGTGCGTCCAAGGTGAGAGGCGGTAAGACAGAACGGAAATTTCCATTTGTATAAAATACCTCTAGATTTCAACACATCCAGGAGTGGCTTCAAGTCTCTGCGGTGTTGTAAGGTGATACCAGAGAGATCTTGGAATATCTGTATATGGGCAGATTCATATGAGATTTGCTGTTTAAGTCTAGCAGCCTTCAGTATATCTTCCTTAAGTCGGTAGTCGGTTAAGCAGCATACTACATCTCGTGGAGGATCATTGTCCCTGCCTTTGGGTCTGAGCGCTCGGTGGATCCGATCCATGCTAACGACAGTGTGGGAAGGCCTATCCAGCACAGAGTTGAAGATGGCTGAGATCGCGGGAGCTATATGCTCACCTTCAACGGCTTCAGGGAGGCCTCTGACTCGGAGGTTATGGCGCCTCCCCCTGTTGTCCAAATCTTCCATGTGCCTTTGCATATCCCTGAGTTGTAGGGTATGGCTATCGATTTTCCTAGTGGAGCGACGAATGCTCAATTCATGTGATTCTGTCACCTTTTCCACAGTATGCATGCGGTCGGATAGCATTTTAAGGTCGAGGCGTAGTTCAGCAATGGCCGCCGATAATGTATCCTTAATGTCCGAGGCAATCGTGCGAAGGTCGTTCATATTAATAGCTGCAGAAGAGGTTTCCGAGCGTGGGCCATCCGGAGAACTGGCACTAGCCGGTGTCACGGTTGGGGAGGTCTCTGAGAGCACGATATCAGTTCTGGAGCGAGAGCGCGCGTTTGAGGCCTGTGAGGAGTCATGGCGCGTCGGCGCCATATTTCCCCTCTGTGATCGGAACATCTCCGGGATATTATGCTCTCGTCCGGTCGCGTTTCCCCTCGGGGAGCGGGAACGTGAAGCTGAAGATGTTCGAGAAGCCGTTCCCATGATAATTGCCTATGTAGCAGCTGGTGTACCTCAATTCGGCAGAAGTGTTCGTCCTGAGGTGCCGGAGCTCACCTATTACACGTCCGCCATTGAGCTCAGCCAAGCCACGCCCCCGTGAATTTTTATTACTGTTGATTGCTACTGACCAGGCTGTTGACCTGTAGAACTTGAATTTAATGACCATGTTAAAATTAACCTGACCTCTAAACTATACAGTTATTTACCAACTGTGTTGAAATGTAGGCACATTGTGTTACCTGCAACTACAACTACAGGAGTGAGTGTTCAAATCAATCCCAGTGCCTGTGTGGACCCCCTTGGATCTTAGATCTAGGCTGTACACAGGTCCTAGACAGCTCACATTTTGCCTATTTACCTTCCAACTGTTCCTTTTCCTGTCATTCAACTATCAATTTTGGAGCTTTTACTCCCCTCGAAGCTCTGGCATGTAATGGTCTGGCCTGAATGAAAGGAATTAGCACCAAGATGGGGCCAAGAGAGGACTGAAAAGCTAAGTTCACCTTTTCAAGGGGGCCCCAGTAGATATTAAAAGTCTGTGCAGCTTTGAAAAATGGTCATTCATTTTTTTGTTTTACCTGTAGACCATTTGGTTCCTTTCAGAAAACTGGCTAAAATACTTTTACTTAGCAATCCTCACGTTGTTCCTAGAACCTGGAAATTTTTTAGCCAGGCTTATGAGTCTGGCCTACAGGTAAAACAATACAATTAATGATCATTTTAAATGCTACACATATTTTTAATATCTACTGGGGTCCCTTGGCTGCATAGCCTTTTTTCTGGAAAAGGTGATCTTAGTCTTTATAGTCGTATGCCGCGTAAAGACGAGCAGAATGTCCGACAGAAAAAGTCAAACAGAAGCTTTTCATTGTATATTCCGATCGTGTGTATACCTCATCTGACCTTTTTTTTACTTATAAGGCAGTACCCTGTGACAATGTGGCACCATGTTCTTTTTAACCACTTTCCACCCGGCCAATGCATATATACGGCCGGGTGGGAGCCGTCTACTTCTGATAGGACGTTCAGGAATGTCCTTCAGAAGGAGCGGGATCGCGCGCACACGTGCCCGCGCAGCGGCGCGATCCTGATGTGCTCGTGTCACCCCGACACGGCGCATCTCAGATCGGCAGGAGGGCTCTGTGATTGGCCCTCCTGATCACATGACGGCCGTGTCCAATCACGGCTGCCATGTGATGTAAACAAACAGCCGATTGCTAGGCAATCGGCTCCTCCTCTCCTCACACAGAAGTCATCGCTGAGGAGAGGAGAGCAGATCGCTGCAGCCGGCTGATGATCACTGAGTATGAGCTGTTTTTTACAGCTTTTTACTCACTGATCATCAGTCTAGTGTAACCCCACAACACACCACACAGTATAAACACAATGTCCCCACATATGTCCCCAAAACACACATGTCCCCAAAACATACATGTCCCCAAATAATAAAAACACATGTCCCTAATAATAAAAACATGTCCCCCACATATGTCCCGCTAAAATCACATGTCCCAATGATTATCTGCACACATATGTACGTGATCACTTGCACACATGTGTACATGATCATTTGCGTACATATGTCCGTGATCACACAAACCAATTATTATACACTTAACGGAATTTTTTTTACCAAAAACATGTAGCAGAATACATTTTGGCTTAAATTTATGACAAAATTTGATTTTATTGGATTTCTTTTAAAATAGAAAAAAGAAAATATTGTTTTTTTTTCCAAATTTCCGCTTTTTTTGCGCTTATATCGCAAAAAATAAAAAACGGAGTCGTGAATAAATAGCACCAAAATAAAGCTCTATTTGTGCGAACAAAATGATAAAAATTTCATTTGGGTACAGTGTAGCACGACCGCGCAATTGTCACTGAAAGCGCTAGAGCGATGAAAGCTGAAAATTGGGCTGGGAAGGAAGGGGGCGAAAGTGCCCTGTATTGAAGTGGTAAGAAGGGTTCCACCTCCAATTTGCTTACCTTTGCAGAACAGGCTGATGTTAGGCTTAATGACTATAATTGTAGGCAGAACTTTCAAGCATGCTCCTTTACCTCCCCAGTGGACAGCATTCAGCAGAAGTGATGGTAGATATGACCTCAGGGGGACATGATATACATATCAATGCTGCGGTCAACGACTATTTACACATTAATGCCGCCATTATTTACATGTCAGTGCAGGTTATTTACATGTAAATACATGGTCTACAGGTGAGTCATCTTTACATGGCAATAGGGCAGAGCTGGACAGCAGCAACAGAACATTGCACTGAAATATCGGGACACAGCATGGGACTAAAACTTCAAGGGATAAGGGAATTTAAACTGGGATAGTTGGCAAGTATGAGGCAGCTGCTTTGGGCCCCACAACAATAATGGGGCCCAGGACAGCTGCCACTTTTGCCCTGCCTTAAAAACAGTTCTGGCTGTTTAGCTAAATAGCTGAAGCTCAAAGTATAACACAGCGGAATTAGAGGAGCTATTTTCTCTATTCCCATGAATTTTGAATACATATATGTTAGAGAGAGGCTTAGACTCCACAGCGAGAATTTCCAGAAGTTTCATGGGTGCATCCTATATTAAGTATGTATTTGGAAAAAAAAAAAAAAAGATTTTAAATAAATAATTAAAGAATGATATAAAGCATTAATGTTACAACTTACAAATAAAATTCAATAACATGTCTAGAACCAAGATAGTATCCCTTTAATATGGACATAAAAGTGATGTAACAAAAACATTACATTTTTTCTGTATGTTTTATGACTAACACAATCACTATTTATGGTTATTACTAAAATAAGCTGGTGATACTTTTTGCAGAATGAGATTATGAAAACTCGTGTTCTTATTTATTATACACATGAATATCTCTTATAATCTATATGTTGTATTCAAAGCTAGAATTAATTAGCCCAACTATGGAAAGGACATGAGACACAACCACATACGCGTGCTTATCTAAAAGGCAGAGCAGGTGGGAAAGCAGGGAGTCGGTGTACTCAGACATAGCCATTGTTAAAGCACAAGTCAGAACTGCTTGAGGCCAACCAAAATCAATAGCAATTTCCAAAGGAAAATCAGAAAACACTGTGTGGTGTGCACTTAATTAAAGGTCACAAATATAGTTTTATTTATTTTATTAGACTTTGGAACATTTAATACCAGGTCCCTTTGGCTCACACATGCCACAGATTAACAATCATATAAGAAAGTTAATTAAAAACAATACACGGAAGATTGTAAATCTGAAATGTAATTTATTTTGCTAGCATATGATAGGGCATTCGGGGTAATGCTGGTCATACACATGTAAATGTCAGGACCTACAGCAGTTTTAGCCAGTTTGTGATAACTAGACACTGTGTTGTTTAACCACTTGCTTACTGGGCACTTAAACCCCCCCTCCTGTCCAGACCAATTTTCAGCTTTCAGCGCTGATCCATTTTGAATGACAATTGCGCAGTCATACAACACCGTACACAAATGAAAATTTTAGCATTTTTTTCCCCACAAATAGAGCTTTCTTTTGGTGGTATTTGATTCAGAATTTAAAAATTCAGAATTAAAAAAAAAATTCATTAATATTTTGTCATAAAATTTTGCAAGCAGGTAATTTTTCTCCTTCATTGATGTACACTGATGAGGTGGCAGTGATTGGCACCGATAGGTGGCAGTGATGGGAACTGATGGGTGGCAGTGATGGGCACTGATTGGTGTCAATAATGGGCAATGGTTGCTTACACTAATAGGTGGCACTGATTGGCACCACTAGTGAGCATTGATAGGTGGCACTTGTGGGCATTGATAGGTGGCACTTATGGGCATTGATAGGTGGCACTGGTGGGCACTGGCAAGTGGCACTGGCAGGGGGTACTGATTGGCACAGATGAGGTGCCTGTGATGCTTCCCCTTCGGGACTGATGTCCCTTTAACATAAGCCAGTGATCACTTTTTTTTCCTTGCGCACTCCCCGCACTTGTGCAGCTCAGTGTACATTCTAAATGTAGGTTTAGAGCAGTCAGGTAGGTTTATATAATTGCAGAAGAGCTATTGCATGATTTGGTAGCACCTACAAAAACTGTGTAGTTTTCTGTATGTTACGCAGTATTCTACAGTGTTAAGGTAAACTTATTATCACAGTTGACTCTGATGATGCTTCATTTTGTTATAAAGCCCAAGTGCACATGCCTGTGAATGAGGTAGGGGGACCAGCGGACCCCAACACCAGGTGAACTTATCAGGGCTGATCACTAGTTCCCCTGACTAACAGTGTTTGCTTTCTGAAGCTAGAAAAGTAGATCTTATTTTATGGTTGTAAAGAAGCCAATGTAATCATTAAAAATTATTTGTCTAATGATTTCTGTTGATTTCCTTAACCACCTCAATACAGTGCACTTACACCCCCTTCCTGACCAGACCAATTTTCAGCTTTCAGTGCTCTCACACTTTGAATGACAATTACTCAGTCATGCAACACTGTAGCCATATGAAACTTACGTCCTTTTTTTCACACAAATAGAGCTTTCTTTTGGTGGTATTTAATCACTAGTGGGGTTTTTTTTGTGCTATAAATAAAAAATGCCGTAAATTTTGTGAGAAAAATGCCTTTTTCTTTTTTTCCATCAAAATTTTTGGCAAATTAGTAATTTTTCTTCATACATTTTGGCCAAAATTTATACTGCTACATATCTTTGGTAAAAATAACCTAAATTAGTGTAAATTATTTGGTCTTTTTTAAAGTTATAGAGTCTACAAACTATGGTACCAATCACTGAAAATTGATCACATCTGATCAGGCCTTCAGTATATCAGGTGTATCTCATTTCTTGAGACACTAACAAGTCAGGAAAGTACAAATACCCCCCAAATTACCCCTTTTTAGAAAGTAGACATTCCAAGATATTAAGTACAATTCTTTGCAAAATGACGATTTTTTTTTTTACAAAATTGTCATATTATCAGGTTATTTATCACACACAGCATATGCATACAACAAATTACATCCCAAAATACATTCTGCTACTCTTACCGAGTATGGCGATACCAAATGTGTGGGACTTTTACACAGCCTGGCAACATACAAAGGTCCAACATTGAAGAAGCATCTTCAGGCGTTTTACGAGCATAAATGACACATCTCATTTCTCAACCACATATTACACTTTTGAAGGCCCTGGAGAACCAGGACAATGGAATTGCCCCCAAAATGACCCAATTTTGGAAAGCAGACACCCCAACGTATAATCTATGAGGCATAATGAGTCTTTTGAATGGTTCATTTTTTTCCAGAAGTTTTTGGAAAATGTGGGAAAAAATGAAAACGCATTTTTTTTTTACACAAAGTTGTCCATTTATCAGATATTTCCAACACATAGCATGTACATAGCAAAGATGACACCCCAAAATACATTCTGCTACTCCTCCTGAGTATGGCGATACCCCATGTGTGAGACTTTTACACAGCCTGGCCACATACAAAGGCCCAACACTGAAATAGCATCTTCAGGCATTCTACGAGCATAAATGACACATCTCATTTCTCAACCACCTATTACACTTTTGAAGGCCCTGGAGCACCAGTACAATGGAATTGCCCCCAAAATGACCCCATTTTGAAAAGCAGACACCCCAACGTATAATATATGAGGCATAATGAGTCTTTAGAAAGGTTCATTTTTTTCCAGAAGTTTTTGGAAAATGTGGAAAAAAATTAAAACGCATTTTTTTTTACACAAAGTTGTCCATTTATCAGATATTTCCAACACATAGCATGTACATAGCAAAGATGACACCCCAAAATACATTCTGCTACTCCTCCTGAGTATGGCGATACCACATGTGTGAGACTTTTACACAGCCTGGCCACATACAAAGGCCCAACACTGAAATAGCATCTTCAGGCATTCTACGAGCATAAATGACACATCTCATTTCTCAACCACCTATTACATTTTTGAAGGCCCTGGAGCACCAGGACAATGGAATTGCCCCCAAACGACCCCATTTTGAAAAGCAGACACCCCAACGTATAATCTATGAGGCATAATGAGTCTTTAGAACGGTTCATTTTTTTCCAGAAGTTTTTGGAAAATGTGGAAAAAAATGAAAACGCATTTTTTTTTACACAAAGTTGTCCATTTATCAGATATTTCCAACAGATAGCATGTACATAGCAAAGATAACACCCCAAAATACATTCTGCTACTCCTCCTGAGTATGGCGATACCACATGTGTGAAACTTTTACACAGCCTGGCCACATACAAAGGCCCAACATCCAAGTAGCACCATCAGACGTTCTAGGAGCATAAATGACATATAGTTTCCTGGCAACCTATCATTTTTGAAGGCCCATCATATTTCTAACACATAGCATGTACATACCAAGAATTACAATCCAAAATAAATTCTATTGTGGAAAGGGTAAAAAAAAAAAGCATTACCTGTGTAGTATCCACCAGAGCGCTGGTCCAGGCAGCAGGCAGGGATGTGCTTAGCGACAGCAATGGTAATTATCAAGGCAGCCACCAGGAATATTGTCTATAGTCAGCACAAGGATATTGTCAGCACGGCAGTCCATAGAAATTGTCCAGGCAGAGACAGCCAGCACAGCCATTATATTGGTCTTGGTACACTGTTACCTGCAGACACTCATTATCGCACCGCTCTCCAGCCCTTCATAAACATACTGCCTCTTGCTACAGCTAATTATTTGCATAGTCCAGGTAGCGGTGTGGTCCGTTCATGCAGCAGGCAGAGGCATGGTGGCAGTAAGTCAGCATCAGGCTGAGGGCCGCAATCACGTAAGACCTGTGCACAGGGGCACAGGGGTAGAGGCTTCGACCCACCCAAATCTCTAAGAAGCCTCCGGACTCCAGACCCTATTCCGAAAACCGGAAGAAACAATAAAAATTGTTTCCTCCATGCGGAAAAACATTTCTGGAGCCCCTCACATGTGAGACCCCTGTGTCCTAGAGTAGCAGGGCAACAGATCAGTCCAAGCGGTAGGCGAAAGCATAGTCCATAAAACAGGCCAGGGTCAGATGACGTGAAAGCAGTCCAAGCGGTAGGCATAAGTGTAGTTGGTAAAACAGGCCAGGGTCAGTTCACGTAGAAGCAGTCCAAACAGTAGGCAGAGGCATAGTCAAAAAACAGGCCAGGGTCAGTTCACGTGGAAGGCAGTGGCATGGTTATTTGGGGAAGCATGAAAAATGGTCAGCACAGATAATGAAAATGGGGAAATGGTTAAAAATATGGGCTAATATTTTAGGGATGTATGATAAAGTTTGAAGCATTCACCAATGCAAAGGCCAGGTTGGGAGGGACAATCGGGACAATGGAAGCTGGTATCTTTTCTAAACCCTTTTTTGGTGCACACGCGACATTTTTTTTGCCGTCTTCGGCCTGTTTCAGATGCTGGAATTCTGAAGGGGAAGTGGCACTCACGAAGTCGGCAAACAGCCTCAGAGCGAAGGTCTTCTGGGGGGGGGGGGGGTCTTTGGTGATAGATGAGGGACATGACAACTTCTTCAATGAATTTTAGAAAGGGGGCGGGGCTTTCCATGGATTTGGTGTAGACTATGTAGGAATTATAAATGGCCAAATGGATTAGATAGATTGCTACTTTCTTGTACCAGAATCGGGACCTCCTTATGGACAAATAGGGCTGAATCATTTGATCGTTGAAATCCACTCCCCCCATGTAGAGATTATAATCTTGGACACACGTTGGCTTTTCAGTGGGACCTTGTCTTCTTTGAACATCAATTGTAGTGTCCTCATGGATGGTGGACATCATGTACATGTCCCTTTTATCCTTCCACCTCAAGGCCAGCACTTTGTTGCATCTCAGTGATGCTCTTTCCCCCCTTCGCAGCTTTTTGTTTGCCAGTGATTGTGGGAAGCCCTTTCTATTTTTTCTGCAGGTTCCGCAGGCCAGGGTTTTTGCAAGGTATAAGTGTCTGAAAAGGGGCAGGCTGTTGTAAAAGTTATCAAGGTATATGTGATATCCTTTGTTCAGAAGTGGGTATGCCAGGTCCCATACAATCTTTCCAGTTGTGCCCATGTAGGCCGGGCACTCAGGGGGCTGGAGCTGGGAATCTCTTCCTTCATATATGCGGAACGCATACAGATATCCCGTGGCTCTCTCACACAGCTTGTATAATTTTATTCCATATCTGGCCCTTTTGCTAGGTATATATTGCTTTATTCCTAGCCGGCCTGCAAAGGGTACCAGGGACTCATCGACACATATATTTTGATCGGGGACATAGAGTTCTGCAAATTGTTGGGAAAATAAATTTATCAGTAGGTCGAAGTTTACATAACTTGTCATAATTTGGATGATTGTGGGGAAGGCACTCGGTGTTGTCGCTAAAGTGAAGAAAGCGCATTATCTTCTTGTATCGGGACATGGACATTTCGGCAGAATAAATAGCCATGTGGTGGATGGGTTGGGTGGACCAATAGGCATGTCCTTCATTTTTTTTTGTAATCCCCATGTTCAGGGTGAGGCCCATAATTTTTTTTAACTCCTCCAAATTGAGATCTCGCCACTCAAAGGGACGGGCATATGATTAGTGGGGGTTATTGGCAATATACTGCTGGGCATATAAATTTGTCTGGTCCACAACTAATTGCAGAAATGTGTCGGGAAAAAACAGATGAACAAAATCGATCTCTGAAAAATTTGGGGTGTTGGTCTGCACACCTGGCTGTGCTGTGAAAGGGGGAATAATTGGTGATGCCGAGTCGGAAGGCAGCCATGTTGGGTTGGCAAGACCATCTGGCATAAATGTAGAGGCCCTGGCTCTTGGGGGATGTGACACTCTAGTAGTTGGATTGGAATTTCCTATGCTGGTACTCAGGCGTGATGTGCCAGCACTGGTACTGGGTCTGGGCAATTGTTGGAGGGGCCCATCGCCGGCGGCAAAGCTGGTACTAGGCATTTGATCCCGGGGCCTAATGCTGACAGCAGCACTGGTACTGGGTTTTTGTTTGGAATTTGTTCTTGGGGCCTATTGCTGGTAGGAGCTCTGATACTGGTCCTGGGAATATAATCCTGGTTTTTAGAGGGCCTTGCCCTTTTAGGAGGGACCCATTCTTCCTCCGAATCATTTTCCGATTCACTATTCGGGTTAAATGCCGAATTCGGAATCAGAATCAGAATCGGAATTGGAATCTGATGAGAATTCCCCGTTGCTCTCATCGGTCATGGAGAGGATCTGGAACGCCTCCTCACTGGTGTATACTCTTTTGGCCATGACGCTGATGGCTGTGTGACAGGTGACGTTCACTGATGGGCTGTGCGATGGGTGGCAGGTGATGACGGTGTGACAGGCCACGGACTGTGACGGGTGCTGGTCACTGATGGCTGGCAGTCACTGATGGGTGATGGTCACTGATGGCTGGCGGTCACTGATGGGTGATGGTCACTGATGGCTGGCACTCACGATGGGTGGCGGTTGATGGCTGGATAATGTATTATACATGTAAAGAGTCAGTCCACCGAAAACTCATATTTTAGGTTGTTGTAGATGATGGTGACATTGTCTTATATACCCTAAAATCTTTGTTGAGGAGATATCTCTACTTAAGTTCCTGGAAGGCAGGTACATCCAAAACTCCCTGGTGGAAAAGTGTATTATCAAGAACTATGGCATGGGAGATTTATCTTTTAGTAAATCCAAGATATATGAGAAGCCAGCCCTGCCAGGCTTCAAGTATGACTTTGGTCAACTGTAGGTGTAAATTCCCATATTCAAAATTATCACCTATAATAAAAATTTCTGTATGTACATAGGCATATAGGGGCATGCTACAAAATACAGCATTCATGGGTCTCAGGTGTTGTATGCAGGCACCTGTACAAATGAATTAAAGAATACAACTGTATGCACATGTCCATAGTCCCCAGTCCACATACAGTGAGCAAGTGAGGGTATGTTTCTACATACAGTTGGACCATGGAGAACAAACCTAGCCACCCTCTAACAGGAAGGCAGGTTGACAGCAGGATGAGAGCAATTAAAGGTACTTTTTTTTTTTTTTTTCTCATTTGAAAGTTTATTGAAGAAATAGAGATATAAAACAAATGAAGCAAAACAACAATGTGTAAATCACATATGGTACAGAATTCGTCCTTAAGCATTGAATCAAAAAAAGGCAGGGATATACCAAGTTCTCCCGTGGGCTGGGGTCCATAGTGCTACAGTGTATGCAGAAAACAAAAATCAGGCCGAGTTTGTTGCCCAACCCGGCCCTATCCCACAGCCCATCTCTTAAAATTCACTATTTACACATTCAGGTTAGGAAAGAAATGAAAAAGAAACGTGAGGGGGGGAAGAGAGAGAAAGAGAGAAGGGAAGGTGGGGGGGGAATTTATGTAAGGGCGGGTGAAAAGGACGTCTCAGAACAGGGGACCACCCGCATCCCCAGGGTGAATGTTTAGTTCCCGTTGGTATCAGCAGGTCTAGTGGGGAAGTGGATAATTAGTGCATCAGATCTAGGTAATCTCGAGTGTATCTAAAGGCAAACCATGGAGACCAAGTTGCATGAAAACGGTCCACTTCCTCCTCAGCCTGAGCCCTAGTATCTTCCATCTCGCAGATGTACGCTACTTTTAGTAGCCAGTCTTTCGTGGTGGGGACTTGGGGTGATTTCCATAATATTGGTATTAGAGATTTGGCAGCATTCAAAAGGTGTCAGGTGAGTGAATTTTTATATTTCCTGAATGAGGAGTTTGAAATGTGCAGTAAGCAGCAAGCTGCATCAAGTGTAAGTTTGGTCTCCGTAATTTTGCGTATCAGCCTTATCACTCTGTCCCAGAACACGCTAATGCGGTCGCATTGCCACCAGATGTGAATTAAAGTTCCCCTATCCCCACCACAACGCCAGCACGCCTCTGAGGTCTGTGGGTACCATGTATGCAGTTTCGCCGGTGTTGCATACCAGTGCGTTAAAATTTTATATGCGGTTTCCTGCATCCTGGTACTCAAAGAACATTTATGGGCTAAGGTACAAGCTCGGCTCCATTGAGCATCTGTGATTGTCACTCCCAGGTCTTCCGACCACTTCTGTCTCAAACTGCCTGTGTCTGGAACCTTCCTATTGGTCAACCATTTGTAGGCTACCGAGGTCGTCCGTGGCACTCGATCTCCTTTCAAACACAATGCTTCTATCTCTGTGTGTTCCCTGGAAAAGTCTCTACTGCGGGTGCCCGTGGATACATAGTCCCTGACCTGGAAATATGTCCACCAGGACAGGGTGGGAATTTTGCCCACCTCCTTTAAGTTGGTCAAGTCCCTTATTTGTCGGTTAAGGAAACAGTGACCCGCCAAGAGCGGCTGTCCCCTCTCCCCAGAGCACAGGGAATGGTTACCCATACCCGGAGGGAAATCAGGATTCCCCCATAAAGGTGTCAAGGGGCTCAAAGGGGATGTGAACGCGTTGTTCGACTTCTGTTTCGTGAGTTGGTGTAGTATGCGCAGTGTGGTGCCCACTGTCGGGTGGTCCTTTGTTTTATTTGGTAGCCTAGCGAAAGGAAATCCAGGGGGAGAATCGCAGGGGAGTCGGGCTAAGCGCTTGTTCGATTAATATCCAGTCCTTGACCTCTGCATGGCAGTGCCAATCAACCACTCGTGCCACGTGGGAGGCTTGGTAATACCTACCATAGTCTGGGATGCCCATCCCCCCTTCCGACTTGCCCCTTGTTAAAAGTGAAAATCTAACGCGGGGAGGTTTATGCACCCAAATGAAGCGCATTTGGATAGTCTGAAGGGATTTAAAAAAACTTTGCGGTATCTTTATGGGCAAGGTGCGTAGTAAATATAGGATTTTTGGCAGGACGGTCATTTTGCATATGGCTGCCCTGCCAAACCAGGAGAAATACCCAGAGTGCCATTTAGTAAGGTCTTGTTCAATCAATTTAAGAAGCGGGGGGGAAATTTTTGGCAAAAAGCGAGGACAACCTAGGTGTTAACATCACTCCCAGGTACCTGATGGCGTGGGTCTCCCACTTAAAAGGGCTGTTAGCTCGCGCAGACTGTAGGACGGGCTCAGGAAGGGAAATATTCATCGCTTCCGATTTGGTATAATTAATTTTCATATTCGACAAAAACCCATAGGTGTTGAATTCTTTCATGAGAGCCGGAATGGAAATGTGCGGCCTGGTTATAAAAAACATGAGGTCGTCTGCAAAAGCAGCGACCTTGTATTCTTTCCCACCCACCTGGTAGCCACCAATATTCTCGTTGGCTATCACGCAACGGATGAAGGGCTCCAGAGTGAGAATAAACAGTAAGGGTGAGAGGGGACAGCCCTGTCTAGTGCCGTTGCGAATGTCTATTGCGTTCGAGAGAGTACCGTTGATTTTCAACTGTGCCGACGGGTTTTGGTAAAGAGACGTTATCCAAGACATCATCTCGGAGCCCAGTCCCACCTGCCTGCACGTCTCGAACATGAAGTCCCACGCCACCCGATCTAAGGCCTTCTCCGCGTCTGTGGACAGGAGAAGGCCCTCGATCTTGAGCTCCCCGGAGGCGTGGACCAAATTCAATACTTTCGTGACATTGTCTCTCGCCTCCCTCCCCGGCATGAAGCCCGCCTGGTCCGGGCCTATCAGGTCATGTAATAGGGGCTTTAACCTGTTAGAGATGATTTTAGCAAGTATTTTAGCGTCAATGTTTAGGAGGGATATCGGTCTGTAGCTGGCGCAATGTAGGGGGTCCTTCCCCGGTTTGGGCAAAACAGTGATGTGGGCTGACAGAAATTCCGAGGGGACCTGGCGCGGCTTCGAAAGGGAATTCAAGGCTGTCCTAAGGTGCGTTCCTAGTTTGTCTAAAAAGGTCTTATAATATATGGTCGTAAGCCCGTCGGGGCCTGGGCTCTTGCCCAGTTTAAGGTCCTTGACTGCAAGCTGAAGTTCTAGGGAGGTGATGGGAAGGTTTAAGGATTCGCTAATTTCTGCTTGGAGCGACGGGATTCCCGAGCGCCTAATGCAGTCCCTAATTGCTTGTATTCTGTCTCCCTGCACATCCTGAGGCCTATGTTGGGGTGGGAGGTTGTAGAGGCTGGAGTAAAACTTCTGGAAGTGACGGGCTATGTCTTCACTGGTCCTATCTATAAGACCCCCAGCATTGCGAATGCCCGCTACGGTAGTGCCCAGCCGTGGCCCCCTCAGCGCTCTAGCGAGGAAACGCCCCGTTTTGTCCCCTTGCTCGTAATACAGTTTGCGTCTGAAGTAGAGAATACGTCTAGTCTGAGAGTCTAAGATCAGTTTAAGAGCCTTCCTTGCATCTAAAAGGGCAGTTGCCGTCTGCATAGACAGTGTAAAGTTTCTAGGCGTTTGATTGTCTGTGTTAAATTCAGTACTTCTTTAGCCCGTTCCCTCTTCCGTCGGGCACCCAGCTTAATGAACTCCCCCCTCATATAGCACTTGTGGGCTTCCCAGATCATCAAGGGGTCCATCCCCGGCGTTACATTATGACTAAAGAACTCAGTCAACTTATCATGAAGCCCAGGCAGCAACGCCGGGTCCGATATGAGGGAGGAGTTCAGTCGCCACACACCTCTGCCTCTAGTTGTGTCCGTCCACTCTAGGCATGAGGAAATGGGGGCATGGTCTGAAATGGTCTGGATGCCTATACAAGCCTCCTTTACGAGGTGGAGGTCTCTCCTGGACACAAACAAGTAGTCAATTCTGGAATGTTGGTTGTGGGGTATGGAATAAAATGAATAATCTCTGTCGTCTGGGTGAAGGAAGCGCCATGTATCCACCAGGTCCAGGGAGTACAAAAGTGTTTTAATTTTTTTGAGTATTTTAAAGGTTATATAGGTTTTCCCAGTGGAAGTATCAACTAGGGGGTTGAGAGGGATGTTAAAATCGCCGCCGAGAATGAGTCGGCCGACCCCAAATCCCTCCAACTCCCTCACCACTTTTTGACAAAAAGTCAGATGGCCTGAGTTAGGGAAATAGACATTAGCCAGTGTGGTAGGCACTCCCATACAGTCGCCCTTTATAAAAATAAACCTACCCCCGGGATCTACCAGTTTGCCTGTGACTTCGAAAGAGGCTTCTCTACTAAGAAGGATGGACACTCCCTTGGACTTTGAGGCGTCATTTGTGGCATGGTGGGCTTCCGTAAAGAGGGAGTCTGTCAATTTGGGGACCTGGTTGGTCTTAAAGTGGGTTTCCTGTAAGAAAACTATCTTGGGCCTACCTTTTCTCAGTTCCCTCAGGAGGACAGAGCGCTTCTCAGGAATGTTCAGTCCCTTGACATTGTGAGACACTACTGTGGGCGATCTTCCAAGCCCCGAATAGGCCATTGCTTGTACCTAGGAGTATGCGTGAGAGTGACAATCACCGGAGCTGTTGAGAGGAAGGGACAATTTAGGTACGAAAGTGGACCCCAGTTGGCTACCCCGCCCGAGACGTCAGCAGGTAACAAGAGTGGGGAAAATGGAAGGGGGGGGAGGGGACAAAAAGGTAGGATGCAGAGAAGGTGTGAAAAGAGAAGCAGACAGATAGGGTAGATATAGCAGGAGTGGAAAAATCTCACTTATCCGGGCAATCACTGTCCGGATAAAACTAAGTAGTGTTCCGACGCCGGTTAGGGCGGTCAGCCCACTTCAGGGGAACGTGGGAGGTCTGCGGGCAGAGATCGGGTCTGCAGCCCAGTCCTCTTCAAGCAGGGAGGGTAGAGGCAACCAGTCAACCAAAAAAGAAAAAAAATGAAAAAATGAACTATCTGAGTAATGGGTCAGCCTCAACCCTGCCTATGTGAGTAGCAAATAAGATCTAAATGTGAGTCATACATCGCCAAACGGAATCTGTGGCAAGAAGCATTCAAAACTATATGAGCAAGCAACATAGCAAACAGAAAATTCCTCCCGCCTTCGTCATTCAACATTTAACAGAAAATAGCTAACAAGGACGCTCAAGCCAGGGGCAGCAAACATGTCCCCGACTCGAGCACCCCCCCCCCCTCCACACACCCATATGAATACAAAAATTATCCCAAGCAGTATGCTAGTCAAGGTCCATCATTTACCTTCCCCATCATCTCCCCTCCCCAGCGAGGTCTCAGCAATCCCCCCCCCACCCCGGATCCAGAGCCCATCAGTCCCATGGCTAGGAGAATAGAGAATGTTGAGCAATCAAAAAGAGCAGATAATTCCTAGTGTTCTTCCTCCATGCCGGAAAAGGGAGGGCCCGGTGGAGATGGAAGTGTGTGATGGCACAGGAGACCCCAACAGATGGGTCTCTAAGGAACAACAGAGTGCATTTCGCTAGGGGAGCCATTGGTTGTAAAAAAAAAAAAAATGGTGGGGCCAGACTATATCATGGTCATCTCCACGATGAATGGGGGGGTCAAAATTCCTTTTCGGAGCTGGAAAAAAGGGCTGTAGGAGGCGTCCTGCAAACAGGGGGGGACCCGGGAGGGCCCAGGAGAGGGGCAGAAGGGCCAGAGATCAAATCTATGAAGGGGGGGAGGAACAGGCCATAAACAGTGTCTCCAGGAGGGGTCAATAGAGCCAAGGGCCCCATATGTCAATGTGGATTAGGGTGAAGTTAAAAGTGCAGAGTATAGAGCGCAGGACAGAGCATTCGCTAAGGTAGCTGGGTGTCAGTTCTCCTGCAGGCTTCGGGATGCGTGGGCCCTGCTGTGCGGTGTTTCAAGTCCCGAGCCGTCCCTCCATCCCTGTTTCTGCCGTTTAGAGGAGTGCTTATCCGGCGTGATTGGGGGGGAGTGCAGCGGGCTCCTATCTCCCCGTGCGGGGATAAATTCCTGGTACCACTCAGGGAGAGCAATGCGGTCAAGCTGTAGTGAATCGCAGAAATCTGGAAGATCTTCAGGGGTGCGGAGCACATGTTGTTTTCCATTGTGAGTCACTAGGAGTGCAAAGGGGAAGCGCCAGGTGTAACGGATGTCCTTAGCCCTCAGAGCCTCCAGGAGAGGTCGCAGGGCCCTGCGATTCCGCATTGTAATTTGGGACAAGTCCTGAAACAATTTAATGTGTTCCCCATTAAAAACTATGTGATCGTTTCTGCGTGCTTTAGCCATGATCTCTTCTTTAAGAGCAAAGTTGTGCAGACAGCAGATAATGTCCCGTGGGGGGAGGGTGTCTGGGCCTCTGGCTCTCAGGGCCCTGTGTGCCCTGACGAAATCTATGGCGGAGTCTTCTGGTCTCTCTAAGAGGCTGTTAAAAACCCGCTGGAGTGCAGGGACTATCTGGTCCGCCCCCACCGATTCGGGGACCCCCCGGACCCTGATGTTATTCCTCCTTCCCCTGTTGTCAAGGTCCTCCAAATGTCTGTTAATCTCTATGAAGTGCATTGCATGGGTGGATGCCACACCGTCTAATCTCTGAATGGCATGGTCCCTGCGTCTGCCCGCTGTCTCTGCTGCGGCCATCTTCTCTGTGAGAGCTAACAAGTTCGTTTTCAGGTCGGTTATAGCAGCAGAGAAGGAGGCCTTGATGTCCGCTGCAAAGCCGGACATATCTGCGTAGGTGAGGGGATGGTCAGGTCCGGTGTGTCTCCTACCTCCTTCCTCCGACGCAGACTGTGAGTCCTCACTGAACTCTTCGTCCCGCTGGGTCGGCGCCATCTTGGCTCCCGCCTGGCTTCTCCGCGTCTCGGCCTGGGACTTAAAGATGTCCGAAATATTCCTCTCCCTGGAGGTGGCTGCGTGTCGGCGGGGTCTGCTGTGCTGTGCTGAGCGGTTCTGCTTGCTCATCGTCAGGCGGTTGGCGGCGATGTAGCTCGCTGAGGCAGGGTGTCTGGCGGAGCTCCTTCACTATGCTGCCATCTCTCCCGCGCGCCAAGCCACGCCCCCTAAAGGTACTTTTTGAGTTAAGAATATTTACTTGAATCATTTTTTTAAACAGAGTTTAGCATCACTTTCACCTCCATTTTGGGCTATGCTGTACAAAGCCCAGTGGTATCGTCACTCCCTACCCTATTGCATCTTGTGGTCTGGGAAGCAGAGTAGTTTGAATTGGCTGTCTAACACAACACAGTGCACCTCAACACACAAAAACAAGAGGGTTGCAACATTATTTTTGAGCAGCTGACCCAGAACAAGTTTGGAGATCAGTGGTCTGTTTTTTTTTTCTGGCTTAAAATAAACATACCTGTTTCAGGGCAGTGAGTCAGAAAGTTGTGATGCCAAAGACTGATAAGCCTCATACACGCAATCAGATTTTCGGCCAACTGTTCGTACGTTTTTTGTTGCATGCTTGTCTCATGTCTAAAGTGAAGAGGTTACTCACCATATGAAAATTCTCATATGACAGAATACAACTTCCGAAGTGACATCATGTGTTAAATAGTTTTGTATATATTCTTTAGTTTCTGAGCATGCATAATCTTGCTCTTAAAATTTTTTGTGCGAAAACTAGTAATTAAACTAAAATCGGACGTTGAGTTCACGCACGTCAAAAATTTTATAGTCTGCATATCCACCTTTTATCTGCCGAAAAGTCGGCTGTCTAAAGCATTTTTTCTGCGTTTTTCCTGCATCTTTTTTTTTTTTGCTGCTTTCCTGCTGTTTTTCTGGTTGCTGATAGTCTTCCTACAGTTTTCCTGCTGTTTTTCTGTCACTTTTCTGGAGATTTAGATACCCGTAGGGGTTCTACTAAATATTATTTGCATGTTCATGTGGTTAAATATCGGTGTTCTTTGATGTAGTCTTCACTAATTAATAAAGGTTTTCTAACTATTTACTAGACATCATCACACCGCCACTTTGCATTTGTATTTGTGCCCTTATTCTTTAGTGGCACCCAGTGAACTGAAGGTGCTTCATATAAACATGGTAGGTTCCAACATGTTTTGGTCGATTTTTAGATATTATTTCTAAACACGGTTTTACTATTAAAGGTCACTTAGCAACAATTTGCAAATGTACTTTTGTTTATAAATGGATCTAGTTTTTCTTGTTACAATTTCATGTTTTCATGTGTTTCCCCCATATTATACATGGTGATGGTTTACTATGTCTTTATTATCATGTTTTTGCTTTTTTGACTATTTCAAAATATTGTATTTTCTAATATATGCATATCTTTTGATATGTACATGTATATATAGTAATCCCCTTTTCCTTTTTTTGTTTATGTTAACCATCTCGTTTTGTGGTCTATTTCCATGTTTTATCAGGGGCTTCGCATGTATGTATTTTTTTGGCCACATGTGTTTGAAATTTAAAATCATTAAATCATTGACTGCATCATGTGACATGTTTGAATATGGTATATATTTGTCAAACAATATGTGGTCATTTAGCTATGACTACGCAACAACGATGTTGTAAAATGTGTCAGTGTTTGTCCTGCTTCTGTTGTCACATGAACGTTGACTATTCATTACAATAAATGCTTAAATAAAGTGCGGCTGTCCAGAATCTATTTTTCAATATTGCTTGTGCTGAGCCTACACCTGGATTACACTTTGAGGAGGGCGTTTTCTTCAGTACACCCCCTGGAGCCGTTCACCCTTTTGTTTGGCTGTTAAAAAGCACCATACTAACGATCCGAAAATCAGCAGGTCGTTTGTCGTATGAAATTTCACTTTGGATTTTCGTATCGTGTGTACGGCCTTTAGTCAGAATAGGCTCTCCAGTAGAACTAGCCTATGTATTACAGTGTTTCAGCATATGTTACCTTTAAAGGGGTTGTAAACCCTTGTGTTTTTTCACTTCAATGCATCCTATGCATTGAGGTTAAAAAACTTCTGGCAGTAACTGCCCCCCCCCCCCCCTGTTTTACTTACCTTATTCCTTCGGCGGAGACACGCTTTCCCTCTCTGCACAAGGTCCCAGCTCTTTATTGGATACATTGATAGCAGCGCAACCATTGGCTCCCACTGCTGTCAATCAAATCCAATGACGCAGGGGGTGGGGCTGAGTCCGGCATTCATATCTATGGACGCAAATGCTGGACCCGGGAGCACGCGCGCATGGTAACTCCCTGGATGAGCGCTTCTCCTGGGGGTTATCTGATGTGGGGAGGAGCCGTGAGAGCCGCTGAGGGACCCCAGAAGAGGAGGATCTGGGCAACTCTGTGCAAAACGAGCTGCACAGTGGAGGTAAGTATGATATGTTTGTTAATTTAAAAATAATAAAACACAAAGCCTTACAATCACTTTAAGTGCTAATATCGACCTATCTCTTTGGACAAGGATCTCTGCAAACCTTCCAGTGTTTAAATTAATTTGAAATAAATCAATTTTTAAATGAAAACAAATTTCCCCTAAATTCCCCGACGCAGCTACATCTGCTCATTATGGTAATGTTGAAAGCACCAGCTATCTTCTAATGACAATTAGCAACTAGCAGGAGGTTCCGTGCAACATGATGGAATAGATTGCATAGACTATTTTTCCTTCCCTCTCAGGGACAAAAAGCCTTTCCTATCCACCAATTACATTTTTTTGGACTGGGAGGCAGTTTTAATCTAATTGCACAAGGAAATGTTATGTATATTCTTGGGCATTTTATATTGGATATCTGTAAATACAATCATTTCACCATGTTTCATCATTAAGATGAAATCTCCTGCTCACAAACAAAGCAGCTATTTGTGTCCCACCTGGTGGATGTATGCATCATCGTCACAACAAAATAGTAAGAACCGGGAATCAACTCCCTGGAGTAATGTGAGAAGTAGTCATTGTACGACAAGTTCACGCTGAGGAAAAATACAGCCAGGTGTTTGTCAGTGGAAGCAACTGGAAGGCAAACACAGGAGTCTGTGTTTTTATAACCATTGTTGAAGACCATTGAACTTACAAAGGTGTGTGAACTTCAAATGATAGTCAAAGCTGTTTCAGACATTGCTGCTCTCAGATGAAGATTGGTTACCGTAAGAATGTAATGGAAGTTTTTTTTCCATGTTTATATGAAAGAAAAAAAAATACTTTTGAAATATACCTGTTGGAGGATGGTTCTAATAAGATAATATATTTGTTTTTGTTTACAATCTTAACTACCTTAGTACCAGCCTGTAATACCTGGGCATTTTATAGTTTTAAGTGCTGTCGTAGTTGCACTGACAATTACCCACGTGCATTTTATAAAAAATATTTTAGACAAATGTAGATTTCTTTAATTAGTATTTATTATTAAACACTTGCTTTTTTTATTTTATTTTTTATTTTATTTTTACAAGTCTTAAAAATATAAAAAAAAGTAAAAAAAAAAAAAATTCACTTGCTCTCTGTTAAAATAAAAGTGACAGGACAGTACGAACACCAACAAAATTACTTTTTTTTTTTTAAAGTGGACCCCCCCCCCCCAGTTGATCTAATTTTTTGCCAGAGTTTTTGGAAATGAAGAAACATGCTGGTACTGACCTGGTTAATTGTTAATGGTGCACTAGATATAGCACCTACAGGTCATACACAGAGGAAGGAGGAGGAGGTAAAGAAGTTAATGTACAGGCCACATATGGTGAGGGTAGGAAAATGAAGGGGTTGTGTTTGGTAAGATACAGGGAGGCTTAATATACAGGTCACCGAAGAGACAGTGTGGAGATCCGATGTATAGGATGGTGAAAGGGTTAAAAAGGTACTGAATCTGCAGCTGATCTTTGCTGTAATATGAATGACTTATGAAAATCCCATACCATACAAAAGAAGATACAAGAGTTTAAAGGTACCAGGATGACTCATTCATTCATTAGTTCCTTTTTTCACTCTTCCTCCACTGTAAGAATAAGGGGAGGGCACACAACTGTAAACACTACACTGTAATCCCTGTGTTTAGTCTATCTATGACCAGTCGGTAGACATGTGCATTCCTTTTTCGTCCAAATGCATTTTCGTCCGAATTTCAGGTATTTTCGTTTTCGTTTTGACAAACGATAACAAAAGCGCAGAATCCGAAAAATGAAAGATCCGACATAAATAAATGCTTTATTTTCGTTTTTGTTGTTACAACATAGAATAGGAGATTGAACGTGACTCTGACAATAACAATCTGTGTCTATTGAACTTGTGGTCGAATGTGCCTAACCTTACCTCTATTAGTCCAAGATTATATAGAGAAAAGATTAGACAGAGAAAAAAGATTTGGCAAGAGAGAAAATAAAAATAATGATGATGATGAATGTTATTGGCTGATTGTAACCAAAGAGGAGGAGCAATAAAATAGCTAGAACTAAGTAGACACATACAGCCAACTTACTTTCACTTACGATTGCTAGAAGAAAGAGAGACACACACTGAATCATTTTAGAAGACAGTCAATCTTAGCTGGCCCATTTGAATTGTCACTTGTCAGAGAACCCAAATTATTAAGCATAAGCACAGCAGCAGAACAATAGTAAAGCAAGCTACTGTTCAACTTAGCTTTTTCCCAATAATCTGCTGCTGTTGTGTTAGTGTGAGAACCTTATAGTGATACTAGTGTTGCTGCTAGTGTTGTTGTGATTGCCTCAGAGGCTGCCTGTGTTGTGGGGGGGGATTTATTATTCTAGAATCTTGTTACTTGTCTGATCAGTGATCGCTATCACCAGCCCACCGGTTTCTGTTTGAACGAGTATATAATATATATACAGAAACACTTGTAGATGCCCCAGGAACGTCCTCCAATGCCTCCATATCGCTCTCACAATGGGTTGCCACCATATTCGTTATTATCAGTCACTCATTATCTGACACCTGACACTGTGAGACTTAGACCATTCATTCAACATGAACGACGGAGATTCGACAAAGCAACGAAAAACACACACGTTTATAATAATATTCTACGGAGCATCGAAACTGTATGGCGCTGCAATCGTACATTTCCGGAGTCAAATGCTCCGCCTATAGGCTATATAGATTTTGGAGCTCCGTCGAATCTTCTTTTTACATGCGACAGACACCATAAGCCTTCAAAGACAGATTCGACCGTAATTCATGTGGATTTTCAGACGAATGCAATTTTTGAACGAAAAACAAAATAAATAAAAACGAATTTCGGAAGTAACTAAATAAATTTATTTTTCGAACGAAAACGAAATTCCGAAACGAAATATTTCACTTTGCACATGTCTACCAGTCGGTAAAGCACCATACAATGCAGTGATCCCAAGGTACAGAACCACTAGAATCAGCTCTGTACACACTGTCTTTGACTCAAACCATCCAAGGACAGCTTGGTTCACAGGCATTCATGGGTGCACTTAATGGGTGCACAATGCTTGCACAAATTTCTGCAGTGGCATTGATAAACAGCACTGCAGAAAAAAAACATGCATGACTTTTCCATGTTTAGACTTGTGGTGGTAGGCTGGTCTTTAATTTATTACAGGTATAGCGTTGTCATTTTACGCAGCGCTTCACATATATATTGTAGATTCACATCAGTCCCTGCACTCAAGGAGCTTACAATCTAAGGTCCCTAACTCACATTCATATATGCAAATAATAGGGCCAACTTAGACAGCAACCAGCAACCGGAGTACCTGGAGGAAACCCATGCAGGCACAGGGAGAACACGCAAACGCTGTGCAGGTAGTGTTGTCGTTTGGGTTCGAACCAACAACCCTAGTGCTGCTAGGCAGAATTAAAGAAAATATGTAATTCACTTTCTTTATTATAAACTAAAATATAAACGTGTTATTTCTTAGTTTGGTAACTATAAAATTGCAGCTGAAAATTATGCATTTTTTTACACTGTCAGCAGGTGCAGCTCTATGCTCCTTTTCATAAGCTGTACAATTTTGTGTAAAATGTTGAGTGTTGTAAAAAGCCTAATAATTGCAGAGATGAATAGTGGAAGAATAATGTGTCAAATTAATTTGTCTAAGGCACCACAGTGGTGTCTCTAAAGCTAACCTATAATGCTGAAATATGAAATATTAAAAAAAAAAAAAAAAAAAAAAAAAAAAATATATATATATATATATATATATATATATATATATATAAACATAGGGAGGAGCCCACGGTTTAAGTTGAACTTACGGGTGTTCTCTTGTTCTAAAACAAATGGAACATATGGGGCGTTCGTGGAAATGGCCCATAATGCACTGCGAGATCGCTGTATGATGACTATACACTATATAAGGCTGCTTATGCTTACAGAGCGGCCGTGTGTAGTGTTCTTGATGTGGACAGAGAGATAGCTTAAGCAGGGGTTATTCAGTTAGCGGCAGTGTATTTGATATATATATATATATATATATATATATATATATATATATATATATATATATATATATATACAGTTTTATATATATATATGTATATGTAGCAGAGCTTCCCAGAGAGCTGGGAAAAAGCCCTTTTAGAGGTTTATACATCTCCCAGGCTCCTATCATATATGTTCAGGGATCTCTGATCCATGGTCCAGTTCAAGTCTTGGTCCTCTTCACCAGGCCAATTTAAGCTCACCTGAGCAGACAGCCTTTGCTCTCTGCCTGGGAAACACAGACAACGCTGGTCTGTGAAGAGCAAAAAGTTGATGTGGAAGCTGACAAGCTGTAGGCTTGCTCAGACTGGTATATAAATTTGGATAACACAAATAAACACAGCACTGTTTGTCACTACCTCACCGGATTTGGTATCTGTGCCTGAAAGACTGCTCATACCAGGGAGCTTTGTACCTGCTACCTGTCCCCCAGGTTACAATATATATATACTCTGTATTCAGTGTAGCCTATATCTACAGTGCATTCCATGCTGTGCAGTTGGTAATACAGTGCAGGCGGTGTACACAGTATCTAATACAGTGTGTACAGTTTCTAATACACTTGTAGTGGTGTATACAGTATATAATATATATATATATATATATATATATATATATATATATATATATATATACTCTGCATTCAGTGTAGCCTATAGCTACAGTGCATTCCACGGTGTACTGTTTCTAATACACTTCAGGCAGTGTACTTAGTATCTAATACAGTCTGTACGGTTTCTACTACACTTCAGGCGGTGTACACAGTATCTAATAAAGTGTAGTGTGGTGTTGAAAAACAAAACATCAAAACATGCATCATGTCCGGAAGACCACCAAGGAGAGGCAGATGCTCACAGGCCACTAAAAGAGGGCAAGCAGCCTCTGTGTCTACAGTCATCAGGGGTGGTTGTGGACATGGTGCATCCTCTGCAGGTGGCCATGGGGCATGCTTGTCCTTTTTTGCTGCTGCTGGCTGTGTTATCGAGCCACAACATGACAAGTAGTTGGTGGAGTGGATAACAAAGCCTTCCTCATCCTCCTCATCCTCTATCACCCAGGCTCAGAGTGGTTTGCCTTCCAATGCAGCTGCCAAAGCGGCCTATTCCACCGGCTCCTTGTCCACAGTCACTCCTTCCATAGCCCCATCATCATGCATGGAGGAGTCCCCAGAATTATTCGACCACAGTGTCGGCTGTATGCTGCTGGAGGATGCGCAATGATTTGAAGGCTCTGATGTTGGTTCCCAGGTTGAGAAAGGGAGTAACGTGAGCCTAGAGAGAGGGGGTGTAAAATGGACCCTCGCGCCACTATGTGCTAGACGTGAAATAGATCTACGTGCATAACAAAGTATAATGTAACAATCTGTGGAATAACAAAAGTGCAAGTGCTACTAAATAAAACAGAAAATGCAGCGGGACAAAATAGTAAACACAAACTATCACTTGAATAATTAAAAAAGAGTCCTGCGCAAATAATTTGCGCAGGACTCTTTTTTAATTATATAGAGAGAGGGGGTGCCACAGAAGGACAAGAAACTGGCAGTCATGTTTCCCCCAGGGCCTGTTCCTATGCCTAACAAGAGTATATGTGAGGGGTTACAGTGTTGTTGCACCACTACAACCACCACCCAACACCCAATTGTTCTGTCCTTGTTTAACAGGGGTCGATAATTACAACTTTCGATATAATATTTTACAGCAGGGCCCATTGAGGCACCCAGCACGAGTATCCGTGAGGGGTTACAGTGTTGTGGCACGACCAGCACCACCACTCAAGGCCCAATTTTTCTGCCCCTGCTTAACAGAGGCATGTGATTACAACTTTTGATATAGTATTTCACAGCAGGACCCGTTCCAGCGCCCAACACTGTGAGGCCTTGCAGTGTTGTGGCACAACCACCACACAAGGTCCAGTTTTTCTGCCCCTGTTTAACTGGGGCATGTAATTAGAATTCTTGATATAATATTTAACAGCAGGGCCCATTCCTGTGCCCAACAAGAGTAACTGTGAGGGCTTACAGTGTTCTGATACCACCAACACCTAAGGCCCAATTTTATGCAGCGTATATAGGGCAGGTCATATAGTGTATATATACTGCTGTTCAGAGTATATAGTGCCTGGGAGCCCCCCACGCCATTTTTTTTTAAATTTGGGTGCGGGGTTCCCCTTAATATCCATACTAGACCTGGAGGCCCTGGTATGGATTTTGGGGGGGACATTCACGTCATTTCTTTTGATATTTTTATCTATATTCCTGGGATCCGACAATTCATTACGGGCAGTTTTAAATTTTTTCCTTTAGAAATGTAATTTTGCTGTGGCACTGTTATAAACATAGGAAAGATGCGCTACTTTACAGGTCATACAAAGGACACCCCTTAGGCACGATATTTAAAGGAATATTTAATTTTTATTGTTTCACTTTAAGCATTATTACAATCAATGCTCCCGCAGCTCCGGTAGCACATCTTTTCCAAAACGTCACTTCCACCCATTGCTCTTAAAGGGCCATTTTTTTTTAGTATTTTTTTAAATGATAAAATTTTTTTTTTTTGCATTTTAGTGTAAAAATTAGATCTGAGGTCTTTTTGACATTCCTTGTAATAGGAATAAAAGTGACACAATTAAAACAAAAAAAAACTGTATAAAAATAAAAGGTAAAATAAATAAGATTTTTTTTTTCTTAAACGCCCCCCGTCCTGATGAGCTTACGCGCATACGCGATTAGCACCCGCATATGAAAACGGTGTTCAAACCACACATTTGTGGCAATGCTGGCAGCACTAATATGAAATGTAGAGAAAAAGCAATAATTTCGTTACAGAGGAGGTCTAGCTCCTCTGTAACTCAAAACATGTAACCTGTAAAAAAAAATTTTAAGGGTAAAAATTTGTCGCCATTCCAGGAGTGGGTGCAATTTTGAAGTGTGACATGTTGGGTGTCAGTTTTTTCGGCGTAACATTATCTTTCATATAATATAAAAAAAATTGGTATAACTTTACAGTGTATTTTTTCCAAAAGAAGTGCGCTTGTAAGTACCGCTGTGCAAATACGATGTGACAGAAAGTATTTTAACGACCACTATTTTAATCTCTATGGTGTCAGAAAAAAAATGTATAATGTTTGGGGGTTTTCAGTAATTTTCTAGCAAAAAAAATCCTGTTTTTAAATTGTAAACAATAAATCTCAGAAAGAGGTTTTGTCATGTTACAACCAAAAATGTAAATGTATTTTATTGGGATTTTATGTGATAGACCAACACAAAGTGGCACATAATTGTGAAGTGGAAAGAAAATGATAAATGGTTTTCAACATTTTTTACATATAAATATCTGAAAAGTGTGACGTGCATTTGTATTCAGCCCCCTTTATTCAATACTTTGTAGAACCACCTTTTTGCACATCTAGAGAGTGAATTTTTTGCCCATTCTTTCCAAAATAGCTCAAGCTCTGTTAGATTTAATAGAGAGTGTCTGTGAACAGGAATTTTCAAGTCTTGCCACATATTCTTAATTGGATTTAGATCTGGACTTTGTCTGGGCGATTCTAACACATGAATATGCTTTGATCTAAACCATTCCATTGTAGGTCTGGCTGTATGTTTAGGGTCATTGTCCTGTTGGAAGGTGAACCTCTGCCCCAGTCTCAATTATTTTGCAGACTCTAATGCGGCATACACACGACCGGTTTTCCGTCAGAATAAACTCTGATGGTCTTTCAGATGGAGTTCCGCTGAAACGGACTTGCCTACACACGATCACACCAAAGTCCATTCGTTTAGAACGCTATGACGTATGATGGGACTAGAAAAAGGAAGTTCAATAGCCAGTATCCAATAGCTGCTTGCGTCGTTTTTGGTCTGTCGGAATAGCATACAGACTAATGGTTTTCCCGATAGGAATTGATCCCGTTGGGTAGATTTAAAACATGTAGAGAGCCAGAATGGTCCTCCATGGAAAGAAATGGTGTTTAGGAACCTACCACTGAGGTACCGAACATTCCACAAATTCACGAAAGGGGGCAGAGTCTACCATCTGAAAAGGCAGCAGTTGCAGTGTTACCAATTTGGCCAAGCTAGCATTCAGAAGCTGAGTATATGGATGGCTGGGACCAAATTTCTTTAGCAACTGGGGTAGGGACATTTGCCTGCTAAAATCCGATGTTGGTGTACTGCTACCAGATTGGCCGCACGTACTTCAGACACCTATTTCTATACCTTCATTCCTCTCAGTGCAGGTTTCTGATGGCGAGCAACGAGAGGTCCGCCGTGTTCTTTGATGTGGGTCTTTTAAGTGCTGTTACCAATGGACTGCATGGGAGGTTGTCATATGTCTGATCAAACATGTGGTGCCCAAGCGGCTGCTGTTTTGGCCATGCTTGATACGCTTCAGACATATGTTGCAAACAGCAATGGTGTGATATGCTGCACATGTGTCCAATAAGGTCCACACCAAAGAACTTTTCAAAATATGTGGGGAGTCAGCAGCCCCCTGCACCTGCTTAGCTCTGCGGTGTGATGCAATAGGGTGCTCTTAAGCTGCCCCCTGGAGGGCATCCTGCCTTGTTGGAGATGTGCCTCCTCCTCTCTTCTACCAGGCACCCAAGTAAAGTCAGTGACCTCATCATCCCCTCCCTCCTCATCACTGGAGAAAACTTGGCAGTATGCTGCAGCTCGGGGAACATGGCTGCCAGTTTCTTGGCCTTCTAGGGCACTCACTCTCTCTAGCCTCAACCTGGGTACCATCATCGGAGCCTTCAAATTGCTGTGCATCCTCCTGCAGCATGTACCTGACACTGTGGTTGAATAATCCTGGGGACTCCTCCATGCATGATGATGGGGCTAGGGAAGGAGTGACTGTTGACATGGAGCCAATGGAATAGGCCGCTTTGGCAGCTGCATTGGCAGGCAAACTACTCTGAGCCTGGGTGACAGAGGATGAGGAGGATGAGGAGGGCTTTGTTATCCATTCCACCAACTCTTCTACATGTTGTGGCTCAATAACACGGCCAGCTGCAAAAAAAAAAGACAAGTGTGCCCCACGGTCATGTGCTGAGGATGCACCGTGTCCACGACCAGCACTGTTGACTGTAGACACAGAGCCTGCTTGTCTTCTTTTAGTGGCCTGTGAGCGTCTACCTCTCCTTGGTGGCCTTCAGACATGCTGTAAATTTTGTTTAGCAAAACCATACTACACTGTATTGTGTACTGTGTGCACCACCAGAAAAGTAGTAGCAAGTGTACTAGGGGTGCACAGTACTGTGTACACCAACAGAAGTGTAATAACAACTATGGGTGCATTGTATGTATTGTGTACACCACTAGCAAAGTAGTAGAAACTGCACTAGGGGTGCACAGTACTGTGCACACCAACAGAAGTGTAATAACAACTATGGGTGTACTGTATGTATTGTGTACTGTGTACACTACCAGAAAAGTAGTAGCAACTGCACTAGGGGTGCACGGTACTGTGTGCACCAACAGAAGTTTAACAAAAACCATGGGTGCACTGTGTGTATTGTGTACTGTGTACGCCACCAGAAAATTAGTAGCAACTGCACTATGGATGCATGGTACTGTGTACACCGACAGAAGTGTAATAACAACTATGGATGCACTGTATGTATTGTGTACACCACCAGAAAAGTAGTAGCAAGTGCACTAGGGGTGCATGGTACTGTGTACACTAACAGAAGTGTAATAACATGTCAACAGTTACTCCTTCCCTAGCCCCATCATCATGCATGGATGAGTCCCCTGAACTTTTCGACCACACCACCTGAAGTATATTAGAAAAAGCACACCAGGAACGGCCTGCAGTCAGATATAGCTCAACTGTATGCAGTGGATATATATATATATATATACAAAACTGTCTGTGTGTATATATAGATATATATATAGAAAAAATACACTGCAGCTAACTGAATAATCTGCCTGCCAGAAATATATTACAAAAAGTACACCAGGAATGGCTTGCAGTCAGATATAGCTAAACTGTATCTTCAGCAGGAACAGGGAAGCTGGTCAGAGTTGCTGGGAAGATGGATGGAGCAAAATAGAGGGCAATCTTAGAAGCACCTGCAGCTATACACAACCAGCTATCAGGAGCTAACAGGAGATTTTTGCTGCTGGGATTCGCAGTGTGACTAAACCCCAATGTGAATGGGGTCAAATTGAAAAATACCACTTCCGTTAAAGCGGAGTTCCACCCATTTAAAATTCAGCAGCTACAAAAAGTGTAGCTGATGACTTTTAATAATCAGACACTCATCTGTCCCACGGTCCTGCGTTGTGGGTATACAAAACCCCGCTCCTGTCCCCCTCCTCTTCACGGCGCCGGCATTCTAACTGTGCGCGCCTGGCTGTGGCTTCACAGCTGGGCGCGCACTGTGCATGCAAAAGCCACGCTGCATGTTGAGTTTGGCCGGCACCCTTCTGGGTACTGTGACTTATCCCAGAAAATTGGAGGGAGGGAGGGAGGGGGGAGAGGTGATCTTCCTTCTGGCGCTGCGGCGCCAGGGAGCAAGTGGGAGCTGGGTGCCTGTAAAAACTGGGTACTCGCTCCTCCCCCAAAAAATGACATGCCAAATGTGGCATGTCAGGGGGCACCAACACTTAAAGCGGAAGTTTCCATTTTTTGGTAGAACTCTGCTTTAACAGGATTAACCTGTAATAAAGCTATAATACAGGAGGAAAACAAACATTTCTGTGCTAATTCTTTTTTTTTTCTTTTGCCCATAGCTCCTAAGGTCCAAATTTAGCCAAAACATTTTTTAGTGTCTGTATTCTTCCTAATCCATTGATAACTGAGTGAAAACTCTTAAATTACACATGGGCTGAATATTGGGTGGTACTGAGCCAGCCAACATCTGGCCCATGTGTACGGCAGCTGGTGTACCAAAAACCGGCCATTCGGCTGACTTCCGTCTAAGGGGCATGGCCAAAAAAGATCTGCCAATCGCATCCGATTAGCACTCTCTGCCAATGGCTGTGAGCACTGACCGGTGTGTTCTAGCGGACCGGGGGGGGGGCTGGTCTTGGATGGGATAGGGGCAGATCATCAGAACACAATAGCTATAGCTCTGCGGGGGAGATCATTGTATTAACATCACCTAGTTAGTACAGGATCGAGCTCTTCAGTTTTTTTTAGTTTAGCCCACTGTGTTGAAAGAAAAATAACTTATAGTGTGTACAAGGCTTTAGCCAGTTTGGCTAATTAAAAATAAAAATAAAAATTGGGTCTCTTGTCCATCGGAAGGCAACTGATTGAAGTGGTGATATCTTCATCTTTACTCCAATCATGCAGTGACCATAAAAACTGCTGATGATAATAGCTATATTGGTGGATAGGGATGAGCCGAACACCCCCGGTTTGGTTCGCACCAGAGCTTGCGAACGGCCCCCGCGTTCGTTACGAACGTTAGAACCCCATTGAAGTCTATGGGACTCGAACGTTCGAAATGGAAAGTGCTAATTTTAACGGCTAATATGCAAGATACTGTCCTAAAAAGGGTTTGGGGACCTGACTCCTGCCTCAGGGGACATGGGTCAATGCAAAAAAAAGTTTTAAAAACGGCCGTTTTGGCGGGAGCACTGATTTTAATGACGATTAAAGTGAAAAAAAAAAAAAGTGAAATATTACTTTAAATATGGTGTCTGGGGGGTGTCTGTAGTATGCCTGTGAAATGCCACGTGTTTCCCGTGTTTAGAACAGTCCGTGCACAAAATGACATTTAACGGAAATAACACCATTTAAAACTGCTTGCGGTTTTAATGTTATATCTGGTTCCTGCAATATGGTTGAAAATCATTCAGAAAAATGGCATGGGTAGCCCTCCCTGCCCATTACCAGCCTATTTGGGTTTTGTACGCATATTTAGGGGAACCCTGTACCCATATTAAAAAAAGGAAATGCGTGTGGCCCCCAGGCCCTATATACTTAGAACAGCAGTATACAGGCGGTGCAAACAAGACAGGGACTGTGTAGGTTTGTTGTGTTAAGTTGAATCTGTTTGTAATTTTCAACTGGTACATTTTTAAAGTGTAGCTCCAGTCAAAAAAAATATTTTTAAGCTTTTTGGAAAACATTATCACCCCTGTATAATTTGTTTTGCCATCCGTCTTTTTTCATCTCACTTGCTGCTGTCTCCTTCCGTTTGCAAGTAGGAGATGTTTGTAAGTTGGGTGTTTGAAAGTAGGGGCCTGCCCTATATTATAGCGGTATGTACTGGGTACAGAGCACGCAGACAGCACGCACTATCTCCTAACACTACTGACTGCAAGCTCTATTATTAACCACTTGACCACTGGGCACTTAAACACCCTTAATAACCAGACCAATTTTCAGCTTTTGGTGCTCTCACATTTTGAATGACAATTACTCAGTCATGCAACACTGGACCTATATGAAATGTTTGTCCTTTTTTTCACACAAATAGAGCTTTCTTTTGGTGGTATTTAATCACCTCTCAGTTTTTTTATTTTTTGTGCTATAAAAAAAAAAAGACCGGAAATTCTGCGAAAAAATGAATTTTTCTTTGTTTCTGTTATAAAATTTAGCAGATTAGTAATTTTTTCTTCATACATTTTTTTTTACTGGTTACATGTTTTGAGTTGCAGAGGAGGTCTAGGACTAGAATTATTGCTCTCGCTCTAACGTTCTCGGCAATACCTCACATGTGTGGTTTGAACACCGTTTTCATATGTGGGCGGGGCTTATGCATGCGTTCGCTTCTGCATGCGAGCACATGGGGACATGGGCGCTTTAATTTTTTTTTTTTTTATTGTTCATTTTACTTTATTTATTTTAGTTTGACATTTTTTTCCCCAAAAATATATTTTTGATCACTTTTATTCCTATTACAAGGAATGTAAACATCCCTTGTAATAGGAATATGGGGTGACAGGTCCTCTTTACAGTGAAATCTGGGGGTCAATATGACCCCACATCTCACCTCTAGGCTGGGAAGCCTGAAATAAAAAATTAAAAAAAGATTCTTGCTTTGATCGTACTGGCGAGTTGGTAGAAGCACCGGAGGGCGGTGAGGGGTGGGGGGCGTCTATGGCTGGGTATTTCAGGGTATCACCGAGTATGGCTGGGTATCTCCGAGTATGGCTGGGTATGGCAATTTATGGCAGGGTATTGCAGAGTATTGGCGGGGTATTGGCGGGGTACTACAGAGTAATAGCAGGGTACTGCAGAATATTGGGGAGTACTACAGAGTAATGGCAGGGTACTGCAGAGTAAAGGCAGGGTACTGCAGAGTAATGGGGGGTACTGCAGAGTAATGGCAGGGTACTGCAGAGTATGCACTGGTATTGCAGAGTATTGGCGGGGTATTGGCGGGGTACTACAGAGTAATAGCAGGGTACTGCAGAGTATTGGGGAGTACTACAGAGTAATGGCAGGGTACCGCAGAGTAAAGGCAGGGTACTGCAGAGTAATGGCAGGGTACTGCAGAGTAATGGCAGGGTACTGCACTGCAGAGTAATGGCGGGGTACTGCAGAGTAATGGCGGGTACTGCAGAGTATTGGGGGGTACTGCAGAGTAATGGCAGGGTACTGCAGAGTAATGGGGGTTACTGCAGAGTAATGGGGGGTACTGCAGAGTAAAGGCAGGGTACTGCAGAGTAATGGGGGTTACTGCAGAGTAATGGGGGGTACTGCAGAGTAAAGGCAGGGTACTGCAGAGTAATGGGGGGTACTGCAGAGTAATGGCAGGGTACTGCAGAGTATGCACTGGTATTGCAGAGTATTGGCAGGGAATTGAGGGGTTAAATTCGGTGAGCAGCGATGTGGGCACTGCAGATGCAGCCCACATCGCTGCTGACACCGATCTCTTTCCCCTCCGCTGTACCGATTGGTACAGAGAGGGGAGGGAGGAACCGGCGTCATAACATGACGCCGGTTTGTTTACAAGTGATCACTCCGTCATTTGACGGAGCGATCACGTGGTCACGGATGCTCTCAGGGGGCGCGCAAGAGCAGAATTCTGGGAGGCCGTTAATTAACGGCCTCTCAGAGTTAAACAACCACCCTGAAGCCGTTAATCGGCAATGGGCGGTTGTTAAGTGGTTAAAGATAGATCACTAGCTAGCTATATAGGTGAGGTGAATATAGTGTAGTGGTGTATACTGCGGTCAGGGCACAGACAATAACCACTACACAAGAGCAAGATAGGAAATCAGCCAAAAACGATTGGTGTGTAACTGTGTTGAAGGTACACAGAACACCCACTGCTTCAGATTCCAACACACTACACAAGGCCGCCTCAAAGGCGGCCTTATATAGTGTGGGGCGTGCACTACACAGCCTGAGCTATGATTGGCCACAGGCAGGATGCCTGTGGCCAATCATGGCTCTCCTCGCTGCTGGCGCTGCGATTGGCCAAGCATGCGGGGTCACAGTGCATGCTTGGCCAATCATGAGCCAGCAATGCACTGCGCCATCGCAGTGCATTGTGGTCCGCGCGCGCCATACGAATTTTGACGCGAACGGACCAAGAGTTCGGATTTCGCCGAACGCCCGAACAGCCAATGTTCGAGTCGAACGTACGTTCGACTCGAACACGAAGCTCATCCCTATTGGTGGAGATAACTATAGTTATGATCATCATTGTTCCTGTGATTGTGTTATGGTTTCTGGGAATAGGGACATCAAGTTGGGGTAGACTACCTTTCAGAGCCTGAAAAATGCTATAGTATATCTGCCAAACAGTGCATGCAAAAGCAAAACACAAATACCAGAGAACAGCTATTTCTATGGTTATTTCATTGTGTTTTTTTGTTTGGCAGTAGCTTTCCTTTAACAGGCAGACACGTCCAGCTGGTAAGTATCTCACTTTATGCTGACACTGTCCAGTAATTCCCTTCTGAGAATTCCTGTCAGACACAAGCCTAGACACTCCTAAATGGAAATCAAATCCATAGACTATTATAACTGATCCACACAGCAGAGTCTGTATTATCATATAGCTATTCGTGTACCTGCATACATACATTCCTCATGTAAGCATAGTATCAACAATAATTAAATAGGTATGAGCCGAACATCCCCCCGTTCAGTTCTCTGCAGAACATGCAAACGCAATAAATTCTTTGCTAACACACAAACACTTTATGGGATGCAAACGTGAAAAATCAAAAGTGCTCATTTTAAATGCTTAAATGCAAGTTATTGCCATAAAAAGTGTTTGGGGACCTGGGTCCTGCCCCAGGGGACATGTATCAATGCAAAAAAAAAGTTTTAAAAACAGACGTTTTTTTCGGGAGCAGTGATTTTAATAATACTTAAAGTGAAAAAAATGAAAATGAAATATTCCTTTATATATCGTGCCTGGGGGTGTCTGTATTATGCTTGTAAAGTAGCGCATCTTTCCCATGTTTATAACAGTACCACAGCAAAATGACATTTCTACAGGAAAAAAATTCATATAAAACTACTCGTGGCTGTAATGTATTGTCAGATCACACAATATAGATAAAAATACAAAAAAAAATGGTGTGGATGTCCCCCCCAAAATCCGTACCAGGCCCTTCAGGTCTGGTATGGATATTAAGGGGAACCCCGCACCAAAAAAAAAAAATGGCATGGGGTCCCCCAAGCCCCCAGGTACTATATACTCTAAACAGCAGTATATATACTATAGAGCCTGCCCTATATACTCTGCAGAAAACCTGGGCCTTAGGTGTTGGTGGTACTAGAACACTGTAACCCCTCACAGTTAATCTTGTTGGGGGCAGGAACAAAAACAATGGTCTTCTTCTTTCAGTTGGGCCATGTTGTGCTCGAACAGTATTTCAGGGTCCCTAAACTGGCCACACAACTAGACTTCTTGTATGACTGTATGGGTCATACACTTTACCTTGAGAACATTCATCTGTATCCTCTCCTGATGATGCAATAAAATGACCAGACTAGCAGTCTCTCTTAAAGAGAGTAACTTTGTTTGGCTGTTTTATATACCAACTCAATAAAATAACATAGCAGGAACTCTCCAATAAAGTTGGAAGGTCTCTCCTCTGTGCCAGTATGTAATAACACAGGGGAAGGGAATCTATCTCATTACTTTGGATTAATATAAAATAAATAAAAAAAGGAAAGAAGATTCATTTTAGCCACTTACCTGTCTTTTTTTTTAATAAGCATATTAAACATTGCTATATTCATTTTACTTTTATTTTACCATTTGATTTGGGGGTATCAGATAAGTGAATTGGGCAGTTGATATTTCAATCACACTATAATGCTATTACATAAAATCTATTATTTTAAAAATCTGTGTACTGCAGCTGCTGGCATCTCAAAATGCCTGTCTCCATAAACATAGCTAAACCCCAATGCGTCTGGAGCATCACATGATTACAGAGCACAATATGCTATGCACAACAGACACCAGCAATAGCTCCTCAGTCAGCTGAGAGGCTCTTTTAATCTGTTATTTTCTTTATGACTGGCCTATTATTGGTTTCGTTGGGCTCTGTGTTTCCTTACACGTTTTTCTTGACAGCCTCTTTGGTGCTTTATTTTACACCCACATGTGTAAGTTGTCAATGTTTTTTATCTTCCATTTCTTATTCATTTCACTTTTGTGGAATGATTTGGGACTAATTTCTTTCCTTCAACTTGATGTATTTCCACAAATATTTCCCAGAGGCATTCAACCTTATCAGTCAATAGCTTTACTTGCAATCTCAGAGCCCTGCTCTGAGTATCAATGACTTTATTGTAAAGAAGTAGATCTGCTTTTTCGATTTCATGAGAAGGAAATTCATATTTCTGTGTTCCAATAAGTTGCATCTGTTGGGATAAAAAAACAATATATATATAAAGTATTATTTAAAGAAATATAGGGGGTTATTTACGAAAGGCAAATCCACTTTGCACTAAAAGTGCACTTGGAAGTGCAGTCGCCCTAAATCTAAGAGGTAGATCTGAAATGAGTGGAAGCTCTGCTGATTTTATCATCCAATCATGTACAAGCTAAAATGCTGTTTTTTATTTTCCTTGCATGTTCCCCTCGGATCTACGGCGACTACTTCCAAGTGCACTTGCAGTGCAAAGTGGATTTGCCTTTCATAAATAACCCCCATAATGTATGATCTGATCTTTATGGAATGTTTTTTTTTAATCTCTCTGTAATTGAAACACTGAATAATAATAAAAATATAAGCATAAATATTTTATTGTTCAAAATGTTTATTTTAGTTTATTTATATTTTACAATGTAATAACTACATTTGACAATAAACTGAGAATTTAAAAGTGACATACATATCTTTGGATTTACCAAACAGAATAAACACAAAAGATAGTATTGCTAGTAGTGGCAGTTTAACAGCGATAGCAAAAAAAAAAAAAGGGAATACAGAAGAGCAATGATTACCCAGAAAGGACTATGAAGGCATGGTGCAACCCCTAAGGAGCAGCAAGTAAGCTGGGATCCCCAGCCTTGCACAGCTACCCACCCCAAATCTTCACAGGCACACTTGAGTAATGCCCCATACACACGAGCTGAATTTCCGTCAGAAAAATCTTGGATGGTTTTTCCAATGGAATTCTGCTCAAGCTTGGCTTGCATACACACGGTCACACAAAAGTTCTCTGAACTTTCTGCCGTCAAGAATGCGGTGACATACAACACTATGACGAGCTGAGAAAATAAAGTTCAATGCTTCCGAGCATGCGTCGAATTGTTTTGTAGCATGCGTGTTTTTTTTGCATGTCGGAAATGCATACAGAAAACGGAATTTCCATCAAGAACTTTTCCCGTCGGAAAAATAGAGAACAAGCTCTCAGTCTTTTGCTGGTGGAAATTTTGACAGAAGAAGTTGGATGGAGCATACACACGGTCAGAATATCCAACCAAAAGCTCCTATCACTTTTTTTGATGGAAATTCTGACCGTGCGTATGCAGCATTAGAGAACAGTCCGTGACTTTGTTGTTTTTTTTTTTGGTTTTATGGAGGGTAATAACTTGGATAGAAGTGGGAGTTTATGGGATGCCCATTTGACTTCAACAACAAACTACAACTTTAAAGATTCACTTCTTCCTCCAGCACTCACTTGCTTGCAGATCCCAAGTGGAACACTGTGAATATCTGACAGTCCCTCAGTCAGATTAAAGCAATGGCCCATTACAGGCAGGAACCCGAGGCCTCTTGGTTGTGCAGCATCATTTTAGTGTCCAGCTTGCATCACTCCTGTGGCTACTGATCCCAGCACCACTTGTTCAGGCACTGCCAACCTGCCTGGCTGCTGCTGCCCCTTTTCTAGCCCTCCAGGCTAACGTCTCCCCACAGCCCTCCAGACTGACACTCACTAGCCCACCCGGCTGACTCTCAGGAGATCTCCCAGGACATGCTGAAATGCTCTTGCTGTCCTCTCTCCTTTCTTCCACGCCTCCAGGAAGGGCTTCTGCCATGTGTTTTAGCAGGATGCTTCCAGCACCCGAGCCCTAGTTAGGGGCACCTTTAAGGGCCACCGACAGCCTCCTCAACACTCCATTGTCATCTTCCACTCGACTGCCCCTCCCTGGCATGACCCATGCCTATTTATGAGGTGAATCTGCCCCTGTCAGCCCATTTGCTGGGAATTTGCTAAGGCCATCATAAATATTCCAAGCAGCTCCTCTTAATCTCCACCCACTATGTCTAGAACATTCTCCAATGTCCCAAAACAGGGGGAGGTACCAGAGAAGCTGATAGGATAAGTCATCTAGCATCTAGTATCACTGAACCCTGACCCAGATTCCCAGCTCAGGCTTGGCCCTAAGCCTAAGATAAATTTTCCTACACTAATAACAAACCTATCTACATCTAACACACACTAGAGGGTGCTACATAGGGAACAATGAGGGAGAAATACTTTAAAGAGAACTCTAAGTATGATTTTAATTGCATATTTACATTTGTTTGGCTATATGTTATAAAGTATAGGATCACGTGAATAATTATCTAAAACCTTGGACCTTGGAGAATAAAATAGTGGAAGTTGAATTTTTTTTTACGTCACACAATATTTTGCATCTATTTATCAAATTCATATTTTTGGGAAATAAATACACTTAAATGAATTTTAGTGCAAATAAACACAACATGACAGTCAATCTTTTTTTGGAAAATATAAACGAGGTTGCATTGATTAACTGCTTGCTGCCCGCCCACCGTCAAATGATGGCGGGGCGGTGCAGCTCTCGTTCTGGGATGACTTATATGACGGCATCCTAAAACGGCCACTCTCACACGCCCGAGGCAAAGCCATGTTGCTAGGACATGGCGCGACCCTAATCTCTGTATAGAACCACGTTCACCACCACCTATTAGTGCCCATCAGTGCCACCCAACAGAGCCCATCAGTGCCACTTATCAGTGCTCATCAGTGCCACCTATCAGTGCCCATAAGTGCAGAATATTAGTGCCTCCTCATCAGTGCCACCTCATCAGTGCCCATAAGTTCCACCTCATCAATGCCCACCAGTTCAGCCTATCAGTGCCCATCAGTGCTGCCTCATCAGCACACATCAGTGAAGGCGAAAAATTACTTAGTTACAAAATTTACTGACAGAAAAAAGTAAAAAACATATTTTTTTTAATTGTTGTTTATTTTTTTTATTCTTCGTAAAAAATTAAAAACCCAGCAGTGATTAAATACCACCAAAAGAAAGCTCTATTTGTATGAAAAATATAGAAAATGATAACAAATTTGTTTGGGTACAGTGTTGCATGACCACGCAATTGTCATTCAAAGTGCGACAGCGATGAAAGCTGAAAAATGGCTTGGGCAGGAAGGGGTTGTAAGTGCTTGGTAGGCAAGTGGTTAAATAGATACCAAACATGTCAAGTGTTAAAATTGTGTGCACCTTTGAAATCACAAAAAAGGTGATGCTTTATAAGCATTTACAGCAGAGAAAGGAAGAAACACTGCTCACCGACCCAGTGCATGAATATGCAAATTAGTTTGGCCTCAACCAGAGCTGCTCCAGCCAAGCCCCCCTGACATGTTTCACCTTGCATACTGGGGCTTGATCACAGAAATGCAGATCTCTGTGATCAAGCCCCGGTGTGCAGGGCCAAACATGTCAGGAAGGCATGGCTAGAGCAACACGAGCTGAAGCCACACTCATTCACATATTCCTGCAATGGGTCGTGATGTTCCTTTCTCTGCTGATGCTTCTACACCCCTGAATGGTGCATAGGCACCTGCTCCCTTCACTGCAACTGGCGAGGAGATCTTTGTCTCAGCTTACAGCAGCACTGCAAGGTATACCTGGATTGATTTACATTGTGTACTGCAATTTATGTTTACATGCACGTGCATACCCTATGCGTTTTCATTGGAATGTGCACAGGGGTGACAAGGTACTTTTACATTTTTTTTTGTCTTTTCAAATGTATTTTATTATAATTTATTTTTTAACACTTACTTAACTATCTTAACTTACAAGTTCCCTATGTGATAGCTTTGGGCAAGTGACAGCTCCTCCTTATGGAGAAATCATGGGGCTATTAGACCCCAAATGTCTTCCCTGTCCTTCACTGCTCCACAAATGGTGCTTGAATAGTTGCATCCTTGGCTATAGTAGTTGGGGAATGGCAGCTATGAATTTGGAAGTGAAACAATACACTTTATTTCTGGGTTCATTAGTTAAAGGGGTATCATCCATTCCCGATCACCTTCTGCTCTTAAATCTCAGGCAGTTTAATGTGGTCCTGGGCCTCCAGAGGAAAAGTGGGGGGGGGGGGGGAGGTGCCACCACTGGTGCTGCCAGCAGAGGGCGTGGTGAGTTCTAGAGCCAAACTCAACGCCAAGCTCAAAAGCTTGCTTTGTACCCTTGAATATCAATAAGTTTATAAACATACTCTGGTAGACAATGGGTTAAGCCCAATAAAATCCCCAAAACAATTGATATTCTTAAAAAAAAAAAAGGAAAGGAACATTTTTCTTAGAAAAAAACATAGAGGAAAGAAGCTATAGACTTGGATGTGTATTAAAGACTATAAAATGTCATAGCACATAACAGACGTAGAAGCCTGCTAAAGAAACAAAAGATAATCCTCATTCAAATAAAACGCTGGTTATATTTACAGCAGGGTCTGAAGCTGGCTTTAGGTGATAGATGGCCAGTCTCGGGAAAGGCACAGAGCTTGGTTGCTGGGTAATCAATGGGAATCCAACAACAAGAAGCAAAACTGTTCCTCTCGGCAAGCCTAGGTACCGTATAACCTTTTAGAGATTCGCATGGCTTGTAGGTAACATGACAACTGCTGCAAAAAGAGCTCCGCATTATCAATTGCAATTTGGTTTTAGGTAATATTATTTATAATTCTGACACAAAAGGATTGTACGAATCTAGTAAATAAATGATGGTCTGACCTTAAACATTTTCAAATAATCTTCTGTTGGGTATACCTTAATTCTAGGAAATTAACTTGGTTGAAGCTGCAGTAAATCAGTAGAACTATACACTCACACCGCGCTCACACAAGCACATAAACAAAATGCATGTAAGCAATCTCCTATTCTAATATGTGCTACATAATTGTTCCATAAATTTATTTAAAAATTTTGGTAAATTACACAAACAATTGCAAAGAAGGTGTTTTCCCTTCTGTCCGAAGTGACAGTGGGGTTGATTTACTAAAGGTAGAAAAAAAGGGCCAAGGATAAATCCAAGGAAAACTCCAAGCTTACTCCAAGCAACCAGCCCGTTGACAACCGAATCAACCTGTCTAACAATATGTGTTAAAAACAGGGGTTTAAGCCCCATACACACTATCAGATTTTCTGCCGGTTTTTGTCTTCAGATTTACCAAAACCATGTAGTGCAAGGGCCTGCCTGATTGCATAGAAATTGAAACTCCTAAGGTTTGACCTTATATTATATGGTTTTGGTAAATCTGAAGACAAAAATCAGCAGAAAATCTCAGTGTGTATGGAGCTTAAGTCAGCACACATTTGCAAATACATGCGTAAGATACAGAGCCCCGCCAAGGCACCCTGGTATCTGTAGTCCTAGCACTAACTCATGAGTGACTTCACAATGGAAGCACATGCATTCTGATGGATAGATGGAGGGCAGGTGGACTGAAGGGAGCCCACCCCTTCTTAAAGGTATAGGGGCACACTGAACACCCAGCACATAGCACAATGGCTGCAAAGGTGTCAGTGCGTTGCCTGACCAATATAACAATATTACAAAGAATTTGTCCACTGCCCCCACCTATAACTGGTCATTGCAGCAAGCAGCATTGGAAGGCAACATATGATAGGAAAAAAGGGACATGTGTAAATACAAGGAAAACTCCAAGCTTACTTACCGATCAGCCTGCTGACAACCAAATCAACCTGTCTAATAGTATGCGTTAAAAACAGGAGTTTAGTCTGCATTTGCAAATACATGCGTAAGCTACAGAGCCCCGACAAGGAACCCTGGTTTTTTGATTTACCAAAGGCAAATAGGCGGTTCGCTTTGCAAAGGAATTTTCCCTTATCTTAGTGAATGTGATAAAAAATTCACTTTGCAATGAATACGCAGCATTTTTGCTTGTACATCATTGGGTGATGGTTAGCAGGGTTTATATCATTTGCTAAGCTAAGGGAACACTTTCTTGCAAAGTGAACAGTCTATTTGCCTTTGGATGAAAAGCTGTTCAATCTCAAATTGTGTAAGCCCTCATATTCACTGCTGCTGGTAAACGGATGTTTAGGAGCAGTTGGTCAGTTTTTTCAGCTACCCCTGGAGTCTCCTCTATGTTATATTATCAGTACATGTACACAGGGTCGTTTATAGTAATTTCTAGGCAGTTGAGTTTAAAAGCATTTTTTGGAACGCAAAAAAATGCGTTCAGGATGGATGTTTAGAAGCATTTGAAATGCCAAATGCCAGTAACAGCTTGGAAACATGTATAATCGCAGAAATTCATGTCTAGTCGCATTTCGTTTACAGGCGTTTTTCATTTTTGGCTATTTGAAAAAAAACTAATTTTATATATATATATATATATAAATATATATATTTATCGGCGTACAACACGCACTTTTTCCCCCTTAAAATCAGGGGAAAATCATGGGTGCGTGTTATACGCTGATCCCCCACCGTTGTGAGCCTCTGGGTGGCTTTTAGCCGCCTTAGGCCCTTCTCAGCAGCTTTCGGCCGCCTTCAGCCATTCTCGGCAGCTTTAGGCCACCTTCGGCCATTCTTGGCAGCTTTTGCCCGCCTTCGGCCATTCTCAGCCGCCTTCGGCAAAAGCTGCCTAGAGCAGGCGAAAGATGCCGAGAGCGGTCGAAAGCCACCGAGAACGGCTAAAAGCCGCCGAGAACTACGGATCGCCGCCGAGATACACAGGACATCTGGCGCCAATTTTAAAAGTCAAAGCTGCAAATAAAACGGACAAGGCTGCAAATGATGGACAAGGTTGCAAATGACACTGACAAGGGTGGAACGATGGACAAGGCTGCATGACAAAGCTGCATATGACACTGACAAGGGTGAAAATGATGGACAAGACTGCATGACAAGGCTGCAAAAGACACTGACAAGGGTGCAATGATGGACAAGGCTGCAGATGGACACTGATAAGGCTGCATTGATGGGCATTTAAATGTAAGTTTTTTTTTCCCTTAAACTTCCCTCCTAAATGTTTTTTTCCTTAAAATTCCCTCCTAAACTTGCGGTGTGTGTTATACACTGGCACATGTCATACGCCAATAAATACGGTATATATATATATATATATATATATATTTTTTTTTTTTTTAAATGCTTCTACAAACGTGGCAAAACACAGCAAAATACCACTAAACGCGGCATGCAAATGCGGAAAAATTTTTGAACATCGATTACTGTCTGTCAAGTTAAATCATTCAGGGGAGGTTGTAAAAACGTCCCGTGTACATGAAGCAAGTGTGCATCCCAGGCAAACAAAACACAGATCTCACACAGGTATATATGTTCAAGTACACCCATGTGAAATAGTTCTTAAAGTTAAAGAAATAAAAAAAAAGAAAGAAAGAAAGAAATTACAAATGAGTGTACCCAGACATGCATGCTATATAGCAAAAGCAGCTAAGGTGATGTTACTGGAATAGGTTAGCCAAGTAAAATGACAACAATAAATAGATTTAGAGTCTGGAATAACCATTAACTGAGTGATCCATAAGTCACCTTTAATGATAATTGTTATGCACATACATGCAGTTCCCAAATTTACTGTAAGAAAACATTGTGTTACACGACTTATTTGCTGACCTTGCAGACTAATAAATCCATCCTGAATTTTATGTCTGCTGCCAATTTACAGCATACAGGAAACTAATCTTGTACAATAACTGCCTTCCGGTACTATATTCCTAAGTGGAGCCAAATGGATTTCGTGGCGGAAGAACTCAACGGTGTAGCAGTGCTGAGCACAGCTAGAAATGATAGGGGCTGTTTGCACTTATTGACTTCAACAATATAATTATGTCCTCGTTTGGCTCCTTTATACCTCATAGAACAGCGACTTAAATTAAAAGCGAAAAATAATAATTGATCCTACTAAGAAGTAGTTTCCCAGGGGACATTTTTTTCTTCAAAAGTCATTGCTCTACAGTCTTGCCAAATACAAAAAGAGCATATTAAATATTAATACAATAATGTAGTATGTATGTATAATAAAACCACAGTGAGCGTAAAGTAATAGTAATGCTATTGTTTGCTAGTGCTACTTGTTAACATCATATTTTGTATTGTATTGCATCGATGAAGGTAACGGGCCATACTGTTTGCTGTAGAACAGCTGAGTCCTTGATGATCAGCCCCTCTAAGGATCAAAGTAAATTTGGGACAGTGTTAACATACACAGTTATAATTACATGAATTACTGTACGACAATATCCTTATAATATTCAGTTATTGATAATTATGCATATATAAAAAGTATATTTGCATTGCTGCTGGGAATTACTGTGAAATGTCATATGGTATCCTAATCAATAAACTGTACTATTAATATCACAGTTTACTAGTAACATTACAATTTACTGTATACCATTAAAAATAGTGAAACTAAATTTTTTTGTTGTTTTGTATGTTTGCTCCTGAAGCGTTTAAGCCTGGTACACACTGGAACTGGTACGTTTTTTTCCATTCAACTAAAAACAAAAACAAAAACAAAAAACAAATGGAAAGAGCTTGGGAGGAGCTCACTGTACTATCTAATGTTAGTAGAGCGATCTTCCCGTTGAGCTATTGTATTCTGACAGGGGGACTGCCCCTCCCCACCAGAACACACCAGTCAGCGTTGGCAGCTATTGGCTGCCAGTGCTGATCACATGCCATTTAGATGCTGTTTTTTTAGCATGCCTGTCGGACAGGCTGGTGTATACACTGTTCCCAATATTTGACCTATGTGTATCAGGCTTTACAATATTTTTTAACCAGATACAATACGTGATTTTGCACTTTGGGCTAGGGGGGCGTGTGCGGAACTTCATCACACCAGAAATCGATCAATGGGTGCCGGCCAATGAATGTCCACTGGCACCTGCTGATCATCGTGGAGAGAGGCTGGACAGAGCTCTGCCTATGTAAACAAGGCAGAGCTCTGTCCTGACAGTGGGGATGTGATGGACAATGATGTAAGTAATGCCGCGTACACACGATCAAACAATCCGGTGGAAAAGTCTGGCAAACTCAAGTCCGCCGGACAATCCGCCCGTGTGTAGCCTCCGGCGGACTTTTTTTACCCAAAAGTCCAGCGGACTAAGAAAGTATTTTTGCACTCCAATCTGTCCGCCGGACTCGCTTTTTACAGTACGGCCGTGTGTGTGCTAGTCTGCCGTACCACGTGGAGAAAAGTCCGCTCATTTTGAGCGTGTCTCCAGGTAGCTGGGGCCAGCGAAGGAGGCGTCGCTGGCCCCGTCACCTGGTATGGACTTAAAGGGGAACCCCTATCCCGAAAAATCGGCGTGGGGGTCCCCCCTAGGTCCACAACAGACCCTTGTCTGAACACGCTACCCGGCTGGCCAGGAAAGGGGGTGGGGACAAGCGAGTGCCCCCCCTCCTCCTGAGCCATGCCAGGCCGCGTGCCCTCAACATGGGGGGTGCCTTCGGGAAGGGGGGCTGCGCGGCCCCCCCACCCCAAAGCACCTTGTCCCCATGTTGATGAGGACAAGGGCCTCTTCCCGACAATCCTGGCCGTTGGTTGTCGGGGTCTGCGGGCAGGGGGCTTTTCGGAATCCGTGAGCCCCCTTTAATAAGGGGGCCCCTGGATACCGGCCCCCCACCCTATGTGAATGATTATGGAGTACAATGTACCCCTACCCATTCACCTGTAAAAAAAAAAAAGTAAAAAAAAAACACAACACACAAGGGTTAAAATAGTTTATTGCACAGCTCCGGGAGTCTTCCGTCTTCGGGGGACTCCTCCCCTATCTTCTGCTAGCTCTTTTACTAGCGGAGGAGCCCGGCTTTCTTCTTTGCCACCACCCTCTTCTTCCAACTTTGGGGGTCTTGTCCCCCATCTTCGGGGGTCCTGTCCCCCTCTTCGGTTCTTCTTGCCGGGCCACAGCACCTTCTTCTAGCTCTTTTACAAGCGGTGGCCCGGTCTTCTGTCGCCGCTGTCGAGGATGCTGGGACTGTGACATCATAATGGACGGGGACATCATTCGGCGATGTCCCTATATAAGTCGCCGCGCGCCGCATCCCTGCCATTGTGAACTGAGGCAGCGACGAGGCAACATCTGAAGAGAAGAAAAGAAGAGAAGAAGAGAACAGAAGAACAGAAGACGGCGACAGCGGTGCCAGAAGACCGGGCCACCGCCTGTAAAAGAGCTAGAAGAACCGAAGAGGGGGACAAGACCCCCGAAGTCGGAAGAAGAGGGCGGCGAAAAAGAAATCCGGCTCCTCTACTAGAAAAAGAGCTAGCAGAAGATAGCGGAGGAGTCCGGTGAGAAGACCCCGAAGACGGAAGACCCCCGGAGCTGTGCAATAAACTATTTTAACCCGTGTGTGTTGTGTTTTTAACTTTTTTTCTGGTGAATGGGTAGGGGTACATTGTACCCCATACTCATTCACATAGGGTGGGGGGCCGGTATCCGATAAAGCCCCCCGCCCGCAGACCCCGACAACCAACGGGCAGGGTTGTCGGGAAGAGGCCCTTGTCCTCATCAACATGGGGACAAGGTGCTTTGGGGTGGGGGGGTGCGCGGCCCCCCCTTCCCCAAGTCACCCCCCCCATGTTGAGGGTACGCGGTCTGGCATGGCTCAGGAGGGGGGCGCTCGCACGTACGCCGTATTAGTCCGCTGAAAAAGTGCCGTTTGTGGGCAAGTAGCTCGTTCGGAAAGTCCAGCGGACAGTCCGGTGGGAAGTCCGTCAGACTAAGTCCGCCGAATAGTTGGCTACGTGTGTACGCGGCATTACTCAGTTAAAATAAACGGAGTTACTTAATGCAGTTACTTTAGAGGGAAACAAGTAATCTAACTGAATACTTCCCCTACTGAATACAAACTGAATACTACCCCTCATGGTAACTCAGTTCCCATTACTTGGGCGGTGTTACCGCAATTACATCTACCACCCGGGAGGCCCGCGGTGGCCACGCTGTCTGGCCATTTGTTCCGCCGCAGGGCGGGGGGCTTTCGCCCGCTGAGCTGAGAAGAGGTTGGACTCAGAGAGACTGTCTGGACCGCCCCATCCCGCCCCACCTATCCAGGGAGAGAGAGAATGTAGGGAGGTGGGGCAGACGCTGAAAAATGAAGTCAGCTGACCAGCTGACACCAATCGAGTGAAGGGGAGGGTCTCTCTCTCTCTCCCCATGAGAAAAGGCATCCCTGGAGGCATTCAAGTAAATGACTGTCTGACGATTCGAATTGCAGTGCAATCGATCCATCCCAAGTCCTCCACCACCTCAGCTTCTTACTGATCCCATCCCTACCCACCCACTATCATTTCTACAATAGAGGTGATGGGGGGCATACAGTAGGGATGAGATCAGTGGTGGTGGGGGATGGGATCAGTAAGAGGCAGAGGTGGTGGTGGGAGAGGATGGCACCACCACCGCTGCCACCCCCAAGTATCACCGCTGCCTGCCACCCCCCCAAGTCCACCACCGCTGCCACCCCCCCATGTACCACCATTGCCACCCCCACCCCCCCAAGTACTGTACACAACCACCACTGCCACCCTCCCAAGTACATCACCACCACTGCCACCCCCCCATGTACCACCGCTGCCACCCCCCAAGTACCACCGCTGCCACCCCTCAAGTACCACCGCTGCCATCCCCTCAAGCACCACCACTGCCACCCCATCACAGTTACTTTGCTGAGTAACTAATTACTTTTCCAATGTAGTAACTAACGCAATTACTTTTTGGGAGAAGTAATTTGTAACTTAACTAATTACCTTTTTAAAGTAAGATGACCAACACTGGTGATAGATTTTCTTTCCCTGCAAAGAACTATGTGTGCTTCTAGTGAAAGCAGCACACATAGTATACAAAAGCACTGTCTAGGCACACATTTAACCATTTGATTGCCCTAGATGTTTAACCACTTGCCTACTGGACACTTTTACCCACTTCCTGCCCAGGCCAGCTTTCAGCACTGTCTCACTTTGAATAACAATTGTGCGGTCATGCATCAATGTACCCATATGATTTTTTTTAATCGGTATTTCACGCAAATAGAGATTCCTTTTGGATTTTAATCACCACTGTTTTTTTTTGCTAAACAAACAAAAAAAAATCTAATAATGTTAGGGGAAAAAAAAAGATTTTCTTCTTCTAAAAATTTGCAAATAGGTCATTTTGTCCTTCACTGATGTGCACTGATGAGGCTGCACTGATGGGCACTAATAGGCAGCGCTGATGGACACTGATAGGCTGCACTGATGAGGCGGCACTGATAGGCAGTACTGATGGGTACTAATAGGCTGCACTGGTGGGCACAGATGAGGAGGCACTAATGAGGCTGCACTGATATGCAGCACTGATGGGCACTGATAGGCAGCACTGATGGGCACTAATAGGCAGCACTGAAGGCGACTGATAGGCAGCACTGATGGGCACTGATTGACAGCACTGATGGGTATTGATAGGCAGCACTAATGGGCACTATTTGGGCTGCACTAATAATCAGCATGCTGATGATCAGTGCCCTGATTCTCAGTGCAAATGTCCTTTTGCACACTAGCCAATAATTGGTAAGTGTGTTTCCATCGTGATCAGATGTGATTGGACACAGATAGAGCTTTCTTTTGGTGGTATTTGATCACCTCTGCGGGTTTTATTTTTTGCGCTATAAACAAAAATAGAGCAACAATTTTGAAAAAAAAAAGCAATATTGTTTACTTTTTGCTATTATAAATATCCCCCCAAAATATATGAAATATATACAAAATATACAGGTTTCTTTCTCAGTTTAGGTTGATATATATTGTTCTACATATTTTTGGTAAAAAAATAGCAATAAGCATATATTGATTGGTTTGTGCAAAAGTTATAGCATCTACAAAATAGGGGATAGATGTATGGCGTTTTTATTATAAATCTTTTTAACAGTAATGGCGGTGATCTGACATTTTTTATCATGAATGCAACATTGTGGCAGACACATCGGACACTTTTGACACTATTTTTGGACCAGTGACATTTATACAGTGATCAGTGCTATAAAAATGCACTGATTATTGTGTAAATGACACTGGCAGGGAAGGGGTAAAAAACTAGGGCGCGATCAATGGGTTAAGTGTGTCCTAGGGAGTAATTCTAACTTTGTGGGGGGATGGGCTCACTACAACATGACAGAGATCACTGCTCTTAATGACAGGGAGCAGTAGATCCATGTCAAGTTGCTAGGCAGAACAGGGAAATGCCTTGTTTACATATCCCGGTTCTGCAGCTCCATGTCACGATCGTGGACCCCCGGTGGACATCAAGTCCACTGGACCCGTGAGCATGCTCATGGAGTACACGGTGCACACATGCCCACAATGTCGCATCTTAAAGGTGATGTACAGGTACACCCATTTGCGCAGCTGTGCCATTGTAAAGATGTACATCATCGTGTACTGGTCAGCAAGTGGTTAAAAGACCACTATGCTCAAAATCCAAAAAATAATTTATATCACTAGGAAAAAAACACAGTTATCACAGAATGCACCAGGTACTCGTCGCAGAGGGCTTGCGGACAGACATGATCACAGTGGAACATTATATGACTGGCCAACCCCGTTGTAGCCATAATTTTGCTATAGCACGTGGTTAACCCCTTCCCATCCAGTGCCATTGGTACAGTGACAGTAAATATTTTCAGCACTGATCACTCTATTAGTGTCACTGGTTTCCACAAAGTGTCAAAAGTGTCAGTTAGTGTCAGATTGTCCACTGCAAAATCGCAGTACCACTATAAATCGCTGATCGCCACCATTACTAGTATAAAAATAAATAAATGAAAATTCTACTATATATGCCATAGATTGTAGATTCTATAACTTTTGTGCAAACCAATCAATAGACATTTATTGGGATTTTTCTTTAATGAAAAATATGTAGCATAATACATATTGGCCTAAATATATGAAGAAATTTGAGTTTTTAATTTTTTTTATTGGATGTGTTTTATAGCAAAAAGTAATTTTATTTTCAAAATTGACAGGCCTTTTTTTTGTGTTTATAGCGCAAAAAATAAAAAACACAATGAAGATCAAATACCACCAAAAGAAAGCTCTATTTCTAGGAAAAATACATACATACATTTTATTTGCCTACATTGCTGCATGACAAAAATGGCCTGGTCATGAAGGTGGTGTAAATCTTATGGAGGACAAGTGGATGTTGAACAATTTGTTTATTTTGGAGCTTCTGTATTTGTTCTAGGATACAAAGGACATTTTCAGGCAGTTTTTAAAAATGCAGTGATGAATTTTATAACAACCAATGGGATTAGTTAAAGTGGTTGTAAACCCTTACAAACCACTTTGACCTACAGGTAAGCCTAGATTAAGGCTTACCTGTAGGTCCAAGAAATATCTCCTAAACCTATACTGTTTAGGAGATATTTACAAAAAGACAGCCACCGCTGTCTACGGCGCATGCGACATAGACAGCGGTGCGCAGGCGCACTGAGCAGGCCGCAGATCATGGCGATATGCCGCTCATGTTGGCTCCCATGCGCCGACATGCCACTCATGTCGGCTCACAGCGCCGGAGCAGCGAGACCCGGAAGTCACTCCGGGATACATGGCAGCGGCGAAGATGAAGAAGGAGGACCGCTTCGGGGGCTTCGTTCTCAGGTAAGTTATTCATAATGAGCTAGTATGCTATGCATACTAGCTCATTATGCCTTTGCCTTGCAGGTTGCATTTTTTTTTTAAATAGCCTTTACTTCCTCTTTAAATTACCATTTGCCAGTATAGTCAAATAACATTTCTTATTGAATGCTGTGATTATTTTTGTAATAACACTGCATTATTGCTCTTTGCAACATTCTATTACAAAGTGTACAAAGTCTGCGGTGATACGTACTGACGCCATCACGCTATCTCGCCCCTTACACGGGCATTCGCTCTTTCTAGCTTTACTCCTTGCCGGCTTTTTTTAAATGTATTACGCGGTGGATGTAAGTCCCTGAGCTGTATCTCTTTTTGTGCAATAAACCCTTTTTATATGGTATCACATCATTTGGAGTTTTTCTGCTTTTCTTATATCCACGGCCCATTTGGGCTCACGAGTGGCAACTTCAATTGGGATCCTGTCTCCTCTGCCTTGGATCATCATTGAGACCAGGAGCGTTGCTAGGTCTACAAAAGATCTGGGGCTAGAGCCCATAGCAGCGTAGTAAAGAAAGTCATAGGCTTGGGTGGGCATACCCATGTACATAATATACATGTGTGTGTGTGTGTGTATATATATACCCAGAGAGCCTCCCCCTTAAATTGGGGTCCCCAGAGAGCCTCCCCCTTAAATCAGGGTCCCCAGAAAGCCTCCTTCTTAAATTAGTGTCCCCGGAGAGCCCCCCCATTTACATCAGGGTCCCCATAGAGCCTCCCCTAATCTTGGGGACCCCTGCCCCAGATTCGGGGCTATAGCCCCAAAAGCCACCCCCTAGCGATGCCACCGATTGAGACGTGAAGATATGGAACATCCGAAGATCCATCTTGCCCGTGCAGAGAGCTATATCTGCTTGTGATCCCGACCTCGCTATTTAGGGGGTCCACCGTTTCTGGTAAGGGCATTTATGTGTCGGATGTGACCCACCACTATCTGGAGAACCCTCTCTCCCTCTTCCTCTCGGTGAAGGTGGTTGAAGTCTGGACATTCACTTCCCTCATTGGATTTGTTTTTTTATCACCGTCACAATTTTTTTTTAATGATTTACATGAAGTGTTTGTATGCTGCCTATGTGGATTCAATTTTGTGTCTAGATTAAGCAGCTTTTCATGATTTTCTTATCACTTATATTAATATTTTTTTTTTATCACTTAATTGTTTTCTTGTCATCCTGCAATTTGAATGTTTACATTTATAAGCGCAACTTATTTGTTTATAACATTCTATTACAACACTGGTGACATCAGGAGGGGTAAATACTGCATATCAGTTCTGAAAAAAGATGCAATGGATGTGCACTCCCAACACTGGGTGTTGACCGCTTTTGCAGCTCATGCCCTAACAATGGTAGTGAAACACATCATGAAATTGTGATTACAAATGTCAATTGTTAGAATTTATCAAAAAGCAGCAATGAAGTACAGTATAAGGCACTGTCACATACTCTTATATACTGCCAGCTTTCTGTTCACTGGCAGAGCAGAGAGGGCCTAAAACTGGTAATCTCAAACAATAAATTATTATACTGTACAATAAAAAGGGAGAGGGATAAACAACCAATAAACTCGCCTTATTGTGCTATTTCACTCTATTTACTTTATTTTTGTGTGCTTGTTTTTTTATTGATGGTAGTTATAAATAATGTGTAATTTTTTATAGAGCTAAACAAGTGAACCATTTATAGTACATCAAATACATGCCAGTTTCTACTGGCAGTGGGACTCAGGAATTGATGTCGAAGGAATTATCTGCTTAATTACTTTATTATATATGGGAAAAGTTAGGTTCTTTCAGGTCACAGTAAACCTACATTAAGAAATCAATAATGAGTAGATCACGTTACAAGCGTTTATTCCAAATCCTTTTAAGGGAAGATCAAAGAATAAGAACAATTAAAACACAGATTACTTTATCCTAAAAATCTAAGGACACACAGATACTTTTTAAGCTGTGAAAGGAAATTGCTACCCTTTTCTGTACATAATGCATTTGCTAAAATAACTGTACAAGTGGCACTAATCTTTTATATCTGAACAATTTATCAGCTGCTGTAGTAATACGATCAAAATAAAAAATTGAAAGAAAGTAAACACAGCACTAAAAATACTTAAAGTGATACTAAATTCTCTTTTTATTCTTTAAAAATAGCAAACATATTATACTTACCTGCTCTCTGTTTAGTGGTTTTGCACAGAGCAGCCGAGATCCTCCTCTTCTCGGGTCCCTCTTCTGTCCTCCCTCCTGTTTATTGCCCCCTACAGCAAGCAGCTTGCTATGGGAGCACCTGAGTTGAGCTGCAGGTCCATGTATCCATTCAGACACGGAACCGTGGTTCGACCCTGCCCCCTTTCTTTCCTCATTGGTTGAATTACTTGAAATGACAGCAGCGGGAGCCAATGGAGCAACACTGCTGTCTCAGCAAATGAGGATAGGAGCCCTGGGCAGTAGAAACACATCTACAACATTGCTGGCACTAGATGGACCTCAGGTAAGTTAGGAGAGCTGAAGGAGGGGCTGCTGCACACAGAAGGCTTTTAGAATGCATAGAATACATAAAGATAAAAAAAAACTTCAGCCTTTACAATCACTTTAAAGTTGAACTAAAGGCAACACTTTTTTTCCACTTTGGATAGAATAAGGGAGGGTTATAACCCAATTTAGTTTTTTTGTCCTATTGAGGAATTTTGTCCTCAATGGGAATTTTGTTCCATTGAGGAATTTCCCTTCACTTCTTGTCTCATAGTCAAAACAGGAAGTGAAAGGAAATCCCTCCAAAGAGAGGAAAGTTTGGTGTGCCACCAGTCACCAGAACTGTGTCCCATTGCAATATTTCCCTTCTATTAGTGTTCTGATTTAAACTCAAAATTTGGGATATTCTTTTACTTTCGATGTTAATGTTAAACTAGGCTCCTTTCACATGGGGTGGACTCTGTTCCGTTCAGCAGGGGATCCGCTAACAGTTCTGCTGATCAGAGCAGAGCGGGCGGATGACTGGTCAATTTCCACTCAGTTTATGTGGAGGGGACACAGAGCCCACTCTCCTCTATGGGTGGCCGGGAATAAATGGACTCCACTTTTTACTTACACCCAGCTGCCCTCCGATCCAATCTCCCTACACAGAGAACGCATCCCCTTTGCTTTCTTTTAGCTGACTGGATTGGATCGGAGGTAGACGGGTGTAAAATGGACACAAGCCTGTCTACACCCGATGGTCCATAAGGATGAATTGACTGTCTGACAAGGACTACCTGAAAGACAGGTGGACCTGATCAGAGCGGTTGTGTGAAAGGGGCCACAGAGAGAGTGAATCTATTACTGAGGGGCACCGACAGCAATAAAAACTGACAGGGGCCCTAATTTCTAATCCCACTACACTTTTGGTTTTAGTTACACTTTAAAATCTGCAACAATGTAATTTACAATGACATGGTGATTACTGTTAGAGCCAAACATATAATGCCAAACATAAAAATGAAAGTACCCTGTGCAATTTTTATTTGATATTTGGTTACCATGGAAAACAAAAAAGAAAAATATTGATACAGAGTGAAAGAAGAAAAAAAATATATCGCTATTGCAAATTCTTTTTAAAAAATGCAGATTTTTTTGCTGTAAACAACACAAAAAGAAAATAATGGCTCTTATTGAGAACAAAGTCTTCAGTGGGTATTTGCACATCTGATGTTTAAAGAAAACTAGCTATATCTGTGTGAAGAGCTAATCTTTTTTTACATGGATAAGAAGGTGGTGGGAGCAAAGCAATTTTGCATCACCCCCCAAACAGCAGACTGTGACAGACAAATGACGGAGCGATCACTTGTATACAAACTGGCATCATGTCATGATGCCAGTTCCTCCCTGCCCTCTCTGTCACGATCTCTACAGTGTGAAGGGATTTATAGCCAGGGCTGGATTAACATAGGGGCTATTGGAGCTGCAGCTCCAGGCCCCTTTCTCAAGATAGGCCCATTTGCCCAAAAAAAAAAGAAAAAAAAAGATTGACCTTGAGGATTGTAGCTCAGCGATCAGGAGTCACAGAGGCCCCACATCTGGGGGGGGGGGGGGGGGGTAGGTAGCTAAAGACCCACTCCAGCACTGGTTAAAATATGGGGCTGCTATCATCTATGGTTCCGGAGATACAGGGCTGCTTGCACAGCCTGTCAGAAGCTACATACAGAGTGCCCAGTTTAAATACAAGCTGGAACACTCTGCAGCAGACAGAGAGTTCATCCTCTCTGTCTGCTGCAGAGTGTTCCAGCTTGTATTTAAACTGGCCGCTCTGTATGTAGCTTCTGACGACTCACAGCGCTTATAATAATTATTTGTATATTACTTATGATAATTAACCCCTTGCCACCCAGGCCCATTCTGAGACTTCTCTCCTACATGTAAAAATTCTCATTTTTTTATGTTAGAAAATTACTCAGAACCCTCAAGCATTATATATTGTTTTAGCAGACACCCTATGGAATAAAATGGTGGTCTTTGCAACTTTTTATGTTACACGATATTTGCGCAGCAATTTTTCAAACGTTTTTTTGGAAAGAAACTGTTTCATTCATTAAAAAAAAACATTAAAGTTAGCACGATTTTTTGTTGTGTACTAAGCGATGCTTTACATTTTTTTTACAAGTTACATGTTTAGAGTTACAGAGGAGGTCTAGTGCTAGAATTATTGCTCTCGTTCTAACGATCATGGAATATGTAACCTGTGTGTATTTGGCTCTAATACTAACCAGTGCCTACCCAGGGACTGACTAGCATCTCTCCCCAGCCTGTCCCCACACACACACTCTCACCTGCTGTCCTGTGAATGGGGCAATCACTCCCGCAGTGTTATTGTGTTCTGCCAGTGAATACAATGATTAGTGTTGCTAACTATAGCTGGCAGCACTGATTGTTTTGGGGAAAACCTGACAGGCTGGTTTTACTCAAGTCAGTTAATAGGTTGACCAGGGTGGGACAAGGGGTGGGCAGGAGGGGCAGCTGCCCCTGGTGCAATGGTTTATTGCAGGGGTAGGGGGGACCCTGACCCTAACCCTAAGGGAAAGGGGGGCGCAGTTTGGCATCTTTGCCCTGGGCGCTGGATGACCTTGTCCCAGCACTGTTGACTTGGTCTCTGCTTAATTGGTGTAATTTCAATCCATATATGGCCCGCTTAACCACTACGCAGTCCCTAAACATCCTTCCACAAACCTTTACATTTTTCCTTCCCAGATTACTTCATCCTCCTCTCCTATACATAGTGCCCACTGTCATACTCTCCACACTTCTCTCCTATACATAGTGCCCACTGTCATACTCTCCACACTTCTCTCCTGTACATACTGCTCACTGTCATACCCTCCACACTTCTCTCCTGTACATAACACCCGCTGTCATATCCTACACACTCCTCTCCTGTACATACTACTCTCTGTCATACCCTCCATACGCCTCTCCTATACATAGTGTACACTGTCATACCCTCCCCACTTCTCTCCTATACATAGTGCCCACCGTCATACCCTCCCTTCTCTCCTGTATTTACTGCTTACTGTTCTACTCTCCACACTCTTCTCTTATACATAGTGCCCAATGTCATACCCTTTACACTCCTCTGGTGTGCATACTGCCCACTGTCATACCCTTCACACTCCTCTCCTGTACATAGTGCCTTCTGCCATACCCTCTGCACTCCTCTCATGTACATAGTGCCTACTGTTAGACCCTCCACATTCCTCTCCCTCACCTGCACATACTTCCCACTTTTATACCATTCATACTCCTCCCATATGCCTCTTACCCACAAAAACGGTTCTTTAAAATTATACTGAATATCCTCAATGTTACCAGCTCTAGAATGGGCACACTTTTGTCAGTTCAACCAAAGGAAATCTCACAGTCCTCATATTTGTTCTGCCCCATTATTAGTACTTATTTAATTTTGTAATTACTATTGTGCTGTATAGACGAACATAGGGGATGTCATCTACTCTAAATATAGCACTTGTAAAAAAAGCGTCCCTGAAAATATTTTTGAAATGTTGACAACTATGCACCTAGGCACTGCCCAAGGGCCACAGGGTCATGAGAGGCTCCTGTGATATTAAAGCGGTAGTAAACTTTTCTAACATTACTACTTTTTAGAGGCCTTGGGTAGGTTATGCCATAATGTACAAGTATGCACAGCATATTAGCACATTAGGGTACACTTAAATTGTCAGACTGAGCCCTCCAGTGCTGTGCTGTGATCAATCCGGCGGGGCCCGGGCACTTCCAACTTCACCCGGGCATCCTTCTGGGTTCTGTGCCTTCGGTCACTTGCCTTGGCCAGGCTGTGTTGATGTCATTCCCACACATGCTCATGTGCATCCTCTCTCTCTCATCCCCCCTTTCTCTCTCATCCTCCCTCTCCCTCTTTAATTTAATTTGTTATAACAAAAAATTGTTTGCATTTTTATTTAATTTATTGTTTATAAAAGGCCACACCAAAATCCTCAGCACCAGGCCGATGATGTTCTTAATCTGGTCCTGTTTATAGCGCAAAAAAATAAAAAAAAACAGCAGTAATTAAATACCACCAAAAGAAAACTCTATTTGTGTGAAAAAAAGGACACAAATTTCATATGGGTACAGTGTTGCATGACTGAGTAATTGTCATTCAAAATGTGAGAGCACCAAAAGCTGAAAATTGGTCTAGTTAGGAAGGGGGTTTGAGTGCCCAGTGGTCAAATGGTTAAAGAAGCATTAATATGTGAGTTGCACTGGGGTTCCAATTAAACACTAACTTTAACGAAAAGGTTTGGAGAGAAGAATACATTGACATTTTATCCCTTTTGCATTCGACCAGAAATATTCTGAGAAAGTAGATGAAAATATAGACCTTTTCCTTGCTAACAACTGGTTGTAAGCATTTTGCATTCATGCCAGTGGCATGGGTGAAAAACATCCTAAAAACTGCAATGACTTGTTTTAACATTTTTTTAGATAATTTTTGAAGCATATACAGTAAAAGTGTTGATCATAGCTTTTCTTTGATGAATTGTTCCATCAAAAACATTTGTATGCATAAATTTAAAATTAAGAACTATAGATGAAGGATTATGACTGAATTTGATGTTGCCACAAAAGCCAGTAACTTAACCACAAAATGGCACTTCATCAAAATCATATAGGAAAAGTCTGTGTTTTCATTTTTTTTTTTTAAATTACCAAATTTGTGTACATATAGGCACAAATGCATGTTTAGTGCAGAGTCTTACCTGTTCCCACTCGGTTTTTAAAAAATTGTCTACCATGGGTCAACAGCCCCCTAAGGACCTATTTCACAAAAATAGCACAAAATGTTGCCGTGGCTACATATTTCCCCATATACAGTACCTTGAAAAGGTATTCATACCCCTTGACATTTTCCACATTTTATCATATTATAACTGAAAACCTAAATATATTTTATTGTGTTTTTACGTGATAGACCAACACAAAGAGGCACATAATTGTGAAGTGGAAGAAAAATGATAAATAGTTTTCAATTTTTTTTACAAATACATATCTGAAAACTGTGGTGTGCATTTGTATTCAATCCCCCTGAGTCAATACTTTGTAGAACCACCTTTCACTGCAATTACAGCTGCAAGTCTTTTTGGGTATATCTCTACCAGCTTTGCACAGCTAGAGAGTGAAATTTTTGCCCATTCTTATTTATAATATAGCTCAAGCTCTGTCAGATTGGATGTGGACAGCAATTTTCAAATCTTGCCACAGATTCTCAATTGGATTTAGGTCTGAATTTTGTCTGGGCCATTCTAACACATGAATATGCTTTGATCTAAACTATGCCTGTATGTTTAGGATCGTTGTCCTGCTGGAAGGTGAACTTCCTCCCCAGTCTCACAAATTTTCTTCTAAAGCCGCGTACACACGGGCGGACTGTCTGGCCAACTAAGTCCGTCAGACAATCCGACAGACAGTCCGTCCTACTTTTGAATGAACGGACTTGACCACACACGATGAACAGACAGTCCGTTGAAAGCTTGCGCGATGACGTGTACAGCACGTACGACGGGACTAGAAATACGACGTCCAATACACTACAATGCAACCTTCGGCCGTGTAAATCCTTTCTGAGCATGCGCCATACTTAGTCCGTCCAACTTGCCTACTCACGAGCGGACTGTCCGCTGAAACCAAAGTTGGACGGACAATATTACGGAAATTCCGAAAGACTTAGTCCGCCAGACTGTCCGCTGAAAAAGTCAGCTGAAGCCCACACACGAGCGGACTGTGAAACACATTTCAGCGGACTAAGTTGGACAGACAGTCCGCCCGTGTGTACGCGGCTTTAGATTGCCCTGTATTTGGCTCCTTCCATCTCCCTATCAAATCTGACCAGCTATCCTGTCCCTGCTGAAGAAAAGCATGCCCAACAACATGCTGCTGCCACCAGCATGTTTCACGGTAGGAATGGTGTGTTTAGGGTGATGAGCAGTGTTAGTTTTCTGCCACATGTAGGGTTTGGCTTTTAGGCCAAAAAGTTAAATTTTGGTCTCATCTGACCAGAGCACCTTCTTCCACATGTTTGCTGTGTCCCCGACATGGCTTCTCGCAAACTGCAAAAGGGACTTCTTATGGCTTTCTTTTATAAATGGCTTTCTTCTTGTCACTCTTCCATAAAGGCCAGATTTGTGGAGTGCACGACTAATAGTTGTCCTGTGGACAGATTCTCCCACCTGAGCTCCAGAGTTACCATGAGCCTCTTGGTTACTTCTCTGTTTAATGCGCTACTTGTCAAGCTTGTCAGTTTAGGTGGACGGCCATGTCTTGGTAGGTTTGCAGTTGTGCCATACTCTTTCCATTTTCGGATGATGAATTGAACAGTGCTCCGTGAGATGTTCAAAACTTAGGATATATTTTTTCTAACCTACCCGTGCTTTACATTTCTCCAAAACTTTATCCCTGACCTGTCTGGTGTGTTCCTTGGTCTTCATGATGCTGTTTATTCACTAAAGTTTTCTAAAAAACCTCTGAGGGCTTCACAGAATAGCTATATTTATACTGAGATTAAATTACACACAGGTGGACTCTATTTACTAATTAGGTGATTTCTGAGGGCAATTGGTTCCACTACATTTTAGTTAGGGGTATCAGAGTAAAGGGGGCTGATTACGAATGTACACCACACTTTTCAGATATTTATTTGTAAAAAAAAAATTGAAAACCATGTATCATTTTCCTTCCACTTCACAATTATGTGCCACTTTGTGTTGGTCTATCACAGGGATATGCAATTAGCGGACCTCCAGCTGTTGCAGAACTACAGGTCCCATGATGCGTAGCAAGACTGTGACAGCCACAAGCATGGCACTCAGAGGCAGAGGTATGATGGGACTATGACCAGTTTTGCAACAGCTGGAGGTCCGCTAATTGCATATCCCTGGTCTATCGCATAAAATTCCAATAAAATACATTTACATTTTCAGTTGTAACATGACAAAATGTGGAAAATATCAAGGAATATGAATACTTATTCAAGGCAGCCCTCCTTTTTTTTAGAGAGAGAGATTTAAATTGCCATCTTTATTTTCTTACATCGGGGGACACAGAGCTGTAGTAATTACTACATGGGTTATATCGGCGTATCAGGTGCTGGACACTGGCACGCCCCTTAAGGCGGAAACCCCCATATAACCCCTCCCACTACTGGGAGTCCTCCGTTTTATCGCCAGTGTCTAAGGTGTTAGGCACGAGTAAGGATGTGTTGTCTGAGCTCCACGGGCAGTAATCCTTGATGAGAGCCAGCCATCCTGACCGGATCCATTCTGATGTCTCCCTAACGGACTAAATGAATGGTACCTGGGCCTCGTAATCCGAAGACACAAGGTTTTGCTTGCGAATGCTTTAAGAGTTGGGCCCTGGGATCCAGTACTTTTTGGTAATAAGGCCAATAAAAGTTTACTGGCAGGGTGCTGTCACAGGTTCAGGATTGTGGGTCAGCCTGAGTGTTCCCCGTTTCCTGAAGGTTTCCTTTTAAGGTCTCGGAGCCTACCATGAAGGGGGAGAAGATTTGGTCTTTATCTCTGGTAAAACCCTGCTGCGAGCATAAGGTAGGGGAGATTTTCTCAGGAATCTCTCCTCCATGTATTGTGTTGTCATGTCATGTCTATGTGTCACCACTGGGGGTTGTATTGAGCACTCACCATTCTGACACTGGAAACAGCAGAAGCTCCACTCTCCTCTCCTTCTAAGAGACCCACAGGTAAGAGAAAGGGGGGTCTTATTTGTTTCTGGGCCACCAGATTGGCGGTTTTTGTTTTATTTAATGCCAGCCAGCTGCCTTATTCTTTTTTTTGTAAAAAAAAAAAGGAAAAAAAAAAAGATGTTGGCAGACCGCGGTCGCTCGCTGGAGCGGGGGATTTACCCCCCGCTATGATGCTTTTGAAAGAGGAAGAGGGAGGGCCATATTTCACGTGGGGGATGTGGCTAACGACATCAGACGCCGGCCACAAGTGCAGGAAGTATTTTAAAGCCCTGTAAGAGAAGCTGCTGCCTGGCAGTGGAGGGACCGAGCAGAGTGGTTGCTGGTCAGGTTTGGTTGACACAGGCATTCCCTTTTGACAACATTGTACTGTATAGCTAGGATTAATAGCAGTTATTGTACTGTACTATAGCCTAGCAAGTGATACATTATTTTGCTGGTAGTTCCTCTGCCTTGTACTGTAAGCTATGAGTGGCAAAGGGGCCAGGAACCCCTCTAAGGGTTCTAAGGGGTAACAACAAACTAAAACCCTGTCCAAAAGAATGTCATCCTCCTCTGAGAGTGTGGCGGCCGATCAGATTGAGCCGTCAGGGAAAGCTGTAATTGCAGTCACTCAAGACACTTCAGCCCCTGAATATATTACATGTGAAGTGTTGTCTTCTACCATTGCGGGTTTAGAGAAGAAACTTGATGCAATTTTATCCCTTCAGAGTGGGGTTAAACTCAGCATATCCCCATCAAGTTCTCAAGATCCCCTTCTGGAGGTTCAGGATGCCAGGGATCAGGCAGATCTTCCTAGAGATTTGGAAGATACTGGCTTATCCTCTTCTGAGGATCCTAACACGGAAGGAGTATCACCGCAAGAGAGCTTGCTTGTGCACGCTCTCACTAAGTTGGTTCGTTCAACTTTTTTGCTACCTGTAACGCAGGCTTTTGATTATCCCATCTCTAAGTTAGGATCATTAAAACCTCCTCCGCCTGGGGATGCCTTTCCTATTAATGCGTGGCTAAGAAAGCTTATGTATGCAGAATGGGAACATCCAGATAAACAGTTTTATCCCCCTAAGAGATTCTCCAAACTGTATCCTATGGAAGAAGATTTCTATAAGAAATGGGGGGTTACAGCGGTTGATTACCTCAGTTAATAAGAACCTCACATGTCCGGTTGATAATGTGCTCATGTTAATGCCGCAAGATGTCCTGGACCCCAGGGTATTTGACAATGAATCGCTGCACGACCAAGTTTAAGACGTGTGCCATGCATGGCATGTGTGTAATTTTGCCCTGTTTCAATGCGCTAAGCAGATTGGCACCGTTGGCACACACCACTTTACCAACTGTCAAACTGAGCGGTATTAGCCACTAATCTGCCTGTGAACGCAAAGCTGAAAGGAGTGCAGGGCCAGTGTGGCTCTTGGCTTCCAGGCACAACAGATGCAGCACAACATGGCAACGTCTCACCGGGCATGTCGAATAGGTTCTGGGGATCTTGGATGGCGCAGTGGAAGAGACGCTAGCAGCAGAAAATAAGGAGTCAGCCGAGGAGGAGAGGGAGGATGGAGTAGGAGGAGAAGATGAGCCAGGCCTGCATGCAATCCGTGGTGGTAAAACCAAATCTACACGGGTCCACGGGTTACATGCTTGACGGCTGTCAGAAGGTTCACCCAGTGGGCAGTAAAAGTTATATACCTTCCCTGCCCGTGTTTGCTAGACCCCGTGTCTGTGGTCAGATGTATCTTGGCACCGAAACTGTGTGCCAGAGATACATTCACTTGCCGCTGAACATGGCCATATAGCTCTGGGATGCCCTTCTATGAGAAACACTTCCTTCCTGGGACCTTCCATTGTGGTGTTCCAATAGCCACAAATTTTCGAAAGGCCTTCGAGTCCACCAGTTTATATGGCAGTAGTTGGTGGGCTAACAGTTCTGACAAGCCAGCGGTCAACCGTTGGGCAAGAGGGTTATCCGGCATCATAATTTTTTTATGCTCGAACATTTGGCTCACGGAAGCCTGCCTTTTTCCAGAAAAACGTGAGGATGGCATGATGGAAGGTGGAGTGGAGGACAATTCTGAGTAGAGAGGAGAAGGAGAAGTAGAAGAGGCTGGGCGGTGAGAGCCTGGAGTGTGGCTTTGTGGGTTCCGTTGCTCCCACTGGGCTCGGTGATGGCAGCTCATGTGCCTTCTTAAGGCGGTCGTTCTTAGGTGAGTGTTGGGCTTACCGCGACTAATGCATTGACTGCAAAGGCTGCAGATGGCAACACTATTGTCAGCAGTGGACACGTTAAAAAAAGCCCATACTGCGGAGCCATGTGCCGGCGTCCTGGGAGCGCCAGATGTGACCGTAAATGGTTGATGCCTCGCTCCTGATACATTAGCAGTCTGGTTTGTCCCTCCTGTGCAATGTAAGTTCCACCTGCTTCTCCTCCCTATCTGCTGGTCCATATCTCCCTCTGAACTCCCCTCCTCTTTCTCTCTTGTGAGCACCCTTGTGACATCACTAGACACGTCATCATCGATGTCACCTTCCCCACTGCTATAATTAGAGATCTCGGAGTAGGCAGCAACACCGGGGACCAACCTCCTTGGGCTGATCTGGGTACTGTCGTCAGACTGCTGAGTGGCGGTTGTTGCTACCTCCTCTTCCTGATCCAATGCCAAGAATAGCTGCGCATCGGCAATGTCTTGTGATGGATCTGAAAATAATTCCTGTGACTCAAGCGGAGGGTATATGGTGGTGGTGGTATTGGTGGTAGTGTCTTTGGGGGTGCACACAGCAGAGAGTGAGGAGGGTGCAGATCGAGAGGATGAGGAGAGTGCAGAAGAGTAAGGCTGAGTGAGCCACTCAACCAAATCTAATGTGTCCTTTGATGTAATCGAACGCACCTTCTGCAATTTGCCACTTTGGCTCAAGCCTGTTACTCCTGCCCTACCCTTACCACCCCTGCAGAAGGACCTGCCCCTTCCTCTGCCTGTCATTTTTTAAATGACCCTGTGACAAAAGTCTCTAGAGAAGTGCAGTATATGTGGAAGAAGGTATATAACACCCCGCTTCAATCTGTCATTTTGGGGGGCCACTGGTCTATCACTCCAGTCATAATAATTTTTTCTAATTGCGTTTGTCACTCTTTGTAGTGTCGCTGCAGAACCGCTCAGCAGTCACAATGCTGCACAGTGGAAATGCACTATACTATGCTTTCTATATTTGAAAGTATTTTATACGTGTATTACACCCCTATATACTGCACACCAAATAGTACACCTATACCAGTCCTTAAAAGGACCTTTGTGAACCTAATAGTAGCTAGCTAGTAGCTAGTGAATTGCAGACTGTCCCTGCTCCAAACACCAAACTGTCCCTACACTGAGAAACTACAGCTTCAGAATCAGTCAGCAGCACTGCATGCAGTGCACTATAATGTTTTTTATATTTGAAAAAAAGTATATTATAAGTGTATTACAACCCTATATACTGTACACCTATACCAGTCCTTTAAAGGATTTTTGTGGACCTAACAGTAATAGCTAGTGTTTAATCTCACTGTCCCTGCTCCACACAGCGTCCTTTACCTACACTGACAAAAGACAGAATGTAAAATGGCCACCAGATCAGGTCTATTTAAAAGGTAGGGGGTATGTCCATGTGCTGAAATGTCTCAATTGGCTGTCCTGTACCCCATGATGGATGTGTCATGGGTCATAGTTCTTCACAATGTAAATGAGTATGTCCGCCGTGAACAACGCCGGTTTGGCGAATCGCGAACGAGCAAAGTTCACCGCGAACCGACCGCCGGGCAAACAGCAAGGCCATCTCTACATCTGATCCTTTCGCATGGAGTCAATACAGTCAGTTTGTAGCCATCCTCCAAGGAGGGGAATTTTTGGCTTCAATCAATATCAAGGATGCCTATCTTCATGTGCCAATATTTCCCGCTCACCAGAGGTTTCTGCGCTTTGAAGTAGAAAACCATAATTTTCAGTTTGTGGCTCTGCCATTCATTCTAACCACAGCTCCTCGGGTGTTCTCAAAGATTCTGACTCCTGCTTTAGCCAGATTAAGGGCTCAGGGCATAATGGTTCTAGCTTACTTGGACGATCTACTCTTAGTAGATCATTTGGTTTCAAGGTTGGACCACAGTCTGGTGGCAATGGTAAACTACCTGGAATCTCTAGGCTGGGTTCTCAACCTAGAAAAATCCTCCTTGAAGCCATCAAGGAGAGTACAGTACCTGGGACTAATCATAGAAACCAGGCAGAGAATGGTATTTTTACCTCAAAAGAGAATCAGTTCAATTGTAAAACTAATCTATCTCATCAAGGCAAAGAAAAAGCCTTCCATTCGGTTGTGCATGAAACTGTTGGGAAAGATGGTGGTCTCCTTTGAGGCCATCCCTTATGCACAGATTCATTCAAGATTGCTACAAAGCGCAATCCTGTCAGCCTGGAACAAGAAGGTTCAGGCCTTAGATTTTCCAATTCAGCTGGCTCCGACATACGTCAGAGCCTAAATTGGTGGTTGATATCCAGCAACCTTCAAAGAAGAAGGTCATTTCTACCTGCCACCTGGAAGGTAGTAACTACGGATGCCAGTCTCCTAGGCTGGGGAGCGGTCCTGGAAGAGGATTCTGTCCAGGGGAAGTGGTCCAGGTTGGAAAGGACCTTGCCTATCAATATTTTGGAAATTCGGGCAATCCGTCTGACTCGAAGAGCCTGGACAGTCAGACTGAAGGGCTGTCCTGGATTCAGTCCAACAATGCCATGGCTGTGGCTTACATCAATCACCAGGGGGGCACGAGGAGTCGTGCAGCCCAGAGAGAGGTGAATTATGTTCTGTCTTGGGCAGAACCCAACGTTCCTTGCCTTTCGGCAATTTTCATTTCCGGGATAGAGAATTGGCAGGTGGACTACTTGAGCCGCCAACAATTATTTCCAGGAGAGTGGTCTATTCACCCCGACATCTTCCCTGCGATATATCAAAGATGGGGTACTCTGGATGTGGACCTGTTTGCGTCCAGATTCAACAACAAGGTCGACGACTTTGTGTCAAGGACAAGGGATCTGCTAGCTTGCGAACAGATGCTTTAGTCTTCCCATGGGATCAGTTTTCTCTGATTTATGTATTTCCTCCAGTTAGGCTTTTTCTGCGTCTTCTTCGCAGGGTCAGCCAGGAACAAAAGGAGCTGATTCTAGTGGCATCAGTGTGGCCTAGAAGGCCCTGGTTCACCAAAATCATAAAGATGGCAAGAGGAGTTCCCTGGACTCTGCCATTACGGCCAGACCTTCTCGCGCAGGGTCCAGTATTCCATCCTACCTTACAGACGCTAAATTTGATGGTCTGGCTATTGAGACCCACATTTTAAGGGATCATGGGTTGTCTCCTTCAGTTATATCTACCTTGATTAATGCCAGGAAGCCAGCTTCCAGGATCATTTACTATAGAGTTTGGAGGGCATATGTTGCCTGGTGCGGATCCAGGGGTTGGCACCCCAGGAAATATATTATAGGTAAAGTCTTTGATTTACTGCATATGGGATTAGAGATGAATCTGGCCTTGAATACCAGCAAGGGACAGATCTCATCCTTGTCAGTGTTTTTTCAGCGGGCTTTAGCTTCTCACTCTTTAGTGCGTAGCTTTGTGCAGGGGGTAACACGGATCAGTCCTCCAACCAAGGCACCTCTAAATCCTTGGGATTTGAATTTGGTCCTGTCGGCTTTGCAAAAGCAGCCTTTTTAACCCTTATGGGAAATTCCCTTGGTTCCCTTTTGACTAGAAAGATAGTCTTTCTGGTTGCCATTTCTCCTGCTAGAAGAGTATCTGAACTAGTGGCTCTATCTTGTAAGGAGCCATATCTGATTATGCATAAGGATAAGGTGATTTTACACCCTCATCCTGAATTCCTGCCAAAGGTGGTGACAGGTTTTCACTTAAACCAAGATATTGTTCTTCCTTCATTCTTCCCAGAGGCTCGATCTAGGGAAGAGAGGGTGCTACATTCCCTTGATGTAGTAAGAGCGGTCAGAGTATACGTAAAGGCGTTCGCTCAGGTTCGTAAGACAGATATTTTGTTTATTCTGCCAGATGGTCCACGGAGAGGACAGGCAGCTTCTAGATCCACTACTTCCAATTGGATTCGTTAAGTCATTATTCAGGCTTATGGTTTAAAAAAGAAGATTCCTCCTTTTCATGTTAAGGTACACTCAACCAGGGCGATTAGTACCTCTTGGGCAGTGCATCATCAGGCCTCTGTGGCTCAGATCTGTAAGGCCGCGACATGGTCTTCAGTTCATTCATTTACCAGATTTTATCAAATCAATGTTAAGGGTTAGGAGGATACTGCCTTTGTCCTCTGACTTCCTTTCTTTTTTGTTCCCCCCCCCCCCCCCCTTCAGTTGCCATTGCTATGGGACATCCCATGTAGTAATTACTATGGCTCTGTGTCCCCTGATGTAAGAAAAGAAAATAGGATTTTTAAAACAGCTTACCTGTAAAATCATTTTCTTTGATGTACATCAGGGGACACAGAAGTCCCTCCCTTCCTCTTATACACGTATTTTGCTTGGCTACAAAACTGAGGACTTCCAGTAGTGGGAGGGGTTATGTGGGGGAAGTTCACGCCTTAAGGGGCGTGCCAGTGTCCAGCATCTGATACGCCGATATAACCCATGTAGTAATTACTACAGCTCTGTGTCCCCTGATGTACATCAAAGAAAAGGATTTTACAGGTAAGCTTATTTTTTCACAGTGTAGGTTGTACTGTCTTTGACACAATGGGATTGATTTACTAACACTGGAGAGTGTGAAATCTGGTGCAGTTGTGCATGGTAGTCAATCAGTTTCTAACTTCAGCTTGTTCTATTAAGCTTTGACAAAAAAAACTGGAAGCTGATTGGTTTCTATGCAAAGCTGGACAAGATTTTAGACTATCCAGTTTTAGTACTCAACCCCAATTTTTCTTTAATTTATCGATTCACACCCTTTCTGTATTTTACCCTATTTGTCCTATCCAAAAGGCTTCTCTCTAAATGATGAAACTGATCCCTCATTATGTTTGGTATCCTATTCTACATTTGATGACATGTTAAATAAAATCTGTCCTTTGGGTAAATGAGCATTACTGGCTAAAGTGAACATCATGGAGCTGTCAGAGTGGGGAGCCACCTACCACTGTGTCTGACCAATCAGAAAGCATTTAGAAGGCACGGCAAAGCCTCCTTCATCAGCAACACTCCTACACAGAGTTAAACAGCTGTTGTCCTTCCCAGGTCCCTAGAGGCTTCAGCTTCCCGTTAATACATGGCGCTTGTGGACTCTTCCACAGGAACACCCTGGCGGCTCTTCTGTGATTCTGGATCTGGAAAGCACCTACCCACACTAGCACTATGTAAGTGCACCATCAACAATTTGTATGTCAATCAAATCAAATAATTTGGCACTAGGATTTGCCTGGAGCTACGCTTCCCTTTTTGCCAAAATGTATGAACTAGATTTTATTTATTAGATTATATTAGATTTTATTTATTAGAATTTATGAGAATTCTTTATTAGGTTTGTCCTTTATACTGGGGTGTATTTTATATTTTTATATATCATTTTTTTAATATAATATATGAAATGCTTGTATATAAGATTTCTATTTGTAGTATTACCTTATTGGTATGATATCCGGAAGTGAGATGTTCAGCAAGTTTATATACTGTATATAGTGTTCTAGCAGCAACATTTGAATTATTATTATTATTATTATCATTATTATTATTATAGGGTTGATGGTTATTAATCATCTTTTACATTAAGGTGGGTAGGTTGCACTGATTGTACGTTTGATTTCAAGAGGTAGTGGTGTAATTTATTATTACATGTATAGGTATGGTTTATCATGATCATAATAATGTTATTTAATTCATTATTTATAAAACCAATAATAAAGAGCCATGGACAATTTCTATTCTATTACGTTGTGTAGTGTATTTATTATTTATAGTAATTTGGTTCTACCTGCAGTCCCATGTGTCACCTGCTGTTCTAATAAGATCACAATAAAAATTTAAAACAAAAATAAGCACAGCACCAAAAACACAGCCCCTAGTATGACAAACGTTTATATTGTTTATTAGAAAAAAAGTATATATTTTTGTAAACAATGGCCTAAATATTCTAAAGAAGATCTGACCTATACTGAAAAAGGATAGAATTTTAGGATCATTATTGCCAGAAAAACCCCAAAAATTATACAAATGTGCTCCCACCTTAAGAGATAGGTTGACTCCAAATGTATTCAATTCCCCCAAAAGGAAGACAACAACATTGTGTGATGAGTTGGGTATTTTGGGGAAATGACAAGGTGCATCATCTCCGGAGGTAATCTAGGATATATCCAAGAATTAAACCTACGTAATAATTCAACAATAAAATATTGTATTCTAAAGGTCTAAATATTGACATATATTAACTATTTTATTTCTAATCTTTAAGCATGTATTTTATGATTTTTAAGGTAATTATTTAAAATATAACCATTATGTTTTTATTTATGTTATGTTTTATATATACAATGTATATTAAATATATTAAATGTTCTGTTGATATTGGAAAGGGGTAATAATGGAAGCATTAAAAAGAAAAAAAGGTTACGATTATTAGAAGTGTATAAAGATTTGTGAGATGCCAATTTTACTAGCTCCTGATGAAATCCACTTTTAGATGATATGCGAGGAGCTTGAAGATGAAGATGAAATCACTTTCCACATATTTTTTTTTCACTTTGTTTTAGGTTAGTTTTGACATAAAACACTTTACTTATGAACTATTTATTTTAATTTTTCACTATACAATTGTGAAACTGTCAAGCAGAATTTCAGGTGTAGGTATAAAAGATTATCACTCCACTTATAGATAGATCAGCCGTGGGAATTTACACTTTTGTGCATAGAAAGTGTTTGAAAAGACCTAAAGGGGTTTATTTACTAAAGGCAAATCCACTTTGCACTACAAGTGCACTTGTAAGTGCAGTCACTGTAGATCTGAGGGGAAGATCTGAAATGAGGGGAAAGCTCTGCTGATTTCTATCATCCAATCGTGTGCAAACAAAAATGCTGTTTTTTATATTCCTTGCATGCCCCCCTCAGATCTACAGCGACTGCACTTCCAAGTGCACTTGTAGTGCAAAGTGGAGTTGCCTTTAGTAAATAAAGCCCTTTGCTCCCCATTAAAACAATCATTAATTTCCAAGTGTGTTATTAAAGCAATTAATCAGCATTTTCTTTCCCTATAAAAATACGTTAATATTATTTCTGTCTATAGCAACCAATCCTTTTATTTATTTTCTTCACTGTGTTTCCCCTAGTAACCAATCAGAATTTTCCCTTAAAGGGGCATCAATCACTTTATTTTTTATGCTTGGCATTCTATGAATTGTTGTTCACCACCACCGCCCCTTTCATACCAGATGCAGTTCAGTGCATTTTTAATGCATTCCTACTGCATAGAAAAACCATAATCAATATGAGTTAATGAGCATGGTTCACACCATTGGATTTGTGTTGCAGTGCAGTGAAAAAAGCATAGGCAGCTGCATTTTTCTCAATACAAATGTACATTAATATGACTCTAAGAACAAAAACGAATTTGGCTTCTTTGATCTCCTGTCTTTCTCCATGACAAAAACACCTTGAAAAAACGCACTGCAAACACATGTAAATGCATGTTACATGCGCGTTAATGCACATGTGGAAAGGCATAAAAAAGTGCAGCTTTGGGTGTTATTGGACCCTACAAATTGGTTATTATTTTTATATTTTTAGTGCTGTGTTTATTTTGTTTCAAGTTTGCCAAAATAAAGTCTCTGAGATCTCAATACAAACAAATATGGTATTTTAATAGGTCACATAATAGAAGCTGAAAACAAATTTGATGAGAAGCAGAACTTTTAACACTCGCCAGCATTAAACTTTGAAAACATTAGCACTGGATGGAGGGAGGCTGCCTGCGAAAACCACACTTTGTATAACACAAAGCAATACTAATGCTCTGCTGATTGTTTGCATGCAATGAGTTAATTCTCTTAGAACACCTCATCTAAATTGCTCAATTGGATGGTAGGCGGTTATAAAAAAGCTGGGTGACCAGGTTAAGTGCATTAATGTATTTCCATATTCCTAATACAGTGATACCTCACAAACTTAAATAGTGAAATGACTCTGGTCGCAAACGGAGGCAAATTTTCCCATAGGGTTCAATGTAAATCAGGTTAATCCGTTCTGAACTTTTTTTTGCTTACATATAAAATTATGAAATGTATGTACAATACAAAAAAGGATTTTAAACATATATTACATATGGTCTTTTACATTATTTGACCTCTTTCATGTGTACATCTAAAAAGAAAAAAAAAAGAAAAAACCTATAGCTCCTCTTTAATCCTTGTTTGAAACAATCTCAAACCCCAATTTAAATGACTAATCTAGGGGCCAGAAAACAGCACTGTGCATCCAGGAAAAGATCATCTGAGGGCATGATAAAGTTGTATTCATATGAACTGTTTTTCCATGATTCCCAATCAAGCGAGTCCACTACTACCTCATGGTAGTCAGGAGGCAGAAACCCCTATCTGAGTGGACTGGTTCTCCTAAGGCCGCGTACACACGGGCGGATTGTCTGCCCAACTAAGTTCGTCAGACAATCCGACAGACAGTCCCTCCAAATTTTGAATGAACGGACTTGACCACACACGATGAACAGACAGTCCGCTGAAAACTTGCACGATGACGTGTACAGCACATACGACGGGACTAGAAAAACGACGTCCAATACACTGCAATGCAACCTTCGGCCGTGTAAATCCTTTCTGAGCATGCGCCATACTTAGTCCGTCCAACTTGCCTACACACGAGCGGACTGTCCGCTGAAACCAAGTTTGGACGGACAAAACCAAGTTTGGACGGACAAAATTACGGAAATTCCGAAAGACTAAGTCCGTCAGATTGTCCGCTGAAAAAGTCAGCTGAAGCCCACACACGAGCGGATTGTCCGCTGAAACACGGTTCAGCGGACTAAGTTGGGCAGACAATCCGCCCGTGTGTACGCGGCCTCAGACTCTCATCTTGCACTGCTCTTCTTAATATGAACGTGTCAGAGCAGGGAAGATGGCTGCGGCTTGTGTTCATGAAAGGAAGCAAAGTTTGTGTACCGAAGCAAATTTTTGTGTACTCTTCTGTTTGCGAACTGAGTTGTTTGTGAACAGAAGCGTTCGTGAACCGAGGTATCACTGTAAACAATAAATGAGGTTTAAAGCAAGTCTTCATTGGTCTTTGTAGTTGCAAGCACTGTCAGGGAATTCATTCTCAAACTTCATAGCAGAAGCACTAAAGTATTTCTAGTAATTCTGACACTGGGCTCTTCTGCGCTACCATTGCAACAAACAGAAATATACTACGTGATGTTAAAGTTATGTAAATTAATAACAAGGAAAAAATACTGTTATTGCATATGAATACATACATTTTATGCAAAACATAGTTAGATAGTAGGTAAGGTTGAATAAAGACAATGGTCCATCCAGTTCAACCTGTGTAGGTACATGTGTGTCAGTGTCTATAATTATTTGCTATATCCCTGTATGTTGTGTTCTTTAAGATGCACATCCAAAGTCTCTTAAAAATATCCATACTCCCTGCAGCCACCGTCAATTGTGAAAGATAGTTCCACATCCTTATCGCCCTGACAGTGAAAAAAAACCCTGTGCGGTTTAAGGTTAAATTGCTTCTCCTTCAATCTCATAGTGTGTCCCCGTGTCCTCTTACACTCCTTGAGACTGAATAGTTTTTTTCCTATGCTGGGATCGCCATTGTGGTATTTGTAAATTGCTATTCTAACTTCTCTTAAAGGTCATTTCTCCAGCAAGAATCGATTTAGTGTTTGCAGTTGTTCCTCGTAATCGAGGTCTTCCAGTCCCCCTATTAGTTTTGTTGCCCTTCTTTGGATTCTCTCCAGTTCCAGCACATCCTTTCTGAGCACTGGTTTCCAGAACTGGACAGAATACTCCAGATGTGATCTAGTTTTATAAAGTGGTAGGATTATCATTCTATATCTGGAGTGTATCCCTTTTTTTATGCATGCTAATATTCTGATGGCTTTGGTAGCTGCAGCTTGACATTGCATGCTATTGCTCAAGCTGTCATCTACTAGGGCCCCCAGATCTTTCTCTATCCTTGATTCCCCCAGCGGTTCTTCCCCTAGTGTTTAGTTTGCATTTACGTTTTTTGCCCCCAAGTGCATTACTTTACATTTTTCCACATTACACCTCATTTGGCATGTATTTGCCCACTCCATTATTTTGTTCAGGTCTTTCTGTAAAATTTCTATATCCTGATGTGACGCTATTGCCTTGCTCATTTTTGTATCATCTGCAAAAACTGAGATTGAGCTATTTATCCCATCCTCTATATCATTTATGAATAAATTGAATACAATTGGTTCCAAGACAGAACCCTGGGGCACCTCCCTTACCACTCCAGACAAGTCTGAGTATATGTTATCTATTACTACCCCCTGAACACGCCACTGTAAACAGTTTTTTTTTACCAAAGAACAAACCTCATGGTCCATGCCTGCGGACCTCAGCTTGCAGATTAAGTGCTTATGGGGGATTGTATCGAATGCCTTTGCAAAATCCAGGTACATTAAATCCACGGCATTCTCCTGTCTAGATGGCAGCTCACTTCCTCGCAGAATGTTAACAGGTCTGGCAAGAACGACCTTTTTTAAACCAATGCTGATAACTACTTATGATATTTTTGTCCTCAGTAAATTTTTGGATATAGTCCCTTATCATCCCCTCCAAAAATTTACCAATGATTGATGTTAAGCTGACTGGCCTGTAGTTTCCAGGGATTTGTCCCTGTACTTTTTGGAATACTGATACCACATTGGCTTTTCTCCAATCAGCTGGTACAAATCCTGTCAGTTTGCTTTATTGAGTGCTACTGATAGTAAGACTATGATAATGTACCGTCATACATAAACTGACCTAGGACAACATTCCAATTCCTTCCAAGAATGGATGCACATCCAATCGCTCAGTTTTTGTTCAGAGAATGAATTTATATGTATTATATACTCCCTCTCATCAGGACCTTTTAATCATGTCTTTGTTTCAATAAATTATATATTTTTATACAAATGTGTATGTAAGTCCTTACTGTACCATGAGAGTCCATAGTTGCCTTAGAGACCTCTGCCTTTTGTTTTTCTTGTCAGTATGCTATCCACAAAGATCAGCAACAATGATCTGGGTATAACCTGACTGAGTTCTCTGAGGACTCTCGGGTGTAATCCATCCAGTTCTGGTGATTTATTTGTATTAAGTTTATCTAGTCTGTCTTTGACTCAGGCCTCTGTTTGCCACGAGGGTATGCCCTGTGATGTATCACTAACAGTTGCCTTCTCTATTTCATCCATAATCATCCTCGTCTTTTATGTGGCCAATGTGCTCTGATTTTGCCTTTTTACTATTAATGTATCTAAAAAAAATTTTGGGATTTTTTTTACTCTCCTCCGTTATTTGTCTCTCATAATATTTTTTGGTCACCCTAATTGCGTTATTACACTTCTTATTGCATTCCTTGGAGTGTTTAAATGCTGACGGTGAACTATTCCCTTTATGTTGTTTAAAGGCCATTTTGTTCTCTTTAATGAAACTTTTTACATTATAGTTTAGCCCCCTAGGTTTACCCTTTGCTCTTCTATAGTTATTGCTCATTGGTATGCACTGTGTGATATTTTTGTTTAATATGCTCCTAAAGCATTCCCATTTCTCTTCCATGTTCAATGTATCTAGGATTTGGTCCCAATTGATGTCATTTACTCACATGGTACAAAGCTGGAATGGCAATTTACGTGAAAAGAAATAGCGACTGAAAGCCTGCCATTGTAGTACTGCACAGTATGCAAAATCACGGAAGGGGGCAAAATCCACCAGATGAAAAGGCAGAAGTTGTAAAGCCAGCAGCTTTGACAAGCTTGGATTTAGACACTGGGCATGTCGGTGGCAGTGACTGTATTTTTTTTTTTTCTTATCAAAAGGTACAAGACACAGGCCTGAGTGGCCAACTGATGACTTGATACAGAAATTATACATATCAGAGCATAACGACCTCTCATTACAACCACAATAACATTTGTCCTAAAACCACCAACATATAGCTGCAGGAGTAACAATATACATGGCTTAGCTAGTGCTCGGTCATGGGAGCGTCTGCCGAGAGACCAGGTCAAGGCAGGCCCGAAATAAAAAAAGCTTCCCGAGATTCTGATAGAGCACTATATAAGGTAGGAACAAGAAACCTTGGTGCGTGCCGCTAATCACTGCCGGCGGGGCACAGGAGGAACCGCGGTGGCCCCTAAGTGACCCAGCACCCCTTACGGGATCAAGCTGTGCTGAGTGAGGGACTCGGCCTGCATACCCCCTCGCTCCCGAAGGACCAACATTCCCACCCCTAGTATCGCCCATAGGCACCTTCCTGCCATAGCTGCTCCGGCATATGTTTCACTTGAGGTCCACTGTCAGCCACCGAAACCTGGAATGATAGGAAAGAAGAGAAAGAAAAGAAAAAGATGTAGAGGGAGTGGAAAGGGGAAGGGTGGGGAGAACAAAAGAATCAAACAAAAAGAAAACTGAACCACGCTGTCCATCCGTTAATAATCGTTCTTAACCAGTCTGCATGTGCTCATTATACCGATGAGTTATGGAGCAAGGAGATGCCCATGTGTAGGGCCCAAGGTTCCCAAATACTATCAAATTTGGAGTGGGTGTCAGTGAGTATACTAGACTGTTTCTCTTGGGACATTATCTATGAGATCTTTCTCTGCGCTGCCTTAACGGAGACGGAGGGTTGTTTCCATGCTTTTGCAATGGTGAGTTTGGCCCCTATTAGGATAACATGGATCAGTTTCCTGGTATGCCTAGGGGTATTGGGAATTTGTTCATTAAGCAGAGCAATTGTAGGGGTCCTGATGACTCAGCACCCGGCGAACCCATCTATCATTTTAAAGATTTTCCTCCAAAAGGGGCGTAACCTGGGGCATTCCCACCAGATGTGGATCAATGTGCCTGTGAGATGACACCCTCGATAACATAGCGGGTCCGCAGAGGGATAAATGTTGGCCAATCTGGATGGAGTGTAGTACCATCGCAGGATGACTTTTAAGCTGGCCTCTGCAAGAGACGTGTTTAGGATCCCTTTGTAGGATGTAAAGATCGCCGTGTGCCAGGACCCCAGGTCCCAATTGAACTGCAGTTCTCCTTCCCACTTTTCCATAATAGAAGATTTAGAATCTGGCTGCGTCAGTGAAGAGTAAATGCTAGAGATTCCTCCCCTCTGCTCCGGGCCCTGGCCACACCATAATTCGTATTCTGTGAAGCTAGGAGGGAGTGGTTTTTCAGTCCAGATGGACTGAAGGAAGTGTGAAATTTGTTGGAATCTGAATCGCTCGGTCAGTGGAAGTTCCAGTTTCTTAATATAGTGTCTGAGGGGGAAGGGACCCATCCTAGAGAAGAAGTGCCCAATCCGGTACAGCCCTTTGTCCAGCCACCATTTAAATGCGGTTATATTTTGGCCCAGAGGAAATGCTGGGTTATTGAACAGATGAGCTAGTGGTTTACAGGGAGATGAGATGGCTCTCCAGTTGCGTGTCCTGTCCCACAGAGCTAGAGAGTGGGATAGGGTGGGCTCTAGTATCGGGAGCCTCTCTTTTGGGGACGCCCACATTAGATAGTCCAAAGTGTGGCACGGTATTGCTTGTCTCTCTATCCCAACCCAGTCAGGTTTTTCAAACCTTGAGTATATTATCAAGATCTGAGTTAACCTGGCGACCACAAAGTAGTGCTGAAGGTTGGGCAGACCAAGTGCTCCTTTCTTCCTATGATGGTATAAAATGCTTTGAGGGATCCTATATCCCTTCTTGCCCCAGACGAACTGAAGAATCTTACTCTGAAATGACTTTAAATTACTTCTGATGACTGGGATGGGCAGGGAACGGAATAGGTATAGGCTTTTGGGCAGGAGGGTCATTTTAATAGAGTTAATCTTTCCTAACAAGGAGAGATTGTGGCTGGCCCATGCATTGAGATCAGTGGAGAGCTTTTTGTACATGGGAGGATAATTAGCTTTGTAAAGGGATTCTATTTTAGGCGTTAAGTAAATTCCCAGATATTTGATAGCTGTATCGTTCCATTCGAAGGGGAAGGATTGGCGAAGTTGGGAAACCGTTTGCGGCGGGAGAGAAATGTTCATGGCAAGAGATTTGTTGTAGTTCACTTGCAACCCTGAAATCGCAGAGAATTCCCCTAGGGTGTGCAGAAGATTCGGAAGGGAAGTAATGGGGAAGGTGAGAAATAGGAGGATGTCATCAGCGTATAACCCACATTTATGTGTTTGAGAGCGGGTCAAGCAGATCTCCCAGTTTCTTGGAGTTACAAAATTTGGCCAGATGAGGGGTTAAAGTGTTTGCAAAGGTTTTATAGTAGGGGTTGGATAAACCATCTGGTCCGGGGGCCGAATTACATTTTAATACCTTAATAGTGTCAAGGACCTCTGCTTCCATGAAGGGAGCTTCAAGAATGTCCCTGTGGTCTTTGGAACTACGCGGGATGGGCAGTTTGTCTAAGAAGGAGTTGATGGCCTCATTATGGTTAGGCGGGGGCACGGTGTAAAGGTTTGTGTAGAAGGATTGGAAAGCCTCCAGTATCTTCACTGGATTGGACGATAGGCCGACCCTGGGATTCTTATATGGGGCATATTATGAGATTGCGGTCTGGGGGTCAGTTTGGAGGTGAGCATGGTGCCGATTTTATCTTTCTGTGTGTAGTATTTATTTTTACTCCAACTGATGCTTTTTTCCGCACGTGCTGTGAGGGCTAAGTTAAGTTCCAATTTAATTTTATCTATTTGGGGAATGTTCTCTTTCAAGGGGTTTCTCTTATGTTGTGCTCTCAGTGCTGCATATTCCTTTTCTAGTCTGTCGATGTCAGTGGATCGTTCTTTTTTCAATTGCGTGGCCAGTCTTATGAATTCTCCCCTAATAAATGCCTTGTGCGCATCCCAAACTGTCTCCATAGATGTTTCTTTGGTCGTGTTCAGTTAAAAAAATTCCTCTAGTGCCTTTTCTTTAATGGGGACCCTGCTAGGGTCCGTGAGGAGGGAATCGTTCAGTCTCCAGGGTTTAAAGCCCGGGGCCAGGTTCATGAGGCGTATGTAAAGACTAACTACCGCGTGGTCTGAGAGAACGGGATCTCTGATCCAGGATCGCTCAACTAAGGGAAGCAGATGACTTTGCATAAAGAAGTGGTTTATTCTTGCAAAAGTATTGTGGGGGGCTGAATAGTGTGTGTAGTCCCTTGTGGTCGGATTCAGCTCCCTCCATGCATCTGTCAAGCCCTGTGAATGTATCAGTTTTGCTACTCTATGGCTGACTTTGCGTGGGCGAGTGAGCTGTTGTCCCAGAGGTTTAGTTCTGTCTAATCCCTGTTCAAATGCGATGTTCGAATCCCCACCCAATATTAATTTTCCTTCTAGCATGGGGTTGAGGGTGTGGAAAAGACTTGGGAAGAACTTATCTTGACCTTTGTTTGGGTCATAGTATGATATTAGCGAGTGCATTTGGCCTTCTAACAAGCCTTTCACTAATATAAATCTGCCTTCCTTGTCCCTGAACACTGAGGTCATAGAGAAGCCGCAGTCCTTAGAAAAAAGGACCGCGACCCCCCTCGTCTTGTTTTCGGCATTCGGTAGATAAAAATTGGGATAGTGAGTGTGTAGGAAGGACGGGCTGTACCGGATCGGGAAATTAGTCTCCTGTAGCATTACAATATCTATTAGAAGGGATTTATAAAGGCTGAACAGTTTCGTATGTTTAAGGGGGGAATTTAGTCCTTGTACATTATGAGAGGCTAGCTTCAGTAGCTTAGATGTGGTGTTAGCCATGGGAGCAGAGGGTGCGATCATGCAAACATTCACCTTCACTTACCATTGAGCGATTTCTTTTGGTTCCGAAGGGGTACATCCCTGACTCTGTGGGGTTCGGGTTGTTCAGTGTCACATGGTCAAGAGAATCTGCTGAGGATACAATTATTAGTATAGGCAATCTAGACAGCACAGTGCGGTTCAACTGGGGGGGAGGAGGGGAAGAAAGAGTTCTCCCAAGAAAAGCGTCGGACTCCGGAGGGGAGAAAGAAATTCCGGAGTCGGCATTCTCCAAAAAGGATCTGAAAATCTCCAAGATTGAGCTCTCGGAAGTCCTAGCCCCTGGAAGCCCGAAGGATATCAGGGGGTAGGCAGAGGCACATGTGTACCGCCCCGGACCAAGGAGCTCTTGAAAAGTAAATTAAAAGGATAGTAAATCGGCAATTTTGCAATTTATGTGTATAAAGAGTACCAGGGGGGTAAATTGCATTAAAGAAGCATAACTTGAGAACATTTAATGCATACAACCCCGAAACTAGAATTAGTAGATATGATAAAAGAAAAAAAAAAAAACTGTCACAAAAAAAAAAAGAAAAAAAAATTATTATATTAGCGGTCCGCTAGCATTGTAAAGGGAGCTAGTCATGTGAATGTTCGGATCTCCTTAGATAACAATCCAAGTCCCAAGAGCAGGATGCTGTGAACACCTTAGTCCGCTAGGACTCCTGCTTACCAAAACAGAAAAGAAAACATAAAAAAAACCCACAAGAAGAAGGGGGGGGGAACGAGGGGGTTCGGGACCCCGCATTTTGGGGGCTATCTCTGAATTTGGCCTATCCAGAGAAAGTCAACAGAGAGTGGGTCGGTTAAGTGACCAACCAAGTACGGGTATCTTGCAACCGGGAACTGATCCATAAAATATTCAGATGTGGCTGGTGTCTGCAGAGCGTCTCGATTTGGGTTTTGACCATAGTGGAATTGAAGAGCTGACTGGGGGCGGTCTTTTCGTTGAGCTTGAGGGTGCAGCAGACGTATCCATCCCTGCGTCTTGGGATATAATTTTCAAGCGAAGTAGGATTTGTTCTCCAGAAGGGAAGTTGGCAAAGGAGTAGTTTTGGCTCTTGTATGAAAACTTGACCGCAAAAGAGAATGCCCATTTATACTTGATATCCTTCTGAACCAGGGTGGTCAGTAGTGGTTTCAAGGATCGTCTCCATTGAATGGTTGAAGGAGCAAGATCTGCGAAGATCTAAATCGCATGACCCTGGCACGTCACCTGGGTAGAGGTTCCGGGCCTGTTTCATCACTTCTTCTTTAACAGCGTAATGATGCGGTTTAACGATTATGTCTCTGGGTAGGCCATCTTTCCTGGGGGGGCCCAGGGCTCTATGAGCTCTGTCTAATTCCAGGCGCAGAGGATTGATGTTGGGCAATAGGGATTTGATCAGGTCTTGGGTCGCAGCAGTCACATCCGTGATTGTCTCCGGTAGCCCCCTGATCCTGAAGTTGTATCGCCTTGACCTGTTTTTCAAGGTCGTCGATGCACGATAAAGCAGTGACTAGCTGATCCTGTATGGAGTGAATCATGTCAGAGTTTTGATTGGAAACTGTGGCCGTAATGTCCACTTTAGTTTCTATTGCCTCTATTCTGTGGCCAATGTTTTGTATGTCTGATTTGATGTCACCTGTAATTTTTGCCACTGTGGTGGCCAGTCCCCTTTCCAACAACATTAAGAGATTTACAAAAAGATCTGTTGTGGACAGGTTTTGCTCCTGGGGAAGCTGTTCTGCTGTGGGGAGGCCTGGGAGAGAGGGCCTAAATACGTCCGTGGGAGATGGGGCCTGGTCAGCCATGGCCAGGCCTATGAGAGATTCTGTGGAGGCCGGTGAGGGGGTGCCAAGCTGGGGGAAGTTCCCATGAAGGACAGGGGTGTAATTCAGGATGGCCGGGGAGAGAACTTGCTTGTGTTCTGTGTTGCTGTCCACGTTGTGAACATGAGGCTGCCTGTGTGCTTCAGCCGCGGCGGCCATCTTGGTACATCCTGCTCGGAAGGCCCCTTCAAATTGTGGCCCCAGATCACGTCTGGTCGTGGTGACGGTCATCTGGGGGGGATCCCTGGGTATTCAGATGGCAGGAACTGTGAGGAGTTACCTCCCTGGGTCGTGCGGGGCCACCCTGTGAGTTCCGTTGGTCCGGCGGGGTGCGGAGGATCAGGCGCTAGTGGCCATCTTGGATCCTTCGCGCATGCGCCGCCGTGACTGCATTTTTTTTTGCTGCAGCAGATGAGGAAGATAAATGTGTCTGTTATAGCCTACAGCTAGTGGTGTGCTACTGGCAGGCATGATGCAAGAACCTGTGACACCCTTCGCTATACCATCATCCCTGTCAGTGGAGGCTGCTGAGAGGTCATGAGGTATAGCGGGGGTAGACTAGAAAGTTAAGGAGTGAAGAGGATCAGAATTGTGTCCCTTTTGTGTGACTTTCAGGTGATCTTGCCAATGGACTGAGTTGTGGGAGGTTAAATGCCTCATCGAGCATGTGGTACCCAAATGGCTTGTGTTTTTGCCACGCTTGATCTGCTTGAGGCAAAGTTTGCTAATTGCAACAGTGTGATCGGCTGCATATGTGCTAAAAAAGGCCCAGACAGCTGAGCTTTGGGAAGTGGGTCAGGAGATAACAGCTCTACAATCTGGTGGAATAGGGTGGCTGCTTTCTACTGCTCCATGATAGCTGCCTCATCGGGGTTGTGCCTCACCCTCACTTTCCTCCTCTCCTATTTGGCATCCAAGTCACTTCAATGACCTCATCATCATCACCCCCTCCATCCTCATCATCATTGGAGACAACTTAGCTATACGCTGTTGCTGGGGGAACATGACTGCCAATTTGTTGTTTATCAGTGTTCTCCTCTCTCTGTAGGTTCATGTTCCTGTGAATCAAAGAAAAGGCTAGACATTTGCACTCCGTTAACATCTTTATTGAAGATGGTTTAAAAATTCTTCTAGCACAAAGACATCAGAGGCACAGGATCAATGAAAAGCTGACATGTTTTACACCACTATGGGGTGCTTAGTCATAGCTTAGCAGGCTGGGCTCATGTTCCTACCTTCCTCAAATTCAGAACCAGGATCTGAATCAAGTAATGGCTGTGCATCTTCAAGGCGCAAGTGGCTGACGCTGTGTTGAAATAACTCAGCTGACTCCTCCATGCCTGATGCTGGGGCTGTGACAGGAGTAGCTATGTACAAGGAGACAGATGCAGTTGACTGCTCTCTGCTTGGCTGATAGAATATGAGAAGGATGAGGTTTAGTAAGCCAGTCCACCACTTCCTCTGCATGCTGTGGCTGGATAGCACAGGCAACATCACTAAACAGAGGAAATTATGCCCTGCTTGAGGATGGACCACATCCACCTTTGCCTGTGGACACAGATGCTGCTGGCCCCCTCACACTGCCATAGAAAAGTCTGCCTCTCCTTGTTGGCCTCCCAGACATGATTCGGGGGGGGGGGGGGGCTTATTAACAAAATTTTAAAAGATGGGGATACGTGTATGGGGATATGTGTACGTGCACTTTAATCAATGGAAAGTGGTGTTTGGTGCACTTTAACTTGACACACTACAATGTACTGCAGTATAACTGCACTGATGCACTGCAATATACTGTGGTAAATGTGCACTAACACACTGAAATATGCCGCACTGAAATATACTGCATTAAACTTGCAATAATGCACTGAAATATACTGTGTTAAATGGGCACTAATGCACTGCAATATACTATGATAAACCTGCAATAATTCTATTCTTTCTCCCCGTCGCTCTCTTCCTCAGATGTATGTACTAGAGAGGGAGGGGCCGAGATCTCCCTCTGATGTCTGCTGGGCAGTCACGTGACCTCCCTCCCTAGTGTATACATCGGAGGAAGAGAGCGATGGGCAGTCACGTGACCAATGATCAAGGGAAAGAATAAGGTATTTAATAGATGAATTAAAAAAAACGGCATACAGTATATACTATAGGTTATACTAGCAGTGGGGCTGGCAGTGCTTGTGAGCAGTAATGTTTGCACTGCTTGGAACAGTGCTTCAAGGGGAGGGGCGCAGACTAGCTGAGAGGAGGACACAGGAGACACAGAAGAGCAGGGCTTTGGATGACAGAGGCACCTAAACTGACCACAGTGTCAGGGTTCAGCAGCCATGATTAACCGTGGTCAGTTTACATGGAGAGCACAAACTGGCAGGATCAACCAGGTTTTTTAGGTAATATAGGGTGCCAAATTACACAGCACAAGCACTGTGCTGCATAACATGCTTTAAGGGAACAGGATCTATTTTTTTTTTAGGGTAACAAATGCTTTAAATGAGCACTAATGCACTGAAATATACTGCGGTAAACGCGCAGTAAGGCACTGAAATATACTGCGGTAAACCAGCAAAAATGCACTGCAATATACAGCATTAAGCGTGCAGTAATGCACTGAAATATACTGCAGGAAACCTGCCCTTACAAAATAAAATGGCATTAAAGTAAAAATGAACTCTCATACTGTACTATCACTAAATTCACATTCACATTAATGTGATACTAAACTAAAAATGAATGGTACCACTACACCACACTATCACTAGATTCACACTAAACTGGCACTCACAATTGGGGATGAGCGGAACCCCCCACCCCCCGGTTATGTTTGCACCAGAACATGCGCACAGGCAAAAAATGTGTGCGCACCCTGCAAACCCTATTAAAGTCTATAGGACACGAACATGACAAATCAAAAGTGTTCATTTTAAAGGCTTATATGCAAGTTATTGCCATAAAAAGTGTATGGGGACCCGGGTACTGCCCTAAAGGACATGTATCAGTGCAAATAAAAGTTTTTAAAACTGACGTTTTTCAGGAGCAATGAATTTAATAATATTTAAAGTGACTCCTTTGTCTGCCTGTAAAATGGCGCATATATCTCATGTGTTTTACTGTGCCGCAGCACAATGATATTTCTAAAGGAAATTTTTTTTATTTAAAATGGATCACGACTGTAATGTATTACCGGGTCCCGGCAATATAGATAAAACATTTTTTTTAACAAAAAAACAGCACGGGTTCCCACCAAAATCCATACCAAGCCCTTTGGGTCTGGTATGGATTTTAAGGGGAACACTATGACAAAATTTCAAGAAAAATTGTGTGGGGTCCCCTCCAAAATCAATACCAGACTCCTATCCGAGCAAGCAGCCTGGCAGGCCAGGAAAGGGGGGACAAGTGAGCGCCCCCCCTCCTGAACCATACCAGGCCACATGTCCTCAATATGGGGAGGGTGGTTTGGGGTCTCCTCAAAGCACCTCGTCCCCACAACCCTGGCCATTGGTTGTGGGGGTCTGCGGGATGGGGCATATCGGAATCTGGAACCCCCTTTAACAAGGGGGCCCCCAGATGCCACCCCCTATGTGAATGTTTTTTTTTCATGGCTGTGACATTGCGACAGACATATCAAACACTTTTGACACATTTTTGGGACCATTCACGTTTATACAGCGATCAGTGCTATAAAATTGCACTGATTACTGTGTAAATGTGACTGACAGGGAAGGGGTTAACACTAGGAGGTGATCGAGGGGTTAATTATGTTTCCTAGGGAGTGATTCTAACTGTAGGGGGCGGGGACTCACAAGAGGAGGAGGCTGATCGGTGTTCCTCTGTACACGGAACACACCATCGTTCTCTCATATGACAGAACGTGGATCTGTGTGTTTACACACACAGATCCGCGGTCCTGCTGTGTTCACGGGCAATCATGGGTACTGGGTCCCGAGCACGCCCAGGACATCATATGACACCCTCCCAGGATGGGAGATCCCTCCTGCGGGTGTCATATTACTATGGGCCGGTAATAAAGTGATTAAAAGTCAGCAGCTTCAAACACTGTTGATGCTGACTTTGGAAGCCTCTTCTAAACATGATGCACAAGAAAGCCCGCAAACAGTTTTCTGAAAATAAGCAGCCTAAGGACATGGATTACTGGAACCATGTCCTCTGGCCTGATGAGACCAAGATAAACCTTTTTGGTTCAAATGGTGTCAAGCGTGTGTGGCGGCAACCAGGTGAGAAGTACAGACAAGTGTGTCTTGCCTATAGTCAAGCATGGTGGTGGGATTGTCATGGTCTGGGGCTGCATGAGTGCATGAATTCCAACATGTACTGTGACCTACTGAAGCAGAGCATGATCCCCTCCCTTTAGAGACTGGGCCGCAGGGCAGTGTTCCACCATGATAATGACCCCAAACACACATCCAAGACGACCACTGCCTTGCTAAAGAAGCTGAGGGTAAAGGTGATGGACTGGCCAAGCATGTCTCCAAACCTAAACCCTATTGAGCATCCGTTGGGCATCGTCAAACTGAAAGTGGAGGAGCGCAAGGTCTCTAAAATCCACCATCTCTGTGATGTCCCCTTAGAGAAGTAGAAGAGGACTCCAGTGGCAACCTGTGAAATCCATGCCCAAGAGGGTTAAGGCAGTCCTGGAAAATACTGTGGCCACACAAAATATTGACACTTTGGGCCCAATTTGGACATTTTCACTTAGGGGTGTACTCACTTTTTCTGCCAGCAGTTTAGACATTAATGGCTGTAAGTTGAGTTATTTTGAGGGGACAGCAAATTTACACCGTTATACAAGCTGTGCACTCACTACTTTACATTGTAGCAAAGTATCATCAACTGCCTGCATGCCACTAACTAACCTGCCTCTAGCTAACTTCTCTCATACATTACACTATACACAGCCGCCGTGTAAGCAGCCTTATATAGTGTGGGGCGTGGACTTAGCCCCCTGAGCAATGATTGGCTAAAGGCACCCTGCTTTTGGTCAATCATTGCTCTCACATCAGAGCGTGCTGTGATTAGCCAAAGCATGCAGGTCAGGTGCATGCTTTGGCCAATCATCAGACATCAATTCACTGTGATCTAGCATTCTGCGGAGCTCGAATTTGCCGCAAACGCACCATAATGTTTGGTATTTGCCGAATGGGTGATAAGTTCAACTCAAACATTGGGCTTGTCCCTACTCACAATAGAATCACAATAGTACACTATAGCACAATAACTCACTAGTAGCACTGAACAGAGCCCTGTTCAATCTCTATATGCCAATATCACACTGCAAATGGCTGCTATGGGAAAAATAGGCAGTGCATTGTGGTCGTTCGGCAGGCCGAACAAACAGCGAACGCCCGATAATTCGGGTGTATGTTGAAGGGGCGAATATCCAATGTTTGGCCCAAACTCATGCTCGGGCAGAACCGTTCATCCAACTCTATTCAGAATGTAAAAGTGATGTAAAAGTGATGTAGAATCTCAATAGAAAGCACCATAAAGTTACACAATAATAATTCTCTTGCTATAATATCACATTGGGTATACTGTTAAAGTGATTTTAAAGGTTTCATGTTATACATACATGTTATGTGCAAGGGGTTTGCACAGAGCGGCCCCAATCCTCCTCTTCTGGGGTCCCCTGGTGTCGCTCCTGGCCCCTCCTCTTCATTGAGTGCCCTCACGAGAGCCGCTTTCCATGGGGGCACTCGTGCAGGTGCACTCCCAAATCCTGCTGCTGCGTCCATAGACACAGAACTCGGCCCTGCCCCCTGACTCCCGCATCATTGGATTTGAATGGCTCCTACTGCTATCAATCTATCCAATTAGGACCTGAGACAGTGGCTGCAGCTGCTGTGCTCGTCCCCATCACTGGAAAGATCAGGCTCAGGTAAGAAAGAAGGGGGCTCTGGGGGGCAGCTGCAGCACAGAAGGTTTTTCACTTTAATGCATAAAGCATAAAAGCATTAAGGTGAAAAACCTCAAGGGTTTACAACTCCTTTAAGTCAGAAATCAGTCAATATTGCTTGGTACTTTAGCGTCGGTACTCCAGAAGAGTACGCGCTATGTTTGTAAATTTAGTTTTTTCCTAAGACTGTAGTTTGGTCTTGGGGTTAATTTCACTAAATTGTGATTCTGGCATCAGTTTGGCTGGACTGTACTATGTTCTGCCTGGTCAAAGGTGCATGTGTCACCTCTGACAGGCATTAGAACGCAGTCTGGTTGGACACATTGGGTACTAATCTCTCTCTCGGAGCCAATCAGTGGGTGCGTTGTCTTTCTGTGTATTCCGGGAGAGGGTACTTAAGGTGCTGAAGTCAGGTAGTTCTGGGTTCCAGTCCAGAAGTATGTTCTGACTCCATGGTCTTGGTCTTCCTGACCAGCCCCCAGAAGCCCTCATGGCCTGGGGTGCGGATCCATCCATTTCCGAGTCTCGAGACTGGCTAGTCCGAGGCGCAGTAACTGGAAGGGGGATTTTAAGGTGGTCCAGTGCCATCTCGGGTTTGGAGAGGCTCAGCAACTTAAAATGCAACCAGAGGAGGACTCTTCAGAAGAGGGCCATGCAAAGGCTGGCTGCTCGGTAAGAGCCTGGAAGCTGAGCTGTAAGGACACCAAGTAAATCCGCATTCTTATGGTATCGCTGGACCAGCTGCAAGATTCTGGTACTGTAAGAAAGTTCCTAATTTCATCCTTCGATTACAACTAAGTTCCTGTGAGTGATTTTTTGTGTTCATCTAATGTCTTACAACCAAGTGTGTGGCAGAGACTTTGCTAAGTTTGAATCACTTGTCGGCTGCTAAATCCATGAACCAGGATTTATCCGACAGTTGAAGTATCCAGTTGCGAGTGACTATTCCCTGGATCATCTAGAGAGAGACCTTTCAAGTGTCAGCAGTTTTCCAAACAAGTACCTGAGTTTTCCTACCCATACCCTCTATTCCCAACTGAGAGACTAAAAACTCCTCAAAAGGGATTCAAGTGTCGGTCTCTGCAGTTATTGGGCCATCAACCTCGGGAACCCCTAGACAAGAATAACGAGGCAGAGAAGGTAAACGGTAAGGCCAGCAAAACCCAGACACTCCTTCGGCGGTCAGTGCTACAGTACTATTTATTCTGATGAGAGGCGTATTCAAATATCACCAGCAAAGATTTGATTTAATCCTTCATTTTCAAGAAAATCTAATCCAACCCAGATTAAAACACATAAAATACATTCATACTGCGTATAGTAAGGCAACTCTCTACTATAATTATATTGGCTGCCCTCAGTGTCTCCATCGCTTGTGAAATTGCGATTCATAACAATGAATGCTGCCCATGCTACAGTGTATAAACTGTAATGAGTATGTAGACTAATCATTTCCGCAGTGAGATGTTACATAAGAAAAATTCATTTTGCTAAACTAATAAAGAAATTGATAGAGCAGTTAATTATGTCACTGAAAATTACACCACACACAACAACGTGTGAATTATTGCCATCAGTCATTTCCCGCAGTCATTTCCTATGTGAAAATGTTTAAAGATTTCAATGAGTTCAAAGAAAGTAAGGTACAAGAAAGCTCAATATTGTCCACTGAAACAAGAAAAGCGCAAAAAAATGATTTGTGTTAAAATTAACAAAATTTTTTTTTTCATAGGTCAAATGTCCTTTTAATTCAGTTATTATGTCTTTAAGAAAGCATAAGTGCAAACAGGTGGTTCAGTTTTGATCTTGATGTCCACTATCAGCCCCTTGCCCACAACTTTTGTGAACTTGAATAAGTGTTGCACCTTAAAAAGGAATTTCTGAAATGTAAAATACATAAATACATGTTTGATTCAGTAGGAATTGGAATCCAGTGTAATGACTTTAGCAGATGGGGCGACAGAGAGGAGATTATATCAACACAGTAATGGTATAGCTATTTAGTGATTCAATCCACAGGTGCCCACTCTAGGTCAAATATCACTTTTGAGTGTATTCTTTTCTGAATGTTCAGGGAATGTAAGATTCATGCCATATCAACAGCTCATATTTTAAACAAAATGTATTCCAATAACATGGCTGCAGGCATAGAAGACATAACCACCATCGTAATGCAAAGGCAATATAGGAAATTTGGACATTGCCATTTACTGGAAAGCAGATGAGGAAAGTGGGAAGAATAAAGTATAACTAAATGCATTTTTTGGGGGATTTTGATATAATGGGGAGGGGTTAGAACGACTGTCAGATATGCATTGCTGTCTGTGTCCCTATTAAGGAGATTAACATTCTCATTTTCCTGCTCATCAATGTCACTTGGGGTGAAAGTGAGGGTTAATACCAAATGTTCAGTTGCCACCAGAAGAGGAGTAGAGGGTAAATCTTCCAGTGGGGACCCTGTGTGTTACCCTCACATTGGAAATATACTCTCACTTTCTGTTGAATTTACAGAACAAAAATGGAAGAAGAAAAAAGACATTAGCTTTAACCCTCCCCTACTCTATCCAAAATGTTTTGGCTTTAGACCTACCTAAAGCCTAAAATAACACAGTATCCAAGTGTGAAATCATTCAGACATTAGGCACTGCATTACTGTTTGGCAAAACCCATTTTGCTGTCCTATTGCCAATGTACATAACAAGCGATGTTGGCAAACAAGCCCAGAATACTTAAAGAGGTGGTCCACCAATTTTCTTTTTTTTATTTAAAGTCAGCAGCCACAAATACTGAAGCTGCTGACTTTTAAAATTAGGACACTTACCTGTCCAGGGCACCTGCGATGTTGGCACCCAAAGCCTATCTCTCCCTTGACTCTCGGGTGCTGCCGCCACCATCTTCAGTAAGGGAATCAGGAAAGTGCAGCTTCACTTTTTGATTCCCTACTGTTCATGCGCGAGTCGAACTGCGCAATCCGAATGGTCCCTGCTGTCTCTGGGACCCGTGTTTTGCAGGGGGGCGGGAAGAGGCGTAGACCCCCCCAACAACTATGCTGACTAACCTGTGTAAGAAAGATCTGTATACTTACCTATTTTCAGGCTGCTCCAGTTCCGTTCACGTGATTCGGCTCCCTTATGTCAGCCAGAAGTGGCTGCAGGGGAGAGAAGGGAGTGCTGGCAATGGATGGGCCATAGGAATCTGTGGATGATGTCACTTCTAGGCATTACCAGTCATTGTCGAGTGCTCTTCCCTCTCATCTGTAGCTGGTGCTGGCTGACACAAATCACGTGACCGGACTGGACCGTCTGTAAATAGGTAAAATCTTTCTTACACAGATTAGTCAGAATAGGTGTTGGGGTGGGGGGGGGGTATTTTTAAGAGTAGTTAGGTTTTATTTTAATGCTAAGAAGCCTGTGCGCACTTTTGCGTGGTCTTAAAGTGATTGTAATGGGACCTGTGCGCACTTTTGTGCTGTCTTATACTGTTAAGTCTTGTTTTTCAAAAAATAAAATAATAACAAACATACTTACCTGCTCTATGCAGTTGGTTTTGCACAGAGTAGCCCGGATCCTTCTCTTCTCAGGTGCCTCTTTGCTGCCCCTCCCTCCTGTCAAGTGCCCTCACAGCAAGGAGCTTGCTATGAGGGCACCCAAGCCGAGCTGCAGCTCCATGTGTCCATTCAGACATGGAGCTGCCATTCGGCCCTGTCCCCTCTCTCCCCTGATTGGCTAACTGACTTTGATCGACAGCCATGGGAGCCAAAGTCGCCACTGCTGTGTCTCAGCCAGGAACGGACGGTCCAGGATGGCTGAGGGATTTGTGGATATTGCTGGACAGAGATGGGGCTCAGGTAAATATTAGGGGGTGCTGGGAAGGCTACTGCACACAGAAGGCTTTATTTTTGTCTTAATGCATAGAATGCATTAAGACAAATAAAACTCTGTCTTTACAACTCATTTAATGTATAAGTGCTGAAAATATGTTATCACATGTTGAACATGCAAAGTGTTAAGCAGCACATACATTTGATATGGGCTATAATGCACCTAAAATAATGCATGCCACATTTTTTTTAGCACAACATTCCACAATGCAGACATTGTTTACTGTAAGCTGCAATGTTTTAAAAATGCTTGTGCATCACAAAGAATGTTAGAATGTAGGGGTGCCATTAAAAATGAAAAATGCATGGCACAGCAACACGCCAAGGTGCATGCATTGCTTGGAATTTATCCTTGGGTTTATGTAAGCAACATGTTTATCTCTAGTGTATTTCACTTTAGCAAAAGAAAAAAAATGAAAAAAGAAATACAATGCAGATCAACGGTCAAGATTGGCCATGCAGAAGCAGGACTGAAATGTTTTAATCTATCTATCGATCTGTCACAATAAGTACAAGAAAGAAAAAAAATGCAAGCTCCCTGAGCATGCAGGCAATGTTCTTTTTTCTTTTCATAAGCACACAAACCCACCGTCATCTTATTCTTTTCTATTATGGAAAAATATTGTCCATAACATACTATACTGAAAATCACTGAGCTAAAGCTACATTCATGCTGATGAAACTACTAAGCTTGTTCTAATCAGAAATTGCCTATGTATCATCTTTTGTCTATAGGAAGATAGATAGAAATTTTTTTTTTTATGTACATCCATTGAGAGTCCTGCTATTTGAAAAGTGCTAGCAGGTTGCATATCAGACACATATGTTTTAAAGACCACTTAGCAAGGTGAACTAAGGACACAACAGCAGACTCAATTTAATTTCATCTTTTATTGCATTGAAATGTATTGCAGACTCTGAAAGCCCTAGAGGGATTAAGTAGAGTTTGAGCCCTGTAGCATGTTGGTAAAAAGCCAAGTCACTACGATGGATGGTTCACACTCAGATTTAGAGTAGTTTGAACTTTCTTTGGCTGGGGAACTTAAAGATTCCGGAAGGTTCCCAAGGGATACAGTAAAACATACCAGTGCCTATATTCACTAGCCAGATCCTGGGCAAGAAGCCAACAAGAGCCTGCAGAACTGTATGTAGAAATTCAACACTGGAACCTACATAAAATGCTCTACAAGGTCTAATGAGGATACAGGTCACAAACGTCAAATTACTAGGAGTGATAGTTCTAAACAGTTTAAAAAAAATGTTAATATAACATGCTTAGTCAATTAATGATGGTGGGAAAATATATATACTGTATGTGAGTATCTATGATATAGTACAGATTAGCTATGTGTAGTATAAGCATCACAGTGCATTTTATCAGCATTGATTAGTCAGTCTATACCAATACCAAAAGTACTGTTATCATTATGTCATAGCAGTAATTAGTTTTGGTGCATGTGATGTTTAGCTAAAAGCAATATTAAAACAGAACTCCAGCCAAGAACAACAAGGTAAAAGATAAAATAAAAACAACCTTATGCTGTAATATTCCGAGATCCAGATATTTCCCTTGCAGAACTTTTTTACGCCACAAGATGTCCTCACTCTTATGGCCAGCATAATCCAACCCACTTTCTCTGAGCCGTGATCGTATTGGACTTGCCCCAGCCTGTTACTGGACAGTGAAAGGAAAAATCAGCATGCATCTTGTCAACACACAAAACTGATTGGCTCCTTGTACTGCTTCTTCCTGTCACACTCCAGCCCTGCTGTACAGGGACTTCAACTTCTGACCTGATACCAGGTCAAATTAAGGTTTACATTTAAAATATATATATTTAATGATATGTTAGAGGCTTTATTACATATTAGGCTTTATTACTTAAAATTAGATTAGGATTAAAATAGTTATTGGTTGTGGGCTTGATGACTGGGTTACAGTTAATGCTGTTAGTGGGCTGAAAGCAAAACTTTAGACAAAACTCTTTGACTTAAACATACCAGGTATTTCCTTTTACTCCTAGAGCAGTATGATGAATGAAAGAAAGTTAAATATATATGGAGTGGTAGGGGGTACCCTCAATGGCCAATGCACAGGTTATTTTTTTAAATAAAGCGTGACTTGCACAGAAATGTTTTATCCTAACAGTTAAAGTTCCCCTTTAACTGTAAAAATCTCCTGCAATAAAAACTACACTAATTTTCAGAGGCCAGTAAACATTTTACTGAATATACTATGTCTAATGGAGTTACACAAGGTCGTGTTTACTGAGTCAGCCTGTTTGGCTGACACACTAAAACAATTTAAATCCTTGTAAACAGGCAAGCTGAATATGAATGAACATTGATGCTACAGGCAAAAAATGGCTACATGGACGAGATTGTGCTTTGTGTTCCCATTAGCCTAGCCTGGCTCAGACAAGGCAGAGCTGGGAAAATATTTGACAAAGTAGCAATAGTTTTCCGTAAGCCCTGATGTCCCCATGAAACCCCAGTGTTATTTATACTGCTGTAAACAGCAAAGAATTTGGGGAAGTTAACATATTCATTTCATTCAAGTACCTTTACTTGTACATAATGTGACAGTTTAAGCAGAAGCAGATCTACTACTTAGAATTTAAAAGCATTGTATATACTGCTCAGTCTGAAATATTTTTTGTGAATTTCAAAGAAGCTACCTCTATCTGCTTTGACTTTATTTGGTGTACTAGGCAGGTTCGCACATTGCTCCCAACTTTGCCTTTGTTGGAAGGAAAGTCCCACTTTGATTCCAAATCCCTTCCTTCTTTACTACTCAGATATCACTCTGTCTAGGTGCATGATATAGTAGCTACATTAATAAACAGAAAATAAAATCTTTGTAACCACTATTAAGGTGCTATGTCCCAGGGCTCTCATATTCCCTTGTTTGGCAAACCCAACAGGAAGACCACAAACATTGAATCTATTTAGAAACCCCCTCTATGGGAGTCACATCTGGCTATTTTTTACGTTGGTACATGGGTGAAATGTACCAGTATAAAAATATTTCAAAAATATCATGCATATAGCCGCATTCAATACAGCAGGGTGGCAGTGGAAAGGCAATGCAATTCCTTCTCCTTCTCTACATGTTTCTCAGACTCTTTTTCCACTTTTTCAAAAGAGCAAGTATAGGAAAAGGTAATGTATGTAGCACCAGATATAAAACATAAGCCAGTTAAAAGCTTGAACCATATGTATAGGGGCCCCAAAAGGAAATATTGAAAGAGACAGTTCAGCCAGACTCCTAGCAAATTTAAGGTAAAGGGCTTATATATCCAGATGGCACTGTGTAAAACCTTTCCAATATTTTCCATCTGTGGATAGCACAGCAGGAATTTTTGTTTTTAGAAAAAAACTTTGTTTTTTGGAATGAGTAAGAAGAGGTACCAATGTATTCTTAACGTATACCTGTAGGGAAGATAGCAGGATATCTGCCCCCCCCTTTTTATAACAGGGGCTTCCAAAATCAGATAAGCCCCCTTGCAAGGCATGTGGCCTGGTATGATTTAGGAAGGAGGCCACACACCCCTTGCTTTCTCTTTGCTTGCCCCCTAGGCTGCATGCCTTGACAAGGGATTTGGTATGAATTTTAGGAGGAATCCCATTCCACTTCTTCCTTTTTTTGTAATGTGCACTGTCGCCTAAACATTTTTAAATAAAAAACAATGCAGGGTTTCCAATAAAATTCATACCAGACCCTTCTAGGAAAGTGAAGCAAGTAAACATGCAACACCCACCCCTCTGAACCAGACCGGGCCACATGCCTTCAACATTGAGAGAGTAGCTTGCAAGTGGGGTGGGGGGGGGGGCTTCGGTGGTTAAAGGCACCTTGTCCCCAATTATTACTTGTTGCTCTTTAAAAAAAATAAACATTTAACAACTAAATAAATCACCACTTCAGTCCTATATTGAAAAAACTGTAAAACTTTGCCATTCACAATAACCTCTACCTGAAGATGTTGACCCGCCAATGTGACAACCTGCCACCCATTGATGATCACCTTTTGCAATGCTACTATAAAATGACAGATCCCCAGCTGACTTCTGTGAAAACAAACTGACTAGAAATGCTGAGTGGTTAATTTACTAAAACTGGAGAGTGCAAAATCTGGTGCAGCTGAGCATGGCAGCCAATCAGCTTTTAACTTCAGTTTGTCCAATCAAGCTTTGACCAAAAAAACCTGGAAGCTGATTGGTTCCCATGCATAGCTGCATCAAATGTTGCACTCTCCAGTTTCAGAAAATCAATCGCTGTGTGACATCACTGACCGGTCAATCCTTAATGCATATACAATGTATATGATGCATATGATGTATATACTGTAAATCTGTATTCGTCTAGACAGTATTGAATTTTGAGTTATTTTTGACTGTGTGTAATGTGTTTCACCAGCGCAAAACAATAATTCTCAGTTGTTAATATTATAAACAAAAGTGTTATACAAAGTGCATATACTGCGCTACTAGTGAGAAAAATACATAATATTCTTATGAAGAAAAGCTGCGACACAAAAAAAAACATGTGATACCCATGTTAAAAAAGTGCAAGAAAAAAGGGGAAAGGTTGCACTGTTGGAAAGGATTAATTTCCAAAACAAAATATGAATATATTGCAAAACTCAAAATACATAATCTAAACAATATTTAACTTAATCAATATCAATAAACACAATATAGAATTAATAAAATCAACATTAGTAATTCATCAGTAATTCACAACGTGCAAAAGATACAACCAGGGACGAGGGAAAGACCTCTCCTTGGGGTGCACACCAAAAGGTAGTGGGGACCCTTACCAGATAAGGTGGACCTCCTATCAATAGCAAGGTCATTAGTGCTTACAGATATAGCCCTCTGCGGGGTCTTTGAAATCAATCCAAGGTATCGGAACCTCCAGTCCCGGAACCTCCAGTCCTCCTCTCTCGTTACACCACTTTGTCGTCTGGTATGTGGAGGGACTCTCCTTCTGATGGCAAAACTGGACACTCTCGTACCAGAATGGGCCACATAAAAGGGTGCAAGGAAAAGGGGGACTCCAATAGTGGGTTATCCTTAACCACTATTAATTTTATTCGTAAAAAAATTCACATACAAAAAGGTTTCTAAAAGGTTTGCCAGTAATAAAATACAAAAAATTTATGCCCGTTCTTCTGGGGTCATGTGAACAGAAGTCAATGCGTAGCACCACCCTCAAAAAATATTCAACATGTGGTGTTTGCTGCGGCTACAGTTTTCCACTATTTATAGTGGAAAAAGTTGAAAATATATACTGTATATAAATAGGTAGCTGCATCAATCTTAATCTAAGAATTCACATTAATGTGCAAAAAAATTCTAAATGTCAGCACAAATATCATCCACATACAGGATTGGTAGATACTTACTAATAAACTGATTTTTAAATACAGCTTACCTGTAAAATCCTTTTCTTTGAATACATCACGGGACACAGAGCAGTTATTCATGACTATCTGGGTTATACGCTACCTCTAGGTGATTGGACACTGGCAACCAATAGCAAGAAGGTTCCTCCCATATAACCCCTCCCATATGGGAATTACCTCAGTTTTGTAGCAAGCAATGAAAAGTCCCAGGAAAGAGGGGAGGGATCTCTGAGTCCCGTGATGTAATCAAAGAAAAGGATTTTACAGGTAAGCTGTATTTAAAAATCTGTTTTTCTTTATCATACATCACGGGACACAGAGCAATTATTCATGACTATCTGGGATGTCCTAAAGCAATGCACCTGAGGGGAGGGATACACAGCTTAGACAAGTCCCAACTGTCCTTTGGCCCTATAAGGCCGCCTGCAACACGCTATGACCAAAGACTGTCTCCTCTCGAAATCTAAAAATCTGGTGAATGTGTGAACTGAAGACCAAGCGGCTGCCCTGCAGACCTGAGCCACAGACACCTGTCGATGCACTGCCCATGAAGCACTAACCCCTCTAGTGGAATGTGCTTTCAGGTCTCTTGGTGGAACCCTGTGCCTCAATTCATATGCCTGAACGATAGTTTGGCAAATCCACCTTGAGATAGTTGAAGTCGTAGCTGCCTGTCCTTTCTTAGGACCCTCAGGCAGAATAAATAGAGAGTCAGTCTTCCTGAAAGGGGTTGACGCCCTTAAGTAGACTTTAATAGCCCTCAATACATCCAGCGAGTGGAATAACTTTTCTTCCTTAGACACGGAATTTGGAAAAAAGGAGGGCAGAATGATATCCTGATTCAAATGAAAATTGGAAACTACCTTTGGCAAAAACTCCAGATGAGGGAGCAAGACTGCCCTGTCTTGGTGCAGAATCAAGTAAGGTTTTCTGCATGAAAGGGCGGCTAGCTCCGACACTCTTCTGGCCGAAGTTATGGCCACCAAGAAGACTAATTTCCTGGTCAATAGGACTAAAGGAATCTGCTTAATAGGCTCAAAGGGTAGATACTGAAGGGCTGATAGAACCAAATTCAAGTCCCAGGGGCATAAGGGGGGCTTAACCGGTGGTCCTAGGCACGTCACTCCCTTAATAAAAGTACACACCAAGGAATGAAAAACAGATAAGACCGAAATCTGACCTTTAATTGTGCCCAACAAGCTCTATGCCTCCACGAGCACACCAGATGAGCTGCCTCTTTTAAAACGTTCCAAATGGCGCAATTCGATCCGCGCGTAAGGCGTGGCATCCGAACGTATACCGCAAGTGGTGCCAAAATACGGCGCATGCGTGCCTGAATACCGCCGACCATATGAGGCAAAATCACCTTAACGGCACATGCGTATGACCGTACAGCAACAGCACGCGCGCACGTTCGTACGGCACCAGCGTCTCCGCATGCGCCAGCATTTCATCGTTATAAAACACACAGTATGGAGACATTCTGTAACAGCTTTGAAAAGACACAGTAACAGAGGGGAATACAGCAATCCCAGAGGGAGTACTCACCGGTCCATGCTGCAGGACCTGAAAAGCCAGGCCCAATCTTCCCCCATCAGGGCGGGTAGTGCCTCTGTGGACCTTCAAGGACCTGGTCCTCCATCTTGGGGTCCACACCCTTGGGCCTGTAAAGCACCCTTTGGGTTTATCTTGGGCAAGTTAATGACCAGAATACCACTATCCAAGGGTCCAGCGCTTAAATAGGACACATTACAAGCAAAACCTCGTTCTTGCATCGAGGCTCAGGTACCATTCCTTTAGCTTCGTGCCATTCAAACGGATCCGATTACAACGTCCTCACTGGGATGCCCAATTGATGAAATTTTGAAGAGCTTCATGTTCATGACCATCACCTGAAGACACTGGCGAACAATCTGAGGTAATTCCCGTATGGCAGGGGTTATATGGGAGGAACCTTATTGTAATTGGTTGCCAGTGTCCAATCACCTAGAGGTAGCGTATAACCCAGATAGTCTTGAATAACTGCTCTGTATCCTGTGATGTATGATATAGAAAATCTTTTTGATAGAATCAAATTCTGCACTATATGAAGTGGTGATGGTAAGAATATTGGGGACGTGGCTTGGTACTGGAGAGTGATGGCCGCCTAATTCTGAGCTCTCGGTCCAAGAGGTCCAGATACCTGCTCCACGGACATCATCATCAGCGGCAAGTATGGGGAGCACACCGCCGAACACGTCCGCGACACAATCACGCTCCCCTAGGAGCCAAGAACCCCTCCTCAGTCAGCACATCCCCAAGATTTTCCGGGCTAGAACATGAGGCGTCGCGCATGACTCACAGGCCGCAGCGCACGATGCTCCCCCCGCTGGCAGATCTCCACACAGATCACGGAGCCGCAGCCCGCAAGCTTCAGCTCCCGATGTACCGGCGACACAAGCTCTCAGCTTAGCTGATTTATGCGCTGTGGCTGCAGACATCAAAAGCACACTGTTGGCAGCTATCTCAGATCTGAGAGATGATTTTCAGTCTATGATACTGAGGGTGGAGGAGGTGGAAGAAATCCAGGCCCGCCATGATGCCTCTTTATGTCAGGTTCAACAAATAACTGAATCCCACGCAATACATCTCAGAGAAATTAACAGACACATGGAGGACCTCGATAACTGTGGAAGATGCCACAATCTGTGGGTAAGAGGCCTCCCTGAGTCGGTGGATCCACCCCAGCTCACCCAAGCAGTGACAGCAATCTTTAATGGGTTACTAGAGCGGCAGCCTGACACCCTGATTACAATGGAACGTATCCACAGAGCCCTGCGCCCAAGAGGAAGAGAAGCAGACCCACCGAGAGACGTGATATGCTGCCTCACAGACTTTGCTGTGAAACAGGAAATAATGAGAAAAGCTAGAGGAAGAGGAAGATTAATACACCTAGGGGCAAAAATAAAGATTTTTCAAGATCTTTCCACAATAACTCTGCAAAGACGAAGGGAACTAAGACCTTTACTGGACGTACTGCGCGCAAGAGCCATCACGTACAGATGGAAATTTCCATTCTGCCTATCGGCCTCTGCAAACGGTCATACTGCCAATCTTAGAGTTCCGGAAGACTTGGATCACTTCTGTACCACCCTCAACATACCACCAGTGGAGGTACCTGATTGGTACAGTGACTTCCGTCTACCTCCATTACGCAGAGCAGAATCAATGGACAGAGTCACCGAAGCAGGAAACTTCAGCATAAGCCGCCGTCGCAGACTGCACCCTCCGCCTTCACCTCCACGTGCAGCGAGAGATCTGCGCAACAGCTCTACTGCATCCCCTGACTACAGGAGACAGAGAAGAGCATAAGAAGACGACCGCAAACACTCTTCCTGGACTACAGGACAGATAAGTACCGCTTTGCAGACACCAAACTTTCCATTACCTTACTGTGCAATCAAGAAAACCCCCAGGCCTAGAAGCTTCCCTTCCTACCACTGACCCTGACACTGTACAATAGAGCCCTTTAATACGTGAATTTATTGACAGGTCATTTAACTCACCTTGAATCCAGGAGCTTAGCTCTGACGACTACCCTTTCTTGCACCTCATTCTCTGGACTTATCTCAGGTTATTGAACTGCTTGATACCGGATACCTGGCAGACCTCCGAAGTGAACTGACCATTCGATGTCCCCCTGGTCAATCTACTAGGCCCATACTGGAAACTCATCCTACCGAACATTGTGAGTGAGACTCCTAGTCTATACTTATCTCGATATTCCTTTACCCCCAATTCTGACTAATTTTTACCTGCTGACGAAATATACATAGCTTCAACATTGCTTAGGTCACTGTCAGTGACACCTGCTCAAGATCTGAACTCATACTGTAATGCTGATCGAAAATCTATTTAACTTATGCCGAAAGACTTTTAAACATCGTATTGCTATTTTGCAAATCTAGTCGGCAAACAAGCCCCGGTTTACTAATGAGAAGCTGGAATTCTGCAGTTGCTGAGTAGCAATATATTGATTGTTGTTTATCGTTAATATCCTTTGGTTGATTGTTTATAGCAGTTAAGCTCTATCACCCAGAGTTTGTGAAGGTAGAGTTGCCATATCCACCAGGACGTGGAAATACATACTCCCATATATCCTCTCTCGCTTCAAATTAGAACAGAAGACATGACTCTCCCCAGATTGGCTAGCTACATAGGTTAACTAAAACCCTAGCTCATTGTATCAACCTAAGCTAACGCATTTAACCGATCATTAACCGACAACACATACCCCGCCGCCTGGCAGTTCACCCGACCAACCCTTCGCACAGCAATACTTTAATAATAGTAAAGTCAACACTTATGCTGTTATTGGAATATCTCCTTCTCTCTTTCATGTAGCGAAGACCTCCCTCTCCAATACCAAAGATCACACAAATGCTTCCTTATATCACCACCCCCAGATACGCCCACACCTGCTATCTAACAGTCACTTCAGTAAGCACCTTTGACCTCACAGGACCTCGAGATCACACACATCCTCATCTCAACACCAAACACCCCCAACCACAGGAATCTCTTTGAGAACGCCCTGATCCCTACTGGATAACAATTTGTCGGGTAAGGCTGGCCTTCCTAACCTGACCCCAGTAGACATCTACCCTTTCTCCCTAAATATTACCTGCTTGCGCAACCACACTTCCCCATATCAGTGAAGTGATAATATATAAAACTTACCTCATACATTGTCACCGCTCTCAGTTCCTTTACCCTCATCCTACCCCATCTGATATCCATACCCATCCGCCTCTTGAGGTGGGGACATCGGCACTCCGCTGCTCTCTTCCAGTAACACTGCTTCTCATACTTATTGTTACCACACCCACACAACATGGCTCTCCCAACGCCTACAACCAAACTCCAAAAACTAAAAATAATATCTCTAAATGCAAAAGGATTGAACATACCAGAGAAAAGGACACGCGTCTTACTCAGTATGAAAAGCATGAAAGCTGATGTGGTCTTCTTACAGGAGACACACTTCAGCTCTAGAGCGACACCAAAACTATCCAATGACTACTACCCTCACAGCTACAATGCGACAATTCCTAACTCCAAAACAAAAGGAGTCTCAATTTTAATATCTAAACATGCCCCTATCCAAATATCGGACACAATGATAGATGAACAAGGCAGATATATCTTCCTTAAAGGAACATGGCATAACAGACCAATAACTCTAGCTAAAATTTATAGCCCTAATAAAGCACAAGTACCATTCTTTAGGGGAGTAACAAAACAGCTGACCACATTTCAATCCGGGTTGCTACTTTTCGGAGGCGACTTCAATGCCCCACTAGATCCACTCACAGACACATCAAATGGAGCCTCTCACCTACCATACAGAGCCCTCCGCCAGATAAAATTGACCCTACAACGGCTCCTCCTCCATGACACATGGTGCACCCTCCACCCCAAGGAGAAGGACTTCACCTTCTTTTCCACTCCCCACAATAAATACTCAAGACTAGACTATTTATTCATCACCCAACACGACCTCCCAATCCTAACCAAAGCGACCATCGAGCCCATGACCTTATCCGACCACCATCCAATCTCTGTAACTTTAACTCTCCCAGAAATGCAGGAATATACACATGTTTGGAGACTCAATCCCCAAATACTCACTGACCTGACACACATGACAGAATTAAGTAAGTGTCTCCTAGAGTACTTTCAGGAAAATGACACTCCAGACACGACATACATGACACAATGGGCGGCACACAAATGCGTGATAAGAGGGAAACTCATCTCGCTAGATGCCAAAATCAAAAAAGAAAAGAAACTACACCTCACAAACCTTTTTGATAAACTTAAAATTTTAGAAACCGCACACAAACAAACCCTAGCCTCTCAAACTCTCCAGGAACTTCAGGAAGTCCGCACCTCAATACAAACCGAGATAGGAACCAACACCAGAAGAAATTTTATGCTCTCACAGAAACAATTCTATGAATTTGGCAATAAAAGTGGCCACCTATTAGCTAAAGCCCTCCAATCCAAGAGAGCAAAGACCACCATACACGGCCTACACACCCCAACAGGGGAATTGATTACAAAAAACAAAGAAATTGCACAGGAATTTGAGAGATTTTATACAAATCTATATAATCTAAAAGAGGGGGACACCTCCACACAACCCCAGCAATCGAGAACACAGAAAATTACGGACTTCCTGCAAAAATTTTGTCCCAGACTCCAAAACCAAGATTTCTCTAATGAAATAGAGGGTCCTATCACCCAGGAGGAATGGGACTGAGCACTTAAACAAACAAAAACGGGCAAAAGCCCAGGACCAGACGGATTGACTGCAGCATATTATAAGTCCTTTGCCGAAATTCTGCGGACACCTTTCCAAAAAGCATTTAACTCTTTAACAAACACCAACCCCTTTACACCTGATATGTTAGAGGCGCATATAGTTGTCTTACCCAAAACCGACAAAGACCCAACACAAGCTGCGAACTATAGGCCAATATCTCTACTCAATGTAGATATCAAAATTTTCTCCAAAATCCTAGCCAACAGACTGCTACCACTTTTACCCATACTTATCTCGAATGACCAGGTTGGTTTTGTCCCTGGCCGTGAAGCCAGGGACAACACCATCAAGGCAATCAATTTACACCATCTTATAACAGATACAAAACAGAAGGGCTTCTTTCTGTCCCTGGATGCGGAGAAGGCGTTCGACAGGGTTGCTTAGCACTATATGCACGCAGTGCTACAAGCCATTGGTTTGGGACCACGGCTCCTCACCTTTATACAATCCCTATACCACAACCCTTCAGCAAAAATTTGAGTTAACAACACCCTGTCTTGTGCCTTCTCCATACGAAATGGGACTAGACAGGGGTGCCCCCTGTCCCCGATTTTATTCATATTGACTCTCAAACCCTTCTTAAACAGTTTGCGACAAAATCCTGACATAAAAGGTATCCATTCGGCCAAAAAAATATATAAACTGGCAGCATTCGCAGACGATATTTAACTTTTTCTCTCAAACCCACACACGACACTCCCGATCCTCTTAAAAGAATTCCGCACATTCAACCTACTATCAAACCTTAAAATAAACTTTGCTAAATCTTATGCCTTGAACATCTCCCTTTCCCCCGATTCGGTAACACACTGCAAAACTAATTTCCCATTCCAGTGGAACAGCGAAGACATAACATACTTGGGCATCAAACTGACTGCTGGACTGAACGATCTATATGCAAAAAATTATCCCCCTATTCTCCAAAAACTATCCAGTGATCTAAAAAAATGGGACAAACCAATCTTCTCTTGGTTCGGCAGAGCTGCAATACTAAAAATGAATGTCCTTCCACGATTGCTCTACATTCTACAAACCCTACCAATAGGTCTCCCCTAAGCTTTTTTTAAGTCTTACAAGAGCCTTTGCAGTAACTTTCTATGGGGCACTCAAAGACCAAGAATCAATTACTCCCAACTCTCTCTACCCAAACATCTGGGTGGCATAGGCCTACCAGATTTATTCAACTATTATAAAGCTACCCATCTAACCAGGATTATAGACTGGAACATTCATGTTTCCAACAAAGATTGGGTAAACTTAGAAAATTCCTTTACAAAACTACCACTTGGCTCCCTACCCTGGATTCAGGATTCTTACAGCCATCCAAAAATCAAAACACATCCTCTCATATCACCTACACTGCAATGTTTCCGTAATATCTGTGCGCACTCTTCCCTTTCATCCACCCCGGGACCGCTAACACCTTTAAAACTAAACCCCGACTTCCCTCCTGGAATGCATGAACACTTCCTTCGAATGCATTGGTCACAGGAGAAAATCTTACTGACACACTTTTACGACAAAGGACGTCTACAAATGTCTACAAACACCCCCCTAGATCCTAAATTTTTTTACAATGTCTGCACTGTGTTCTTAGGTTTACCTGCTGAGCTAGGGGTAGCTGAGCAGGAAGGGTTAATATTTTTTCCCGCACTTTTCAGCAAGGTTAAGGCACCTGCAGGTCATAAATAGGAGGAGGTTGAGAAAATATTGCCAAAATGTAGCTGTTACTCTGCTGGAGTGGAACAGATGGGAGCCCCGATGGTGTTCCCAGTAGGGTGTGGAGCCTGGAGACCCTCATAGACTTACGAATGACAATGATGGACTTTTTGTGGATTATTGCCTGTTATGGACTATTGATTTGAAAGGATTGCTTAATGGATCTAAGGTACAGTCATTTTATGGGGCACTAGAGTCCTTCGTATAAGAGATTTGTAAATATAAGTAAATATAGTTAGAAACTGTTACTGTTTTTTTGCAAATTAGCTCTGTTCTCCCCCTCCACTCTGAGCAGAGAGCCATGACTGTCAGTCAGCAACTCTCTGCTCTCCCCTCCAGCACTGACTGTGGAGGTGGAGATCACTCAGTCTCTCAGCGGATCGCTGAGAGGCTAAATCAGGTGCTGGTCCCAGCTTTTGGGCAGATACGGACCATATGGTACCACTCAGCTTGGAACAGCTGAGTGATGTCAGCCGACAACAGACTTTAGCTCTCTGCCGGCTGAAAATTGGTCACAGGAGTGTAGAGGTGCAAAGTGAACTACACTCCTGTGATCCATAGGAGAAGTATGGCCTAAAAAGCTTTCTCCATGCTTCTTCTTTAATAAGGTTTAAAGGGCATCATTAAAAATACACAATTACGTTACATATTTTACACGGCATGCTTGGAGGGATACTTTAAACCTGTATCTGAAGAATATTCTTTTAGAAAGAAATGCACAATACATATATTACAATACATGTACAGTCCAATATGATTACATCTTTCATTTAAATCAGGGCATACAGTATCTCACAAAAGTGAGTACATTCCTCACATTTTTGTAAATATTTTATTATATCTTTTCACGTGACAACATCAAAGAAATTACATTTTACTACAATTTAAAGTAGTGAGTATAGCTATATAGGTGGATATAGCGGTGTATACTGTGTTCAGAGCACGCAGACAGCATGCACAATCTCCTAACACTGACTGAAAGCTCTATTTAAAACGAGCAAGATATTTCGCTATATAGGTGTATATAGCGGTGTATACTGCGTTCAGAGCACGCAGACAGCACGCACAATCTCCTAACACTGAATGAAAGCTCTATTTAAAAGGAGCAAGATATTTAGCTATATAGGTGGATATAGCGGTGTATACTGCGTTCAGAGCACGCAGACAGCACGCACAATCTCCTAACACTGACTGACAGCTCTATTATAAAAGATAGATATATCGCTAGATATATAGGTGAATATAGCGGTGTATACTGCGGTCAGGGCACGCAGACAACAACCACTACAGAAGAGCAAGAACGAAAAATCGGCCGATAACAATCGGTGTATACTGTGTTGAAGGTACACAGAACACCCACTAACTACTACAGATGCCAACACACTACACAAGGCCGTCGTACTGGCAGCCTTATATAGTGTGGGGCGTGTACTACACAGCCTGAGCTATGATTGGCCACAGGCATCCTGCCTGTGGCCAATCATGGCTCTCCTCGCTGCCGGCGCTGTGATTGGCCAAGCATGTGGGGTCACAGTGCATGCTTGGCCAATCATGAGCCAGCAATGCATTGCGCCATCGCAGTGCATTGTGGGCCGTGAGCGCCACACAAATTTGGTGCGAACGGCCCATAAAGTTCGGAATTCGCCGAACGGGCGAACAGCCGATTTTCGAGTCGAACGTATGTTCGACTCGAACACGAAGCTCATCCCTACTGGCCAGGTGTGAAGCATAGTAATAGAGTTTGAGGTCCGGTAAGCCAAGACCCCCCGCCTCTTTAGGCTTCACCAGAATGCGTAAATTCATGCGGGGTCTTTTTTGAGCCTACACAAATCTCCACACCATGGATTGAAGTTGTTTGAAAATACTGGCAGGGACAAAGATTGGCAGCATATGAAACAAAAAAAGCAATCTCGGGAGTATAACCATTTTGATGATGGCTGCCCTTCCGAACCAGGAAAAGGACCTGGGAGACCTTTCAATTTGTCGTAGCATGGGTTTAACATTTTTAATAAACACACTGTTAAGGGAAGGGGTCAATCCAATGCCCCAAGTATTTGAGTACCTCCATTACTCATTTAAAGGGGTAATTCTGTTGGGCCAAAGTCAGTGAAGACGTAGGTAGTGTGAGGTTCATTGCCTCGGATTTGTTATAATTGATCTTTAATTGAAACACATAACCATATACAGAAAAGGCCTGTAGCAAATTAGGAATTGATGTATGCGGATGAGTTAAAAAAAATAATAAGTCATCCGCGTACGTGGCAATTTTGTAAGTTTTGGGACCTACTTTGAATCCAGATATAGATGGGAAATTGTTAACGGTGTGGATGAAAGGTTCCAATGTTAAACTAAATATTAAGGTTGACAATGGGCATCCCTGTCTGGTGCCATTCCGCACTTGTACTCTGTCAGACAAGGACCTATTGATTTTTAGTCTCATTGTTGGTTTCTGGTACAGGGAAGAGACCCAGGCGATCATGTGTGACTTCAAGCCAATGTGTGAGCAAGTGGCCAAAAGATAGTCCCAGGAGACCCTGTCGAGGGCTTTCTCTGCATCAGTTGACAGGAGAAAGCCCTCGAGTCCCACCTTACGGCAGTGATGGATCAGATCAAGGGCTTTTGTCACGTTATCCCTGGCCTCCCTTCCCGGCATGAACCCCACTTGCTCTTGTCCAATCAACTGTGGGAGGAATGAACTTAATCTATTTGCTACAATTTTGGCAAAGAATTTTTAAATCTAAAGTCAGCAAAGAAATTGGCCTATAACTGGCGCAGTGTGTTGGGTCTTTGCCCGGTTTGGGTATTACCGTTACATGCGCTTCCAAAAATGTATCTGGTAATTGACGTGGCTCCATTAAAAAGTTTAGAGTTTTTAATAGGGGCTCATTCAGGATATCACTGAAGGTCTTAAAATAATGGGCTGAGAACCTGTCAGGGCCAGGATTCCTGCCAGGTTTGAGGTTTTTAATTGTGTCTGTCAACTCTGCCTGTGTTATTGTGCCCTCTAAGGACCCTGCTTCCTCCGAGGAAAGGGTAGGCATTCCACTCTGGATCAAGTAGTTCTTAATAATGTGGCCCCTATCCCCACTGAGCTCTGGGGGTCTGTGAAGATGGGGGATGTTGTAGAGGAATTGGCTAAATTTTGATCCATGTATATTCAAGGAAGTTGTACTACTGATTGACTTTTGTACAACCAGTCTGTTGTGTTTTTCACAAATGATCAATGCTGCAGGCTATAGCTGCCATGAAGGCCTCATTGTTCCAAGCAACCTCTGCTGCTAGAGTACGGAATTCAATGGCGTAATCGGCAACAGTACTTGTACTCTGTTTGATGGGCATGAGGCACTTGGCAGCAGTGGGAGCATGCGGGAACGTCAAAAACCCTTTTAAAAGAAACCACACACTCTGTGTAACTCAAGACAAAAGGTTTTTGCGTCTTCCATAGAGGGTTTTGCCCAGGCTAAGGCTCTCCCAGAAAGCAAAGATATAACAAAACTTACTTTGCTTCTGTCCGTGGGAAATACCTGGGGCAGCATCTCAAAGTATATCTCAACCTGGTTGAGAAACCCTCTGCATTGGACTGGATCACCCCCAAATCGCTGGGGAAGCGGAGTGGAAACAAACATACCTCTATTAGAGGTAATACCTGAGGAGGGAGCCTGCACAGAGACTGGAGCTGCAACTGGCACAGCCTGCAACACAGGTTGTACCGCAGCCACAGTGGGAGATTCCAAGTGAGCATTTGTAACACCATGACAAACTGATCCATGCAGTGATCCTGCTCATCCAATCTGGAAACAATATTACCAACCAGTGGATTGACTGCATCTTCTGAATTCATGGCCTTCGCCTACTGTCAGAAACCATGAATCAGACTGAGACAGATGTACAGTTAAATCACACTTGTTTAATAATAATGATAAAAAAGTAAACAGAGTAAACGTAGTGAAAACATAGCCAGAGTTCAGGAACCGGAACAGATAGCCAGACAAGCCAAAATGTCAGGGAGCCAGAGATGAGCGTAGTTGAACAGCATGCAGGATCTGGAGCCAGAAGGAATGTCAGCCAAGCAAGTCTTTCAGAGAAACACAGGAGAGCATCTCTAGAGATGTGACCAAGGCTCTAGAGATGTGTACTTCCGCGCTCTATGGGAAAAGATAGGAGAGGGCGAGAATAACAAATGAAAAAAAGCAGCAATCACTAAATGAGTTGTCTCTCACTGGTAAAGGTAATTGAATAAAGATGTGATGCGCTAATTACAAAACATTCAAATAGCCACAACAAAACTAAAATTGTGCAATTATAGAGCTATATAAAGTGCAACCGTGCATAGATCAATCAGAGAATATCCCTATACATATATGTCAATGAATTAAAAAACCATGCCGGTGATTAACTAGTGCAAAAAACCATAAATTTTAACGTAAAAAATAAGATATATGCACGTGTTCAACGTGTAAAAAATGAAACTGGAAATATATATGTACAAAGAAAAATTGATAAATATTAAATCCAAACAACAATAGTGATTTGTGTAAAATGTCCCATACACAATCAAATCAAAACGTGCAATTCGGTAAGCACACTCAATTAAACGTGCAATGTGCTGGGTAATAAGTCCATTCGTGGTGATCCGTGCAGGTGATGTAAATGCTATATAATTACCTCACTGCTGTGGGTAACACAGCAAAATTAATAATGGACACAAATTTTAAACGTGCAATTCAGTAGACACACGGGATTAAACGTGCAACGTGCTGGGTGATAGATCCATCCGTGATGATCCGTGCAGATAGTGTTAATACTTATGCAATTACCTCACTGCTGTGAGTAACACAGCAAAAGATAGTAATGGGCACCAAGGTGATTGCAGGGATGGCTGTATAAACAAATTTTCTTTGGGAGACTTCTTATGGCTTCCTCATGGATGGTAGGTAAACTCAGGGGAATGAATCAGAGAAAACAGCCATAGTGTAGTTGTTTTTTAAAATATAGCAATTTATTTAAATGATTTAAAACTACTCACAAGTGAAGCAGGAAAAATAGACACATACGACAAACAGCAAACAAAACCGGATACGAACGTCACTTCCGGAAGTGACGTTCGCATCCGGTTTTGTTTGCTGTTTGTCGTATGTGTCTATTTTTCCTGCTTCACTTGTGAGTAGTTTTAAATCATTTAAATAAATTGCTATATTTTAAAAAACAACTACACTATGGCGGTTTTCTCTGATTCATTCCCCTGAGTTTACCTACCATCCATGAGGAAGCCATAAGAAGTCTCCCAAAGAAAATTTGTTTATACAGCCATCCCTGCAATCACCTTGGTGCCCATTACTATCTTTTGCTGTGTTACTCACAGCAGTGAGGTAATTGCATAAGTATTAACACTATCTGCACGGATCATCACGGATGGATCTATCACCCAGCACGTTGCACGTTTAATCCCGTGTGTCTACTGAATTGCACGTTTAAAATTTGTGTCCATTATTAATTTTGCTGTGTTACCCACAGCAGTGAGGTAATTATATAGCATTTACATCACCTGCACGGATCACCACGAATGGACTTATTACCCAGCACATTGCACGTTTAATTGAGTGTGCTTACCGAATTGCACGTTTTGATTTGATTGTGTATGGGACATTTTACACAAATCACTATTGTTGTTTGGATTTAATATTTATCAATTTTTCTTTGTACATATATATTTCCAGTTTCATTTTTTACACGTTGAACACGTGCATATATCTTATTTTTTACGTTAAAATTTATGTTTTTTTGCACTAGTTAATCACCGGCATGGTTTTTTAATTCATTGACATATATGTATAGGGATATTCTCTGATTGATCTATGCACGGTTGCACTTTATATAGCTCTATAATTGCACAATTTTAGTTTTGTTGTGGCTATTTGAATGTTTTGTAATTAGCGCATCACATCTTTATTCAATTATATCTCGGGCTGCTATCTCATCCTTGATGGTATCCAAGAGACCATGAGAAAAAGCAGCCATGAGGGCCTCATTGTTCCAAGAAACCTCTGCTGCCAGAGTACAGTAAAGCTATCACAAAACTTACTTTGCTTCTGTCCATGGGAAATACCTGGGGCAGCATCTCAAAGTATATCTCAACCAGGTTGAGAAACCCTCTGCATTGGACTGGATCACCCCCAAATCGCTGGGGAAGCGGAGCGGAACTAGACATACCTCTATTAGAGGTAATACCTGAGGCGGGTACCTTCACAGAGACTGTAGCTGCAACAGGGACAGCCTGCAACACAGGTTGTACCGGCAGCCACAGTGGGAGATTCCAAGTGAGCATTTGTAATGCCATGACAAACTGATCCATGCAGTGATCCTGTTCATCCAGTCTGGAAAAAATATTACCAACCAGTGGATTGACTGCATCTTCTGAATTCATGGCCTTCGCCTACTGTCAGAAACCATGAATCAGACTGAGACAGATGTACAGTTAAATCACACTTGTTTAATAATAATGATAAAAAAGTAAACAGAGTAAACGTAGTGAAAACATAGTCAGAGTTCAGGAACCGGAACAGATAGCCAGACAAGCCAAAATGTCAGGGAGCCAGAGATGAGCGTAGTTGAACAGCATGCAGGATCTGGAGCCAGAAGGAATGTCAGCCAAGCAAGTCTTTCAGAGAAACACAGGAGAGCATCTCTAGAGATGTGACCAAGGCGAAAACAGAGATCATCTGGGCTGGACAGCTTAAGTAGGCAGGAATGATGAGTAGGCTATCATCAACAGGTGAGTCACTGTAGAGAGAAAGGAGCTGGCAATTAGCCAACATCTGAGCGGCCAGTATTGAGAAGGAAGGGCTATGCCCAGCCCTGACACCTAGGCATTTTCCATATTAACATTTTCTTACCACTATTATTACATGTTTTTTTGGTTAAACATTATTCACAAATGCATTTTTTATCCTTTTCATTTTAACATTTTTTACTTTTTCATGTTTTTTCCTATTAAGGCCATCCTTGACCTAGTCAAATAAACATAGACAGAACCAGCAAGGCTGTAACTAAAACATGTTCATTCCAACAAACTACTAGGTGGGAAGGATGTACCACTGGCTGGAGATGGTCCAATGTGCACTTGAGGTATTAGCCTGACATAATGCACATTATTTCAGCACAGTGGAGGATCTGTGACTGAGTCTGAATTTTCATAAAACAAATCAGAGCTGGATCACAGAGGACTATCAAACACTCAATGCAGATGTAACTGATAAAACTGATTAATTTATTTTGTATATGTTTAACAAAGAAAAGACCAGACACATTTTGGGTATATGTAAATATGTCAGGGAGTTGAGATGCACCTAAGGGTGCATTTCATTTTATTTTTTTCAAAGGATACAGTGAGGTGCTGCAAAAAAAGGTCAGTTCTTGAACAGATTGTCAACAACTGCTTTATTTACTCTAATCACACAGAGCTAAAAGATAATGTAAGAAAAGAACGACCCCAAGGAAAAAACAGAATTAATAAAAAAAATAGCTAAATTGTTAACAATCAACTAGCTAGTTATCAGTTCAAACGTTCAAAATCAAAAGTGCTAATTTTAAAGGCTCAATATCAATGCAAAAAAAGTTTTAAAAACTGCCATTTCTTTGGGAGCAGTGATTTTAATAATGCTTAAAGTGAAACAGTAATAGTGTAATATTCCTTTAAATTTCTTACCTGGGGGTGTCTATAGTATGCCTGTGAAGGGGCGCATGTTTCCCGTGCTTATAACTGTCCCTGCACAAAGTGTCATTTCTGCAGGAAAAAAATTCATTTAAAATCATTTGCGGCTATAATGAATTGTCCGCTCTCCGTAATACAGAGAACAGTCATTGTAAGTCATTGATAAAAAAAAAAAGCATGCGGTTCCCCCAAATTCAATTACCAGGCCCTACAGGTCTGGTATGGATATTAAGGGGAACCCCACGTTAAATAAAAAAAAAAATTACATGGGGTTCCCCCCAAATATCCATATCAGACCCTTTATCCGAGCACGCAACCTGGCAGGCCGCAGGAAAAGAGGGGGGACGAGAGAGCACCCCCCCTCCTGAACCGTATCAGGCCACATGCCCTCAACATTGGGAGGATGCTTTAGGGTCCAGCCCAAAGCACCTTGTCCCCATGTTGATGAGGACAAGGGCCTCATCCCCACAACCCTGGCCGGTGGTTGTGGGGGTCTGCAGGCGGGGGCTTATCAGAATCTGGAAGCCCCCTTTAACAAGGGGACCCCCAGATCCCACCCCCCCTGTTTGAAATGGTAAGGCTACCATTTCACAAAGAAAGTTTAAAAAATAGTGACGTATGGGTGAGCCCGCCCTCCTCTGATGTAATACAGGTTTCTGTTACATCAGAGGGGGCGGGGTCACCCGTACGTCACTGGAGAAGCCAGGCTTTCCCCTTGCATCAGAGGGGATGGGGTTCAGGTGACGGGTGGTCCTGCCCTCCTCAGATAAGAAGTGTCAGGCTGCCAGGACTCCCACAGTGTCTCTGATGGAGACAGAGGATGGATGCGCTGCGCTGGAGGGAGAGATCACCCATCACTGGATCAGATCAGCCATCGCTGGACCCGGAGAGATGATCATCCATCGCTGGATAGCAAGAGTGGATTACCACCTCTGGGATCTTTTTTTTATTTTTAATAAAGGACATTTGCAACTGTGCGTGTGTGTCTTTTTTAACAATTTTTTACACTTTCTTTGTGAAATAGTAGGGGTACTTTTGTACCCCCTTAACATTTCAAACAGGGAGGGAGCCGGGATCTGGGGGTCACTTTGTTAAAGATTCCCCTTACAGATTCTGATAAGCCCCCCGCCCGCAGACCCACACAACCACCGGCCAGGGTTGTGGGGCTGAGGCCCTTGTCCTCATCAATATGGGGACAAGGTTCTTTGGGTGGGACCCCAAAGCATCCCCCCAATGTTGAGGGCATGTGGCCTGGTACGGTTCAGGGGTGCGCTCTCTCTTTTCCTGTGGCCTGCCAGGTTGCGTGCTCGGATAAAGGGTCTGGTATGGATTTTTAGGGGGAACTCCACACCATTGTTTTAACAATTTGGCGTAGAGTTCCCCTTAAAATCCATACCAGACCTGAAGAATCTGGTATGGATATTTGGGGGGAACCCCACGTAATTCTTTTTAAAATTTGACACAGGGTTCCCCTTAATATCCATACCAGACCTGAAGGGCCTGGTAATTGAATTTAGGGGAACCCCATGCTTTTTTTTTTTATCAATGACTTTCAATGTATTACGGGGAGCCGACAATTCATTATAGCCGCGACCTTAAATGACCTTTTTTCCTGCAGAAATTACACTTTGTGCAGGGACAGTTCTAAATACAGGAAACATGCGCCCTTTCACAGGCATACTATAGACACCCCCAGGTACGTGTAAAGGAAGATTACACTTTTATTGTTTCACTTTAAGCATTATTAAAATCACAGCTCTCGAAAAAACTGCAGTTTTTAAAACTTTTTTTGCATTGATACATGTCCCCTGGGGCAGGACCCAGGTCCCCAAACACCTTTTATGACAATAACTTGCATATAAGCCTTTAAAATTAGCACTTTAAATTTCTCCCATAGACTTGTACAGGGTGTTCCACGGCTTTTCGAATTTGCTGCGAACACCCCAAATTGTTCGCTATTCGGTGAACAGGCGAATAGGCAATGTTCGAGTTGAACATGAGTTTGACTCGAACTCGAAGCACATCCCTACCAACGCCACAATTTAAACAACTCAAACAAAGTGGATGTAAGCCCAATCATTAAAATCTCATATAAATTTGAACATGATACTATCACTTGGAAAGTTTATTTATATTGTAATTGCTGGCTTTCATGAAAACAACAGTTGGTGATACTGACTCAAAGGTCCTTGTTTGGGCATTTGGTGTTATGGGGTGACAAACCCTGCCCCTACAATCTCCAGCCTGCAACTTACCCTGTTACATAGAAACCATGGGCTTCTGTACTGATATTCAGTTCCCAAGCACATTCCACTGTTGCACAACATTTACAGTAAATGGATCTTCCATGAAAATCTTCCATGAAAAAGGTCTGCTCTATTAAAAGCTCCTCACTCCCAGAGTCAAATCCCCTTCCAAGACAATGTAAAAATTAAGCTGTTGCACAAAAAAAACCCCTCAGCGACCCCAGCTTATGATGCTCCTGGGAGGCACAGGTGACATCACTGTGACTGCAGTGCATTCTCAAGGGATTTCACTACCCAGCTAACCCAGTGGGCATCAGTGTGATGATGTGATTTGACTTTCACTAGAGCAGACCTTCTATTTTCATGCAATAGCAGCCAGCAACAATTAAGAAATATGCCCTGTGAAAAAACACATGCAACCTTATATTACGGTAATGCATATGAACAGATGCAGACTGCAAAGAGGCCACAGAATATTGGCAGCATTACGATAAAGAATGGAAAAAAGGTAAAAACTCTGCCTTCCCCCACTCCTAAACTCTCCAACACGCATAGCATTTTTCTGCCTACATGACATTTATTAACGGTTACATCTACCTTAACAGACCTTACAGTATCTACAAGCCCTACACTAATCTCTCTTAATGTACGTTATCATTATTATCACCTTTTGGTCCTTTTAAGCTGGCTGACCTAATTTCAAAGGCCAAGTAGTGCATTACGGATGCCCCTGCCCTGCCTGACAAGAGTGTCACGGCTGTCATTCTTGTAAACTAGTGCTCCTGTGTGTTAAGTTATTCAAATACTCAAATTATCAAAAATCCATTACTTATATTTAACTTAATAAAAACCCCTGAACCTCTTCAATATTTTCCTTGAGTTAATTCTAACAACCAAAACCTAAATGTATAAACACAAATATTGTGCAAAATGTCCAAATCCTTTCCAATTCTGTCTGGTGCTATTCATTAATGAAAGTGCTACATGCATAAATTATTTCTTCCATGCTTCTGATCATCCACCCTGCATCACCACCACACCCAAGAACTCACTAGATAACCATACTACCCATTGGCTTGCAGGGGAGCATCAAATGTTTTTTTTTACTTCTGCTCATCTTTGGCTGTTCTTGTGACTATGCCCCTTGTCTGTTTTAATCTTCTGAGTGCCACTCACTTTGTTCTAAGTTCCCTTGCCATGTGTGGTCTTAATTGCATGATAAAAAGGACCTAAGTGCTTACATGATTTACAGACTGAACTGAGTATAACTAAGCCAGTGTGAGTTAACATCAAGAATATGATAAACCAAACATTACACGATAGATGGGCATGAATTGATCTCTCCTTATCCAGCTAAGAATTAAATAACATACAATTTGTATATCTTCAATGCCAATTTTTAGGCATATGTTTTTTCAAAGCTATTAGTTAAAATGTGAGAATTAAGTAACCATCTGTAAACATCTACAATTTCAGATAAATCTATGCTGCAGAGTAAGTCATGGTTTACTGTGCTATATTACTTGTAAATGTACCTAAGATAAAAGCCTATCCATCCTACTTGGAGAGCAACAGTTAATGAAACAGCGCTAATTGCTGTCTTCATCATTATTCACCAATGCAAATAAGCTGCTACACTTTGTTAGATAAATATATTGACTGGTGATACTTTTGCCTAAAGCCACACTTAATATTTATTCCTTATTTTGCATGGGTTATATATTCCTCTGGGAAGGAGCAGATTAATATTAGCTTAAACATGCTGGTCTCCAATTCTGCTATGTAGGTGATAAAATGAGAACAGTGCTTGCAGTCAGACTGGGAGGCAATAAATAAACACACTTCTAGCCCAGCTGTAGAGCAGATTGCTCCTTTAGGGATTATATGATGTTTCAGAATGCTTCACACACTGCAGTCAAAGTTTTCACATTGCACATAATTTGTGGGTCCTTACTGTGTTCCTTCTCCCTAAATTGTATTTAAAATTTTGTGTTTAGAGAAAAGAAAGAGCAATTAGTGGTAAAGAAAATCAAATTGTTTGGTACTCAATACAATGTACAACAGTGATGAGCTGATGGTGAATATATCTGCTTGACCAAAACCAATTCAACAAAATACAGCCTATGCCATATGTGGGAATTGAAGGTACAGATAACAGAGAAGAAGTCTAGACCAGACCCTGTGGAAAACAGTAATTGAATCAGTTTTGGCTAAGACAATTAGATATTTTGCTCTAGTCCTAAACAATGTTAATACCTAAATCTAATGTATAATACCATCTGCAATAGTCCTAGTACTTCTTTGTGCTCATATTTGAAACTAGTTTCCCTTTTGATCTAGGGACCTGACTTTCCTAACTGCAGGGATGATCTCCACAAAATGCCAGTCTCTAATCCAGTGAGACAGACAAAAGGATTGTCTTTGGGTGACATAGAATCTAAGTCATGAAGTCATGCCCCTAGTAATGAAGAGAAAAGAGTTTTGGTGAGTAACAAAGGAGACTGCCAAAAACAGTAACAAAATAACCAAGTAACAGGTGAATAATATGGTTGATAGTTTTACTTTAAGGCTGCCCACAGGTGGATAGACAATGCCTTGAGACTAATAGGCATCTAGATAGCTTCCTGTCCAAATTAGTCACTCCTATTGTGATCTGCAAACAGTCACAACGGTATTCACCATAAACATTCGGTAGAGATAAACTGGGTGGGGACCTGCCGGACGCTGTTACATGGTAGCATCTCAGTGGCCTAGTGATCTGTGGGTGGGAGATTTTGAAGTTGCACATAACACAAGGGGGTGATACTTATGACATCATTGACAGCATGGCTATAATATCTCAATGATGTCATGAGCATCCCTGCCCCTTTATATCATCATATATTGGCCAATCAGTACAGCTAATGTCTGCATTCAGACAAAACCCAAGCTCATCCCTACTCTTCAGAGAGGTTAGAAAACAGGCACCCGTGCTGTTTCTTCAGAGCCCTGTGCAGTGACAGTCACAGAGTTGGAGTCCGCAAACCTGGAATGGATTTCGGTGAAGATGAGAGCACCTGAAGCGATGACATTGCAGTGCTGGAGGAGCTTCGTTTTAAGGTAAGTTTAACATATTGTGCTAGTATGTGATGCATGCTAGGACATTATGCCTTTACCTTGCAGGTACAAAAAAAAATGTCCAAAGTTTTACAACAGCTTTAACCACTTAACAACTGGCCCATAGCCGAATGACGGCTACATGGCGGTTGTTTAACTCTGGGAGGCCGTCATATGACGTCCTCCCAGAATTCCGCTCTCGCACTCAAGAGCATCCATGACCGCCGGGTCCACAGGACCCAGCGCATCACGGATCACAGTAAACGGCCGCTCATCGCGGTCATTTACCACATGATCGCTCAGTCAAATGACAGAGTGATCACTTGTAAACAAACCGGCGTCATGTTATGGCGCCGGTTCCTCCCTCCCCTCTCTGTACCGATCGGTACAGCGGAGGGGGAAGAGATCGGTGTCAGCAGCGCTGTGAGCTGCATCTGCAGTGCCCACATCGCTGCTCACCGAAATTTAACCCCTCAATTCTCTGCCAATACTCTGCAATACCCACCAATACTCTGCAATGCCAGCTAATACTCTGCAATACCTACCAATACTCTGCAATGCCAGCTAATACTCTGCAATACCCACCAATACTCTGCAATGACAGCTAATACTCTGCAATACCCACCAATACTCTGCAATACCCACCAATACTCTGCAATACCCGCCAACACTCTGCAATACCCGCCAATACTCTGCAATACCCGCTAATACTCTGCAATACCAGGCAATACTCTGCAATGCCCACCAATACTCTGCAATACCCGCTAATACTCTGCAATGCCAGCCAATACTCTGCAATGCCAGCTAATACTCCGCAATGCCAGCTAATACTCTGCAATACCCACCAATACTCTGCAATACCCACTAATACTCTGCAATACCCTCTAATACTCTGCAATACCAGCCAATACTCTGCAATACCCGCTAATACTCTGCAATACCAGCCTATACTCTGCACTACCCACTAATACTTTGCAATACCAGCTAATACTCTGCAATACCCGCTAATACTCTGCAATAACCGCTAATACTCTGCAATACCAGCTAATCCTCTGCAATACCCGCCAATACTCTGCAATACCCGCTAATACTCTGCAGTACCCTCCAATACAGTGCAGTACCCTCCAATACTCTGCAGTCCCCGCCAATACTCTGCAGTACCCGCCAATACTCTGCAATACCCTGCCAATACTCTGCAATACCCTGCCATAAATTGCCATACCCAGAGATACCCAGCCATACTCGGAGATACCCAGCCATACCCAGCCATACTCAGTGATACCCTGCAATACCCAGCCATAGACATCCCCCCCCCCGCCGCCTTCCGGTGCTTCTACCGATTCGCCGATACGATCAAAGCCAGAATCTTTTTTTTTATTATTTTTTTTATTTCAGGCTTCCCAGCCTAGAGGTGAGGCGTGGGGTCTTATTGACCCCATATCTCACTGTAAAGAGGGCCTGTCATGCCATATTCCTATTACAAGGGATGTTTACATTCCTAGCAATAGGAATAAAAGTGATCAAAAAATGTATTTTTGGGGAAAAAAATGTCAAACTAAAATAAATAAAGTAAAATGAACAATAAGAAAAATTTTTTTTTTTTTAAAGCACCCCTGTCCCCATGTGCTCGCATGCAGAAGCGAACGCATACGTAAGTCCCGCCCACATATGAAAACGGTGTTCAAACCACACATGTGAGATATCGCTGTGAACGTTAGAGCGAGAGCAATAATTCTAGCCCTAGAACTCATCTGTAACTCAAAACATGTAACCAGTAAAAAAATGTAATGTGTCGCCTATGGGGATTTTTAAGTAGCGACGTTTGGCGCCATTCCACGAGCGTGTGCAATTTTGAAGAGTGACATGTTAGGTATCTATTTACTCGGCGTAACTTCACCTTTCTCATTATGCAAAAATTGGGCTAACTTTACTGTGTTTTTTTTTTAAGCACAAAATTGTTTTAAAAAAAAAAAAAAGCATTCGAAAAATTGCTGCGCAAATACCGTGCGACAAAAGTTGCAACGACCCCCATTGTATTCTCCACTGTGTTTGCTAAAAAAAAGATATAATGTTTTGGGATTCTATGTAATTTTCTAGCAAATAAATTATGATTTTTACATGTAGGAAAGAAATGTCAGAATTGTCCTGGGTGCTCCAGAACGCCTGATGGTGCTCCCTGCATGTTGGGCCTCTGTATGTGGCCACACTGTGTAAAAGTCTCACACATGGGGTATCGCCATACTCAGGAGTAATAGCAGCATGTGTTTTGGGGTGTAATTTGTGGTATGCATATGTTGTGTGTGAGAAATAAACTGATAATATGACAATTTTGTGAAAAAAAAAAAAAGTAAAAAAAATCTTGATATTGCAAAGAATTGTGGGAAAAAATTACAACTTCAAAAAACTCATAATGCCTCTTACTAAATACCTTGGAATGTCGTCTTTCCAAAAAGGGGTCATTTGGGGGGTATTTGTACTTTTCTGGCATGTTAGGGTCTCAAGAATTGAAATAGGCCGTCAGTACTTCAGGTGTGATCAATTTTCAGATATTGGCACCATAGCTTGTGGACTCTATAACTTTCACAAAGACCAAATAATATCCACCAATTTGTACTTATTTTTACCAAACATATGCAGTAGTATAAATTTTGGCCAAAATTTATGAAGAAAAATTACTAATCTGCTAAATTTTATAACAGAAACTAAGAAAAATTCATTTTTTTACAGAATTTTCGGTCTTTTTTCTTTTATAGCACAAAAAATAAAAAACCGAGTGGTGATTAAATACCACCAAAAGAAAGCTCTATTTGTGTGAAAAAAAGGACAAAAATTTCATATAGGTCCAGTGTTGCATGACTGAGTAATTGTCATTCAAAATGTGAGAGCACCGAAAGCTGAAAATTGGTCTGGTTATTAAGGGTGTTTTGCTCTGCTGGCAAGGCTCTGGAAGAATGTGGTTTGTGAACACCGTAGTGTGGGCATACTTGGAATGCTATATTTCAACTGCCTTCCTGGCATTTCTCCCTGCAATTTTTAGGCAGATGCATATGAGTAAAAAGCATAAAGTCCTACACTTTACCTTTAATCTTCAATAGCTTATTGCTTGTTATTTAACACTTGTGAAGCGATGAGCATTATAGAGGTTGAAGAAGTTAGTTACATGATTTGCTGTAGTTGAGTTGAAATGCTGCCACTACTAGGTTTTTATACCTACACATATTTACTGGCTGTACACTCCTATGGCCAGGAGTGGCCTTCTAGCTTAATTGTTGGCATGCTGACTTATCAGCATATGTAAACACAGACAATTCTACATAAAATGGAAGAAGTACAAAAGACACATATGACTTCAACATGGCTAAACTACCTCATCTCTCTATATATATGTAGCGCCGGCTCCTGAAGAGCACGCACTATGTTTTTTTCTCTATTTAACATTCCTAGAACCGCAGTTTGGTTTTGGATTTAATTATACCAAATTATGGTTTCAGTACCAGTCTGGCTGGATTGCACTGTGTTCTGCTTGGCCATAGGTGGCGCTGTCATCACTGGCAGGTGTGAGAACGCAGTTCAGCTGGACGCATTGAGTGCCATTCCTTCTCAAAAACCAACCCAGTGGGCGTATCATCCTGCTGTGCATTCTGGGAGAGGGTACTTAAGGGACTGACATCACATGCTTCTGGGTTCAAATCCAGAGGATTTTTCTGTTTGTTTGGTCCTGGTCCTCCTGACCAGCCCCCATGGCTCTCATGGTCTGGGGTGCGGATCCACCCAATTCTGAGTCTCGGGGCTGGCTAGCCCAGGGCAAAGTAACTGGAGGGAGGATTCGGAGGTGGTCCAGTGCCGTCTCATCTGTGGAGAGGCCCAGCAACTGAAGAAGCAACCAGGGGAGGACTCTTCGGGAGAAGGCCCAGCAGAAGGCTGGCTTCTCAGAAAGAGCCTGGAGGCTTAGCTGAAGGACCCAAAATGAATCTACACTCGTACGGTATCTCCAGACTGGCTGCAAGATACTGGTACCGTATGAGGGCTCTCTAAATTTGTCTACACCCTTCAGTTTATTACAAGTGTTCTACAACAAGTCTGTGGCAGAGACTTTATTCAAACATTTCCATATGCAAGTCTGTGGCAGAGACTTTATTCAAACGTTTCATATGCAAGTCTGTGGTAGAGGCTTCACTTTATCTGAACACTCTATCGGCTGCTAGGCCTAGTGAGAGGAGGTCTATCCGATAGCAGTGAGGATCCAGTTGTGAATGGCTATTCTCTGGATTGCTATAGTGAGAGACTACCTACTTTGAATAAGATCCAAGAGTACCTGAACTTTCTACCTAAAACCCTCTAACCCTCACTGAGAGACTGTGTTTTGTCTACTTCTTTTTGCAAATAAAAATCCTTAAATTGGATCTAGTGTCAGTTTCTACAATCCTTTGGGCCATCAACCTTGGGGAACCCCTAGACATACACAAGGTCAAGAAGGTAACGGTAAGCCCAATAAAATCAACAGCTCCTTTGGGGGCCAGTGCTACATGTGGGGGCTCATCTGGGATTTGCCATTACCTCTCGCAACAAAAGAACTGTACATGTGGTAACTACAGTGTTGATGGTTGAATTTTTGGAACTGCGCCCTTTTGTGAAAAAATGATTGACATCCACTGTTGACACGTAAACTGTGGGCGGAGATGGGAAAAGCCCGCAAGTTGCGTAACCAGAGGAGCAAGTGGGAGGAGTCTTGCCTATTTCCTCTCCCTACACGAGGCAGAGGAGAGTGTCGTAGGAGTGAGAGGAAGGAATTTGTGTTTTGTAGCTTAAGAGAAAAGGATGTTTAGAGTTCCCAGGAACGTCGTCCACCATGGGACCCAGAATGCCATCTGTGGGGATCCCTGCGAGTGTGAGACTCCCGGGAACTGTCTTGACTGATACGGGGATTCGCCTGGCACCTCAGGGGCATTTCATCCTATACACATTGGGAGACATCGAGGCCCTAGGGATGCAATGTGGAAAGTGTGAAGGATTGATCACAAGCCCTCGGCCATTTGTCTGCTGTCTCGGCTGTGGAGAATATCTGTTTAAAGTGGAACAGCCCATCATGCCACCAAAGGCCTACTGCGTGGACTGGGCCACGGGCGTGGTCACTGCTGAGGAGTACACGAGGTCAAGAAGGTAACGGTAAGCCCAATAAAATCAGCAGCTCCTTCGAGGGTCAGTGCTACATATATATATATAAAAAAAAAAAAAATATATATATATATATATATATATATATATATATATATATCCCTTACAGTTAAAGTATTTAAATAAATAGTACACTATACTGTTTTTCTAAGAGGGAATCAAATTAAACACAGAGATCTCTTTAATTTTGTCATTTTTGCAGTGTCTGGTGTGGTTCCAGGTGACTTTTCCTTCAAGTTTTGCACAACTGTACATGAAATAGATGCTGTATTGAGTCTCCAACATGTCCTTATATAACAATGTCTCTTAACAATCCACAAGTCACCTAGCTTTAGTTTTAGATCCTTCCAAACTTTTAGGATCTGGAATTGGGAAGAAAACACATAAATGAGTTTGTCAAGAACCTTAAAAGATCAGCAACATTCTCTGTGAGATCCAAATGGAGGTCTTCAGCGGCTGAGACAAAATATAAGTAAGCAAGTAATACACTTCCAAACAAAATCCCATAGGGAGAGATTCCCACATCCCCTTAGGGGCTTGATAAAATATAAGAAAACATTCAGGCAAAAGTTTTCTAGTTTCTAGTTTAGCTTAGTTTAGTTCTAGTGTAAAAATAAAACCTCAAGGAGGACTGGGCCGACTTCTCAATCGGTCACCAGTACTATAGAAGGGACAGACTTCACCTAAATGAGGAGAGGGCAGATCTGCTGGGAGTGAAGATGGCTGAAAAGTTAGAGGGGTTTTTGAAACTAGGCAATGGGGGAGGGCTCAGAAGTAGAGATAGTCAGCGCTGAACATATTCCAGAGGGTAATATTAGTGGTAGGTTGACTAAAGCGCATAAACCCAAGGTAAGTATAGTAACAAGTCCTAGTTGCAATCTTGGAACACTCAATAAGAGGCTAGTATGCGACCGTTCTAAACTACGTTGCATGTTCACCAATTTCAGGAGCCTGTCAGTAGAGATGAGCTGAACACCCCTCTGTTCGGATCGCATCCAGAACATGCGAACAGGCAAAAAATTGGTTTGAACACGCAAACATGAATAATCAAAAGTGCTAATTTTAAAGGCTTATATGCATGGTATTGTCATAAATAGTTTTTGGGGACCTAGGCCAGGGGACATGTATCAATGCAAAAAAAAGTTTTAAATACGGCTGTTTTTTCGGGAGCAGTAATTTTAATAATGCTTAAAGTGAAACAATAAAAGTGTAATATTCTTTTAAATTTCGTATCTGCGGGTTGTCTATGGTATGCCTGTAAAGGGGCACACATTTTCCGTGTTTAGAACAATCTGACAGCAAAATTACATTTCTAAAGGAAAAAAAGTCATTTAAAACTACTCGCGGCTATAATGAATTGTGGGTCCGACAATGCACATAAAAGTTCATTAATAAAAACACCATGGAATTTCCCCACAGGGGACCAAAATGTAAAAAAAAATGGCGTGGGGTCCCCCCAAAAATCCATACCAGACACTTATCCGAGCACGCAACCTGACAGGCCACAGGAAAAGAGGGGGGACAAAAGAGCTCCCCCCTGAACCGTACCAGGCCTCATGCCCTCAACATTGGGAGGGTGCTTTGGGGTAGCGGCCCACCCAAAGCACCTTGTCCCCATGTTGATGGGGAGAAAGGCCTCATCCTCACAACCCTTGCCCGGCGGTTGTGGGGGTCTGCAGGCGGGGGGGCTTATCGGAAACTGGAAGCCTCCTTTAACAAGGGGACCTCCAGATCCCGCCCCCCGCTGTGTGAATTGGTAATGGGGTACAAATGTACCCCTACCATTTCACAAAAAATGTGTCAAAAGGGTCAAAAGGGTTAAAAAACACAAGAGATGGTTTTTGACAAGTCCTTTATTCATTTTTTCATCTTTTCACTTCTTCTTCCATCTTCTTTCTTCTGGTCTTCCTTCGGTGTTCTTCTTCTTCCTCCATCTTCTTCTTCTCCATCTTCTTCTTCTTCTTCCTCCACTCTTCTTGTCCCGCATCTTGCTCCGGCTTCTTCTCCGCTCCGGCCACACAATCCGCCTTCTGTTCTTCTGACACTTCTTATATAATTAAGGGCGGGGCCACCCGGTGACCCTTCTGACCTCCTCTGACGCACAGGGACTTCCCTATGGCTTTACCCGTGATATCAGAGGGGATGGGGTCACCCCGTTTATGTAAACGGGTGATCCCGCCCCCTCTGACAACACGGGGAAAGCCATAGGGAAGTCCCCATGTGTCAGAGGGGGTGGGGTCACTGGGTGGCCCCGCCCGTCGTTATTCGTTTACCCAATATTACCCAATATTACCCATTGGGTAATACATTTAAAAGAGCGAACAAAAATTCTGGATGGCTTAACTCCAATGTTAAAAAATGCATATGCAGTGCCTTGCAAAAGTATTCACCCATCCCTTGGCATTTATTGTGTGTTTTGTTGCCTCACAACCTGGAATTAACATGGATTGTTTGAGGATTTACATAATTTAATTTAGAGAACATGTCGAAAACTTTGAAGATTTTTTTTATTATGAAGCAAAAAACAAATAGAACAAAATAACAGAAAAAGTCAATGTGCATAACTATTCACCACCCTAAAGTCAATACTTTGTAGAGCCACCTTTTGCACCTATCACAGCTCCAAGTCGCTTTGGATAAGTCTCTATGAGCTTGCCACATCTTACCACTGGGATTTTTGCCCATTTCTCCTTGCAAAACTGCTCCAGCTCCTTCAAGTTGGATGGTTTGCGCTTGTGAACAGCAATCTTTAGGTCTGACCACAGATTTTCTATTGGATTGAGGTCTGGGCTTTGACTAGGCCATTCCAACACATTTACATGTTTCCCCTTAACCACTTGACCACTGGGCACTTAAACACCCTTAATAACCAGACCAATTTTCAGCTTTCGGTGCTCTCACATTTTGAATGACAATTACTCAGTCATGCAACACTGGACCTATATGACATTTTTGTCCTTTTTTTCACACAAATAGAGCTTTCTTTTGGTGGTATTTAATCACCGCTTGGTATTTTATTTTTTGTGCTATAAAAGAAAAAAGACCAAAAATTCTGTAAAAAAATGATTTTTTCTTTGTTTCTGTTATAAAATTTAGCAGATTAGTAATTTTTTCTTCATAAATTTTGGGCAAAATTTATACTACTACATATCTTTGGTAAAAATAAGTACAAATTGGTGGATATTATTTGGTCTTTGTGAAAGTTATAGAGTCCACAAGCTATGGTGCCAATATCTGAAAATTGATCACACCTGAAGTACTGACGGCCTATTTCAATTCTTGAGACCCTAACATGCCAGAAAAGTACAAATACCCCCCAAATGACCCCTTTTTGGAAAGAAGACATTCCAATGTATTTAGTAAGAGGCATGATGAGTTTTTTTAAGTTGTCATTTTTTCCCACAATTCTTTGCAAAATCAAGATTTTTTTTACTTTTTTTTTTCACAAAATTGTCATATTATCAATTTATTTCTCACACACAGCATATGCATACCACAAATTACACCCCAAAACACATTCTGCTATTACTCCCGAGTACGGCAATACCACATGTGGGAGACTTTTACACAGCATGGCCACATACAGAGGCCTAACATGCAAGGAACGCCATCAGGCGTTCTGGAGCACCCAGGACAATTCTGACATTTCTCTCCTTCATGTAAAAATCATCATTTATTTGCTAGAAATTTACATAGAATCCCAAAACATTATATATGTTTTTTTAGCAAACACCCTGGAGAATACAATGGTGGCCATTGAAACTTTTTATCTCGCACGGTATTTGCGCAGCAATTTTTGGAACGCTTTTTTTTGGAAAAAAAACAGTTTTGTGCTTAAAAAAAAAACACAGTAAAGTTAGCCCAATTTTTGCATAATGTGAAAGATGAAGTTACGCTGAGTAAATAGATACCTAACATGTCACTCTTCAAAATTGCACACGCTCGTGGAATGGCGTCAAATGTCGCTACTTAAAAATCCCCATAGGCGACGCTTTAATTTTTTTTTACTGGTTATATGTTTTGAGTTACAGAGGAGGTCTAGGGCTAGAATTATTGCTCTCGCTCTAACGTTCGCAGCGATACCTCACATGTGTGGTTTGAACACCGTTTTCATATGTGGGCGGGACTTACATATGTGTTCACTTCTGCATGCGAGCACATGGGGACAGGGGCGCTTTAAAAAAAAAAATTAATTGTTTATTTTACTTTACTTTATTTTAGTTTGACATTTTTTCCCCCAAAAATACATTTTTTGATCACTTTTATTCCTATTACAAGGAATGTAAACATCCCTTGTAATAGGAATATGGCATGACAGGTCCTCTTTACAGTGAGATATGGGGTCAATAAGACCCCACATCTCACCTCTAAGCTGGGAAGCCTAAAATAAAAAAATAATAAAACGATTCTGGCTTTGATCGTATTGGCGAGTCGGTAGAAGCACCGGAGGGCAGCAGGAGGGGGGGGATGTCTATGGCTGGGTATTTCAGGGTATCACCGACTATGGCTGGGTATTGCAGGGTATCTCCGAGTATGGCTGGGTATCTCAGAGTATGGCAATTTATGACAGGGTATTGCAGAGTATTGGCAGGGTATTGCAGAGTATTGGCTGGAATTTTACTGCAGAGTATTGGTGGGTACTGCAGAGTATTGGCGGGTGTTGCAGAGTATTGGCGGGTGTTGCAAAGTATTTACGGGTATTGCAGAGTATTGCAGAGTATTTGCAGGTATTGCAGAGTATTTGCGGGTATTGCAGAGTATTGCAGAGTATTTGTGGGTATTGCAGAGTATTTGGGAGTATTGCAGAGTATTTGCTGGTACTGCAGAATATTGCAGGGTATTGCAGAGTAATGGCAGGGAATTGAGGGGTTAAATTTCGGTGAGCAGCGATGTGGGCACTGCAGATGCAGCCCACAGTGCTGCTGACACCGATCTCTTCCCCCTCCGCTGTACCGATCGGTACAGAGAGGGGGAGGGAGGAACCGGCGTCATAACATGACACCGGTTTGTTTACAAGTGATCATTCCGTCATTTGACGGAGCGATCACATGGTAAATGGCCGCGATGAGCGGCTGTTTACCGTGATCCGTGATGCGCCGGGTCCTGTGCGGTCACGGATGCTCTGGAGTGCGCTCCCCAGGGGGCGCGCGAGAGCGAAATTCTGGGAGGACGTCATATCCCAGAGTTAAACAACCGCCCTGTAGCTGTCATTCGGCTATGGGCCAGTTGATAAGTGGTTAAACCACTCAAGTGTTGCTTTAGCAGTGTGTTTGGGGTTATTGTCCTGCTGGAAGGTGAACCTCCATTCTAGCCTCACATCACACACAGGGTGGTACAGGTTTTGCTCATGAATATCCCTGTATTTAGCACCATCCATCTTTCCCTCAACTCTGACCAGTTTCCCAGTCCCGACTGCTGAAAACAAAACAATATAAAGTTGGCGCACAAATGACTGGACTCTTTAAGAGCGCTTGGCTATCTCGTGGGATGTTCGTTTATTTAAATAAATGTCCTGTAGATGGTCTCAATGTGCGGCTGTTAACCCATTATGGACTTGGCAAAAAATGGATGCAGCAGAAAAAATGATCAAAAACAGCGCATCAAAGGGACTAGTAGATTGATGTGAAAAAGACTTTAAAATGTCATTTATTAAATGTAAACAATGAACACAGACATCTGATCCCTGCAGGATCTAAAACACATAAAAAACACCAATCATAAAACGGACAGATGTTTGATAATGAAAAGCTCCTCAGATCTCTCAATTAAAACTTTGGAAAGGTGAAAACCAAAGACCAATGTGTACAGCTATCGAATGCCTAATGAATGCAATCAATCATCTGAAAGAACCCAGAGCGTTGTATGAAAAGTCAGTGTAAACGAATGGAACAACGTTCCTAGGGACACTCACTTCATAGGTGTTCAATGGGCTGCAGAGCTGATGAGTCCAGTCTGATGACCGAGGGGGGGGTGTTTATTTCAGCTCCATCTGAAGCGTTCGGCTTGGAGGCAGAGGTGTAGTGCTGCACGCTGGGTGGTAAGGATCAAGCTTAGTCACCAGATGATATCAGCTGTACACATAGGCAGCTTAGAGAATGCTGCACTGCTTGCAGCGCCGCTTGTCCGAGCGGCTGTGGATCACATGAGAGGCTTGTCACGTGGAAGGCTGTGAAGGGGAAGGTTGCTATGCCGACTCTCCTGCTTACATGTTTCGCGATCCTGCGCTTTGTCAAGAAATGTGGCCACTCATTAAAATTAGAAGAAAAGAGATTTAACCTTAAACTACATAGAAGGTTCTTTACTGTAAGATCAGCAAGGATGTGGAATTACCTTCCACAGGCGGTGGTCTCAGTGGGGAGCACCGATAAGTTCAAAAAACTATTAGATAAGCACCTGAATGACAACAACATACAGGGATATACAATGTAAAACTGACATATATTCATACACATAGGTTAGACTTGATGAACGCGTGTCTTTTTTTAACCTCACCTACTATGTAACTAAGGTAGACGAGGGCTCTGTTCAGTGCTACTAGAGAGTTAGTGTGCTATAGTGTGCTATTCCGATTCTATTTGTTTAGTGTGAATCTAATGATAGTTCAGTCAGTGTGAGTGTAGTGATCATTCATTTTTACTTTAGTGTCAGTTTATTTTGTCAGGGCAGGTTTACTGCAGTATAGTTCAGTGCGTTAGCACACATTTAACGCAGTATATTTCTGTGCTTTACTGCACGTTTAATGCAGTATTTTTCAGTGCATTACATGTCATTTAACGTAGTATATTTCAGTGTGTTAGTGCATGTTTAACACTGTACATTTCTGTGTATTACTGCACATTTAATGTAATATATTTCAATGCATTACATGCCGTTTAACACAATATATTTCAGTGCATTAGTGCACATTGAACACAGTATATTTCTGTGTGTTACTGTACATTTAAGGCAGTATATTTCAATACGTGCACGTTGAATGCAGTATATTTCAGTGCGTTATATGCTGTTTAACGCAGTATATTTCAGTGTGTTAGTGTGCGTTTAATATAGTATATTTCAACATGTTACTGCACATTTAACGCAGTATATTTCTGTGTGTTTAGTGCACTTTTAAATGCAGTATATTTCAGTGCATTACATGCTGTTTAACACAGTATTTTTCAGTGTATTAGGGCAGTGTTTCTCAACTTCAGTCCTCAAGGCACCCCAACAGGTCATGTTTTCAGGCTCTCCGTTATTTTGTACAGGTGATTTGATCAGTATCACTGCCTTAGTAATTACCACAGCCGTTTCATCTGAGGGAAATCCTGAACACATGACCTGTTGGTGCGCCTTGAGGACTAGAGTTGAGAAACACTGTATTAGGGCATGTTTAACTCAGTATATTTCTGTGTGTTACTGCATGTTTAATGCAGTATATTTTAGTGAGTTACATGCCATTTAACAGAGCATATTTCAGTACATTACTGCACGTTTAACGCAGTATATTTCTGTGTGTTAGTGTGCGCTTAAATGCAGTATATTTCAGTGAATTATGTGCCATTTAACGCAGTATATTTCCATGCATTAGTGCATATTTAATGCAAGTTTTTTAATGCTGTATATTTCAGTGTGTTACATACGTTACACAGTATTTGTCAGTGTGTTAGTGCACGTTTAACGCAGTATATTTCCAAGTACACTTGGAAGTGCAGTCACTGTAGATCTGAGGGGGACATGCAAGGAAAATAAAAAACAGCATTTTAGCTTGCACATGATTGGATGATAAAATCAGCTTCCCCTCATTTCAGATATTCCCCTCAGATTTCCAGCAACTGCACTTGCAATTGCACTTTCAGTGCACTTGTAGTGCAAAGGGGATTTGCCTATCATAAATAACCACCATATTTCAATGCGTTAGTGTTGTTTAATGCAGTATATTTGAGTGCGTTAGTGCACGTTTAACACAGTATATTTAAATTAATTACTGCATGTTTTAATGCAGTATATATCTGTGCGTTAGTGCACGTTTAACACCATAATTTTCAGTGCGGTAGTGCACGTTTAAAGCAGTATATTTCTGTGCATTACCACGCATTTAACGCTGTATATTTCAGTTTATTTTGTGCTGTTTAACGCAGTATATTTCTGTGCATTAGTGCATGTTTAATGCAGTATAATTTAGTGTATTATTGCACATTTAATGCAATATATTTCTGTGCATTAGTGCACGTTTAACACAGTGTATTTAAGTGTGGTATGTGCCAGTTAAAGCAGTCTATTTCAGTGTATTAGTGCACATTTACCACACTACATTTCTGTGCATTACTCCATGTTTAACGCAGTATATTTTAGTGCATTTGTTTCAGTGCGTTAGTGTGCGTTTAACACAATATATCTCAATGTGTTACTGCACATCTAACACAGTATATTTCTGTGGATTAGTGCACGTTTAATACAGTATATTTCTGTGCATTAGTGCACATTTAAATGCAGTATATTTCAGTGCATTATGTGCTGTTTAACACAGTATTTTTCAGTGTGTTAGTCCACGTTTAATGCAGTATATTTCTGTGCATTACTGAAGGTTTAATGCAGTATATTTCAGTGAGTTACATGTCTTTTAACGCAGTATATTTCAATACATTAGTGCACATTTAATGCAGCATATTTCTGTGTGTTATTGCACTTTTAATGCAGTATACTTCTTTGCATTTGTGCACGTTTAGCACAGCATATTGCTGTGTTACTGCACATTTAACACAGTATATTCGAGTGCATGTCGTGCCATTTAAGGCAGTATATTTCAATGCTTTAGTGTCATTTAGAGCAGTATATTTCAGTGCGTTAGTGCACGTTTAACACAGTATGTTTCAATTCATTACTGCACATTTTAACACAGTATATTTCTGTGTGTTAGTGCATAGTGCATGTTTAACACTGTATTTTCCAGTGTGTTAGTTCATGCTTAATGCAGTATATTTCAGTGCATTACTGCATGTTTAACGCAGTATATTTCAGTGCATTAGTGCACATTTAACGCAGTATATTTCAGTGCGTTTGTGCACATTTCATCCCCATAACCCTTGGGAGTAGTATGTGGCTGGAAGGAGGCAGTTTTAGATACTGTAATCCTTAGTGACCCCAATTAGTCTACTTCTCATGCCTTCTCAAACTTGCGGTGCATGGGCTCCATCATGCTTTAAAGCCTGCGAAAGGACCCAATAATATGTGGCATAAAGGAAAAAGATCAAAATTGGTTAGCAACCCTCAATGACCACTGTTACATGGGGAAAGTCTCAGAACTCATCCGATCCCAACAGAGGGTGCAGAAGATAAAATCTCTTGAGGGTACCTTAAAGAGGAGTTAATTTAATGCTTTTCTTGACTCTGGTAGGTTAGTGCTGTGTAAACATAGTTTTGAGGCTTCTGTTGGTCAAGAGAGGAGCGGTGGAGAAGGGGGCTGCTTAAGTAATGCATTTCATATTTTTTTAGTCCTCGGCGCCAGGGGGGTCAGCTTCCACATCCCATCTGCAGCATCTGCATCATATGGTGGATGATTATCTAGGGGCAAAAACAAAGATATAGAGGTCTATTCTCATGACCCATTAACCCAGATCAACTAGGTTAATGGGTCATGAGAATAGACCACTGGCCAGAACTTGCCCAGTATGCAATTGAGCTGCTGGGCTGCCCTGCATCCAATGTGCTTTCTGAATGTGCATTCATTGCTGCTCTAAGTTTTGTTACTGATATTAGAATGGGTTTGTCTACAGGCTCCGTGGACCATCTTACATTTATTAAAATGACTACCAGCAGCTATGAAGCCCCTGATGGCGATGTCGCTGATTAAATGGTTTTGGGATGTGGAATCTCTGCAGGACTTCTAGGTTGCCTAGCATTGTGGGTGTTGATTTCATCTGGAAGATTTGTTTTTGGTGTAGGTTTCATCGGCACAATTAACACCTAACAACTAATTTTTCTGCACCTGTTTGACAGGTGCATCTCATTAAAAAATTTTGACAGAAAGGCAATTTTTGCTTCATCAAAAGTACATCTATAGGCTTACAGTGTGAAGGCCACTGAGACCCAAAGACCAATTTTTCTGCCCCTGTTTGACAGGTGCATATTATTTAAATTTTTGACAGCAAGGCCAATTCTTGCTTTCATCAAGAGTGCCTCTATAGGCTTACAGTGTGAAGGCACCTCCGACACCCAAAGACCAATTTTTCTGCACCTGTTACTTCTATCCAAAGAGACACCAGAATTTATCCAAAAAATCTCTAAGCTTGATTCCAGTGCACTAACTTGTGGCCTCATCATACAGACTGGCTTCCCAAGCCTTTGTTTACAAAGTAAAGAAAGCTTGCAGGGAAAATGTCATTTTTGTGGCTTCATAAAAGTCATTAATGCTGCAGCAGGTTCTATCTACCATAACCATTGTATGCCCAATTACTTGCATATAAGCCTTCAAAATAGGCACTTTGGATTTTTCCAGTTCAGGTCCCATAGACTTCAACGGGGTTCATTATTTGGTTCTGAACTTTTGCAGTGCTCTAAAGTTCTGGTGAAAACTGAACAAGGGGTCGTTAAGCCCATCCCTATTTAGCAGGAACTTAGCAGCCACCTTAATATGAAAATTAAATTGTAACAAGAGATAGGGGGTTATTTACTAAAGGGAAATCCACTTTGCACTTTCAGTGCACTTTCAAGTGCACTTGCAGTGCAAAGTGGATTTTTTTTTTTTAGTAAATAACCCCTATAGTGTTAATAAACATACACTCTTAGGTCTGATGAGTTAATTTGGTTTTGGTGAAGTGGACCATGGGGAAATTATTTGAGACCATCACATGGACTTTATATATGAGTTTTTTTTATAACATTATTTTACACATTTTTTTTTGTTGTTACACATTTAGCACTGGGTGATTAGTGCTTGCAAAATTAAGTGTAGCGTTATCTAAGAGTGTATGTTTATTGACTTGAATCTCTGGTAATGAATAAACATTATTACCTCAGGTTAATGAGCAAGGAGCTGACCCAGGAAGAAATAAAACTAAATCAGGAATGAACAGAGTGGGGGTTCTGACTGGCAATGATGTATGTATTGACTGGTTAAACTTAAAGTGCCTTGGCAGGTAAAATAGTAAACACACATGTGTTACAGATGTTCATGCACATATCTGCCTGGAATACTATTTTAAACAATTTTTTTACTATTTTGCATTGTTGAATAATTGCTATTTTATATATTGTGTTAGGCTGTCAGTTGTAAAATTAAGATCTTTAAATCAAGCTCCAGGCATCCTTTGTACACCACCTATCATTTCAAACCAAGCTGAAAATTGGGGTGGTCTGAATTACATAAGAAGCAGAGATAGAATTGGCACAATTTTCTTTGTTTAGTCTTTCATATCTACAACTTTGGTTATTTTGTCTTATGCACTTGGAGTGGGCACTGGGAGGTGTTTACATACCGTAGCATGCAGAGATGAAGTCAAGTTTCTGCACATAAATTCAAAGCAGCATTACTTGTTTTTATACCGAATACTAATTGGATATGGGGTAAATACACAATCCATTTAAAATCAGAGACTCGGTGGTTTCTTTTTGCAAAGCATATTGGGATTCTTATGAGCTATTGAAACACAACATGTACAAAAAATTTGGGTATCCAATCATCTTCAGAAGTTATTTGCTCTTTCGGCTAATAAAGCATATGTTTGCATGTAATCAGCATAGCATAAGTATTCCTGTCATGATATATTGTACTTCAATGGTTATCAGGGGCGTAGATAAGGGGAGGGTCAGGGGTGTTCAAAACCCCCTCAGAGCATCTGTCAATGGTAAAGATGCAGCAGCTACTCTATGGTAGTGTAATCTTAAGTTTCAGCTGCACGAGCCACACAGAATGGTTGCATATTGCCATGCTATAATATATGTTAGTCCTGGCCCGTTAGCTTACTATACGGGCAAGCCATGACAAAGGAGAGTGCAGAGTGACATCAGGAAAGAGGAACTTAAGCAGCTTCAGCTAACCATTGGCTGAGGAGGCAGCAGGGGTTGGTGCAGCACCACATATGGGTACACAAAACACCCTGTCCATCACTGGAAGAAAATCATCTTGTGGGCTTCCTGTCTAGTGCGGGTATGGGATTGAATGGCGGTTGTGATGTGGGCACTTGGGCAGAAATCTGAAGACAAGCACTGAAAACAGTGAAGCTCCTGCAGTGATCAAAAAGGTGAAGGAAGAATAAGAAAGCAATGAAAGAAAAATAAAACCAGAAGGCTTCTAGAAGCCTCTGCCCCCTCTTAAATACATTCATTGTAATGCCATCCATATTCCAGCCTTTTAACAAAGAGAAAACAATATGATACCAAATGGCCTGCTTCTGTGGTACCGGCTGCCATACACACAGCCAAATGTCAGCTGTTTTTTTCTTGATCACCCAGCATTGGGCCTGTGTGTTCGGGGCTTAAACCATATTTTATGTTACTTTGTACACGGTGAGTAGGGTCACATTTTAAGCCTCTCCCATTGTCAAAGCAAATTGCACACCCACAGCTTGTCACAGTGTGGCAGACATGCTGTCAAATTATTTTTTTCTGAGTGCCCAATGCTGAACCCCCACCAGGACAAAAAAATATCTACAGCCCCGATGGTTATAAGAAACTAAATATGCACTGCAAAAAGGACCCATGGAGCCACCAGGTTTAAATAACTATAGCTTTAACAATGTTCAAAGTGTTCTAGTAGCTTAAAAGCCCACAATGGACAATCTTGGCTACATCCCTGATGAAGTAGAACGTGATGTTTACAAATCAAGATTGTTCACTCATTTGGGCTTTGCATTTAAAATTAACAAATGCATTTATTTTAAGAGGGTGGATAGAAAGTTTAATTTGATTAAACCAGCATTGGCTTTTAAATAGTAAATGCATTTGCCATATACAGATCTCTACCCCTGAACTAAAAGATGAAAATTTTAGGAGAATTAGAACAAAGAAGATCTGGTTCCAAAAGAGGGACAGTCCTTCAAATGAGCTGTTCTAAAATACACTTACAATTCTCACTTTGCCAGTGAGGCCACCAAGGGATTAACAGTGAGGCTTAGGAAAAGGGAGGGGGCAAAGCCTGGCTCTTGATTCATGTCTGGAAGTAAAAAAGAAAAGTTTTGGAGCTTCTGGAAATTCTGGACACACAGACTGCTTTCCTACAGTAAGGTACATTAGGGTACGTGCTAAATACTGATGGATGTGGAACACTATCAATCCACCTTCCCCCAGTGATGCCATTCTCACCCTCAACCATCAGTGTGAGATGGAGAAATTATTGGCGATCACAACCCTAAATATCACAGCATTTAGAGATAAGTGGGATCTCTGGTTATCAAACCCTAAGTGTACAGTCAAAGTCTGAATGTGTTTATATTATGGTGACTGATTTTCCCTACCCTTACCCCTCCTTCCCTCTAATGCCCTTCCCTCCCCCATCCATTCCCCTTCTACTTTTCCAGTTTAGAAAGCTTACCTTGCCTACTTATAACAAGCAACAAGTTAATTTACCCTCTGTACATGTGCACTGAAATTACACATTGCGGATTACACCTTTATGCGGATTTGTGTACCAACTGATGTATTTTACTACCCTGTTTTATGTTTTGTTATTACACCACCTCAATTTTTTCAATAAAATTATGACACTAAACTATGGTTGGCTGTGTTGCCACCCAACAGTTTTTCTCCCAAATGTGGTGTGTGGTATGGAAAACAACACCCCTACCATAAGACTAGTACTGATATTACCTACAAAGTTCAAGTTTAAATATGACTCTTAGGCCGTGTACACACGCGGGGACTGTTCGCCCAACTTTGTTCGTCAAACAGTTTGAGCGGACAGTCCGCTCAAAATGAGCATGGACGGACTTGGCCACACACGACGAACGAACAGTCCGCTGAAACTTGCGCGATGACGTGAACGGCACGTACGACGGGACTAGAAATACGACGTCCTATACACTGCAATGCAACCTTCGCTGTGTAAATCCTTTCTGAGCATGCGCGGAACTTAGTTTGACGAACAAGCCTACACACGGGCGGACTGTCCGCTCAAACCAAGTTTCAGCGGACAGTTTTACGGAATTTCCGAAAAACTTTGTTCGTCAGACTGTCCGCTGAAACTGTCCGCTGAAGCCCACACACGAGCGGACTGTCCGCCGAAACACTGTTCAGCGGACAAAGTTGGGCGAACAGTCCCCGCGTGTGTACGCGGCCTTATTTGGCATTGCATCCATATCAGTATTGTTTTGTTGTAAGTTATACTGTATATAGAGTGTACCACCGTTGTTATCTGTTTGTGTCCTTCTTTATAAAATAAACCCAATAAAAATGATTGGAAATTAATACTGGTGGATGACAAAGCATTTATAAGTAACACCTTAATCTTTAAAAGAGGGATCCCAATAAGTGAGCATGGACTTTCTCTTGGGGCAAGAGAGGCTGAGTCCTCTGCATATAGTATACTGGTAAATAGAACTTTGAACCATTTTTACTAATTTACTAATACTGCTGGGTGAATCAAGTATTTGCTCATCTCTACTGCCAAGTACAAATTACTCTGAGGGCGCTGTAACTGTGCCTGGGAAAAAGGTGTCTGTTCGTCCTCTGCCTGAGCTCTGGGAAGCTATTCTGTGATTGTATCCTGATCTACTATCTTGTTAATGACTTGGCTTGGCTTCTGGTATCCGATCATGTCCCGTTATGTTGGTAACAGCTGGACTTTTACTCTGAATCCTTATTTCTATTAGCATGCTATCAGCTCCGACGCTTTGCTTGTACAGACATGACACTTGTCTGCTACTAGCCCTGACCTTACCCTTTTAATATCGGTTTATGATCTGGTACTGTTTATTGTCAGATCTCACCATTGAGTAATCCTGTGTGCTATGATCTGGGAGTGTTATGTAGCCAAGGCCAGTACTCCTTGTAAGGGTCACAAGGGAATACTTGGCACAGCATAGATTCCATGGCTTAGCATGAACTCAAACCTCCCACATATGACGCTAAAGCAATATTATAGTTGCTAGTCAGATCAGATAAGAGCAGAAGATCCCGGGAGCCACACATCAGAACATTTGCACACATTTGCAATCTGTTTCAGGGTGACGTTACACAACACTGCGATGCGTGAGGCACACAGGATTCGCTTCTTTTAAGTATGAACCAGGATATTTTCTTTTTTTTCATTAAATTTTTCATTCTTTTTCCATTATCTTTTTCCATCTCTGTACTCAGCTTTAGAGTATCTTGTTAGAGTTCTCCTTTAATCCCTTTATTTATGTAGTAGAATTGTATAGGGTATTTCTTTATTTTTCATTTTTTGTTTTTTAGGAACCATACTAGTAAAGCTTTTGGGTCTTTAATGGCGGGGGTGGGGGGGGGGGGGGTTATATTTATGTTTTAGCTACACCACCACATATCACACTTTACTTCAGCCACACACAGACTAAACTGGAGGCTGGGCAGTCAAGCAAATAGATTCTCTATAGTTGCTTTATTCATAGACTTTCCAAATGATATAATCTCCATGACCAGCCTGTTATGTTATCAAAAGTATTGGGACACCTGCCTTTATACGCACGTGAGCTGCTGCTTCCTTTATAGTGCCGCCTCCTGTCACAGGCAGAGTGATACCAAATGCACTGTGCCTTGGACAGCAACAGCTGGTGATACCTGAATGGAAGACTGCTGTTAAAGGTTAGTTTATTACTAAAATGACAGTTTATATATGGGCACAACTGCTCTGCAGAGGTTACAGGGCTGCTTTCAAACTGATTTGCAGGTGCAGCACAGTGCACCTGCAGATTACCTGAACTGAGCCCTAGACTTCTGTTATTACCTGAGGGTTTGGTGCTCTTTCAGAAAATGCACTACACCCGCAGGATATAATAGTCTATAGCAAAGTGCAGCTAACTCTCAGGAAAGCCACAGGTTCACTGCACTGCACCTGTGGTGTGGGTAAACTGCAGCACATCCTTGTGCAAGTAGCCTTAGTCCTTTTTCACACAATCGAACTGACCTAATCTGACCCTCCTTTCATCTCCACTGAGTGGCAGATGTAAACGGACTAATGTGATTGTTTACACTCGCCTACCTCCAATCCAATCCACAAAAAAAACATAAGGGGATCCGTCCCCTTCTGTCTGGGATCTGGGATCAGATCAGAGGGCCTATAGAGTAGAGTGGGCTCTGTCTGTGTCCGCTCTGCATATGCAGAGTGGACATGGGCCTGTTATCTGCCTGCAACCGCTCATTTTTGCCCGTGACCAGTTACCAAGTCGCTTAAGTGGCTCTTGCTCTTCAAAAGGTTGGGCACCCTTGGTTTACAGCTTACTTTTTGAACATTTTTTTTGGCTTATTTGTACTAGTATGTTATTACTCTTCTGCATCTTTCTTGTATTGTGTGTTTAAACAATAGATCTACCTGCCTACTCAAATTCAGGAAGAATACACACTCTAGAGGGGAGATCAAGGGCAACACAAGTCGCTTAAGTGGCCCTCGCTCTTCAAAAGGTTGGACACCCTTGGTATACAGCTTACTTTTTGAACATTTTTTTGGGCTTATTTGCACTAGTATGATATTACTCTTCTGCATCTCTCTTGCATTGTGTGTTTGAACAATAGATTTGCCTGCCTACTCACATTCAGGAAGAATACACACTCTAGAGGGGAGATCAAGGGCAATGCAGAAATTAAAGCATAAAATGTATTGTACAATTTGGTAAACTTCTCTCTATTGTAATTATCAAAAAGGTTAAGGAAAGGTTTGGATAATCAACAGTTAATCTAGACACCCTATGAACATAAAATAATCCATGCTTTGGTCTTGTAATATTAAAAGATTTGGAAGATTGTTTCTTCTACTGGAAATAAACAGTTTACATCCTTTTTTCATTCCGCAGTAAACATTGCCAGTGTTACCTCTTATACGAGACACTAAAGCCTGAGGGAGGCCCTTGGGAAGACGTACAAGCCGTGTGCTCTAACAAAAGCACATTCTGTGTTTTGGCAGTAAGAGATTAGAAACTGAGCATAACAAAGAGCTCTGTGTTGCTGTATGTGAGGCTACACAGTGCAACAAGTGTTCTGAGGACTTCTGATTTTTTCCTGGCACCTCGTAGAATAATACGGCTACAAGAATTTCATGAATCAAATTCTATTTCGGAGTCTGTGCTTTTTTTTTTTCTTCTCTAGTGGACACCATTCATCATTATCATGCAAACAGCAACTTATCTCTCTTCAAAAGGCTTATTATTTTATTTTTTTCTGTAGCTAACAAGATGTAGCGCCAGCTGCTGTAGCAGCCACCCATGTTATGAGCTATCTTGCAGCCAGCAGACATCTGGATTATTTAAATATACACACCTGCCAATCATAACCGTGCAGCTTTGTATTTGTAAACCCGTTTGTAGGAATGTATTTAGAAGGCTGTGTAGAGGAAACATTTACATACAAGATAAGAAAGCGTTTAATAACCAGTTACAGGGAGGTAAACAGACTGCGGCGTTCTAAACACAGTGAAAAAATATAAAGCTATGAACATCAGTAACTTAATATGAGCCACGTAAGTATGCTTTTGCTTACAAATACACAAACACATGTGCTGAAAATAATCTCTGCTGAAAAGTATTTTTTTTCCCATGACTTGCAGGATAAGTAAAAACCCAGCTCTGAAACTGCCCCCCCTCCCCCCCCCCCACCCCTTGTTCCTGCTGAACTGTGATCTGACTTCTATAAGGGACAAAATGCCTCCGGGCTGGATTTTAGTTTCTTATACAAATTAAAGTACAGTATAAATGAAGGTAAAACTTTTTCTTTTAGTTTTAGAGTGGAATTCGATTATTTGTCAGTTTGCATTGCTTTCTGTGACCCCATTAAGGAGATTCACCCTCTCTATTTGTCTCTCCATTTTCTTTTTTTTTTCTTTTTTTTTTTTTTTTTCCATAAAATGTTTATTTATTTTTCAAAGAAAAAAGTATAACAAGCTGGACTTGATGAACTAAATGGGTAAAGTACAAATCGGTATCGCAGACAGTTACAATGAGAATAATAATACAGGTGAACAGTCAAACAGAACTTAGTGTCAAATTAGGACCGGAGGTGAATTCATCCCAGCATCTCTTGTTCAAACTTAACACAGTGCTATTCCCCCTACGTCTCTACACCTTTTCGTTTCCTCCCCAAGATTGTAATTACAGTAAGTGTTAAGGGGTGTCTTTTCAGGGGTAAGTTTCTCGTCTCGGGGATATTCAGTCGCCCATAGTAATCGGTCTGCTCCCCCGAGATCCAATGGAAGGAAGTGGTGAGTGGGCGGTAATACCTCAGCTAGAAGGGAGGCGTAGGTGGCCAGAGAGGGGTTCACCTAGTCAGTAGGAAGCCGTCAACCGTTCGAGGGGATGGGCGTCTGCGTCAAAGGTCTGACCCCTGCACGGGGGGATAGTGGGGGTGAGAGAAAGAAAGAAGGGGTGTGAAAGAGAGAATAGTGAAAGAAGGGATGGGGGGTAGGTAGTGGATACATAGGTTCGGAAGGGGATCTTCTCTCCGGACTCCCCCATTTGTCCATGTGCCGAATGAGGAGAGGGAACGATAAAGCAGCCTGGCCCAAATAACCTGGGACCGAGCGATCGGTGTGAGTCAAGGCGGGGCGATTCCCCAGATCAGACGGGCGATTGCCCATCAAGTGAAGGGCTAGTCGGATTGACCCTGGAGTTTAAGGAGTTACAGCTTTGAAAACGTATCCATTTATCCCAGATCTGTGCGAATTTATGCGGGAAGTCTTTAGCAATGTAAATGAGTTCCTCCATCTCTGCTATCCTTGCTACCCTTTTTAACCAGTCATTTGTGGAGGGGACAGGGGGAGACCCCCAATGGATTGGGATGCAAAGTTTGGCGGCATTGAGTAGATGCAAGCCTAGTGAGTGCATATATGTGCGGTTTGGGATTGAAGTGTGGTGGAGGAGCATGCGGGCTGCTGTAAAATCAATAGGGCTGTCAGTAATGGAGCTGGCTATGCTGTTCACCTGGGCCCAGAAGTTCTGGATACTGGGACACGACCACCATATGTGTAGTAGGGATCCATCATTACCTAAGCACCTCCAGCATTTGTTAGGGATCTCTGGGTTAAACTTATTAACTAGAGCAGGTGTTCGATACCATCTGGAAATAAGTTTGAAATTGTTCTCTTGGGTATTCACATTCAGGGAACCCTTATGCGTGATGATAAAGATTTTTTCCTACTCTTCTTCCGAGATCTCCATTTGCAGATCCCTTTCCCAAGCTAAGCAAGCTTTCCAGTTTTTTGGTGATTTGGACTGGGAGAAGAGTGAGTGGGCCATCGAGATTAGATGACGCTGGGGTGAGGCTTGTGAACAGAGAGTCTCAAAAGGTGTCAGCTGCCTAGAGAGTTCAGCTTCTCTATGTACCCTTTTGAGAAAATGGCGTATTTGAAAGTAAGACCATTTGGGCATGGGGGGGTTGTCTTTATCTGTCGGGAGCGCAGAATAGTCCAGGATTTCCCCATTTTTGTAAAACTGATGTGCAAGCAGTTCTTTATGTGGCCAATTATCTTTAAGAAAGGTTATGGACATGACAGGGGGAAACGCGGGGTTAAGCCGGATAGGCATGAGGGGCCCCGTGTTGGATGAAATGTTGAATTTCTTGCAAGCTTCTTTAAAGTTAGTTAGGGTAGCATGAACAAGGGGATGTTCTTTTAGGGCTTTAGGTACAGAGGAGGTAGGGATCCAGGGCGTGTGCTTGATGGGTAGGTTCGAGAAAGCATTTTCTATATTGACCCAATCCTTATCCGGCCCATGGGCTGACCAGTCAATGATTCTGACCATTTGGCAGGCAAGGGAATATAATTTGAGATCCGTAAGACCTATACCTCCTACGGTTTTAGGGCTCGTAAGTTGACTATAGCTGATTCTTGGGCATTTATGTTTCCATAAAAATTGTGTGGACGCACATTTGAGGTGTATGAAAAATGAAGCGGGGAGTTGAATGGGAATCGTCTGTAGAAGATACAGAACTCTGGGGAGCACATTCATCTTAAGAATAGCTGCCCTGCCAAACCAAGAGAAGTGGGGCTTGTCCCATCTACGTAGTTCGTCAGTAATGGAGCGCGACAGTGGGAGGACGTTTGTGGAGTATAAGTTGGACAAATGCTTGGGGAGTTGGATTCCTAAGCATGTGATGGCTTCTTGTTTCCAGGAGAAGGGGAACGCGTTTTGGCATTGGGATACTAGTTCGTTAGGCAGAGTAATGTTTAGAGCGTTGGATTTTGAAAAATTGATTTTCAAGTTGGAGAGTCTGCCAAAGGTTTCAAAGTCCTTGAGCAGGTTCGGGATAGACGTTAGCGGCTCGCTGAGAAACAGAAGGATGTCATCCGCAAATGCCGCTAACTTATGAGTGTGTCCTGCTACCTGAATTCCCCTAATATCTTCATTAGATTGTAAGCGTCGAAGGAGAGGTTCAAGCGTCAAGATAAATAGAATAGGGGACAGAGGGCATCCCTGTCTTGTTCCATTTCGGATGGTGAAGGCATTTGACAGGTGGCCATTGACCCTTATGCTTGCAGTGGGGGTTGTGTAAAGGCACAGGATCAGAGTCACCAGTCTGCTGGGTAGTCCTAAGTGTTGGAGTACCGCTTCTAGGTAGTCCCAGGCCAACCTGTCAAATGCCTTTTCCGCATCCAGAGACAGGAAAAATCCCTTTTCATTGTGGGACGTAAGCCAATGGTGTAGGTTAATGGCCTTGGTAGTGTTGTCCCTGGCTTCCCTGCCAGGGACGAAGCCCACCTGGTATTTGCCAATAAGAGAGGGGAGGAGCGGAAGTAGGCGGTTAGCTAGTATTTTGGCAAAGAGCTTGATGTCCGAATTGAGTAGGGAGATGGGTCTATAACTAGTGACCGAGGATGCGTCCTTCCCTGGTTTGGGGATGACCGTGATGTGGGCTTCTAAAAGCCGATGGAATGGTGTGTCTGAGTTGCTGAGAGAGTTAAAGGCCCACAGAAAGGGCGTTGTAAGGATCTCTGTAAAAGCCTTGTAATAAGGGGCGGACAGACCATCCGACCCGGGCTTTTGCCTGTTTTTAATTGCTTGATGGCCTGCCTCAGCTCCAATTCAGAGATGGGGTTATCTAGCTCAGAGGCCATTTCGCTAGAAATTTTTTCAGGGCTATATTTCTCTAAGAAGTTTGTGAGGAGCATTTCCCTGTGTCGTTGGGTCGAGGGTGTAGTTGTTGGGCAGGGTAGGTTATAAAGGCTCTTGTAGTATGTTTCGAATTGGGTTGCTATATCCTCCGACGATGTGTGCGCCATGCCCCCTGGATCCGTTATGGTGTGAACAGTAGTGGAAGCACGCTTGGTGTGGATGGCCTGGGCTAGGAGTCTACCATTTTTATTGCCTTGTTCATAGAACAATTTCTGGTTAAGAATAAATTTACGATGAGTTTTACGGTTTAACGTCTCCTGTAAGAGCTTTCTCGTGTCAGTCAGGTCTTGAAGTGTGGCCTGGGCTAACGATTGTTTATGGGCTCGTTCAAGCTGTTGGATTTTGTGAACTAATTCGGAGATGCTGGCTTGGTTTGCTTTTTTCCGCAATGCGGCGAGTTCTATAAACTTCCCTCTTATGGTGCACTTATGGGCTTCCCAGATCGTTATTGGGGAGATCATGGGGTTGGTATTTTCTTGGAAATAGTGATTTAGGCTAGATGTAATAGCATTGAGATCTGTCTCAGAGGAAAGGAGAGAAGCGTCCAAGCGCTATATTTTCGTGGCCCTGTTTTGAACCGGGAGGGTAAGGAGCATGGATATCGGATGGTGGTCTGCAAAGAGAAGTGGTTCTATCAATGCCGACTGGAGCAATGGGAGGTCTCTTTGGGAAATGAATAGGTAATCTAACCTAGAGTATCTGTTATGTGGTGTGGAAAAAAAGGTGTAATCTTTTGTGGTGGGATGAGAGCTTGTAGTAAGGTTCTGACCTGCCGTAGAGAGCTGTAGGGAAGGGAAGATGTACCCGATGAGGAATCTAGGAGGGGTTGGAGCACAACATTGAAGTCGCCGCCAAGGACTGTCATTCCCGCTTGAAAGTTCGTTAGAAGATCTGTGACTGTTCGGAAAAAACTCACCTGTGCTGTGTTGGGGCTGTAAATGCTTACTAATGTAACTGGTCGGTTATAGAGAATTCCCTTCAAGAAGACGTATCTTCCATCTGGGTCAATAATAGAGTCTTCTAACTGCCATGGGACATTTCTAGCGATGAGGATTGAGACTCCCTTCGTTTTTGTAGAAGGGTTTGCAGAGTGATAGACTGTAGGATATTTTCGACTGAGAAAGTTAGGGACCTGTCTGGTACGGAAGTGTCTTTCCTGCAAGAATGCTATGTCTACTTTCTGTTTGGACAAAAGGTTCAGGATCTGGCTACGTTTTTCGGGGATGTTAAGGCCTTTCACATTTTGAGACCAAATTTTTAGAGTAGAGGGGCCCAAGGTAGGAATTGGGTTAGGCATAATTGTGTAAATTAAAGCGGGTATGATCGCGTGTAGTAATGTGGCTGAGCTCTGTGATCAGCAGCGTGGGCTCTCCAAAATCAAGCGGAGTGGTGTATGAGCCGTGAAGTGGGGGCCCAGTGATTGTAAGGAGGTCCTCCCCTTATGGGGTGATGTGAGGTTTGGGGGAGGCCGGAGAGAACTATGTTGGGGAGAGGGAGCAAAGGGTATGTAGGAAAGGGATTGGGGGAGTGGGTAGGGGGAAGAAATAGAGATAAGAAAGGGAGAAGAGAAAGAAAAAGAAAAAAGGAACGAGGGAGAGAGAGAGCCGGAGGGTTGTGTAGCACAGCTACCTTACCCTGACCTAGTGCGGTTAGTCCGGTATGGGTCAACAGTCGGGGAGTCCGTCCGTTGTGTGAGTGCGTGGAAGGTAGCCTGGGTCGTATTCCTTTAGGGATCAGTCCAGCGGGAGTCCTTGCAAGATGTCCGTGGGTTTGGCAGGAGCCTGCTGTATCAAGTAGGCGGAGGGAAGATGAAAAGTTATAGCACCATGACTGCGTAACCTGTGATAAACAGAACAATAAAACAACAAAAAGAAAAAACAAGGGGGATCCAATAACAATATGGATCCATGGAACAATGCTTCAAATTGAGAAATGGAGACGTAAAGGATGTGAGAGAGGCAATAGCCAACATGTGTCTATCAATTCCTACCGCCCCTGATATCTTTATGGTCTGTCTTTTTCACAACCTGACACATATCCTTCGACCCCCCCATCCCCCCCTCCTCCCCCACTCACCCCCGTCTCTCCCCCACCCTCCACCCACCTGTCTCGTCAGCTTGAAGCAAGTATCAGAGACCCCTCTGCCAATCCCACTCATGAAATAGCGTTACATGGTGCCAAACAGTTCAAGGAGGAGTCATCGTAGACCTTGCGGACGGGAAGGTTCGTAGATGTGTTCACAGGAGAGGTCCTCTTCGAGTCGGCGGGAAGCAGCGGCATAATCCTGTGAGGGGTCCTGTTATGGAAGAGAGAGAGAGAGGAAACACACAAAAAAAAAAAAATGAGGGGGGAGAGGGAAAACATAGCAGAACGGGGCACCATTCCCCCTTCCTCCCACAGTCATTAATGTCAGTATAAGCAAAACAACCCCTTAGCGAGATAAATCCGGCTGTGAATTATGAAAGAGTATGCGTTCAAAGACGTACAAACAGGAGTAATTTGCACAGTAACCTTTATCGAGTCGGGGTAAAGGATCAGGCGGGGCAGGGATGGGAAAGTAGCTGAAGTTAGGTGGGACATAGGGGTTCAAGGGAGGGGGGGAGGGATACCCCGTTGTCTGCAACTTTAGTGACATTAAGATTAGCATGGGGGAGTCTGATGGCTGTTAAACAGCCAGAGTCCTTGGTTGAGTCGAGAGAAAATAGAAGTAAAAATAAAAATAAAAATGGGGGGTATACGAGCGATTTTTCCAGTGTCAGTGTTCCTCTTTTCCTCCAGTTTGGGAGGGAGGGAGGGAAATACTATCAAAAAGCGCAGGGGCAGAGTGGTAATCCTGAGCAAGGTAAACAGGGGTGTATGAACCAGCAAACTAGAAATAAGAAAAAGGAAGTGCTCGCCTGTGAGCCGGTGAGGCAGTAGGGCTATCGTAGGCCCTGTCTCCACGTTCCCTCTGCTGGGGCGGACTCGGCGATGAGGATCGGCGCCTTCTGATATGAAAATCATCTCTTTCAGGGATGGTGTCCATCGAATCAGATCTTCGAAGATGGATGGAACGGAAGGCTTTGTACCAGTCAGGCAAATCAACAGGAGGCAGCTGAAGCGTATCGCAGAACCTCCCCAATTCCTCTGTAACTCTCAAGATGGCGGTGCGACCCGAAACAGTTGCTGATATTCCAAAAGGGAGTCTCTATTTGTATGGGATGCCTTTGCGGCGCAGAACCTCTAAGAGGGGGCGCAGATCTCTCCTGTTTTGTAGAGTTATGGGAGACAGGTCTTGAAAAATCTTCACTTCTGTTCCCTGGAACAGCAGTTGCCGTCTGTCCCTGGCCCTCCTTAAGATTTCTTCCTTGGTTTTAAAGTTAACTAAGCAGCAGACCACATCTCGGGGGGGTCTGTATCTCTGCCCCTGGGTTTTAAGGCTCTGTGCAGTTGTTCAAAGTCCAGGGGGGTTTCTGGGGGTCTGCCTAGGATATCGTTAAAGATCTGCGTAGTGGCCTGGGTCAGATGTGCGGGTTCAACACTCTCAGGGATGCCTCTTACCCGTAAGTTGTGACGGCATCCCCTGTTAGTCGAGGTCCTCCATGTACCTGTTCATGTCTCTCAGCTGTGCATTGTAAGAGAGAGATGTATGCTGCAGTTGCCTAATGGCGGAGTCATGGCGGGCTGATGTTTCCTCCATACCAGAGACTCTGGTGTGCATGGCCTGAATGTCCCTGCGGAGCTCTGCTATAGCCGCTGACAGAGAGTTCTTTATGTCTGTGGCTACATCACGGAGGTCTGCCACAGTGAGTGTCTGCCTGCTAGGTGGGCTCAGCGGTCTGTCCGTTCGCGGAGAGAGCTCCGCTGGCGGTGAGCTCCTGGATGGAGATGCGGCCTCCGGGTAGGCCTGAGATGAGGCCTCGGCCTCGCGTGAGCGGGGACGGAACAGCTCCGGTAATGCCGCGTCCCGTCGGAGCATCGGAGCTCCTTGGGGAGCGCGAGTGAGATTGCGAGCGCTGTCCCCGTGATTTCCCCATCGGAATGCGGAGGTGGCTCCTGTATAGAAGGCTGAGAAGGACTCCCGCGGATGGAGCTTCTCTAACAAGCGGCCATCTCGTCCCGGCTCCAAGCCACGCCCCCCACCATTTTCATTGAAAGTCAAAGAAAATCCCAAATTTTGGGTTGTCCCCAGAAAAGTGATAGAGGAGAAATATTCTAATGGGGACACTAGTTCTGGTCCCTTAACTTGCAGGGGTTTCCCCTCACTTCCTGTTTGGCTATGGGATAGGAAGTGAAGGAAAACATCAGGGACATAGATGGTGAAAAAAAATTGACAGGGGTTATAACCCTTCCTTGCTCTATCCAAAATGGAGAAAAAATTGCCTATAGTTCTTCTTTAAAGGGCAAGTCCATCCAAAACTGATATTTAATTTTTATGTACATTATTGTACCCTTTTGTTCCTCAAAATAGAGAAGAAAAAAATAAACTTTACAAATACATAAAGTATAACAAGAAGTATACAATGGCAGTAAAAGCAAAGAAAACAGGCAATACAACATAACAGGGACCACTTGCATGAAAATTGCTTTGTCACGTTAGCTGTTGCACATACAACATCAAAAGTGAGTACTCCCCTCAACACTGAAGAAATTACACTTTGCTACAATGTAAAGTAGTGAGTGTACAGCTTGTATAACAGTGAAAATTGTCTGTCCCCTCAAAATAACTCAACACACATTAATGTCTAAACCGCTGGCAACAAAAGTGAGTACACCCCTAAGTAAAATGTCAAAATTAGGCCCAAAGTGTCAATATTTTATGTGGCCACTATTATTTTCCAACACTGCCTTAACCCTCTTGGGCATGGAGTTCACCAGAGCTTCACAGGTTGCCACTGGAGTCCATTTCCACTCCTCCTGACGACATCACGGAGCTGGTGGATGTTAGAGACCTTGCGCTCCTCCACCTTCTGTTTGAGGATGCCCCACAGATGCTCAGTAGAGTTTAGGTCTGGAGACATGCTTGGCCAGTCATCACCTTTATGCTCAGCTTCTTTAGCAAGGCTGTGGTCATATTGGAGGTGTGTTTGGGGTTGTTATCATGTTGGAATACTGCCCTGCGGCCCTGTCTATGAAGAGATAGGATCATGCTCTGCTTCAGCATGTCACAGTATATGCTATCATGTGACATTCATGGTTCCCTCAATGAACTGTAGCTCCCCAGTGTCGGCAGCACTCATTCAGCCACAGACCATGACACTCCCACCACCATGCTTGACTGTAGGTAAGACACACTTATCTTTGTACTCCTCACCTGGGTGCCACCACACATGCTTGACACCATCTGAATCAAATACGTTTATGTTGGTTTCATCAGACCATAGGACATGGTTCCAGTAATCCATGTCCTTAGTCTGCTTGTCTTCAGCAAACTGTTTGCTGGTTTTCTTGTGCATCATCTTTAGAAGAGGCTTCCTTCTGGAATGACAGTCATGCAGACCAATTTGATGCAATGTAGAGCGTATGATCTGAGCACTGGCAGGCTGACCCACCCATTCCTTTAACCTCTGCAGCAATGCCGGAAGCACTCATATGTCTATTTTCCAAAGATAACCTCTGAATATAACGCTGAGCATGTGCACTCAACTTCTATAGTCAACCATGGCGAGGTCTGTTCTGAGTGGAACCTGTCCTGGAGTCATGTAGGACCCCTTCATCAGGCATGTTATGCTACATGCCTGACGAAGGGGTCCTGTGTGACTCTGAAACGTTGCACTCTCCTCGTGTTGTGATCATGCAATAAATTATCCGTTTGGGCACTATTTATATCGTTCCATGGTGTGCTGGCATATATCTTCATTACAACCACTTTAAAACACAACATATCATGGTAATGCCTTGGGTTGAACAGGCTTGTGAGGGAATAATAAAAGAAGCCTTACATTTTGTTAATCTATTATAACTTATGGAATTTATTCTTTCAAAATGTATTAGTTGAAATAGTGCTTCAATTCATTATTTTACAAACAGCAATGTTGAACACTGCCAATATATAGGAATTAAAGCGGGAGTCCGCCGTTTTTTTTTTTTAAAAGCCAGCAGCTACAAATACTGCAGCTGCTGACTTTTAAAATAATGACACCCGCCCCAGCGTGCCTGTGATGACGGCACCCGAAGCCGATCTCTCGATCGTCTCTCGGGTGCTGCCGCCGCCATCTTGGGTATGGGAATCAGGAAGTGGAGCCTTGCGGCTTCATTTCCCGGTTCCCTACTGCGCATGCGCGAGTCGCGCTGTGCAATAAGGATGGTCCCCGCTGTCTCTGGGATCTGTGTGTTTCCCAGCAGACAGCGGGGGATTTTCGGAAAGGGGCGTAGATTCTGCGGAAAGGGGCGTACCTTCTGCAGATATCTATGCCGGAAGTGGGTGCAGATACCTGTACTGTACAGGTATCTGCACCCCCCTCCCCCCTGAAAGGTGCCAATTGTGGCGCCGGAGGGGGGGAGGGTTCCAATGAGCAGAAGCTCCACTTTAGGGTGGACCTCCACTTTAAGTATTTGGCTCTTGATAATATTTCAGGTGTTGGTAGATGTAGGAGAGGCAATTCACCTGCCAGTATCTTACATTTCTTGGTGACTCTAGGAGTACATCTGGTACTCCCTGCTGGATTTTTTATTTATTTTAAATTACAGAAGAAGAAGCTGAACATGGAATGCTGAGTTAAACATTGAAAACACTTGCATAGAAACATAACCTCACTGTTAATATATCCAAGTTGAATAAAATGTTATCATATCCACCTCTATGGCTGGGTTCACATATATTTGAATTGAATGTTTTTTTTTAACCTCATAACATGATTGTACGTGAATGTGACTGGCTTTCAATGGAGCCCGTTAGCACATGTCCGGGACGGCCGCGGTGTCATTTTGAAAAGGGTTCTGTGCGTTTTTGTGTCCAGTTCAGGTATAAATTCAGGCAAAAATTTACACCTGAATCGCCCCTGAACCAGTAAACAGAAATATAGGTCCATACAATCTTATAAAAATTATCAATTCATAACCATAATCACCCACATATAATTATTTTTATCTTCATTTTTATTTTTGTTATTATTTTAATTTTTTCTACGCACAGTACATATGCCTTTAGAATGTAATTGTACCTACTATTCAATCTTACTCTCGTTTTTTGATTTTAATAAGTACATTGATTACTAATATATTCATCTATTTACTACAGGACCTTTATGGTCTGAATTCATCTGTAAACAATCCTCACACTATCAATATGAGAATCATCGTAATAGTAAGTACCTTGTATCCATACATGAGTCTTTTGTGTGTATTCTCCTTGTCATTATGTTATTTCTTTCTGTATATATGTGCTCACACACATGTATCCTATCTGTACCCGTGTGAGTATACATAAAGTTTTTATTTAATAATTCCTATTTAACCTTTGCTTGTCACTGGTTATGCGAACAATAACAAATAGTGACCAATATAGTTTTTAATTCTTATCTTAATTCAAGTTCTCTGTAACATGTTTTGCCTTATCATTACCTTGAGCATTGTATTGATCTTTTGTAAGTCAGTGTGCCCCTTTAGTGGGGTGTGTGTCTGGGCATACACATTATTCTTCCAGCATGCATAAACATTAACAAAGATAGCACCCTGTATGGCCCGAGGAAGAAGCATGAATGCTCTGAACACGATGCCACCTCCCCGGCTCTGTTGCCCCCAAGTCTCCAACGTCCCTCGCTACCCATACTAAGCTTCAAGTGCCATAATCCACCGTACAAGCTGCCAGCTGGACTCCAGGGACACAGATACAGAGTTACTTCCCTGGATTTACACAGCAGGGTCATTATGATCACAATGTACTTACCTTCTATTCCTTTGTGAGCAGCTAACTTGTATCTTTACCATGGTCTTTTAATGTTGCACTTATACGGCGTACACACAACCAGACTTTCCGGCAGAAAAGGTCAGATGGAATTATTCTGTCGGATATTACGATCTTGTGTGGGCTTCATCTGACTTTTTTCTTCAAAAATTGGGATGGACCTAGAAATAGAACATGCTTCAAATCTGTCCAATAGAATCAAATTCTATCGGAAAAACCGTTTGTCTGTATGCTGGTCCGACGGACCAAATACGACGCAAGGGCAGCTATTGGCTACTAGGCTTGTGCAATTCGTATCGTAACGAATCGAAATTCGGCCGAATTTTGCATCTTTCGGACATTTGGATGCATCCGAATGTCCGAATAAAAAAATAACAAATTACAACGAATACGAAAGAAATATAACGAATGAATTCGAATGAATTCGACATGATTCGAAATTATTTCAACCGCATTCAAAATTATTTCAACTGTATTCGAAATTATTTCAACATGATTCGACATTATTTCAACCACATTCGAAAATATTTTGTGACCCGACTTTAGGGCCATGTATCTCGGGGTCACTTGATGCTAGACACTTCAAATTTGGATATGTTGTAGTGCTAGTATTATTGTGTTTTCATACCAAATTTGAGGGTTCTAGCTATAAGTGACCCCGAGATATGTGGCCCCAAATTCGGGTCGCAAAATGTTATTAGTTATTAGAGCAGAAAATTACATTTTGAGACCCGATTTTGGGGCCACATATCTCGGGGTCACTTATAGCTAGAAACCCTAAATTTGGTATGCAAACACAATAGTACTAACACTACAACATATCCAAATTTGGAGTTTCTAGCACCAAGTGACCCCGAGATACATGGCCCTAAATTCGGGTCACAAAATATTTTCGAATGTGGTTGAAATAATGTCGAATCATGTTGAAATCATTTCGAATCTGGTAGAAATATTTTCGAATTTGGTTGAAATATTTTCGAATGTGGCCGATTTTTCGAATTCGGTAGAAAACTAAACGAAATCCGAAAACGAATTTAAGGAAGTTAACGAATATAACTAAACGAAATTAATGAATTAACGAATTAAAACGAAACAAAACTAAACTAATTTTTTCCTTTTGCACATGTCTATTGGCTACTGAACTTCCTTTTCTAGTCCCGTCGTACGTCATCACATTCAAAACGAATGGACTTTGGTCCGTCCATGTGTTGAAAAGTCAGTTCGGTCGGAACTCAATCGGGAAGACTGACGGAACTTTTCTGCCGGAAAGTTTGGTCGTGTGTACGTGGCATTAGAGGCGCTGTGCTTTCTTTCCCTTGTCAACAGAAATATTAATCTGCTTAAAGCATGGCAAAAACCTCCCATGAGTATTTACAGTATATACAGCCAGGAACAGTCTAAGCAAGTTCGTCCTGCACTTTTATTCACCATGGCCTCAAACAGAAACAGTTTGCTGTACAAATAAAACATCTGCTCATCCTCTAACTAAACTTAGGGCAGGTTTAACTGACAGAACGCTCCACTAACGGGTTCCCCAACACAAACAAACAGCTCTTACAGCTTTTTTGTAAATGTTCTGTCAGCACTCATCCTTTTCACAAAGCAGCAGTCTCCTACAGTAGAGGGAGTAGGAGAGAGATATAATACAGAACACTGTTTCTCAACCTTTTTACCTTGTAGGAACCCTTGACAAAAAGTTTGAGATCCCAGGGAAATCCATGGAATAATGTTCAGATCTACAGATCATGAAACATAGGTATGATCAGCGAGCTGTTGATATAGCAACAATTATTTTTAGAAATGTCAATAAATAGAACCAATATTAAATCTTATCTATTTAATGTGAAACTTGTGCTTGTTTTTTTTTTTTTTTGCAAAGATGTTCAATTCTGGGTCCAACTTGAGATAGTACACAAGATCAGAAGGGCACAGTAAAAAGGGGGAAGGAGGGTACACTACATGGGAGCAGGGCACATTATGTGGTAGCAGAACACATTATGTGAAAGCAGGGAAGATTACATTAGAGCAGGGCACATTGCATGAGAGGGAAGAAGGGCACATTGTGGGTCACACAGCTGGGCACATTACATGGGAGCAGGGGACATTACATGATAGCAGGGCACATTTCGTGAGAGGAGACATTACATTACATGGGAACAGGGCACATTGCATGGGATCAGGGCAAATTATGTGGCAGCAGGGCACATTTCACATTTTGGGGCACACAGCTAGGTACATTATATGGGAAAGATCCAGGGCACATTACATGGAACAGACTGCAGGGCACATTACATGGGGCAGTCCACAGGAAATATTACATGGGACTGACTTCAGGGCATATTAGATAGGGCACATTAATGGGACAGACTGCAGGGCACAATGTGGTGGACACATCTGGGCAGACTACATGGGACAGACTGCAGAGATAATTGTGGGGGACACAGCTGGGCACACTACTGGACCGATTTCCTTCTTATGCAGAGGTGGCTGTTCTCAGTCCTCTAGTGGTGCACTGTTCCCCCGCTAGCCCCTCCTCCCCACCTGTCCATTACAGATGAATTCACATTTAAGCATTCAAAAAGGACAGGAGAGCAAGAGGGGCCAATGGGAAACAGCGCACCACAGCCAATACTAACCCAGCCACTTCCCTACCTATCTCTGCATGTGCCGGTAGAGGGGAAGTGAGCTGTTAGCTGCCTCTGACTGACAGGTAGATCATCACAGAACACCTGTTGGTAAACACTGATCCAGAGCATCATTTAGCTCAAACATAAAATTGTATAAAAAAGAGGAAACAAATGAGGACACTTACCCTATCTCAGTGCTATGGTGTTTCAACTTAAACAACAAACAAAGCAATTAAAACAAGAATCGTCTATAATCAAAAATACACTGTATTCATCAGCATCTGCTTAATATACAAAAACATTTAAAATATTCACAAGATAAACGAGTCCAAAGTACTTAACCTGTACCAGGTATTTATCAAAGCAGCGCACCTGTCAATGGTTAATATTACTGGCTAGCATATGTAAATCAACATATGTGAGCAGAAAACACATTGGAATGACAGGTGGTGAAAAAAAAGAGTCTGAGGAGAACACAGTATTCCTAGTATTGGTTGATATATGTGCACCTTTCACCAGAATCTTCCAAGTTGTGTATCATACTGCCCTCTTGGTAACTCCTTAGCCACTGTCATCCGCAATATGAACTGGATCAGAGCTGTATACAATCTCCACAGGTTTTTGGATGCAAGAGAAAAAAACTCCACATAGTATAGATCAGTTTTACCTTCTATTGCAATCCTCCAATCATTAATAAATTGACACTGTAACACAATCTGTACCAAAAGCTGGTCAAAGGTTTTAGTATCAACATTATTTCCAGTCTAACTGAGGAGCCCAAGGTGGATGAAGATTTTATCAGTAGGCTGGTCAGCCTACAAACATTCATTCCAGTTATCTCTCTCAAGCTGTGGAATGCAAAACGTCACGTCTGGTTGCCGTAAGATCACGCTCTGAATCGTTTCGTCATTACGACTTCATCTGAGGGTGTGGTCTTACGGCGCCGCACATTAGCGGTAACTAGAGTAATGCTCACATGCTATCAGTTTCTTAGTACCTAATTAGCAATGGCTAATGCTTAAACATTAGACCATTACAATCTTCGTTTATACCTCATGTAAGCCTATATACACAAATCCCAACTACATTTTATTAAAAGTCATTTAACTTATCTGTGTCTAAACATAGTACACATAATAATAAAATCTCCTATTAAATTAACAAAACCTCAATATAAATCACTATTATTCGCTAATAGTCAACATTAAAAACAAAATATCACAAAAGGTAGCAAAGATATCGAATCTATTTTTATATAACAAAACATCTTTTCCATAAAATTATCTTTAAACTAAAAAAAACCTCCAAACACACACCAAAAACTTCTCTAGTCTGCACATAGACAGATTGTACTTCAAAAAAACTAGTTATGCAGGTAACTCCAGATATATACTGTAAAGTTTCATTATTGTTATTATCAGATAACATACAAACACCTAAAATATCCCCCCCACTAGGGATGGCCTTGCGGTTTTCCCAGCGGTCGGTTTGCTGCGAATTTTGCGTGTTCGCAATTCGCCAAACGGGCGGACTTCTGGCGCTGTTCGTGGGGCGGACATATGCGTTTACATTGTGAAAGAACTTTGACCCATGATGACACATCCATCATGGGGTACAGGGCAGCCAATTGAGACATTTCAGCACATGGACAATTGGACATTCCCACTACCTTATAAATAGACCTGATCTGGCGGCCATTTTACATTCTGTCTTTTGTCAGTGTAGGGAGAGGTTGCTGTGTGCAGCAGGGACAGACTGTAGTGACACAAATCACTAGCTATTAGGTCCACAAAAGTCCTTTTGAGGATTGGTATAGGTGTACAGTATATAGGGTTCTTGTGCACTGCTGCTGACTGCTGTGCTGGTGATTGCTGAGTGCACTGCTGACCGAATCTGCAGCTGTCTTTTGTCAGTGTAGGGACATCACAGTGTCGGTGCCAAGATACATCTGACCACAGACACGTGGTCTAGCAAACACGGGCAGGGAAGGTATATCACTTTTACTGCCCACTGGGTGAACCTTCTGACGGCCGTCAAGCATGTAACCCGTGGCACCCGTGTAGATTTGCTTTTACCACCACGGATTGCATGCAGGCCTGGCTCTTCTTCTCCTCCTCCTACTCCGTCCTCCTCCCTCTCCTCCTCAGCTGACTCCTCCTTTTCCACTGATAGCGTCTCTTCCGCTGCGCTGCCCAAGCTCCCCAGAACCTATTCGACGTGCCAGGTGAGACGTTGCCATGCTGTGCTGCGTCTGTTGTACCTTGAAGCCAAGAGCCACACTGGCCCTGCACTCCTTTCAGCTTTGCGTTCACAGGCAGATCAGTGGTTAACACCGCTCAATTTGACAGTTGGTAAAGTGGTGTGTGACAACGGTGCCAATCTGCTTAGCACATTGAAACAGGGCAAAATTACACACGTGCCATGCATGGCAAACGTCTTAAACTTGGTCGTGCAGAGATTCATTGTCCAATACCCTGGGGTCCAGGACATCTTGTGGCAGGCAAGGAAAATCTCGGCCCATTTCAGAAGATCTTACACGGCCATGGCTCGCCATTCAGCAGCGACACAATCTGCCGGTCAAACGTCTTATTTGCGATTGCCCGACGAGATGGAACTCAACCTTCTATATGCTTGATAGGCTGCTCTAGCAGAAACGTGCAGTTAACGACTACCTGTACGAACTCTGCTGCAGAACAGGTTCTGGGGAGCTTGTTTTTTTTTCACTGCGCCATTGGCTGCTCATGCGCGACGCATGCAGACTTCTGTGGCCATTTGAGGAGATCACCAAACTGGTCAGTCGCAGCCATGGCGCCATCAGTGACATGGTACCTTATGCCTTCTTTATGGAGCGTGCATTGTGTCGTGTCATTGATCAAGCCATGGAGGAGCAGGAGCAGGAAGATGAGGAAGTCACAACGCTGGATGAATTCCCGGGGGGGCTACTCTATCTGAGACAAGTCAACAACAGGAGTCTGAAGAGGAGTCAGAGAAGGATGGTGCCGGGGCGGATGAGGAGGAGCAGGAAGAGCATGCTTTAAACCTTTCTGGGATTCCTGTTGTGCATGGATGGGGATAGGAGAACGAGGAGGATGACATTATCCTGGATGATGAGCAGGAGCTAGGCCACCACACCGCTTCCAGTTTAGTGCAAATTGGGGGCCTTCATGCTACAGTGTTTTAACAGGGACCCCTGTATAAAAAGCATAAAGGTCAAGGACCAGTACTGGGTGGCAACGTACTTAGACCCCCGGTACAAACACAAAATGGCGGAAATGTTACCACCATCACAGAGGGCTGTCAGAATGGAGCACTTCCAGGCCTTGCTTAGAGAAATGCTGCATTCTGCTTTTGCGTGCACTGGAAGAGAAATTCCCACTCCCAGCGAAAGAGTTGCGGGTACCAATCCAACAGCGCCTGCAAGAAGAGGGCGGTTTGAAGATGTGTTGGTGACTTCTGATATGAGGTCATTCTTTCAGCCGACCCATCGACAGGTCTCATCCGGATCCAGCATCAGGAAATGCCTAGACCGACAGGTGTCCGACTACATCGGGTTAACGGCCGATGTGGACGCCCTGAGGAGTGATGAACCCCTGGACTACTGGGTGGGCAGGCTTGACCTCTGGCCAGAGCTTGCCCAATTTGCAATGGAACTGTTGGCTTGCCCCTCATCCAGTGTCCTGTCTGAAAGCACACTGTACTATATGCCTGTACTCTCCTGTTTGAAGAGGTTGACCGGTGTCATATTTTTGGGTCCCGCAGTGAGTTGCTGGTATCAGTGCTGCTGTCAGTGCTCTCTATCTTGGTACTGGTGTCAGTGCTCTCTCTCTATCTCGGTGCTGGGGTCAGTGCTCTCTATCACAGTGCTGATGTGGTGTCAGTGCTCTCTATCTTGGTGCTGGTGTGGTCTCAGTGCTCTCTATCTCAGTGCTGGTGTGGTCTCAGTGCTCTCTATCTCGGTGCTGGTGTGGTCTCAGTGCCCTCTATCTGGGTGCTGGTGTGGTATCAGTGCTCTCTATCACGATGCTGGTGTAGTGTCAGTGCTCTCTATCTCGGTGCTAGTGTGGTCTCAGTGCTCTCTATCTCAGTGCTGGTGTGGTCTCAGTGCTCTCTGTCTCGGTGCTGGTGTGGTCTCAGTGCCCTCTATCTGGGTGCTGGTGTGGTCTCAGTGCTCTCTATCACGGTGCTGGTGTGGTGTCAGTGCTCTCTATCTCAGTGCTAGTGTGGTCTCAGTGCTCTCTATCTCGGGGCTGGTGTGGTCTCAGTGCTCTCTATCTCGGTGCTGGTGTGGTCTCAGTGCCCTCTATTTCAGTGGTGGTGTGGTCTCAGTGCTCTCTATCATGGTGCTGGTGTCAGTCAGTGCTCTCTATCACGGTGCTGGTGTGGTGTCAGTGCTCTCTATCTCGGTGCTGGTGTGGTCTCAGTGCTCTCTATCTCGGTGCTGGTGTGGTCTCAGTGTTCTCTATCACGGTGCTGGTGTCAGTGCTCTCTATCACGGTGCTGGTGTGGTGTCAGTGCTCTCTATCTTGGTGCTGGTGTGGTCTCAGTGCTCTCTATCACGGTGCTGGTGTCAGTGCTCTCTATCATGGTGCTGGTGTGGTCTCAGTGCTCTCTATCTCAGTGCTGGTGTGGTCTCAGTGCTCTCTATCACGGTGCTGGTGTCAGTTCTCTCTATCTCGGTGCTGGTGTGGTGTCAGTGCTCTCTATCTCGGTGCTGGTGTGGTCTCAGTGCTCTCTATCACGGTGCTGGTGTCAGTCAGTGCTCTCTATTATGGTGCTGGTGTGGTCTCAGTGCTCTCTATCTCAGTGCTGGTGTGGTCTCAGTGCTCTCTATCATGGTGCTGGTGTCAGTGCTCTCTATCATGGTGCTGGTGTCAGTGCTCTCTATCATGGTGCTGGTGTGGTGTCAGTGCTCTCTATCTCGGTGCTGGTATGGTCTCAGTGCTGTCTATCACGGTGCTGGTGTCAGCCCTCTCTATCACGATGCTGGTGTGGTGTCAGTGCTCTCTATCTCGGTGCTGGTGTGGTGTCAGTGCTCTCTATCTCTGTGCTGGTGTGGTCTCAGTGCTCTCTATCACGGTGCTGGTGTCAGTGCTCTCTAACACGGTGCTGGTTTGGTGTCAGTGCTCTCTATCTTGGTGCTGGTGTGGTCTCAGTGCTCTCTATCACGGTGCTGGTGTCAGTCAGTGCTCTCTATCACGGTGCTGGTGTGGTCTCAGTGCTCTCTATCTCGGTGCTGGTGTAGTCTCATTGCTCTCTATCACTGTGCTGGTGTCAGTGCTCTCTATCATGGTGCTGGTGTGGTCTCAGTGCTCTCTATCTCGGTGCTGGTGTGGTCTCAGTGCTCTCTATCACGGTGCAGGTGTCAGTGCTCTCTATCTCGGTACTGGTGTCATTGCTCAGTCTCTATCGCGGTGCTGGTGTCAGTGTTCTATCTCAGTGCTGGTGTCAGTGAGGGAGATAGCAGCAGAGAAGTCAATCAGCAGGCAGTGCCAGCACCATGGCTAAGGATCAGCACTGGACTGGCACCTCCGGACCACCGCAGTGGAGCCCTGCATAGGTGGGGGTAAGGGCCGGGCAGAGGCAGGGGCTCAAGCACAAGTTGGCACACTGGGACACTGGCACAGGACTGCGCTGCCCTGACTGTGGCACTGATCCTCTCCTGCACCCCCTTCATAGCCTGGCCTGACCTTGCCTCTCCTCTATGACCTTCAAGCTCTCCTGAATTGTCAAAATGTCACAGATAAAAAAAGAATGCTTGTCGTTGTCAATCCCAGATTCACTTAATACTTTTGTTATGTCAGTGTCCATGTTGTGGGACTATGTATGCACAGCTAGTAAGTATTTTGTGGCTGAAAATATGACCTGGAGGTTTTTAAGATTCGCCTGCCATTAAAGTCAATGGGGTCCGCCGCAAACTTTGCGGTTCGCAAGCTTTTGGCCGCGTTCACGGTTCGCGTTCGTGAAACGTCCTGTCGGAAGTTCATCCATCACTACCCCCCACATCATTCAATAATCACTAATAAAGCAATTAATATCAAGCTCTATGTTTAACCCTTTCGGGGCAAGGGTATCAGTCAAGAAAATCCAGTCTTTTGAGAGTCTTATCCAGACATAAGACATGCCAGTGGGTCTTAAAAATAGTCTCCACTTCTCTATACTGCGAATGAAATGCCGATAAAAAACCCCATTCAAGGCTTTTATTGTTTGTCTCTGATATTTTATCTCTTAGACATTCTTCTCAGGGAATACATCTTATCTCCTCTACAACTGTTTCTAAGTGTTGAGCATTGTTACCTTTTTCTAAAAATCCGCTTTTTAACACCACAGACTGAGCGTCATAATTCTCAGTAGTGGAGCAATTCCTTTTTATCTGCATCTTTTGTCCTTTAGGAACATTCCTCAACCAGAGAGGGTGATGGCCACTATGTGTGGGCAAAAAAACTATTATGGTCTCTTGGTTTAAAGTGGATTAAAAAATTTCCAAGCTGTCATTACATCTACAGATATTGACATCTAAAAAATTAATCTGTTCCTTGCTCCACTGACTAGTCAATTGTATGTTGTTCATATTATTGTTTAAATGCTGTAGAAAAACGTTCAAAGAGAATTCTGATCCTGTCTGTATGAAGAGCAGATCATCTATGAAACGCCTATAGAAAAGAAGCCCTGCCCTCTTTTCATGAAAGACAAATTTATCCTCCCACTTTTCCATGAGAGTCCAAGATTAGCTATACTGGGTGCAAGTTTTTTGTCCATAGCTACTCCCCTCTTTTGGGTAAAATAATTACTGAATCCTTGTGGATCTTAGGGAGGGTGTAAATCATTGCTATACGTCTACTACTTGATATAAGGAATCTCTTTTCCTTCACAGTTAGTACATGTGACTGATAACCAAATTCTACCAGGGCCTCCAACTCAAACCTACTGTATATTGGGAAGTGGGATCTTCATCCAATTTACTATAGGTATCTATATCTAATAACATTTCTGTTAATTGATTATTATAGTAATCTTTATACAGAATAACTACTCCCCCTCCTTTGTCTGCTGACCTAATTATTATATATTTTCTGGTTTCCAACAACTCTATCCCTTATTTAATATACCTGGGGTTCACATTCTTTTTAGGTGCCAGTTGGTCTAAGCCCTTGTACACGCGGTCGGAGATTCTGTCAGAATGTGTCCGATCGGAACGTTTTGTCGGATATTCCGACTGTGTGGTCTGCATCGGACTGTTTCCATCGGAATATCCGTCCGACCAACTTTTCCAACTTGCCGGAAATATTTTCGGACAAAATGCTCCGATCGGACATACTCCGATCATGTGTAGAGAGTTCCTATCGACAAAGTGCCACGCATGCTCAGATCAAATTCCTACACCAAAGCTATTGGCTACTAGCATGAACATAGTCCCGTTGTAATGAAATAACGTCATCACGTCGGATTTTCCGACAACTTTGTCTGACCGTGTGTATACAACAGTTTCGGACAAAATCCGTCTGACAAAATCCGACGGATTTGGTTGTCGGAATCTCCGACCGTGTGTACAAGGGCTAAGTCTCGCAGTACCAGGTTTTTGAAGACTTCTAAATATTGTGCAGCTGTATTTGGTGTCATTTACACAGGAATCACTGCATTTATATAGCAGTGATTACTGTATAAATGACAATGGTCCCAAAAATGTCCGATGGGTCCCCCACAATGTCGCAGTCACAATAAAAATCGCTGATCGCCGCCATTACTAGTAAAAAAAAAAGAATAAAAAAATATTAATAAAAATGCTATAAAACTATCCCTATTTTGTAAACGCTATAACTTTTGCGCAAACCAATCAATAATCGCTTATTGCGATTTTTTTACCAAAAATATGTAGAAGAATACGTATCGGCCTAAACTGAGGGAAAAAAATGTTTTTTTATATATTTTTGGGGGATATTTATTATAACAAAAAGTAAAAAATAATGCGTTTTTTTCAAAATTGTCGCTCTATTTTTGTTTATAGCGCAAAAAATAAAAACCGCAGGGGTGATCAAATACCACCAAAAGAAAGCTCTATTTGTGGGGAAAAAAGGACGGTAATTTTGTTTGGGAGCCACGTCGCACGACCGCGCAATTGTCAGTTAAAACGACGCAGTGCCGAATCGCAAAAAGTGGTCTGGTCTTTGACCAGCAAAATGGTCCGGTCTGAAAGTGGTTAACAGTTTGTTATAAAATTTTGCAAACAGGTAATTTTTCTCCTTAATTGAAATGCGCTGATGAGGCGGCACTGGTGGGCACTGATAGGCACAGTTAAGGTGGCACTAATAGGCACAGATAAGGTGGCACCAATAGGCACAGATAAGGCAGTACCGATGGGCACAGATAAGGCGGCACTGATGGGCAAAGATGGGCACAGATAAGATGGCACGGATGGGTGGCACGGATTGGTGGCACGGATGAGTGGCACGGATGGGTGGCACGGATGGGCACTGATGGTTACCACTGATAGATGGGACTGATGGGCACTGATAGGTGGCACTGCTGGGCACTGATGGGCGCACTGCTGGGCACTGATGGGCGGCACTCCTGGGCACTGATGGGCACTGGTAGATGACACTGATGGGCACAGATATGTGGCACTGAGGTGCAGCACTGTTTTTGCGGCAGATTGTGGGCACTGATAGGTCGCACTGTGGGTACTGATAGGTGGCACTGTGGGCACTAATGGGTGGCACTGATGAGTTTCACTTTTTTCCCCTACTTAGGTGGCACTGGCAGGAGGCAGGCGGGCACTGATGATCTGGCTGTGATCGGGACTGAAGTCTCTCTCACGGCCGCCGGTGATCGGCTTTTTTTTTTCTCCTTGCGCTGTCAGCGCGAGGAGGAAAAATAGCCGATTACCGACTCTGTTGTGATCACATGATCAGCTGTCATTGGCTGACAGCTGATCACGTGGTAAGCGGTCGGGATCGACCCCTTGCTCCGATCTATGATCAGGCGAGTCTCATAGGCTCGCTGATCTCAGGGGGCGCGCAGGCCGCTCGTGCACGGGACGACACCAATAGACGTAGTCCCGGCAAAGCAGGTTCCCTAGGGGTTAAAGAACCCCAACCATTCTGCCATGGATTCTGAGTCATCCAATCCATCCTGTGGTGTCACTTTCCACTGCAGACTCTGTACTAGGGATGAGCTTCGAGTTTGAGTCAAACACCAACACACACTCATTGCCCCCACTAATAAAGAGGATCTGTCACCATCCATCAAAGTACCTGTCACCACCCATCAAAGTACCTGTCACAGTTCATCTGAGTATATGTCACACACAGTCCATCTGAGTACCTGTCACAGTTCATCTGAACACCAGAGTACCTGTCACAGTCCATCTGAGTACCCGAGTACCTGTCACAGTTTATCTGAGTACCCGAGTACCTGTCGCAGTCCATCTGAGTACCTGAGTACTTGTCACAGTTCATATGAGTACAGAGTACCAGAGTACCTGTCACCAGGCCATCAGAGTACCCGAGTACCTGTCACCAGCCCATCAGAGTACCTGGGTACCTGTCACCAGCCCATCAGAGTACCCGAGTACCTGTCTGCAGCTCATGCCTCATTGAATATATGTTGGGGTGTTTGCTTTCCAAAATGGGGTCATTTTGTAGGTAATTCCACTGTCCTGGTGCTCCAGGACCTTCAAAAGTGTGATAGGTATGAATGAAATGAGATGTGTTATTTATGCTCCTAGAACGCCTGAAGGTACTAATTCAATGTCGGGCCTCTGTATTTGGCCAGACTGTGTAAAAGTCTCACACATGTGGTATCGCCATACTTGGGAAGAGTAGCAGAATGTATTTTGGGGTGTAATTTTTGCCATGTGTTAGAAATACCTTATAAATTGACAACTTTGTGTAAAAAAATGTGTTTTCATTTTTTTTCCACACTTTTCAAAAACGTATGGAAAAAAATTAACCGTTTAAAAGACTCATAGATTATACGTTGGGGTGTTTGCTTTCCAAAATGGGGTAATTTTGTGGGCAATTCCATTTTCCTGGTGCCCCAGGGCCTTCAAAAGTGTAATAGGTGGTTGAGAAATGAGATGTGTCATTTATGCTCGTAGAATGCCTGAAGGTGCTACTTCAATGTTGGGCCTCTGTATGTGGCCAGCCTGTGTAAAAATCTCACACATGTGGTATCGCCATACTCGGGAAGAGTAGCAGAATGTATTTTGGGGTGTAATTTGTTGTATGAATATGCTGTGTGTGAGAAATAACCTGATAATTTGACAATTTTGTAAAAAAATTAAATAAAATCTTCATTTTGCAAAGAATTGTGGGAAAAAAATACAACTTGTTCAAATGTGATCAATTTTCAGTGATTGGCACCATAGTTTGTAGACTCTATAACTTTCACAAAGACCAAATAATATACACTAATTTGGGTTATTTTTACCAAAGCTATGTAGCAGTATACATTTTGGCCATCATTTATGAAGAAAAATTACTAATTTGCAAAATTTTATGACAGAAACAAAGAAAAAGGTGTTTTTTCCAAAAATGTACTGTCTTTTTTTATTTATAGCACAAAGAATAAAAAACCCACTAGTGATTAAATACCACCAAAAGAAAGTCTTATTTGTGAGAAAAAATGGATGCAAATTTCATATGGGTACAGTGTTGCGTGACAGAGTAATTGTTATTCAAATTGTGAGCGCGCTGAAAGCTGAAAATTGGTCTGGGCAGGAAAGTGTTGTAAGTGCCCTGTATTGAGGTGGTTAAATAGAATTTTATGGAAGAGATGTTTTATTATATAAAAATAGACTGATGTCTTTGCTACCTTTTGCGATATTTTGTTTTTAATGTTGACTATTAGTGATTAATAGTGATTTATATTGAGGTTCTTTTTATTAAATGGGAGATTTTATTATTATGTGTACTAGGTTTAGATACAGATATGTTAAAATGACTTTTAATAAAAGGTATTTGTCATTTTTGTATATAGGCTTACATGAGATATAAACGAAGATTGTAATGATCTAATGATTAAGTGTCAGCCGTTGCTAATTAGGTTGGTAGCCTGTGAGCATTACCCTAGTTACCACTAATGTGTATCTATTAATAAAGTGGTTTCTGGTATGTAGAGAGGTGATCTCACTTAGAAATTTTCAGATAAATTCTGGAATGCCGCGCTGTAAGACCATGCCCTCAGACGAAATCTCAATGATGAAACGCACCAGGGCATGATCTTACGGTGACCAGAAGTGATGTTTTGCGTTCCACAGCTTGAGAGAGATAACAGCAAGGAATGCTTGTAGGCTGACCAGCCTACTGATACGATCTTCATCCACCTCCGCCTCCTCAGCTTGGAAATAACGTTGACACTAAAACATTTGACCAGCTTTTGGTACAGATTGTGTTACAGTGTCAATTTTTTAATGATTGAAGGAATGCAATAAAAGGTAAAATGGATCTATACTATGTGGAGTTTTCTTCTCTTGCATCCAAAAACCTGTGGAGATTGTGTGCAGCTCTGATCCAGTTCATATTGCGGATAACAGTGGCTAAGGAGTTTTGAGGCTTGAAAACTACTACTATCTGGTGAGTTTAAACTCCAGAGGGGAGTGTGATACACAGCTTGGAGGATTCTGTTCAATGGTGCACATATATCAACCAATACTAGGAATACCACCTGTGTCTTCTTCTGACTTTTTTTTTCACCACCTGTCATTCCAATGTGTTTTCTGTTCACATATGTTGATTTACATACGCTAGCCAGTCATATTAACCATTGACAGGAGCACTGCTTTGATAAATGCCTGGTACATGTTCAGTACTTTGGATTTGTTTATCTTGTGAATATTTCAAATATAAAATTGCCTGTGGACAGCTGAGACTAATAAAGAGGACTGGCTATCAGCTAAGATGTGAACCTTTAAATTTAGGTTTTATGCCACCCAAAGGCTCTGGGCTCCACAGCAGTCATAAAACCTGGAGCCCCTTATCATGTGTCGGTGAGAAATCTAGTGGTGTAGCTATAAGTAATCTCTTACAAATTATATATTATCTCAACCTGAGTCAGAAAATTAGTTACCGATGTATGTTCTGTGTGGCAATGGGGCATACTGGTGCAATACAGAAATGTTTGGATGAAAATTGAAGTACTAAACATGTTAACTACAGTACTGTGCAAAAGCTTCAGGCAGGTGTAAAGAAATGCTGTAAAGTAAGAATGCTTTCAAAAATATACATTTTTTTTTTTAATTCACAAAATGCATAGTGAGTGAAAAGAAGAAAAATCTATATTAAACACCCGGAAGGAACTTGGTAGGTAGGTTGTTCCACACATCTTGGAGAACTTCAGGCTGCCTCAAATCCCTCTTTCCCTTCATGTAATCCCAGACATACTTCAATGGATGGATAAGTATCTGCTTGTATTTCTCAGCATTAAGGACACTGCTTTTCCAATAATGAACCCTCTACATAGTTTAACCACTTGCTTACTGGGCACTTAAACCCCCCTCAGTCCCAGACCAATTTTCAGCTTTCAGCACTGATGCACTTTGAATGACAATTGCGCGGGCATACAACACTGTACCCAAATGAAATTTTTATCCTTTTTTTCCCACAAATAGAGCTTTCTTTTGGTGGTATTTAGTTACAGCTCAGAGTTTTATTTTTTGCTAAACAAACAAAAAAAGATGCAAAAAAAAAAAAAATCATGTTTTAATAGTTTGTTATAAAATTTTGCAAACGGGTCATTTTTCTCCTTCATTGAAGTGCGCTGATTAGGCGGCACTGATAGGCTGCATTGGTGGGCACTGATGGGCTGCATTGGTGGGCACTGATAGGCTGCATTGGTGGGCACTGATAGGCTGCACTGGTGGGCACTGATAGGCATAGTTAAGGCGGCACTAATAGGCACAGATAAGGCGGCACCGATGGGCACAGATAAGGCGGCACTGATGGGCAAAGATGGGCACAGATAAGATGGCACGGATGGGTGGCACGGATAAGTGGCACGGATGGGTGGCACGGATGGGCACTGATAGGTACCACAGATAGATGGGACTGATGGGCACTGATAGGTGGCACTGATAGGTGGCTCTGATAGGTGGCACTGCTGGGCACTGATGGGCGGCACTGCTGGGCACTGATGGGCGGCACTGGGGTGCAGCACCTTTGAAGCAGATTGGGTGGCACTGTGGGTGGCACTGTGGGGTGGCACTGTGGGTGGCACTGTGGGTGGCACTGTGGGTGGCACTGTGGGCACTATGGGCACTGACGGGGGGCACTGACGGGGGGCACTTACTTTTGCTTTTTATTTTACTTCAGGATGGCACTGCGGGAGGCAGGTGGGCACTGGCAGGTGGCAGGTGGTCCCTTGTATTGATGGCCGTGATCGGGACTGATGTCCCGATCACGGCCGCCGGTGATCAGCTTTTTTTTTTCTCCTCGCGCTGTCAGCATGAGGAGGAATAATAGCCGATTACCGGCTCCGTTCTATCACATGATCAGCTGTCATTGGCTGACAGCTGATCACGTGATAAGGGGTCGGGATCGACCCCTTGCACGGATCGGTGATCAGGCGAGTCTCATGGACTCGCCGATCACAGAGCGCGCCGCGCGCGCCCCTCAGGGGGCGCACAGGCCGCTCGTACACGGGACGACGTCAATAGACGTAGTCCCGGAAATGTAGGTCCGCGCTAATGCCGTCATTTGGCAATAGCGCGGATCCCAAGTGGTTAATGTTAAACCTCTTTTCTTCTAATTTTAATGAATGGCCACGAGTCTTGTTAAACTCCCTTTGCAAAAAAGTTTTATCCCTATTGTGGGGTCACCAGTATGGTATTTGTATATTGAAATAATTTCCCCCTCTCAAGCGTCTCTTCTCCAGTGAGAATAAGTTCAGTGCTTGCAACCTTTCCTCATAACTAATATCCGCCAGACCCTTTATCAGCTTTGTTGCCCTTCTTTGTACTCGCTCCATTTCCAGTACATCCTTCCTGAGGACTGGTGCCCAGAACTGGACGGCATATTCCAGGTACAGCCGGACCAGAGTCTTGTAGAGCGGGAGAATTATAATTTTATCTCTGGAGTTGATCCCCTTTTTAATGCATGCCAATATTCTGTTTGCTTTGTTAGCAGCAGCTTGGCATTGCATGCCATTGCTGAGCCCATCATCTACTAGAACCCCCAGGTCCTTGTCCATCCTAGATTCCCCCAGAGGTTCTCCCTCCAGTGTATAGATTGCATTCCTATTTTTGCCACCCAAATGCATTATTTTACATTTTTCTACATTGAACCTCATTTGCCATGTAGTTGCTCACCCCATTAATTTGTATTTATGAAAGCATTCTTAATTTACAGCATTTTTTCACACCTGCCTAAACCTTGTTCTATGTTATATATTTCTGCATAGATTTCAAATGTAAATTTCAGTTTTTAGTAGTGTAAGTGTCTTTAAATTACTATTAAATCCTATTTTTTATTAAAAGAAACAGTCATAACGTGCATTCAGGGCAAACTGAGAGAGTTTTTATGAAGGCCCAAGTTATATTCACATTTATTATTTATTTATTAATTGCAGGTACTTATATAGCACTGTCAATTTTACGCAGCGCTTTACATATACTGTATATTATACATTCACATCAGTCCCTGCCCTCAAGGAGCTTTCTATCTAAGATCCCTAACTCACATACATACACATACTAGGACCACATTACCAGCAATTCCTTGGAACTCCTGCCTTTACTGCAGCTGCCACAGGAATCCAATGTCTTGCTGTGTCAGAGGCTATGGGGAGGGATGGTATTTCTATCTAATGACAGGGGAGGACAGAGCAGAGTATTCTTAATGTGTTGTTACAGTAGACCTGAACGGAGGCAGTGTTGCAGAGATATTAAATCAATAGAACTTCCATGGGAGAGAAGCTGGTATTAGAATTGGCTTAAAAAGAAGTGCAGGTTGTGTCTGTGTTACCATGTACTTGTAATAAAAAGTACCCTGTTCTGTTTGCATTACTTCCTGTGTGCTTTACTCTGTGCTTTTATCAGTCCCTCTGCCTTCCTATTTCAAGCTGATCATGCCAGGCATGAAAGTACATCTATCCCATAGTGGTCAGTTTTCTTCTTTGTTAGAGAGTAGTGAGGCGCTAGGTAAACCTAGTTAATCAATCCTAATAGATAACTATCAAAATAAATATAAATATAAAGTGACTTCAGTGCCTAAACCAATTGAACGTTACTGGGTGTAACTTCTGCCGTGTACACACGATCAAACAATCGGGTGGAAAAGTCCAGCAAACTCAAGTCCGCCGGACAATCCCCCCGTGTGTAGCCTTTGGCTGACTTTTTTTACACGAAAGTACGGCAGACTTAGAAAGTAGTTTTGCACTCCAATCTTCCCGCTGGACTTGCATTTCGGCGGACAATCCGGCGGTGCATATGCCAGTCCGCCGTACTTTTGCAATGAACGGACTTTTCCTGCCCGGAGAAAAGTCCGCTCATTTTGAGCACGTCTCCAGGTAGGCGGGGCCCGCGAAGGATGTGTCGCTGGCCCCGTCACCTGGTATGGACTTAAAGGGGAACCCCAACGCCCAAAAAATCGGCGAGGGGGTCCCCCCAGGTCCACATCAGACCCTTGTCAGAGCACGCTACCCGGCCGGCCAGGAAAGGTGGGGACGAGCGAGCGGCCCCCACTCCTGAGCCGTACCAGGCCGCGTGCCCTCAACATGGGGGGTGCCTTGGGGAAGGGGGGCCGCGCGTTCCCCCACCCCAAAGCACCTTGTCCCCATGTTGATGGGGACAAGGGCCTCTTCCCAACAACCCTGGCCGTTGGTTGTCGGGGTCTGCGGGTGGGGGGCTTATCTGAATCCGGGAGCCCTCTTTAATAAGGGGGCCCCCGTATACCGGCCCCCCACCCTATGTGAATGAGTATGGGGTACAGTGTACCCCTACCCATTCACCTGTAAAATAAAGTACAAAAAAACACAACACACAAGGGTTAAAATAGTTTATTGCACAGCTCCGGGGGTCTTTCGTCTTCGGGGGTCTTCTTGCCGGACTCCTCCGCTATCTTCTTCTAGCTCTTTTACTAGGGAGCAGCCCAGCTTTCTATCTCGCCGCTGCCCTCTTCTTCCGACTTCGGGGGTCTTGTCCCCCTCTTCGGTTCTTCTGCCGGGCCACCGCGCCTTCTTCTAGCTTTTTTACAGGCGGTGGCCCGGTCTTCTGTTGCCGCTTTCGCCGTCTTCTGTTCTTCTCTTCTTCTCTTCAGATGAGTCCATTCCCCTTAATATCCATACCAGACCTGAAGGGCCTGGTAATTGAATTTAGGGGAACCCCCACGCTTTTTTATTTTTTTATCAATAAATGAATTGTCGGCTAATACAGAGAACACTCATTGAGTGTTCTCTGTATTACGGGAGCCGACAATGGAAATTGATTTTAAAAGACTTTTTTTCCTTGCGAAATTACACTTTGTGCAGGGACAGTTCTAAGCACGGGAAACATGCGCCCCTTCACAGGCATACTATAGACACCCCCCAGCTACGAAATTTTAAAGAATATTACACTTTTATTGTTTCACTTTAATCATTATTAAAATCACTGCTCCTGAAAAAACGACCGTTTTTAAAACTTTTTTTTGCATTGATCCATGTCCCCTGGGGCAGGACCCAGGTCCCCAAACACTTTTTAGGACAGTAACTTGCATATAAGCCTTTAAAATTAGCACTTTAGATTTCTCCCGTAGACTTGTACAGGGTGTTCCGGCTTTTCGAATTTGCCACGAACAGCCCAAATTGTTCACTGCTCACTGAACAGGCAAACAGGCAATGTTCGAGTCGAACATGAGTTCGACTCGAACTCGAAGCTCATCCCTACTCTCTAGCCTCTCATCTCAGGTAAGTAAACCACTGTAAAGTTTTTTGCATTGTTTCTTTTGTATAACAATTTTAACCGATTGTAATAAAATTATATAAAATTTTTTTTTCTATATTGTTATTTTGCACCGTTAAAATCCCTATTTTCAATTCCCCCCTACTATATTGGTTAGATTGAGTTAATTGTCAGCGCCTCGCTACTCTCTAACAATTTATTTATGAATAGTCAAGGATAAGCTATTTATTAAGTGAAGGCAGCATGCTGGCTATACATTTTTTTTACCTCACTCACAGAGTGGTAGTGCGAGAGTAACACATAACAAATATCACATAACAGTGATATTTGTTATGTGCTACAAATAGGGATGAGCCGAACACCCCCCGGTTCGGTTCGCACCAGAACTTTCGAACGGACCCCACGTTCGTTACGAACGTTAGAACCCCATTGAAGTCTATGGGACTCGAACGTTCGAAATGGAAAGTGCTAATTTTAACGGCTAATATGCAAGATACTGTCCTAAAAAGGGTTTGGGGACCTGGCTCCTGCCCCAGGGGACATGGGTCAATGCCTAAAATGTTTTTAAAAATGGCCGTTTTTACTGATTTTACTGACGATTAAAGTGAAAAAAAAAGTGAAATATTCCTTTAAATATGGTGCTTGGGGGGTGTCTGTAGTATGCCTGTGAAGTGCCACGTGTTTCCCTTGTTTAGAACAGTCCCTGCACAAAATGACATTAAACGGAAATAACACCATTTAAAACTGCTTGCGGTTTTAATGTTATATCTGGTTCCTGCAATATGGTTGAAAATCATTCAGAAAAATGGCATGGGTAGCCCTCCCTGCCCATTACCAGCCTATTTGGGTCTTGTACGCATATTAAGGGGAACCCTGTACCCATATTAAAAAAAGGAAATGCGTGTGGCCCCCAGGCCCTATATACTCAGAACAGCAGTATACAGGCGGTGCAAACAAGACAGGGACTGTGTAGGTTTGTTGTGTTAAGTTGAATCTGTTTGTAATTTTCAACTGGTACATTTTTAAAGTGTAGCTCCAGTCAAAAAAACTATTTTTAAGCTTTTTGGAAAACATAGGGAAGGGTTATCACCCCTGTATAATTTGTTTTGTCGTCCATCTTTTTTCATCTCACTTGCTGCTGTCTCCTTGCGTTTGCAAGTAGGAGATGTTTGTAAGTTGGATGTTTGAAAGTAGGGGCCTGCCCTATATGCTCTGCAGAAATGGCGGAACAAGGTGTTGGTTTTGCCACAACATTGTAAGCCCTCAAAGTGACTCTTGGTGGGCGCTGGAGCGCCCTGCTGTGAACGATTATATCAAGAATTGTAATTACATGCCATTGTTGAACAGTGGTAGAAATATTGACCTTTGGTGGTTGTGGTGCTGGTGCCACAACACTATAAGTCCTCACCTTTACTCTGGGTGGGCACAGGAAGGGGCCCTCCTGTGAAATATTATATCAAGAATTGTAATTACATGTCCCTGTTAAACAGGGGCAGAAAAATTTGGCCTTAGGCACTGCTGCTGGTGCCACCACACTGCAACCTCTTCCATATACTCTAGTTTTATTGCAGGAATTAGCCCTGCTGCAAAGCATTGCATCAAAAATTGTACTTACCGTATATACTCGAGTATAAGCCGAGATTTTCAGCCTCTTTTTTGAGGCTGAAAGTGCCCCCCTCGGCTTATACTCGAGTCATCGCTGTCTGCCCGCTCGATCAGCGTGTCGAGCAGACAGACAGCGGCCATTCTATAATTCAAAAGCTCCGCCTTCGCCTGTGATAGGCGGAACACTGAATTTCCCAGCAGCCTGCGTTCCGCCTATCACGGACATCGTATCATCCTCGTACTACGGACGAGGATGATACGATGTACGTGATAGGCGGAACACAGGCTGCTGGGAAATTCAGTGTTCCGCCTATCACAGGCGAAGGCGGCGGCGCAGCTTTTGAATTTTACAATGGCCGCCGAGGCGCCGACGAAGAGGGCACGGGACGGAGGCAAGGCAAGGCACGGCACGGGACGGGACGGCGGCAAGGCACGGCGGCAAGGCACGGCGGCAAGGCACGGCGGCAAGGCACGGAGGCAAGGCAAGGAGGCAAGGCGGCAAGGCACGGGACGGAGGCTCGGGACAAAGGCTCGGGACACAGGTAGGCTGGACACACACACACACACACACACACACACACACACACACACACACACACACACACACACACACACACACACACATGGATGGATACACACACACACAGGGATGGATGGATGGATGGAGACACACACACACAGGGATGGATGGATGGATGGATGGAGACACACACACACAGGGATGGATGGATGGATGGACACACACACACACAGGGATGGATGGACGGACACACAGGGATGGACGGACACACAGGGATGGACGGACACACAGGGATGGACGGACACACAGGGATGGACAGGCATGTCTCACCCTCGGCTTATACACGAGTCAATAAGTTTGCCAGTTTTTTTGGGGGTAAATTGGGGGCCTCGGCTTATATTCGGGTCGGCCTATACTCGAGTATATACGGTAAACGCCCCTGTTAAACAGGGGCAGAAAAATTGGGCCTTAGGCACTGGTGCTGGTGCCACCACACTGCAACCTCTGCCATATACTCTAGTTTTATTGCAAGAATTAGCCCTGCTGCAAAGCATTGCATCAAAAATTGTACTTAAACGCCCCTGTTAAACAGGGGCAGAAAAATTGGGCCTTAGGCACTGCTGCTGGTGCCACCACACTGCAACCTCTTCCATATACTCTAGTTTTTTTGCTGGAATTAGCCCTGCTGCAAAGCATTTCATCAAAAATTGTACTTAAACGCCCCTGTTAAACAGGGGCAGAAAAATTGGGCCTTAGGCACTGCTGCTGGTGCCACCACACTGCAACCTCTTCCATATACTCTAGTTTTTTTGCTGGAATTAGCCCTGCTGCAAAGCATTTCATCAAAAATTGTACTTAAACGCCCCTGTTAAACAGGGGCAGAAAAATTGGGCCTTAGGCACTGGTGCTGGTGCCACCACACTGCAACCTCTGCCATATACTCTAGTTTTATTGCAGGAATTAGCCCTGCTGCAAAGCATTGCATCAAAAATTGTACTTAAACGCCCCTGTTAAACAGGGGCAGAAAAATTGGGCCTTAGGCACTGGTGCTGGTGCCACCACACTGCAACCTCTGCCATATACTCTAGTTTTATTGCAGGAATTAGCCCTGCTGCAAAGCATTGCATCAAAAATTGTAATTAAACACCCCTGTTAAACAGGGGCAGAAAAATTGGGCCTTAGGCACTGGTGCTGGTGCCACCACACTGCAACCTCTGCCATATACTCTAGTTTTATTGCAGGAATTAGCCCTGCTGCAAAGCATTGTATCAAAAATTGTAATTAAACGCCCCTGTTAAACAGGGGCAGAAAAATTGGGCCTTAGGCACTGGTGCTGGTGCCACCACACTGCAACCTCTGCCATATACTCTAGTTTTATTGCAGGAATTAGCCCTGCTGCAAAGCATTGCATCAAAAATTGTAATTAAACGCCCCTGTTAAACAGGGGCAGAAAAATTGGGCTGCTGGCATCACCCAGAACCAAAAATGTTCTTCCAACATATCAGCGGAGGAGGAAGAGGATAGACAATCAACATAACAGGACAGTCACTCAGCATCAGCATAGGCAGTCTTGAAGGGATGTGGTATTTCAAAAAAAATTATTCGGTTACATCAGCTTCAGGTGCTTGGTAGCTGTGGGTGATCCAAGACTGATTCATCTTGATGAAGGTCAGTTGATCAACTGATTCGGTGGACAGGCGCACCCTGTGATCGGTAACAAAGCCACCAGCAGCACTGACGGTGCGTTCCGAAAGAACGCTGGATGCAGGACAGGCCAGTAGCTCAATTGCATACTGTGCAAGCTCTGGCCAGTGATCCATCCTCAAGACCCAGTAAGCCAGAGGATTTTCGGTGGGAAAGGTGTCCAAGTCTGACCTTGCCCCTAGGTATTCCTGCACCATGTAAATCAGACGCTGGCGATGGGTGCTGGAACCAATCATACCTTGGGGCTGCGGACTAAAAAATTGTCTGAAAGCATCAGTCAGACGGCCACCTTCTCCACCGCTCCTTCTGACCGATGCCTCAGCAACACGTTGTCCAGGACCAGGAGTTTGTAACCTCCCAGTCTCTGGGAACGCGTTGCACAGAGCTTTCTGCAAGGCCTCCCGGAGATGTCTCATCCTCTGCTCCCTCTGCGATGGCAAGATAAGGTCGGCAACCTTACCCTTGTACCGTGGATCAAGGAGAGTGGCCAGCCAGTAATGGTCCCTCTCCTTGATCCGAAGAATACGAGGATCCTTCCTCAGGCTTTGCAGGATCAGGGAGGCCATGCAGCGTAGGTTAGCTGAGGCATTCGGTCCAGAGTCCTCTGGGTCACTAAGGACAACATGATCCGCAGCTACCTCCTCCCAGCCACGTACAAGTCCACGTGTTTCTTGGGACTGTAAATCATCCCTATAAGACTGCTGCTGCTGCTGCTGATGCTGAGTGCCAGCCTCCACCTCCATGCTGACACAATCATCCTCCTCCTCCTCTTCCTCCTTCTCATCCTCTTCCTGTGTGATGGGTGGCACAGCAGGAACACTGTCTGGATAAAGGGGGCCTTGAGAGGCAAGGAAGTCCTCCTCTTCCTGCCTCTGTTCTGCCTCAAGTGCCCTGTCCATTATTCCACGCAGCGTATGCTCCAAGAGGTGGACAAGAGGTACAGTGTCACTGATGCATGCACTGTCACTGCTCACCATCCTTGTGGCCTCCTCAAACGGTGACAGGACAGTGCATGCATCCCTGATCATGCCCCACTGGCGTGGTGAGAAAAAACCAAGCTCCCCTGACCCTGTCCTGGTGCCGTAGTCGCACAGGTACTCATTGATGGCCCTCTGCTGCGTGTGCAGCCGCTGCAGCATGGCCAATGTTGAGTTCCATCTGGTGGGCATGTCACATATAAGGCGGTTCTTGGGCAGGTTCAACTCCTTTTGGAGCTCAGCCAGCCGAGCACAGGCATTAAATGATCGGCGGAAATGCACACAGACTTTCCTGGCCTGCTTCAGGACATCCTGTAAGCCGGGGTACCTGCCCAAGAACCGCTGCACCACCAGGTTAAGGACGTGAGCTACACAGGGCACATGGGTCAGTTGTCCCTGTCGGAGAGCGGAGAGGAGGTTGGTGCCATTGTCGCAAACCACCATTCCTGGCTTAAGCTGGCGTGGCGTCAACCACCTCTCGGCCTGCCCCTGCAGAGCTGACAAAACATCCGCCCCAGTGTGGCTCCTGTCCCCCAAACAAACCAGCGCAAGCACGGCATGGCATCGTTTTGCCTGCGTACTTGCATAGCCCCTGCAACGCCTACGGAGCACCGCTGGTTCTGAGGACAGAGCACTGGAAGAGGCCATGGAGGAAGAAGAAGAGGAGGGGGTGGAGGAGAGAGGTGTGTCACAACCAATAGTAGCATTTTGGAGGCGTGGTGGCGGACCAACCTCCAACACTACTGCACCTTGTCCTGCATCCTTCCCAGCAGCCAGAAGAGTGACCCAATGGGCCGTGAAAGACAGGTAACGTCCCTGTCCATGCCTGCTGGACCATGAGTCAGCGGTAATATGCACCTTACCGCTGACCGCCCTGTCCAGCGAGGCAAGGACATTGCCTTCCACATGCCGGTAGAGAGCCGGAATCGCCTTCCGTGAGAAAAAGTGGCGTTTGGGGACCTGCCACTGAGGAACCGCACATTGTACAAACTCACGGAAGGGGGCCGAGTCTACCAACTGAAAAGGCAGCAGTTGAAGTGCTAGCAATTTAGCCAAGCTAGCATTCAACCGCTGGGCATGTGGATGGCTGGGAGTAAACTTCTTCAGCCGGTCCAGCAGCTGGGGCAGGGACATTTGCCTGCTATAATCGGACGTGGGTGTACCGCTAGCAGAGTTCCCGGAAGCACTTGGCTGTGACACACCTAATTCTACACCTTCATTCCTCTCAGAGCAGGTTTCAGAGAGGACTGAAGGTCTAGTGGGGTTGGAGATGCCAGCTGATGAGGAGCAAGGAGAGGTCCGCTTTGTTCTTTGGTGTGGGTCTTTGAGGTACGCTTGCCAACGAGCTGCATGGCAGGTCAACATATGTCTGGTCAAGCATGTGGTGCCCAAGCGGCTGATGTTTTGGCCACGTGAGATACGCTTGAGACATATGTTGCAAATAGCAGCGGTGCGATCTGATGCACTCGTCTCAAAAAAGGCCCACACCAAAGAACTTTTAGAATAACGAGCAGAGGCAGCGCTCTGCACAGGCGGAGCTCTGCGGTGTGATTCAGTCGGTGTGCTGCCCCTAAGCTGGCCCCCGGAGGGCATCCTGCCTCGTTGGACATGTGCCTCCTCCTCCTCCTCCTCCTCCCTCCTTCCAGGCACCCACGTGGAGTCAGTGCCCTCATCATCCCCTCCCTCTTCATCGCTGTAGCAAACCTGGCAGTATGCTGCAGCTTGTGGAACATGACTGCCAGATTGCTGTCCTTCTTGAGCATCCCCTCTCTCTGCGCTCACGCTACTGCCTTCCTCTAGCTGAGTGTCATCATCAGAGCCCACCAAACACTGGGCATCCTCCTGGAGCATGTACCCAACACTGTGCTCAAAGAGTTCAGGAGACTCCTCAGGAGGACGTGGTGGGTCTAGGGAAGGAGTCACTGATGATGACATTGAGAGGAGGGAAGACGATGCGTTGGCAGCTGCTTTGCGACTACCCTGAGACTGGGTGAGAGAGGATGAGGAGGATGAAGAGGGCTTGGTCATCCACTCTACCAAGTCGTTGGCATGTTGCGGTTCAACATGTCCAGCTGCCGAAAAGAAGGACAAGCATGTCCCATGGCCACGTGCTGATGACAATGCACCGCGTCCACGACCAGCACTGTTGTCTCTAGACACAGAGCCTGCTTGCCCTCTTTTATCGGCTCGCGCCTGTCTGCCTCTCCTTGCTGGCCTTCCAGACATGGTAATGGCCTGAAGGGAGTTGGGTAAAACAGCAGTTGGGTAGTTTATATTGTGCTGGAGGCACACACAACTTCCAATAACTCCTGCAGATGGCAATTGGGCTCAAATAGAGAACAGCTATGTAGGTGGATTATAGCGGTATGTACTGGGTACAGAGCACGCAGACAGCACACACTATCTCATAACACTACTGACTGCAAGCTCTATTATTAACGATAGATCACTAGCTATATAGGTTAGGTGAATATCGCGGTGTATACTGCGGTCAGGGCACGCAGACAATAACCAGAAAACAGCAGAGATAAAGGGGTATATACAGATGTATACTGTGCTGTGCTGGAGGCACACACAAGTTTCAATAACTCCTGCAGATGGCAATTGGGCTCAAATAGAGAACAGCTATGTAGGTGGATTATAGCGGTATGTACTGGGTACAGAGCACGCAGACAGCACGCACTATCTCCTAACACTACTGACTGCAAGCTCTATTATTAACGATAGATCACTAGCTATATAGGTTAGGTGAATATCGCGGTGTACACTGCGGTCAGGACACGCAGACAATAACCAGAAAACAGCAGAGATAAAGGGGTATATACAGATGTATACTGTGCTGTGCTGGAGGCACACACAACTTCCAATAACTCCTGCAGATGGCAATTGGGCTCAAATAGAGAACAGCTATGTAGGTGGATTATAGCGGTATGTACTGGGTACAGAGCACGCAGACAGCACGCACTATCTCCTAACACTACTGACTGCAAGCTCTATTATTAAAGATATATAAATATAGTGAAGTGAATAGTGAATATAGTGGTGTATACTGCGGTCAGGGCACAGACAATAACCACTACACAACAGCAAGATAGGAAATCAGCCAAAAACGATCAGTGTGTACTGTGTTGAAGGTACACAGAACACCCACTGCTTCAGATGCTAACACACTACACGAGGCCGCCTCAATGGCGGCCTTATATAGTGTGGGGCATGCACTACACAGCCTCAGCTATGATTGGCCACAGGCATCCTGCCTGTGGCCAATCATCGCTCTCCTCGCTGCTGGCGCTGCGATTGGCCAAGCATGCGGGGTCACAGTGCATGCTTGGCCAATCATGAGCCAGCAATGCACTGCGCCATCGCAGTGCATTGTGGGGCGTGAGCGCCATGCGAATTTTGACGCGAACGGACCAAGTGTTCGGATTTCGCCGAACGGACGAACAGCCAATGTTCGAGTCGAACATACGTTCGACTCGAACACGAAGCTCATCCCTAGCTACAAATAACAAATAACACATAACAGTTTTCTTCTTTGTATTCTACTTGGAAGCACAGCCTGCCTGTACTGCAGTGATCAGACTTCTGATATATTATTATACAGGGTTTCTATAGTGCAGTTTGCCAATATAAAGGGTGACAATACAGCAACAATGAAATTCAATTCAAGAGGGTTTTATACAGTATGGATACAGTGTGTATATATATATATATATATATATATATATATATATATATATAGATAGATATACATACACACACACACACACACGTGTGCACACAGATGCAGACACACACACACACACACACACACACACACAGTGCCTTGAAAAAGTATTCATACCCCTTGACATTTTCCAAATTTTTTTTCCACAATTATGTGCCAATACAACGTGGCACATAATTGTGAAGTGGAAGGAAATGACAAATGATTTTCATTTTTTTTTTACAAAGAAATCAGTGAAACGTGTGACGTGCATTTGTATTCAGCCCCCCTTTATACTTTGTAGAACCACCTTTCACTGCAAGACTGAGAGTGACATTTTTGCCCATTCTTTGCAAAATAGCTTCATCTCTGTCAGACTGGATGGAGAGCATCTGTGAACAGCAATTTTCAAGTCTTGCCATGGATTCTCAATTGGATTTAGGTCTGGACTTTGACTGGGCCATTCTAACACATGAATATGCTTTGATCTAAACTATTCCATTGTAGCTCTGGCTGTATGTTTAGGGCCATTGTCCTGCTGGAAGGTGAACCTCCACCCCAGTCTCAAGTCTTTTGCATACTCTAAAGCCCCGTACACACGAGAGGACTTATGTCCGACAGACTTCCGAAGGAGTTCCGTCGGAGTTCTGCTGGAATTCCGACGGAGTTCTGACAGACTTTTCGGCTGAGCGGACTTGGCCACACACGATCACACTAAACTCCGACGGATTCGAACGTGATGACGTACGACTCGGCTCGAATAAGGAAGTTCATAGCCAGTAGCCAATAGCTGCCCTAGCGTCGGTTTTAGTCCGTCGGAGTAGCATACACACGAGCGGATTTTTCGAAGGGGACCGGGTCCGGCGGAGTTCCTTCGGAAAAATTTGAAGCATGTTCCATATTCTAAAGTCCTTCGGACTTTGGCGAGTCAAAAGTCCGTTGCAGCCCACACACGATCGGATAGTCTGACGGACTCAGTCCTTCGGACTTTGGATGTTGAAAAGTCCGCTCGTGTGTACGCGGCATAACAGGTTTTCTTCTAAGATTGCCCTGTATTTGGCTCTATCCATCTTCCCATCAACTCTGACCAGATTCCCTGTCCCCGCTGAAGAAAAGCATCCCCACAACATGATGCCACAGCCATGTTTCAGCGTGGGGATGGTGTGTTCAGGGTGATGTGCAGTGTTCGTTTTCTGCCACCCATAGCATTTTGCTTTTAGGCCAAAAATTTTAATTTTGGTCTCATCTGACCAGAGCACCTTCTTCCACATGTTTGCTGTGTCCCCCACATAGCTTCTTGCAAACTGCAAATGGGACTTTTTATGGCTTTCTTTCAACAATGGCTTTCTTCTTGCCACTCTTCCATAAAGGCCAGATTTGTGGAGTGCACGACTAATACTTGTCCTGTGGACAGACTCTTCCACCTGAGCTTTGGATCTCTGCAGCTCCTTCAGAGTTACCATGGGCCTCTTGGCTGCTTCTCTGATTAATGCTCTCCTTGCCCGGCCTATTTGTTTAGGAGGACAGCCATGTCTTGGTAGGTTTGTGCCATACTCTTACCATTTTCGGATGATGGATTGAACAGTGCTCCGTGAGATGTTCAAAGTTTGGGATTTTTTTTATAACCTAACCCTGCTTTAAACTTCTCCACAACTTTATCCCTGACTTGTCTGGTGTGTTCCTTGGCCTTTATGATACTGTTTGTTCACTAAGGTTCTCTAGCAAACCTCTGAGGGCTTCACAGAACAGATGTATTTATACTGAGATTAAATTACACACAGTTGGACTTTATTTACTAATTAGGTGACTTCTGAAATAGATTTTAGTTAGGGATATTTGTAAAAAAACTGAAAAACCATTTATCATTTACCTTTCACTTCACAATTATGTGCCTCTTTGTGTTGGTCTATCACATAAAAGCCCAATAAAATACATTTACATTTTTGCTTGTAACCTAATATAATATGGAAAATGTTCAATGGGTATGAATACTTTTCCAAGGCACTGTGTATATAAATCTTTCTATCTATCTATCTTTAAGTAAGTGAGAAGTGAAAATTAAACATATGCTGTTTGTCTGCTACCTACATCATTTGTTTATGTCACTAGATTTAGTAACCTAATGTGAATTATATAAAATATATATCGATTATCTATTCTAATAAAATCACACTACTTGCTTAAATCCTATATGTGAAATGTTAAATAGTAGTTCTATTTGTTATTGTAGCTATAAATAACTAACAACATACAGTGTATGTTTTAACAAACAGGAGGTAGATTAGCTATTCATTTACCTGCATTTCATCTCTGCAGTACAGAAAGTACCACTTCCATCCACTTAACACAATTCTTTGTGCTGTTTTTTTTCTGCCACAAATTCATGTTTTTTTTTTATGCTTTAAAATTAGTATGAATTGTTTATCGCATAGCGTGCATCATTGCTCTCATCTGTTGACAGATGTATCTTTGGGACTTTTCTTGTAAACATAATCATTATTTATGGTAAGGTGCACGTAAACACTTTCTAAAATTACTAATATGATTACAATGTATAAAGCCCCGCCAAAGCTTTTTATTTAATTAATAAATGTCCGATTTTTAATTTCTGGGGTATATATGCTTAGTGGTTAGCACTAGGCATCGGGGCACTACCTGTGGGTAAATTCCCTCCACACCCAAAAACATGTTAATAGGTTAAATGGCCCCTGTCTAAATTGGGCCCTAGTATGTATGTATGGAAGGTAGGGACCCTAGATTGTAAGGGACATGAGGACAGGGACTGATGTAAATGTCTGGTATGTAACGTGCTGGGTAAATTGTCTGGCACAACATAAATCCATGTAATAAATAAATAATTAAATATTATGGGTTACTTGACATTAGAGTAGGCAAAAATATGATCACAGCAGCCCTGTACCATGTGATAGCTGTAGCCAATCACAGCTATCACAATAATAGACAATGGCTTTATGAATGGATGCCAAACACAGTGTAAATGATTGCTTAGACAGTGATCATCAATGTAATAAGCAATCGTAGTTTAAAAACAAATCTTGATCACCGCCCTCAGAGCAGTACAATGTCACTATGGTGACACTGCACTGCTATGATGACTTAATGTGAAAAAAAATGTCAAACCCAAAAAAATTGTAACTGTATAATGGCTGACTGCACTGATATCTCTGTTTATTAGTGCAGCCAGCCATTGTCTCTGATCACCGCCACAGCAGTACAATGTCACCAGACCAGTGCCGCCAGTCAGTATACCTAATTACTGTCACACTATTCACAGTGTCCCTGATCAGCGTCACACCACTCAGGGTCCCTGATCACTGCTGCACCACTCACAGTATCCACGATCACCATTACACCATGTAGAGTGTCTCTAATCACCACCACACCTGTATGGTATTCCTGATCACCGCCACACCTATCTCAGTGTCACCAGATCAGTGTATGCCAGTAACAGTGTTTCTAATCTCGGCCTGTATTTTGACCATGAATCTGCATGCTGCCTGGATTAATCAATAGCCTGTTTGCTCACCATGTATTTTCCTATACCTGAACCAATCCATTTGCACATCCTGCTGTGTGTGTTCCTGCAAGACCAGAGTCACAGCCACCCCCTGCTGAAAGCTGCACTACTGGAACAACAGGAACTCTTTTGTTCTTTCTTTCTTCAGCTTCCTGTACTTTCTGGCCAGTGGGGCAGCTACCTACCAATAGGTTAGGCTTGCCTAAATTATAGGAACTAGGACTGGTATAGGTGATGTTACACTAAGTTATATTCCCTGACCACTGGTACAGAGGTGACCATTACATTGGTTTTGACACAACTGGTTGATTTGTGTGATACACAAGACACAAGTCATAATAACAAATCATAATAATCATAATCAGTCCAGAGTGAAAAAGTCTCACACATGTGGTATTGCCATACTCGGGAGGAGTAGTAGAATGTGTTTTGGGATATAAGCATATGGTTATGCTGTGTGTGAGAAATATCTTAATAAACTTTAGAGCATCAATATATAAAATACTATATAAAAAACAACGTAAAAATAAACTATATCAATTCCAAAGTGCAGCGTGTTGCGATAACAAAAAATCGCATAAAGTGCAAGTGCTCTGGTGTGATGCACATAGGCAAACCTTCAAATATATACAGAAATATTGTGACAAACAATATGATGTATTGAACAAATGTCCGTTTCAAGTGCAGAGTGCTGCGATTATTCCTATAATCGCACGGAGTGTGGCTACTTCAACATAATAATTTGTGAACACTAATGGGGACTGCCCTCTCCATCGCAATATTCCCACATTTTTCACAAATTATTATGTTGAAGTAGCCACACTCCGTGCGATTATAGGAATAATCGCAGCACTGGTGTGTGCAGCAGTACACTATCTATCTTTACCCTGACTAGGCGCAGGAATAATTTTCTTTACTAAGAGCCTATACTCAGCCATCAGGAAAAATTACTTTCTATGTTACAGGGCATGTGTGCAGACACGGCGAAGGGTTAAAAATCTGGAATTATTCTAGGTTAAAAAAAACTGCAACTATACTAGAATATACACAGAATATTGAATGCCAATGTAATTGTATTGCCTTTTAGTGATGGACGAACTTCCGACGGGACGTTTCGCGAACGCGGACCGATAGTTCGCGAACCGTAACATTGACTTCAATGGGAGGCGAACTTTGAAAACCTACAGGTCAAATTTGCAGCCACAAAATAATTACTAGCTGTGCAAACATAGTCCCACCACATGGCCAATGACATAACACATGTATGAGGTGAATCTGGGATAGACAACTACAAGCATTCTTTTTTTATATGTGAAATTGTTGTGACAATTCAGGACTGTGGAGCGCATGAAGGCAATGGAGGAGAGGGAAGGTCAGGGTAGGCAAAGAAGAGGGTGCAGGAGATGATCACCAGCAGCGTGACATACAGCAATGACACCTGCACCGTGATAGAGTGATCTGACACCAGCACCGTGATAGAGAGCACTGACATCAGCAGCGTGACATAAAGCACTGACACCAGCACCATGATATACAGCACTGACACCAGCACCGTGATAGAGAGCACTGACATCAGCAGCGTGACATACAGCAATGACACCTGCACCGTGATAGAGTGATCTGACACCAGCACCGTGATAGAGAGCACTGACATCAGCAGCGTGACATAAACCACTGACACCAGCACCATGATATACAGCACTGACACCAGCACCGTGATAGAGATCACTGACATCAGTAGCGTGACATAAAGCACTCACACCAGCACCATGATATACAGCACTGACGCCTGCACCGTAAGCAGCCCCAGGAGGAAGTCAGCATAGCACAGGGATGGTGGGAGCACCTCATAATGAGCATAGCACAGGGATGGTGGGAGCCCCTCATAATATGCACAGCAGAGGTACAGCCCCAGGAGGAAGTCAGCACAGCACAGGGATGGTGGGAGCCCCTCATAATAAGCAGCCCCAGGAGGAAGTCAGCACAGCACAGGGATGGTGGGAGCCCCTCATAATAAGCAGCCGCAGGAGGATGTCAGCTTAGCACAGGGATGGTGGGAGCCCCTCATAATGAGCATAGCATAGGGATGGTGGGAGCCCTTAATAATATGCACAGCAGAGGTACAGCCCCAGGAGGAAGTCAGCACAGGGATGGTGGGAGCCCCTCATAATAAGCAGCCCCAGGAGGATGTCAGCATAGCACAGGGATGGTGGGAGCCCCTCATAATAAGCAGCCCCAGGAGGAAGTCAGCACAGCACAGGGATGGTGGGAGCCCCTCATAATGAGCATAGCACAGGGATGGTGGGAGCCCCTCATAATATGCACAGCAGAGGTACAGCCCCAGGAGGAAGTCAGTACAGCACAGGGATGGTGGGAGCCCCTCATAATGAGCATAGCACAGGGATGGTGGGAGCCCCTCATAATATGCACATCAGAGGTACAGCCCCAGGAGGAAGTCAGCACAGCACAGGGATGGTGAGAGCCCCTCATAATAAGCAGCCCCAGTAGAAATATGACACCGCTCAACCTCTTCAAACAGGAGGGTACGGGCATATAGTACAGTGTGCTTTTTTTGGACAAGGAAGTAAGCCAAATGAAGAAAGAAGGTCTGTGTGCTCGATTAAAAAAATAATTTATAGACATAAACATGGTCTACTGGTCACATGTGTTGAATTCCTCTGAGATCCATGCCTCATTCATTTTTAGAAATGTGAGGTAGTTAACACTGTCGTGAGCTAGGCGAGTACGCTTATCGGTCACGATCCCCCCTGCTGCGCTGAACGTCCTTTCTGACAGGACACTGGACAAGGGGCAAGCCAACAGTTCGATTGCAAATTGGGCAAGCTCTGGCCAGAAGTCAAGCCTGCCCACCCAGTAGTCCAGGGGTTCATCACTCCTCAGAGCGTCCACATCGGCCGTTAACCCGATGTATTTGGACACCTGACGGTCTAGGCATTCCCTGATGCTGGATCTGGATGACACCTGTCGATGGGTCGGCTGAAAGAATGACCTCATATCAGAAGTCACCAACACATCTTCAAACCGGCCTCTTCTTGCAGGCGCTGTTGGATTGGTACCCGCAACTCCTTCTCTGGGAGTGGGAATTGCTCCTCTGCCAGCGCACGCAAAAGCAAAATGCAGCATTTCGCGAAGCAAGGCCTGGAAGTGCTCCATTCTGACAGCCCTCTGTGACGGCGGTAACATTTCCGCCATTTTGAGTTTGTACCGGGGGTCTAAGTACGTTGCCACCCAGTACTGGTCCTTGACCCTTATGCTTTTTATACGGGGGTCCCTGTTAAAACACTGGAGCATGAAGGCCCCCATTTGCACTAAACTGGAAGCGGTGTGGTGGCCTGGCTCCTGCTCATCATCCAGGATAATGTCGTCCTCTTCATTCTCCTCTCCCCATCCACGCACAATAACAGGGATCCCAGAAAGGTTTAAAGCATGCTCTTCTTGCTCCTCCTCATCCGCCCCGGCACCATCCTCCTCTGACTCCTCTTCAGACTCCTGTTGTTCACTTGTCTCAGATAGAGTAGCCCCCCCTGGGAATTCATCCAGCATTGCGACTTCCTCATCTTCCCGCTCCTGCTCCTCCACAGCTTGATCAATGACACGACGCAATGCACGCTCCATAAAGAAGGCATAAGGTACCATGTCACTGATGGCGCCATGGCTGCGACTGACCAGTTTGGTGATCTCCTCAAATGGCCGCAGAAGTCTGCATGCATCGCGCATGAGCAGCCACTGGTGCATTGAAAAAAAAACAGCTCCCCAGAACCTGTTCTGCCGCAGATTTCATACAGGTAGACTTTAACTGCACGTTTCTGCTGGAGCAGCCTATCAGGCATATAGAAGGTTGAGTTCCATCACATCGGGCAATCGCAAATAAGACGTCTGACCGGCAGATTGTGTCGCCGCTGAATGTCAGCAAGGCGAGCCATGGCCGTGTAAGATCTTCTGAAATGGGCCGGGATTTTCCTTGCCTGCCGCAAGATGTCCTGGACCCCAGGGTATTTGACAACGAATCGCTGCACGACCAAGTTTAAGACGTGTGCCATGCATGGCACGTGCGTCATTTTGCCCTGTTTCAATGCGCTAAGCAGATTGGCACCGTTATCACACACCACTTTACCAACTGTCAAATTGAGCAGTGTTAGCCACTGATCTGCCTGTGAACGCAAAGCTGAAAGGAGTGCCGGGCCAGTGTGGCTCTTGGCTTCCAGGCACAACAGACGCAGCACGGCATGGCAACGTCTCACCTGGCATGTCGAATAGGTTCTGGAGAGCTTGGGTGGTGCAGCGGAAGAGACGCTATCAGCGGAAAAGGAGGAGTCAGCTGAGGAGGAGAGGCAGGAGGATGGAGTAGGAGGAGGAGGAGAAGAAGAGCCAGGCCTGCATGCAATCCGTGGCGGTAAAACCAAATCTACACGGGTGCCACGGGTTACATGCTTGATGGCCGTCAGAAGGTTCACCCAGTTGGCAGTAAAAGTGATATACCTTCCCTGCCCGTGTTTGCTAGACCACGTGTCTGTGGTCAGATGTATCTTGGCACCGACACTGTGTGCCAGAGATACATTCACTTGCCACTGAACATGGCCATATAGCTCTGGGATGCCCTTCTGTGAGAAATACTTCCTTCCTGGGACCTTCCATTGTGGTGTTCCAATGGCCACAAATTTGCGTAAGGCCTCCGAGTCCACCAGTTTATATGGCAGTAGTTGGCGGGCTATGAGTTCTGACAAGCCAGCCGTCAACCATTGGGCAAGAGGGTTATCCGCCGTCATAATTTTTTTATGCTCGAACATTAGGCCCACGGAAGCCTGCCTTTTTGCAGAAAAACGTGAGCTTGGCGTGATGGAAGTTGGAGTGGAGGACAATTGTGAAGAGAGAGGAGAAGGAGAAGTAGAAGACGAGGCTGGACGGTGAGAGCCTGGAGTGTGGCTTTGTGTGTTCCGTTGCTCCCACTGGGCTCGGTGTAGGCTGCTCATGTGCCTTCTTAAGGCGGTCGTCCCTAGGTGAGTGTTGGGCTTACCGCGACTAATGCGTTGACTGCAAAGATTGCAGATGGCAATGCTGTTGTCAGCAGCGGACACGTTAAAAAAAGCCCACACTGCGGAGCCATGTGCCGGTGTCCTGGGAGCGCCAGATGTGACCGTACATGGTCGATGACTCGCTCCTGATACATTTGCAGTCTGCTTTGTCCCTCCTGTGCAATGTAAGTTATTCCTGCTTCTCCTCCCTATCTGCTGGTCCATATCTCCCTCTGAACTCCCCTCCTCTTCCTCTCTTGTGGGCACCCACGTGGCATCACTAGACACGTCATCATCGACATCACCTTCCCCACCGCTATAAGTAGAGATCTCGGAGTAGGCAGCAACACCGGGGACCAACCTCCTCCTTGGGCTGATCTGGGTACTGTCGTCAGACTGCTGAGTGGCGGTTGTTGCTACCTCCTCTTCCTGATCCAATACCAAGAGTGGCTGCACATCAGAAATGTCTTGATATGGATCGGAAAATAATTCCTGTGACTCAAGCAGAAGGTATGTGGTGGTGGTGGTGTTGTTGGTGGTAGTGTCTTTAGGGGTGCACATAGCAGAGAGTGAAGAAGAGGGTGCAGATCGAGAGGATGAGGAGGGTGCAGAAGAGTAAGGCTGAGTGAGCCACTCAACCAAGTCTGGTGCGTCCTTTAAATGAATTGAACGCACCTTCTGCAACTTTCCACTTTGGCTCAAGCCTGTTGCTCCTGCCCTACCCCTACCACCCCTGCAGAATGGCCTGTCTCTTCCTCTGCCTGTCATTTTTTAAATGACCCTGTGACAAAACTCTCAGTCCCTATACTGATGAAGGACTGCTGCAGTATAGGGCAGCAGTCAGCAGTTGTGCACCTCGACCCTATGTATTGTGGACCTATACCAGTCCTTAAGGAATAGCAGACTGTACCTCACTCAACCCTATGTACTGTAGTACCCTATACATTACCAGTCCTTATAAGGACCTTTGTGGAACAAGTAGGTTGTGAATGATTAGCAGGCTGTACCTCAGTCCCTTTACTGATAAAGGACTACTGCAGCAGAAGGGCAGCAGTCAGCAGTAGTGCACCTCAACCCAATGTATTGTGGACCTATACAAGTCCTTAAGGAATAGCAGACTGTACCTCACTCAATCCTATTTACTGTAGTACCCTATACCTTACCAGTCCTTATAAGGACCTTTGTGGAACAAGTAGGTTGTGAATGATTAGCAGACTCTACCTCAGTCCCTATACTGATAAAGGACTACTGCAGCAGAAGGGCAGCAGTCAGCAGTAGTGCACCTCGACCCTATGTATTGTGGACCTATACCAGTCCTTAAGGAATAGCAGACTGTACCTCACTCAACCCTATGTACTGTAGTACCCTATACATTACCAGTCCTTATAAGGACCTTTGTGGAACAAGTAGGTTGTGAATGATTAGCAGACTGTACCTCAGTCCCTATACTGATAAAGGACTACTGCAGCAGAAGGGCAGCAGTCAGCAGTAGTGCACCTCAACCCTATGTATTGTGGACCTATACCAGTCCTTAAGGAATAGCAGACTGTACCTCACTCAACCCTATGTACTGTAGTACCCTATACCTTACCAGTCCTTATAAGGACCTTTGTGGAACAAGTAGGTTGGGAATGATTAGCAGACTGTACCTCAGTCCCTATACTGATAAAGGACTACTGCAGCAGAAGGGCAGCAGTCAGCAGTAGTGCACCTCAACCCTATGTATTGTGGACCTATACCAGTCCTTAAGGAATAGCAGACTGTACCTCACTCAACCCTATGTACTGTAGTACCCTATACCTTACCAGTCCTTATAAGGACCTTTGTGAAACAAGTAGGTTGTGAATGATTAGCAGACTGTACCTTAGTCCAAATACTGATAAAGGACTACTGCAGCAGAAGGGCAGCAGTCAAGTATAATATTCTTTCTATATTTGGAAGAAAGAATATGATACGTGTACAACCCTATTACCATACCAGTCCTGAAAAGAACCTTTGTTGACCTAATAGTAACAGCTGCTGATTAAACTGACTGTCCCTCACTGCCTCACACACAGCTTCGTGCCTGTCCCTATTTAAACTGACAAAACAGAGGCTGCTGGAACAATAACTTGAATAGCACTTTTGTGGACCTAATAGTAACAGCTAATGATTAAACTGACTGTCCCTGCAGCACACAGCGTCCTGTCCCTCTCTCTACACTGACAAAAGACCGGCTGCTGCAAAAATCAGTAGCACAGCAGTGCCTAAACCTATATCCTGAACTACACCTAACACCTATACCAATCCTGAAAAAATAACTTTTGTGGACCAAATAGCTAGCGATTTGGGTCACGGCAGTCTCTCCCTGCTCCACACAGCAACCTCTCCCTATAGTGACAGAAGAAAGAATGTAAAATGGCTGCCGGATCGGGTCTATTTATAAGTTAGGTGTTAGAGTCCAGATGTGGAGCCCGACTTGTAGGAGGAGACCTCTCTTACAGCGCTGGTTCAGGAGCCGCTGGAATGGGAACAGCGGTCTCGAGAGCACAGTGGGTAGGAGGGCCTGCTGGGTAGGGCCGCTGGAGCTGGTAGAAGAGCGGAGATCCCTCTGAAGGCTGAGTGGACTGCGGGTTGCTGGAAGCAGGCAGTAGCTTCAGAAGCCGAAGATTGGAACTGGCAGCAGGCTGGAGAAGAGTCAGACGGTCCGGGTCAGAAGGTAAGCAGACTGGTGGTAACGGAAGGCAGAAGAGGTGTCGGTAAGCAGGCAGAGGTCGGCAACGGAATCACAAGCAGAAGAGGTTTCGAGGTCAGGCAGGCCGGGTCGGGATTGGAGAAGGCAGAGAAGTCAAGCAAGCCGGGTCGATAACGGTAGCAGGTAATCAGGTTCAGGATCAGGTATTCAAAGGTAACCGGGTTCAGGATCAGATATTCAGACACACGGAAGCTGAGACGAAACAGCGCCGCACCGGCGCACTTGAGGGTCCTTTAAACGCTCAGTGGCGGGAAGGAGCGCACGCACGCCACGCACGACCACGTGAACGAGCGCGCGTACGAATCGCCACTCGCGAACGTGCACACTAACGCGTAAACGAACGCATACGCGAACGCGTACGCGAACGCGCAGAAGACACACGCCGACGCCTGTGTGCACGCAGCTGTACCTGTCTATTGCTGGTAAGTTCCTGACATTGCCCCCTCCCAAGGGGCAGCCTCCGGATGCCCAACAGGTTCCTCTTTTCTGGATGGGCAGACAAGTATGCGTGAATTAACCGCCTGGCATGGATATTGCTGTTCGGTTCCCAGGAATTGTTCTCTGGCCCAAATCCCTTCCATTTGATCAGAAATTGGATGCGTCCCTGTCTTTTTCTGCAATCGAGGATGGCCTCCACCTCGTACTCCTCATTTCCATCCACTAAGATGGGTTCTGGAGGTCTAGTTCCTCTATCAGGAAAGGGATCAGGGGTGGCAGGTCTCAGCAGTGACACATGGAACACAGGATGAATCCTAAGCGACTCAGGCAGGGTTAGCTCGTAGGAAACTTCATTAATTTTCCTCTTAACCGGAAATGGTCCCATAAATTTATGTGCAAGTTTCCTGGAGGGACAAGCCATTTTAATGTTATTGGTAGAAAGCCATACCTGGTCGCCAGGTTGTAGGATCAGTTCCCCTCTTCTTCTCCGGTCAAAGGCTCTCTTACTGTCTGCCTGGGCCTTGGCCACTGCTTCCTGCAACACCCGGTTATTGTGGCTGAGGAAATCCACTGTCTTCTGGACCGCTGGAACTGAGGTTTCTGGAAGAAAATCAGGCAAAAAGGTTAAATGAAAGCCATAATTGGCGAAAAAAGGGGACTGACCGGTGGCCGAATGACAAGCATTATTGTAGGCAAATTCTGCCAAAGGCAGCAGGGACACCCAATCATTCTGTACGAATGATGTGAAGCACCTAATGTACTGCTCAAGAGTCTGGTTGGTCCTTTCTGTCTGCCCATTAGTTTGGGGATGATAGGCCGAGGACAGTGCCAGCTCAATTTTCAGGATCTCGCACAGGGCCCTCCAGAAGCGTGAGGTGAACTGCACTCCTCTGTCGGAGACTATATTCGCTGGAATCCCGTGTAGCCTCACAATCTCCTTAATGAACACGTGGGCAGTCTCCACAGCAGATGGGGTGCCTTTTAAGGGTGAGAAGTGGGCCATCTTGGATAGCCGGTCTACAACCACAAAAATAGTTGAACATCCCTCAGAACATGGAAGCTCGACAATAAAGTCCATACTAATCATTCTCCAGGGTCTGTCGGGTACAGGTAGGGGTTTCAGCAGTCCCCAAGCCCGGTTCCTGGGTGTCTTGTTCTGGATACAGACGGGGCAAGAGCTGATGTACTTTTCACAAAAGTCCTTCAAATTGGGCCACCAGAACGTGCGTTGTACCAGATCAAGGGTCTTGCGGACCCCAAAGTGGCCTGCCAGTGGGTGGTCATGAAGAAGGGACAGCACCTTAACTCGGACATTCTTGGGGACAAAAATTTGACTTCCCCTCCAGAACAAGCCATCTCTGGACATTAAGGTGATTCCGGGGGGTCTAGAGGAGTCAGAGGATGCTTCTCTGATCAGAGAGAGGAGGTCAGGCTGTAAAAGTAAAAAATTCCCGGCAGGTAAGATGGTGTCAGGAACAGATGAGTCCTTGGGATTGTCATACATCCGTGACAGCGCATCCGGTTTCACGTTCTTCGATCCGGGCCGGTACGTGATGTGAAAGGAGAAACGTGAAAAGAACAGGGCCCAGCGGGCTTGTCGGGGTCTCAGTCGCTTGGCAGACCGTAGATATTCTAAGTTCTTGTGGTCTGTGTATATTAGTACCGGGTGAGCAGCGCCCTCCAATAGGTATCTCCACTCCTCCAAGGCGGCCTTAATGGCGAGCAACTCTCGGTCGCCTACGTCGTAATTCTTCTCCGCGGAAGAGAGTTTCCTGGAGAAGAACCCCACGGGATGCATTAGGTCCTTGTTGCCTTGACGTTGGGAGATGACCGCTCCTACGGCCACTTCAGAGGCGTCTACCTCGAGGATGAAGGGTAGAGACGGGTCCGGATGGCTGAGAATTGGGGCGGACGTGAAGAGTTTTTTAAGTCTTTCGAAAGCACTCTGGGCCTCCTGAGTCCAGCAGAAGCGGAAGTTTTGTCTGGTCAGTTGCGTGATGGGCGCAATTATAGCTGAAAAGTCTCTTATGAACTTTCTATAAAAGTTCGCAAAACCGATGAAGCGTTGTACACCCTTCTTATCCAAAGGCGCTGGCCAATCTAGTACAGCAGACACCTTTTGGGGATCCATCCTGATGCCCGTTGGGGAGATCACTAGTCCCAGGAATCGGATGCTCTGTAACTCAAATTCGCATTTCTCAGCCTTTGCGTAGAGTCGGTGCTGGCGAAGGCGGTCTAGGACTTTACGGACGTGTTCTCGATGCTGATCAAGAGAGTTGGAAAATATTAAAATGTCGTCCAGGTAGACAATCACGAACACGTCGAGGAAATCCTTAAACACGTCATTGATTAGGTGTTGAAATGTGGCCGGGGCGTTGCAGAGCCCAAAGGGCATCACTAAATATTCATAATGACCGAATCGGGTCCGGAAGGCTGTTTTCCATTCATGCCCGGCCTGGATGCGAACTAGGTTATACGCTCCCCTTAGATCCAACTTGGTGAATATTTTAGCGGATCTCAGTCTCTGGAAGAGTTCGGGTATCAAGGGTAAGGGGTAGCGGTTCTTAACCGTTATCTTGTTTAAGTCTCTATAGTCCACACATGGACGGAGGGACTGATCTTTTTTAGTGACAAAAAAGATTCCAGCTCCTGCTGGGGAAGTTGAAGGACGGATGAACCCCTTCTCTAGGTTTTCGTCCAAGTAGGTCTTCAGTGCCCCCTGCTCCTTTTCTGATAAAGGGAATATGCGTCCGAAAGGAATCTCGGCCCCAGGGAGTAATTCGATCGGACAATCATAGGGACGATGGGGAGGCAGAGTGTCTGCTCCCTTTTTACTGAACACATCAATAAAGTCATGGTAGTGCTTGGGCACAGTCTGCAGTAGGTCTTGATCAGAGTCTACACATAAAAGGGTGGCGGAAGGCTTGGTGGAATCTGTTAGGCAGTGTTTCAAGCAATAGGAAGATGGAAATGTGACTTCTCTGGTAACCCAATTGATGTAGGGGTTGTGGGCTTGGAGCCAGGGTATGCCCAGAATGATCGGGAACATTGGAGAGGAGATGACATCCAATGTCAGAAATTCCTTGTGTTGAGAGGAGATAGTGACAGGTAGAGGGAGAGTCTCTTGAATTACCTTTCCAGAGCTGATGCTAGACCCATCGGCCAGAAAAACTGAGAGTTCATGAGCCTTGCCTCGTAACGGGATGCCCTGTCGGCCCGCAAAGGTGGAGTCTATGAAGCAGCGGCATGCCCCGGAGTCAATGATAGCGTTGACTGTCACCGTCCTTCCTTGGAGCTGTAGTGAGAGAGGAACAGCAAGGTGGGTTGAATTGGCAGTCAATGCAGAGAGACTGGTAGAAGCAGAAGGTAGACACTTACTTGTCTTGACAGGGCAATTAAAGACATAGTGACCCGAACCACCGCAGTAGAGGCAGAGATTCTGCTGCCGGCGACGTGCACGCTCTTCTGGAAGCAAAGCGGGGCGCAGTAGTCCTAATTGCATGGGCTCGGAGGTGTCAGGAGCCGTACAGGGCGGAGTAGGGCTGGACGGAGGTACATAGCGAGAAGCAGGCATTGGGGCTCTCGCTGTCATCCAGACTGGACGGGCTTGCTGAGCGGAGCGCTCTGATCTTCGCTCCCTGAGACGGCGATCAATCTGAATTGTCAAGGAGATCAGGGCCTCCAGGGTTTCTGGTATACCGACTCGAGCCAGTTCGTCCTTAAGTCCTTCGGATAACCCCATGCGAAATTGATGCCTTAAAGCCGCATCATTCCATTCCGTGTCTGCGCTCCAGCGTCGAAAGTCCGAGACATAATCCTCAGCCGGTCTGCGGCCCTGCTGGAGCGCAAACAGAGCAGATTCAGCCGTGGCAGTCTTTTGGGGGTCCTCGTATAGCTGAGCCATGGCCTCAAAGAAGGATTGCAGAGAGAAGGTTGCGACTGAATCTCCTTCAAGTAAACGGTGGGCCCAGGTCTGCGGTTCTCCTTGTAGGAGGGAGATTACAAATCCTACCTTCGTGGCTTCCAGGGAGAAAGTCCGTGGTTGTAGGGCAAAATAGAGTTGACAAGCGTTCCGAAAAGCCCGAAATTTGGTTCGATCCCCAGAAAACCTTTCCGGAATGGGTACCCTTGGTTCAGGTGGAAGCATGACAACGGATGGTGAGGCGACGGGCTGTGCTGATAGGGAGGACGGAGCAGGGGCCACGTGACCAGTATCTGTAAGGTCCTGGACCTGTCCTTCAAGCCTGGCGTAGCTATCTTGAAGCGATTTTACCGCTTGGGTAAGGGCCGACAGGTGCGTGCAGATCTCCTTCATGGGAGAGGTCTCTCCTGCGGGCTCAGTCATGGCTGTTTCGTACTGTTAGAGTCCAGATGTGGAGCCCGACTTGTAGGAGGAGACCTCTCTTACAGCGCTGGTTCAGGAGCCGCTGGAATGGGAACAGCGGTCTCGAGAGCACAGTGGGTAGGAGGGCCTGCTGGGTAGGGCCGCTGGAGCTGGTAGAAGAGCGGAGATCCCTCTGAAGGCTGAGTGGACTGCGGGTTGCTGGAAGCAGGCAGTAGCTTCAGAAGCCGAAGATTGGAACTGGCAGCAGGCTGGAGAAGAGTCAGACGGTCCGGGTCAGAAGGTAAGCAGACTGGTGGTAACGGAAGGCAGAAGAGGTGTCGGTAAGCAGGCAGAGGTCGGCAACGGAATCACAAGCAGAAGAGGTTTCGAGGTCAGGCAGGCCGGGTCGGGATTGGAGAAGGCAGAGAAGTCAAGCAAGCCGGGTCGATAACGGTAGCAGGTAATCAGGTTCAGGATCAGGTATTCAAAGGTAACCGGGTTCAGGATCAGATATTCAGACACACGGAAGCTGAGACGAAACAGCGCCGCACCGGCGCACTTGAGGGTCCTTTAAACGCTCAGTGGCGGGAAGGAGCGCACGCACGCCACGCACGACCACGTGAACGAGCGCGCGTACGAATCGCCACTCGCGAACGTGCACACTAACGCGTAAACGAACGCGTACGCGAACGCGTACGCGAACGCGCAGAAGACACACGCCGACGCCTGTGTGCACGCAGCTGTACCTGTCTATTGCTGGTAAGTTCCTGACATTAGGGGGAATGTCCAAGTGTCCATGTGCTGTAATGTCTCAATTGGCTGTCCTGTACACAATGATGGATGTGTCATCATAGGTCAAAGTTCTTTTACACAGTAAACACGGAAGTCCGCCGGGCGAACGGCAGCAATAGTCCGCCGATCAGGCGGACGGCTAACAGCCGAAATTCGCCGCGAAACGACCGCCGGGTGAACCGTTCGGCCATCCCTATTGCCTTTGTCTTAAAACACTTATTTCAGGTTTAACATGTGCAAAGGTTATGTTTTCCTTACATAAATCACAATGTGACATTTCACTCAGCTAAAGAAAGCAGAAGAATAATAAAAGGAGAAATATGCTGGAAGACATGCCATAGGATTTTAATGATTTCCGGGTAGATATGGGAAGGAGTTCCAATTGATATATCTTTGAAACAGAAGCTAGCATTGGGTCATGAATGGGTCATGTGACTTTAGCATACCATGTGACTCAGGCCATGTGACTCCAGCATATCATGTGACTTACGTTTTCTCCAATTATGGCATTACTTCTGGGTAGATATGGGAAGGAGTTCTAATTGGTATATGCTTTGAAATAGAGGATATCATTGGGCCATGAATGGGTCATGTAACTCTAGCATAGCATGTGACTTAGGTCATGTGACTCCAGCATATCATGTGACTTACCTTCTCTCCAATCATGGGATAGCTTGAATGTAACTCTATGTGATTGGTTAATTTTGGTTCTTTGGTCTGTTTTAATTTCTTATAAATATGAGTACAATATGGGGGAACAGATAGATGTCCCAGTAGAAGTCCGTATTGGACTAAATGCATCGGGCGGGGTACTCTATTCCCCATATTGCTTTTATCACATGTGATTGTTTTTATATGTTTTTTGTTTTTACCTATTAAAAGCCGTCTTTTGACCTGCACTATCGGAGCCCCCCCTTGTTTTCTTTTTTGTGTGTACCAATGCAAGTGCTGCTGAGCTTCACCATTTGGTTCAAGCACCCTTATTAGGGTTGGTTTTGGTCATTCATTTGCCATCACTGGAGTTCTTGTCCTGGTACCGCCTGCAGTATCCATTATATCCATGGTCAATACTGTGTGAAGTTGGAGTAAGGCCAATCTGGGAATTTCCTGACATCGGATATACAGCCATCGTGGACCTGTCCCATGGGTGCATTCATGCTCGATTGACTTGTTGTCTTATGATAGTGGGGTCCAACATCTCTGGTAAGCGTATATGAACCTTGATGTTTATTTTGAAGACACCTACAGTTTGATGACTCTCGGGGCTGTGTGAAATCCTGTGTATTCACCTATGTGTCTAGATGGACATTTGGTTTTTCATTTACCTCTATGTGGATTTTTCTCACTTATTTTTTGTCTGATTAATCTCACTCACAAGTTTGCACTGTTTATATGTTTGGTTTAGCGCTACATATTCACCACTATTACTGATTTGAATTTTTGTCACATTCTGTGTAGTTGCTTTTTCCTTGATTCAGTTTTATTTTATAGAAAAGGCACAATAATTGTTTGTATTTCACATAGGATTTTATAGAACTGGTATATAAAGGATGCACTCTAAATATGGCTGCTAGAAAGAACTACTAGATTGGATTTTTCTAGATTGGTCTTCATGGTTAATACAGTGGCTCTTAGCAGTGTTAAACTCACCATAATCAGATTGTATTTTGATCTATGGGCAGGTTGTGTGTACTGAAGTTGATCCAATTACTGCCAGTAGGCGGAACACAATTACACTGTGGGAGGAATTGTCCCATCAACACTGACTGTATTGTATTGTATTGAAGAAAATTGCATAATATATGTCCTGCCTTTTTTTCATCAGAGTAGTGTTAAATCAGCTTAAATTTACAAATAACACAAATGAAAACCATTAACCACTTGACCACTGGGCACTTAAACACCCTTAATAACCAGACCAATTTTCAGCTTTCGGTGCTCTCACATTTTGAATGACAATTACTCAGTCATGCAACACTGGACCTATATGAAATTTTTGTCCTTTTTTTCACACAAATTGAGCTTTCTTTTGGTGGTATTTAATCACCGCTGGGTTTTTTATTTTTTGTGCTATAAAAGAAAAAATACAGAAATTTCTGTAAAAAAATGAATTTTTCTTCGTTTCTGTTATAAAATTTAGCAGATTAGTAATTTTTTCTTCATAAATTTTGGCCAAAATTTATACCACTACATATCTTTGGTAAAAATAAGTACAAATTGGTGGATATTATTTGGTCTTTGTGAAAGTTATAGAGTCCACAAGCTATGGTGCCAATATCTGAAAATTGATCACACCTGAAGTACTGACGGCCTATTTCAATTCTTGAGACCCTAACATGCCAGAAAAGTACAAATACCCCCCAAATGACCCCTTTTTGGAAAGAAGACATTCCAAGGTATTTAGTAAGAGGCATGATGAGTTTTTTGAAGTTGCCATTTTTTCCCACAATTCTTTGCAAAATCAAGATTTTTTTTACTTTTTTTTTTTCTCACAAAATTGTCATATTATTAGTTTATTTCTCACACAGCATATGCATACCACAAATTACACCCCAAAACACATTCTGCTATTACTCCCGAGTACGGTGATATCACATGTGTGAGACTTTTACACAGTGTGGCCACATACAGAGGCCCAACATGCATGGAGCGCCATCAGGCGTTCTGGAGCACCCAGGACAATTCTGACATTTCTCTCCTACATGTAAAAATCATCATTTATTTGCTAGAAAATTACATCTAATCCCAAAACATTATATATTTTTATTTAGCAAACACCCTGGAGAATACAATGGTGGTCGTTGCAACTTTTTATCTCGCACGGTATTTGCGCAGCAATTTTTCGAATGCTTTTTTTTTGAAAAAAAAAAACAGTTTTGTGCTTAAAAAAAAAAAAACACAGTAAAGTTAGCCCAATTTTTGCATAATGTGAAAGATGAAGTTACACCGAGTAAATCGATACCTAACATGTCACTCTTCAAAATTGCACAGGCTCGTGGAATGGCTGGTTATATGTTTTGGAGGAGGTCTAGGGCTAGAATTATTGCTCTCGCTCTAACGTTCGCAGCGATACCTCACATGTGTGGTTTGAACACCGTTTTCATATGTGGGCGGGACTTACGTATGCGTTCACTTCTGCATGCGAGCACATGGGGACAGGGGCGCTTTAAAAAAAAAAAATTGTATTGTTCATTTTACTTTATTTATTTTAGTTTGACATTTTTTTCCCCCAAAATAAATTTTTTGATCACTTTTATTCCTATTACAAGGAATGTAAACATCCCTTGTAATAGGAATATGGCATGACAGGTCCTCTTTACAGTGAGATATGGGGTCAATAAGACCCCGCATCTCACCTCTAAGCTGGGAAGCCTGAAAAAAAAAAAAAAAGATTCTGGATTTGATCGTATTGGCGAGTCGGTAGAAGCACCGGAGGGCGGCGGGAGGGGGGGGGTGTCTATGGCTGGGTATTGCAGGGTATCACGGACTATGGCTGGGTATGGCTGGGTATCTCAGAGTATGGCTGGGTATCTCAGAGTATGGCATTGCAGAGTATTGCGTTGCAGAGCATTGCAGGATATTGGAGGGTGTTGCAGAGCATTGCAGAGTGTTGCACGGTATTGGCGGGTGTTGCAGAGCATTGCAGAGTGTTGCAGGGTATTGGTGGGTGTTGCAGAGCATTGCAGAGTGTTACAGAGCATTGCAGAGTATTGCAGGGTATTGGCGGGTGTTGCAGAGTATTGCAGAGTATTGCAGGGTATTGCAGGGTATTGCAGAGTAATGCAGAGTATTGCAGAGTATTGCAGAGTATTGCAGAGTATTGCAGTGTATTGCAGTGTATTGCAGTGTAATGCAGAGTATCGCAGAGTATCGCAGAGTATCGCAGAGTATTGCAGAGTAATGCAGAGTATTGCAGGGTATTGCAGAGTAATGCAGAGCAATGCAGAGTAATGGCAGGGTATTGCAGAGTATTTGCAGGGAATTGAGGGGTTAATTTTTGGTGAGCAGCGACGTGGGCACTGCAGATGCAGCCCACATCGCTGCTGACACCGATCTCTTCCCCCTCCGCTGTTCCGATCGGTACAGAGAGGGGGAGGGAGGAAGTGATCACTCAGGTCATGTTATGACGCCGGTTTGTTTACAAGTGATCACTCCGTCATTTGACGGAGCGATCACGTGGTAAACGGCCGCTATGAGCAGCCGTTTACCGTGATCCGTGATGCGCCGGGTCCTGTGGACCCGGCAGTCACGGATGCTCTCGAGTGCGCGCCCCAGGGGGTGCGCGAGAGCGGAATTCTGGGAGGACGTCATATGACGACCTCCCAGAGTTAAGAAACCGCCCTGTAGCCGTCATTCGGCTATAGGGCGGTTATTAAGTGGTTAATTTCCATTCATTCTGGATTTAGAAGCATTAAAAAGAATAAGGACATTTTTTAAATTGATCTTTAGATGGGCTCTGCTGAGTGTCCTATTTCCAAATTAGATAAATTAAAGAAGTAATAATAAACAAACTTTTCTATCATCTGTGGTCAGCTTGTATGGCTATGGCAATGTAAAACAAATATAATGCTAATATATTCCACAGTGCTGATATATTAAACAGAATTGTTAACATCAGTTCTTGTCATGGAAGCTTATCATGTATTGCGTATCTCACAAATATTCCATACAGTTTTAAAGAGAAGTTAGTAAGCCAAACAGTAGGTTTTTTGAATGGTATGAGGAGACTGAAGATCCTGGAGGAAATAGTTAATGCAGATATTGTCCCTGTTAGAAGTTTTATCTGTCACTCAAAGCTGCAAGTCCATTTCTATAGCCACTTTGACCCGCTAGTTAATGGGCAATTTTAAAATTCTAATTTAAAAATTTATAGTAGGATATCTGTTATTTTCAATGATGTATTTGTATGTTAAAGGTTATAGTAAAGCCTACCTTTTTGCGCCTAGAAAGACTAGTGAGAAACTTTTCCTTGATTTTCTGTCCCTGTGATCATTTGTCATTGTGACACTCAGGTAGAGAGGTATAGTCCAACTAGACTGCTGTGAGTGCAGCCAGGGACAGGGAGTTTTCCCTAGCTCCAAGCTGCAGCAATATCAAAGGAAAAAATCCATAACCCACACATCATTAAGCAGGCCCATGTGCATGAAGTGAGATGAATGGCAGCCTCAGCCTGGACTCCAACCAGGCCATGCCCTTAACGTGTTTCACTCTGCCCTTTGGAGCTTAATCATGGGTATCCCACTCCCCATGATTAACCCCTTCAGGCCAACCTAACACAAACATGAGGCCCCAATGGACTGGACTGTTTTCTATAAGGGCTGAATATTTGCGTATCTCCCTTTATGTATGGCGCGCTCCCAGCACATGGAGAGCCCCGGGCCCTGTACTAATGATCGAGACCCAGAACTTATGATTCCAGATAACCTGTTCACTGTGATAGCCTCTGATTGGCAGTCACAGTGGTCAGTCACTGTCAAGCCTACCCCCCGTGTTTTTTCTCTGTGAATAGAGGAGTTTGATACACCATATTTCTCTTTCTTCTTGCAAAGTAAAAAAGTGTGTATAAAAAATAAAAATAATGATAAAAATAAATAAAAAAATACAAAAAAAACCTAGTTCAAGGTTTGATCTAGGTCAGTGTCAGGGTTTGTGTTTGGGTCAAGGTCAAAGGTAAAGGTCGGGGTCAAAAGTCTGGGTCAGTATTTTTTTTGGACAGGATTTTTTTTTATTATTATTATTATCATCAGTGTCATTTCGTGTCAGTGAGTTTTAGGTAAGATAAAAAAAGCAAAATGTGCTAAATTGTTTTTGGGCTGTAAAAAACAACAACTAACATACCCAAGTGTGGTATTGCTGTGATTGTCAGGAGCAGGAGAGTTTAATTTGGTTGTTCTTTGGTGGAAGTTTATGGTAGTAGCAAGAAATATACAGCAACATTTTTTACTATTTTGGACCAGTTTTCCTTTGATAAAATAAAAGGGGGATATCCATATGACTTTTTAGGCATGGTGAAGTGAACCTTCCAAAAGAAGACAATCTTGCTGAAAAATAAATCAGTATATGGTTAAAAAAGACACTCCTTCTCTCCCTGACTCTGTATGCCCATTTCCTACAAACTCTAAAATTTAGTTAAAACATATGATTCAAAATCAAAAGAAATAGCTGAAATACCAGAATCATGCAAAAAATCCCATCCAATGTGAACTATTATTAGCCTTTTGAACATGCAAGCTGGTCGGTTAATCCTTGTAATGATGAGTGCTAAACTATATACTTGTATGTTCTAGTTTTATATAACAACTAATTTTGTAGCGTGACTTCAGATATGCAGTTGTAGACCTGATTTAAAAAAAAAAAACATTTTTCTACAATCTCATCTAGAGAGGTGATATTAGAAAGTCAATTGCAATTCACTGTGCATGCTTCACCTAGATTGTATGTGATAAGAAAATGAGAAAATGTGTGTGCATACCCTACAACTATCAGATATTCTTGACATGGTTATTTATTATTATAAAGTCCAACACAATTTCAATTGCCCAGGTTGAAAGGTTACACATCATGAAAACACAGACTTTGCTCTACTTGTTTACTATAGAGTGCATCACTAGTAGAAAACCATGAAATGTGTACAAAGGTAATTCTTTGGTAGGTGTTGTTGTAGTTTGTTATCTCTTTCTCAATAATGCCAGAAAAAGCTGATTATTTCTGTTTTACAGTTCACATGAAAATTAAAGTAGAACATTCTAAACATTACATTCTCATAAATTAAATTAGGCTGCACACTTGTATTCCAGTATAAAACCTGGCAATCGGGGGGCTTGGCTTGGACGGGACCCGGGATGGCTGCCTAAGATCTGAGCTCCCGCATGGAGAGGACGAATCTTACCTTCTTGGGACTTTTACCCACCCGCAACCTAACCTAATAATGGGGAAATCTAACAGGAGCACCTCCGCTCCCCGCACGCTAAAAGATTCCGGAATACAGCTGGGTAAAAACATCCCAGAGCTGTTCCGCACTCAGCAGGCACACAACCACGAGGCGTCACAGGCCTCACAGACCCTGCAGGCCTCATCACCGGGCTCGCGTAGCAGCTACGCCGACCTGCCGATGGACGAGGATGAAACCCCGGACCGTCCCTTTGGCTTACTGGACCTACAGAAGGACCTGCAGAAGGTGGCCATTGATAGCAAACATACGCTGACCGCAGCAATCACGGACTTGAAGGTGGATATCCACAGCATTACGCACCGCATCGTGGAAGTGGAGCAGGCTTCACATACACATGCTGAAGCTATCAGGCAAGTGCAAAGGGCATATGATTCTCAACTGCCACACATGTTTGAACTCCGGAAGATCTGTCTGCCTTTTGTGACCAGCTTGACATTCCACGGGTGGATATCCCTGAGTGGTGCTCCTTTTACTTTCCATCGGAACCGTGGAAGTCGGTCTCACACAGCCTAACACCAAAATCCCAAAGACAACACTCGAAGCGTCGCAGACTGGATCCAACGTCACCGGCTGATCGTCCTTCACGTCAGAACCTGTCCATACACAGCCCAGGACCGGCTGCGACCCCCCGACGGGACCAACAGAATGTTTAACCACCTCTGTCACAGGTTACACCGGGATGTTCATAAGTACTGATAACTGATGCCCCCCCTTTTTTGGGGGGTGGGCTTTTGTTTCTCCTCCCCCTTTTTTTAGTTTTCTTTTTTTTTGACCCCCTTCAGGGGTTTAGCCCTGCCAATCTCTCCGGGTCTTGCAGGAAATTCACTTGCACATGAAGCCGGCGGGACCCTTCGAGGTATGTTTTCCTGCTTGCGACTACACCAGATGCCTACTCCCGTGCCACGACCCCAGGTACTCATCGCCACAGGACATGAAGTTTTACCTCCCCTACACCTTCTTCCCACAGGGCGCCAGGTCTGCTTCTTACCCTTTCATCTATTGCTCCTTGGACTTAAGGAGCACAACACAAGGACTTGGAATGACGTAACAGCAGGGGGACCCCCTGCCCCCCCCCCTTTTATTTATTTTTTTTTTTTGGGAGACTTACTCCCCTACTCGACTAGAGTGGATCTGTTCCTTTTGCATATTATATGACTTGATTGTACTGTGCTGGAGGTGGTGTTGGGGGGGGGGGGGTCTGGACCCTAGCCGACCAGAAGCCTGGCAAAATTACCACCACCCCTATCTTTATCTTCTCACCGCCACCCAAGCCCAACATCCCTCGGCTTCACTTTCAATCGCCTCCCAACAGGCGTTTAGCTACCGCAGGCTTTCCGGCGCGGGTCGAGCTCATCCCCCCAGTGGCATTAGAATCTCTCACACGCATATCTCATCACTAAGGTGGGTGGTCTGCTAGGGCCCCTTCACAAGTGGGGGACGGGGGACTGGGGATGAGGCGGGGATTAGAAACAACCCATGCACCGGTGGACATGTCCTCTTAAGTGACGACTTGTTCAATATTGCTCAGCAGCTCTCCCCCTAAGCCTCTTTTGTTGGATCTGCAAATATAAAAACTCTCCTAATCCTTTAGGGTGGTGGTCTCCTCCCCCTCCCCCATACTCATATCCATGCTTTCTCTATAGCTTGATACTTGGTCCCTGCGGAGTGGGCTATACTTTTTATGGACTGATCCACTACTGGGTACCCGGGATCCGCAATTAAATTAAAGGGTCTTAGTACCCAGGCTATAAAAGGGAATTAATACACTAACACAGGGGAAAGGTACACCGTTTGGGAGGGGGGGGGGCGTGGCTTGGCCTGTTCTTCCTATGCACTTGACTTGCGAATGATGCATGTCGCATCCTAATGGGCTCCCTGAAACTTGTCCCAAGGCCTGGGTTGGAGCCTCTTGGTTGACCCTGAACACTGACCGTGGAAATCAGAACCTTCACCTATGGGCTCTTAGTAACCCCCGTAGCCTTTCCTGTAGTCTTCCCATAAGGGAGGATGCTTGATGACAGATAGACACTGGACCCTGGGGGGGGGGATTTTATAGCTGATTTTATAGCTAATTGTATAGTTGCTTTACTAGTTGTTTACTGTACTAGCTTGTGCACATTATGTTAACTTCCTAGTCAACCCGGTGTAACGTAACGTTACTTGTGTTATTGTTTTAAAACTGTTTAACCTTTGCTTCTGAACCCCTCGAGTTCATTACTTAAGTTGCGGAACTACCCCGTATTACTGAACGCACCCTTAGGCTGTCCCACTTCCTATTTATATACCAATCTAGTCCTTCTCTGTGCGGGGCCACTTGGCTCCCTTCCATACCTCTGTTCCCACACAGCAGTACCCCTGAGCACTGGCTGACACTCCGGATGGCTTCTTAACAGGTGGACGAGATTTTCTACACCCACCTCCGGTATTTTTTGGTACACAATTTTTGTGTACCTCTATTAAGTAAATCTCCTCGCTCCCTTAGTGCAATCCCCCAGCCACCTTCATTCCTTACCATTCCCTTTCCCCTATACCTCTCTCATCACGCTTCCTAGTCCTTGCTTTCTAAATTCCTCCCCCCCTCCCCCTTTCTTTCCCCTTTCTTTTTTTTTTCCTTTTTTTCTCTCCCCCCCCCCCCCCCTTTTTTCGTCTTTTTCTTTTCCTTTCCTGGGACCGCTCTCGCTCCGGATACCCCGTTTGCAGTAAACTCTACTGATCGCCTCAGAGATTACCGAGTTAACCTCGAAACCTCGTAGTCTCGCCGGTTTTACTGCCACCCACAACATAAGATAACATGCAACCAGGAAAAGTACTTAAAAAACGACTCACTCTAAAATGTGTGTCGCTTAATGGGAAAGGTTTGAACCTCCCAGAAAAAAGATTGCAGATGCTATCAGCTCTAACTAAACAGGGGGCCCACTTCCTCCTTCTTCAAGAAACACATTTCCGTTCGGATTCAATACCTAAGTTAACTAGTCGCACATATTCCTCTGCAATACACTCCACAAACCCTGACTCCAAGACTAAGGGGGTGTCCATTCTAATTTCTAAATATGCTGACTTCCAACAGTCTGACTCTTTAATAGATCCGGAAGGTACATACCTCTTTCTTAAAGGCACCTATGCTTCCAGGCCTATCACGCTTGCCAAAATATACTGCCCCAACGCACACCAAGTCTCCTTTTTTAGGAAGGTGTGTGACCTTCTGTCCACGTTCCAGGAGGGTATGGTCCTACTGGGCGGAGATTTCAACACCCCACTGAACCCCACAATCGATACCTCCACAGGCACATCCGTGCTACCCTACAGAGCGCTTCGACAGATTAAACTGCAATTACAAGGCCTCTCTCTCCATGACACCTGGCGTACTATGTTCCCGAATGACAGAGACTATACCTTCTACTCACCACCACACTTGAAATATTCCAGAATAGACTATTTCTTTCTGACGCAAACAGACCTTCCCCTTCTCACACAAGCTTCAATTGAACCGATGTTCCTATCGGATCATCACCCCATTACAGTGACCCTCTCTTTCCCCGACTCAACGCAAATGACAAAGACCTGGAGACTGAATCCCTCCTTGCTGAAAGACCCAGTCACGCTACAACAGATTCGATCTCAACTTTACTTTGTGGAAAACTGTACTCCTGATGTCTCCCCTGTCACAATATGGGAAGCCCATAAATGTGTTATACGAGGGGAACTTATCTCTCTAGCAACAAAAGCCAAAAGGGCGCACCAAGAACGGATTAAAGCACTGATTGATACCATTAGTAGACTAGAAATTTCCCACAAACAATCGTCCTCACAAGCCACACTTCAAGAATTAATACTCACTCGATCCACACTGCTAGACAAATTGGGGAAACAAACAAGGAGACTCTACGTCCTCAGGCAAAAAGTGTTTTACGAACACGGCAACAAAAGTGGGAGACTCTTGGCACGCACGATTCAGGCCGCTAAGGCTTCGTCCACAATTTACCACATACGAGACAAACAAGGCACTCTCCTCTCCAAGAACAAGGATATAGCCGAACAGTTTAAATCGTTCTATTCCAATCTTTACAACTTGCCGACAGTCCACCCTGACCTTAACCCCTCGAACGCCCGCACTGCCCAAATACGAGACTTTTTAGCACAGTACTGCCCGAAACCTATTACCAGCCAGCAAGCTGAGGGCCTGGACAGCCCGCTTACTGCAGAGGAGCTGTTTTTTTTTTTGCCATTGGCCAAATGAAAGTAGGGAAAAGCCCGGGACCAGATGGCCTACCACTACAATACTACAAGTCCTTCCTAGAGGTCCTATCACCTAGAATGATGGCAACTTTCAACTCCCTTGCCCTCCCCCAGACTTCTCCAGGTAGGCTGCTGGAGGCCCATATAGCGGTCATCCCGAAGGAAGGCAAAGACCCGACGTCAATTTCCAATTACAGACCCATTTCACTGTTGAACGTGGATGTCAAATTATACGCCAAAATGCTAGCCAACAGGTTGTTGCCTCTCATACCCAGCCTCATATCCTCCCACCAGGTGGGTTTTATTCCAGGTAGGGAGACGAGAGATAATACCACACGTACCTTAAATCTACATCATTGGCTCACCTCCTCAAAAACCCAGGGATTTCTTCTATCCCTGGATGCGGAGAAGGCGTTCAACAGAATGCCCTGGGACTACATGCAGGAAGTGCTGAAGGGGATAGGTATTCGGCCTCAAATGTGCTCCTACATAGCTGCACTATACTCCAACCCCTCGGCGAGGGTGAAAGTGAATGGCCACCTGTCGAACGCCTTTACCATTAGCAACGGGACACGTCAGGGATGTCCCCTCTGGCCCCTCATTTTTGTCCTGACATTAGAGCCCCTATTGATCAAGCTCAGGGCGAATTCCGATATTAAGGGGATCGCCACACCACATAGAGAATTCAAAATAGCAGCATTTGCCGACGACATGCTACTATCGCTTCAAACACCTCGAGTCTCCCTACCTAGCCTACTGAAAGATATGACACAATTTGGTGTTTTGTCAAATCTCAAAATTAATCTCTCTAAATCTTATGCCCTGAACATCTCACTCCCCCATTCTGAAGTATTACATTGCCAAGAATCCTTCCCATTCATATGGAAACAGGACTCCATTTCATATTTGGGTATACACATACCCAGGAGACTACCTGAGCTCTACCACTGCAACTTTATACCCATGCTATCCAAGATACAATCAGACCTGAAGGACTGGACCAGCCTTAACGTCTCCTGGTTTGGGCGCTCAGCCCTAGTAAAAATGATAATTCTCCCGCGTTTACTCTACTTAATGCAGACAATCCCCATTCACCTTCCCCCGTCCCTTTTTTCATCATATAAAAAATCATGCACCACATTTATATGGAAAAACAGAACTGCACGTATTAGTTACCTTCGGCTCACACGCACCAAAAGCAAAGGTGGGATCGGATTACCCGATATATATGTGAGTATATTCACAAAGGTTCGTTAAACGTAGCAATCCAAGAAAATTGCTACAAGATCACAACCAAATGGTACAGGACCCCTGCCCTCCTGCACCAATTCTCACCCACAATCTCTAACATCTGCTGGAGATGCAAGAAGGCGACGGGCTCGATGCTCCATGTCTGGTGGGAGTGTACTTCAATTCAACAGTATTGGAGAGAGGTGCATGCCCAACAACACAAGTCACTACACTCCCCCTAGAATTTAGCCCAGCGCAATACCTTCTACATCACTCGACTCTGCCTAAGAGACACCATCACAAATCACTTGCCATGCATATGGTCAATGCTGCTAAGCTCTGCATCCCGGTGCATTGGCAATCGACAGACACACCATCCATTAGGGAATGGTTAATGAGGATCTCTAAGATCGAGGAAATGGAGGAATTGATTCATATCTCCCAAGAACGTCTGCAAAGCTTTACGGCCACCTGGGCATGTTGAACCCATTTTAAAACCACAGAGAACTATAAGTCTTATTTTACACCCCCTGCTACGGTATCCGGAACAAACTAGAAGGACACCACGCCCACGAGCCCTCAGTGGGGGCCGAGACGGAGAGCGGTCCCTACTCTTTTCCTTTCTCCCATCCCCTCAGCCCCTTCCTTTCCCTACTTTTCACTACTTCTCTTGCCTCCCCCTCTTACCCATCCCTCCCTCTGTATCACTGCTCGTGACTAGACCCCTCTACACTAGCACGTTCTCATGACCCATGTTGCGAGATAGAGGCTAACCCCTCCGGAACCAAATCTCCCACTGCTTGGGCCTGTTAACAATGGCCCCATTGACACTGTTTCAATCGCCCTTGGGGGTTAGCTTCGAACAGCGGTACATACTGAGAGGACTCCTTATTGCTATGTTCAAATACAAGACTAGTTGCCTTGAACAATGTCTAGTATTCTCCCAATGTTATGTCTAGTTATGTAACATGCTGCAAAATTTTATGTTGACTGTACTGTATTGCACATTGACCTTGTAACCTTTTCAAGAAAATAAATAAAACAATTTGAGGAAAAAAAAAAACCTGGCAATCTTGCCAGTGAAAATCACTTCCTATCACAGGGTGGCAATGCTAGCCTATGACATAGTACAGTGTTGTCCAAGACTTCAAGGGAAAAAAGATTTGGGGGTGCTTATTAGAGATGATCAAAATGAGCAAACCGTGTTGCCAGGCAGTAAGAAAAGTGAGAATTCTAGGGTGCATCACTAAAGTGATTACAAGGAGGAAGGAGGTCCTGATTTCTCTATCTTTAGTTAGATCTAGACTACTGTGTCCAATTTTGGAGACCTCACTTATTAAAAGATTTTGATAGGATAGAAAATAAGGCGCAACACAAATAATGAAAGATTTGAAGGATAACACATATTAGGAGAGACTTCAGGAATTTGTCATGTACAATCAATCTTAAGTAATGAAGGGATGGAGGAGACATGAATGAAACCTTTAAAGGATAAGTTCATCTTTTGGAAACAAATAACAAATGCACATTTTTTTGCAGGTAAAAAAAATTAGCATTTATTCTTTTTTTTCTTTGGGAGCCTGTAGAGCATTGCACCGGTGATTAAAAGATTGTTGGTGCCATGCAGGTCTCCATCAGATCTGTCAGTATATCTGTGCATCCGTACATCCTGTATGGCCAGACAGATACACTGACAGGAAGAAATCAGTGAACTACCATGGCGCTCCACAGTGCTGTGGTAGTTCATTGAGAACTACAAGCTGACAACCACAAAGGATGTTGGGGCTTGTACTGTAGTTCATTCACACACAGAGCTGTATGAATGAATGATGTGACCATGTGGGCACTGATTTTAAAAAGTGACAGCTAGTATGGGAAACTTCTTCCCGTACCGCCATCACGGAGGGGCAGCAGGCAGCGGCTGCAGCATTGGGAACATGTTACTAAAACTGGGTGGAACATGTAACATGTTCTTAAAGGTAAACTTATCCTTGAAATATATTACTAGTTTGAATAAGGTTTGGGAGAACAGTGTTTTCAATATGAAGGAAAGGAAAAAAAGAACAGGGATTGGGGCCAATAGAACCTTTACTTTGCAGGAGGAACATTCAAAACTAATCTTAGAAAGTATTGTTTTTCAGAGAGAGTAGTTGATGCTTGATATAGAATTCAAGCAAATGTAATAAGTTAAATAGTAGATTTAGACACGCTTTGGACAAACAGAGATCTATACTCATGTAGCGCTACCCCTGGAGGAGCCTCTTAAGTATAATTGGTTCCGTACTCTGCCTCTCAACCACAACAACAGTCTCAGACCCTCTGGCACACCTGGCACTAGTGTAGGTGTGAGGACTAATGAAAAACACACACGTAATGATAAAACGCAGAATTGTCTTTACTGTAAGGTTTCTGTGGAAAAGTAACAGACAGGAGAAGTATATTCTCAAATAAATGAACTGAAGAGCAATAATTGAGATCAAAAGCAGTATAGCTCAATATATTACATCAGCCTGCTTTCAGGGGATTCCACAATGGCGAATAACACCAAAAGCAGAGGCAAACACTCTAATAGCAAAAAATCACAATATGGTAACTTTATATCAGATTGGTTACCACTCTACTTAACTTTAGTTCTATGTGTCCAGGCAGGAAGAGAGCAGAGGAATGACTCTCACTTATGTCAAACCTCTTTCTTCTGCCCCCTGACACCACAGGCCCAACTATGAACACTGTACCTAATTCAGTGTTAAGTGGCGTAACTCCCAAGTCAGACTATCCTGCAAATACATCATATATACATTGCCCTGAGTATGTGTTTGCGTGCCTGTATGGCACCAGTAGTTACAGTCCCCTGGAAGAAGAATGAGGTCTTGGATCTTTGGCTAGCCACTTTAGTTAGTGCACTTAAACTCCTGCTTTGGTAAAGTGTATGTTGTGGTATGCTGACTGTATCTCGATAGCAAGGCGGACACTGTAACTGCTTAACAAGCTGTCAATGAGACCCAGGTTTTGGCAAGTGTGGACAAAAAAAGTGAAGTAACTTTGTCTGTGTGCAATGTCCTTGTTTCTTGCAAATGGACAAGTGCCCTCTTAACAATTCTGCAGTCAAGGCCCAAACAAATTTCCTGGAACAGACAGGCTCTTCTGGTAACCCAACTGGTTACCTCACACTGAAAGGCTTCAGATATGCACCTGGGATCCCCTCTCAGGCTGGATGTCCACGACCGGCTGTGGATGGCTGAAAATAAGTGGTGGACTGACCTTGGAGTCAACACCTCTCCCCTGGGTACAGTTTCTTCTACTGCCTCATGTTGACTCACTCTCCTCAGGCAAACAGGATGGTGTACTGTTTCTTTCAACCGAGCATGCTAGGGTGTGTAGTTCTGTCCCCTATGGACTGCTATGGGGCTGTTTGCTCAAGGGACTACATGTCCCACAATTTCTTGCTGCCATCCTGCTTGTTAATGATTGGCTATCGCCCCATGCCAAACAGGATGCAGAGGAGGAAGCAGGCAAACAGATGCCTGTGTGTGTGAGATTACCGTTTGCATTACTAATCAGTCAGGGAGGAGGAGAGGGAGGTAGAGAGGGAGAGAAATCCCATGCTGCTCTTCATTGAGAGCCCCCGGTCAGCTTGGCATGGCTGGGGGAGTTGCAAGCTTCGGTTAGCTTAGCATTGCAGTGCGAGTGTCAGAAGAAGAGAAGCGGCAACACACAGCGGCAGCCTCCCATTGCATGGAGTAGCCCGAGAATGAATAAGAGACGCCGTGGAGGAAGATGCCGGACAAGAACACCGGAGCAAGAAGAAGAGGATCGGAGGAAGAAGAAGATGGAGGACGAAGCTGATGGAGGAAGAAACCAAAGGATGAAGAAAGTAAGAAGGAAGAAGAGCCAAAGAAAGAAGATGAAAGAAGAAGACTTTAATAAAGGAATTGTAAAACACTGTCTCTTTTCATTTTTAACTTTTGTCACTTTTTTGGTGAAATTGTAGGGGTACTTTTGTACCCCCTTACTATTTCACACGGGGGGAGGCTGGGATATGGGGGTCCCCTTGTTAAAGGGGCTTCCAGATTCCGATAAGCCCCCTGCCTGCAGAACCCCACAATCACCGGCCAGGGTTGTGGGGATGAGGCCCTCATCAACAGGGGGACAAGGTGCTTTGGGGGGACCACAAAGCATCCTCCCAATGTTGAGGGCATGTGGCCTGATACGATTCAGGAGGGGGGGCGCTCTCTTGTCCACTTCTCTTTTCCTGTGGCCTGCCAGGTTGCGTGCTCGGACAAGGGTCTGGTATGAATTTTGAGGGGGACCCCCACACCATTTTTTTTGGCGTGGGTTCCCCTTAAAATCCATGCCAGACATGAAGGGCAACTCATGTAAATCAGTCCCTGAGTGTTCATGTCAAAGGGGAATCATACATGGTTTCAACAGACAGGGGATTTTTGCTAAAAAGAAAAAAGTCAGAATGAGACTACAGTAATCTCATATCTATAGGGAGCTGTATACAAACTACACATCTGACTTACAGTATAAGTGGGAGTCATTATACTTTTTAGTTAGTTTTTTTGCACTTTGTTATGAAATCCTTATGACTTCCTGTTAGAGGTCTCTGAGGACTTGCTTACTCCAGACAACATACACCCACAAAAGCCTATTATGAGGAAAAGGTATCCATTGTAATTTTGAGTGCCCTTGTTTGTAACATCTATCTCCTATTTCCTGTCTGGATCTGTTTACTTTTATGCTTGAGAGTGAAATAAATACACATGCAAGCTTAAATTATTCAGGTGGTACCTAGAATTCCAGCACCACACACTCAGCACTAATGCTCCTATAAACACTTGTCTTATTTTGTTACTGTGTGTGTCGACTACTGTTAGAATTGCCTAAAAGAACATGTAGTATCAGATGGATCTAACAACAGCTTTTAAATTTGAGGAAAACAACTGTAATTGTTTAATACCGTCACTATTTTATATTGGAGTGGTAAGTGAAAACATGTTTGCATTTGTAAGCGCTATTTTCAGGGCAGTACCTCTCAGATGACACAAATAGTATGGGTTTTCTGAAAATACCATGGACTGATGCATCTATTATAAATAAAATAAACTGTTACCTCGATCTACCACTGTTTCATCAAACCCGGCCCTATGATCATTTTTAGAGAGGATTATTTGCCAGTCCAGCATTTCCTCTCATTATCTATCTAGTTATCCTTACCATAGTCTGGTATGATTCAGGAGGGGGGGCCTTTGCTCATCCCCTCTCTTTCCTGACCTGCCAGGATGCATACTCGGATAAGGGTCTGGTATGTATTTTGTAGGGGATCCCACACCATTTTCTTTTAAATTTTGGCGTGGATGTCCCCTCCAAATCCATACAACACCAAAGGGTCTGGTATGGTCTTTGGGGGGGACCCCATCGCATTTTTTTTGCAAATTTTTTTAGTTATATTTAGCGGTCAGTAGGGAAGCCCGCTGACAGCTGATGACTCATCGATTGTTAAGGATGCGGTGGCCGGCTTCCAGACCCGCTCCTTAGTAACCAGCTTTATACAGTGAATGTAAAAAATCCCCACAAATCACAAAATGCAAATCGTGGCAAAATCGTGGTAAACTCCGCGTAAAACATGGTTTTAAAACCCACAGAAAACACAGCAAAATGCACTGCAGAAATTCTCAAACAACATGCATAGATGTGAATCGAGCTTTGGTGTCCTTGCAGTTTGAAAACTCTGACATCACCTATCTGGAGCTCCAGCCGTCCCCGCCCCCAGGGACATCCATTCCCCCTTCCTTTTCCCCTTCCCCCCTCTTCCTTACTCCCCTTCCTTCTCCATCAAACCTTTCCCTCTCTCTCTCTCTCTACTCCCACTCTCCATCTATTCCTCCCTACCTAGCCTCATGAATTCCTTAGCCTCATTGAGAACTACTATCCCCACATAGAACCTGCCTTTTTCCGCTATGCTTGTGGGCCAATGCACCATGGAGGCCTCCATAATTCACATAACCTTACTGACTGTTTATCTCAGTAAGCTCCATCTCCCCTACTCCACAAGCTGGCTACATTATCCTAGCGTGTCTAACTGGTTGCTGACCGCCGGCAGTCAAATGACGTGGAATTGTCACACACGCAAAAACAGGGAAGAATAGGTTTCTAATTTCCCCCACTAGAAGTATTTGTGCATGTGCAGATACTGGGTACCCCAGCACATGCGTAGATGTGCTGCCGGGCTCTCTCAGGACCTGGGCCCTGTGGGCCTTTTAATGGGTGGTAAACTATAGGGGTCAGGACTTCTGCTTAGTGAATATATTTTCTCTAGTACCAGCTGGAATTTTGGAAAAGACAATATTTTAATTTGATGTAAAGAATAAAACAAAGTTTGGTAAACCTTGATTTAAGCAATATATTGGGCTCCATTTACAGGTGTTTAGGTGCCAGGACACATTTTGCCTAAATATCACATGCGATCTTGAAACTGTTAATTCACCAGACTGCTTTGTTGTATTTACTGAGAAACGCTGAAAACGCTTGATAAATACTGCATGAAAAGTGGTTAAAATCCATTCACATAAGGAAATAAATAATGAAATTAATGCAAAAATTAAGTAGTCACCTAGACATGTGAAATGTGTGGAATGTGTACTGGTTGTTAAGGAGTGGACAGCTGCCAAAGGGGAGGGGACCCAACATTTTTTTTTCAGATTTTTTTATTGCTGGCAATTCTTTCTTTTACATTCAGCTGTCAGCTGGGACAGCTGATGACACCTCTATTGTTAAGGACAGGGCAGTCGCCCGCTCCTTAACAACCATGTTGTTTAGTTGTTGTTAAGGACTCGGGCGGCCGCCCACTCCTTAACAACGCCTAGTGCCAGGCATTAAATTACCGCATGTTTTCACTTCTAAAATAGGACAAGACTTGATAAAATAACTCATGCAGTGTTTTAGTAGCATTTTTTTGTGAATACCAAAAACTTTTTGAAGGGGAAACAAACCAATTTGTGAATGAAGCCCAGTATCTTTAACCACTTCAGCCCCGGAAGGTTTACCCCCCTTCATAACCAGGACATTTTTTGCGATACGGCACTGCATTACTTTAACTGACAATTGCACGGTCATGCAGCATTGTACACAAATAAAATGTATGTCCTTTTTTCCCACAAATAGAGCTTTTGTTTTCTGGTGGTATTTGATCACCTCTACAGTTTTTATTTTTTGCATTACAAACAAAAAAAGACCTTCAATTTTGAAAGAAAAAAAACAATATTTTTTACTTTCTGCTTTAAAACACAATAACAAAGTGAAAAAAAATCGAATTTCTTCATCAATTTTGACCAATATTTATTCTGCTGCATATTTTGGGTAAAAAAAAAATCCCAATAAGCATATACTGATTGGTTTACACGAAAGTAATAGTGTCTACAAACTAGGGGATATTTTTATGGAATTTTTATTTATTTATTTATTTATTACTAGTAACGGCGGTGATCAGTGATTTTTAGCGGGAACTGCAACAGTGCAAATCGGACACCTAACTGACACTTTGTACAATTCTTGAGGACCAGTGACACTAATACAATGATTAGTGCTAAAAAATATGCACTGTCACTGTACTAATGACACTGGCAGGGAAGGGGTTAACATCAGAGGTGCTCAAAGGGTTGAGTGTGCTCCTAGGGAATGCTTTCTAATTGTGGCGGGAATGCTGTGACTGGAGGAAGATGGAGATCCGTGTTCCTGCTTAGCAGAAACACAAGATATCTATTTTACTCTCTCACAGAACGGCGGGCTGCCTTGTTTACTCTCCTTGTGAATGACCGTGGGTGGCTGGCGGCATGCGCGTGCACCACCGAGCTAAGAAGATAAATCACATACAGGTACGTGATTTTGCGCTTAAGGGTCACCCTGGTGCAGTATATGTACGTGGGTCAGTCCTTAACCCCTTCCCGCCGAGCGTACGCAGATCTGCGTACTCGGCTTCCGGGGGGTATACCGGGATGATGCCCGCACCTGCAGGCATCATCCCGGTACCGTTTTTTACAGCGGGCGATTGGCTTTCCAGCCATAACAACCGATGCGGCTAAAAGCCGCTCGGCTGTTATGCCGGAGGAGCGGGAGGGGACGTCCCCCCCTCCCGCCGCCTCTCGCCGCTGTTACCGGTGCTCCCGCTCGATCGGGAGCACCGATTAGCGATCCGTCGGCTCTGGCTGCTGGGGAGGAACTGGAACGAAGCCGTAATTGGCTTCGTTCCAGTCTCCTCATCGTAAACACGGAAGCGACGTCATTCTCAATTGAGTGATGAGCACGAACGAGAGCTACAGCACTCTTGCCCTCTCCTTCCTCTTTGGCTCAGAGACATCAACGGGAGCCATTGGCTCCTGCTGCTGTCAATCAAAGCCAGTGAGGAGGAACCAGGGGGGGCAGGACTGAGACAAGTCAATGGAATACAGAGCAAGGCTCAGGAAAGAGCCTGCACGAGTGACCACAGAGCAAGCAACTTCCTACGGGGCACTCGACATGGGGAGTTGGGAGGTTCCAGAAGAGGACCTGAGAAGTGACCAGGGACCTGAGAAGAGAAGGATCGGGGCTGCTCTGTGCAAAACCATTGCACAGAGCAGGCAAGTATAATATGTTTCTTTTTTATTTTAATTTAAAAAAATAAACATTTACAATCACTTTAATTTACTGTCTTTGCATGCTGAGAGTGTAAAGACCAAGGTGTACTCACACCTGATTATATTAATACAGCCCCCACTTTTTTAGGGCACTCATGAAAAGCATATCAGAGCATTAGGTAAGCTAAAACATGCCTTTAAGTATTTAATCACAACAAAGTCACAATATAATTTTGGCAGTACATAAAGTTCTGTTGCTTAGTAACATTGTTGTGTACAAAACATTTTGAGAAAGAAATCATAAACAATTCCACTAAAAATGCAGTGCGTTACAGCATTTCTAAAAGCACTTTTATAGCTTACTGAGCATTCAAGGGGAGTATGTGTAGGTACTTTAAATATTAAAATAACATGATGGTGAAAAAGGGAACAGGTTCGTACAGTGTGTTCCTTCTGATATGTGTCAATGGAAAGCCTTTTTTTAGGTGTTCCTCCTCACCCAAATCTATGGATGAGCTACATCAGAAGATATGTTGGGAAGTGTTTCCCAGTCTACTTAACAGGTTTATTTTCAGAGCATAGTAACTCTTTGCAATTCATTCTTTAAACATGGTCTCATGCACATCTGACCGGTATGTCCAATTATACACTATATAGTAATTAACCTGAAGCGGCTCATTTGCTTTATCATTAGGACATTTTGCCTCTAGTGCTTAATTTAGCTAAACAGAGCATGTTCCACCAATGAGCTCACCCCCTGGAATTCATATTGGTCTTTCTTCTGTATCCTACCCCCAGCACAAACCTCTCAGTATCCATGCCAGCAGTGAGATGGTCTTTCCAATACAGAGTTACATAGTTACATAGTAGGTGAGGTTGAAAAAAGACACTCGTCCATCAAGTCCAACCTATGTGTGTGATTATATGTCAGTATTACATTGTATATCCCTGTATGTTGCAGTCGTTCAGGTGCTTATCTAATAGTTTCTTGAAACTATTGATGCCCCCCCCCCACTGAGACCACCACCTGTGGAAGGGAATTCCACATCCTCGCTGCTCTTATAGTAAAGAACCCTCTACGTAGTTTAAAGTTAAACTTCTTTTCTTCTAACTTTAATGAGTGGCCACGAGTCTTGTTAAACTCCATTTTGCGAAAAGTTTTATCCCTATTGTGGGGTCACCAGTATGGTATTTGTATATTGAAATCATATCCCCTCTCAAGCGTCTCTTCTCCACAGAGAATAAATTCAGTGCTAGCAACCTTTCCTTATAACTAATATCCTCCAGACCCTTTATTATCTTTGTTGCCCTTCTTTGTACTCATTTAACTTCCAGTACATCCTTCCTGAGGACTGGTGCCCAGAACTGGACAGCATACTCCAGGTGGGGCTGGACCAGAGTCTTGTAGAGTAGGAGAATTATCATTTTATCTCTGGAATTAGTCCCCTTTTTAATGCATGCCAATATTCTGTTTGCTTTGTTAGCAACAGCTTGGCATGCATGCCACTGCATATTAGCCTTTAAAATTAGCACTTTAGAATTTGAACGTTCGAGTCCCATAGACTTTAATAGGGTTCTAAAGTTCACACGAAGTTTAGGTCTGTTTGCAGGTTCTGGTGCGAACCGAACTGGGGGGTGTTCAGCTCATCCTTACCCCAGAGGTTGTCCCCCCAGTGTATAGATTGCATTCATATTTTTGCCATCAAAATACAACCACAGGTTGCAGGAAAGAAATGTGTATGATTCCCCCATCAACGTAGAGAGTGTTGACAGGGTAATCCCTCCTGCTTAGCAATTGTTTCTTCCCAGCGGCAGGCGGGAAGAATCCAACCCTGACTATTGCCGCCACTTGTGGTAATCACAAGTGAATCTAGCATGCTGGTTGTACCCAAGTTGATCAATCGATTAACTTGGTACATTCAGCATGTCCACTAATGGTTTGAATCTCAGCTGGTTCCTGCTGAACCGGCCAGGATTCGAGCTGTGTATGGCTGGCCTAACATACACTTTACTCCATTGGTGGCCAGTCCCTCCCCTTTGTTTCCAGTCTTCAGCAGATGTGCTCCTTCATGTTCCAGTCTCTAAATTATTATTATAAGCAAATCCCTAGGGTATGTACATCAACCACTCAGTGAACAGCCTCATAGTGGCCAGTTTCCAGCAGAAGTGCATTAACCTCTTAGTAACCAGTACCAATTTATACTTCAAAACTCATCAATACTTACTCTCATGCATGTGCACCCCTAGAGTCCAGCCTCTTGGTAGACTATTGGGTAAGATGAGAATCAGTAAAAAAACGAAGGGTTAACAAGCAATAGTAGGACTGTGGCAAATGGCGAAAAAGACAGACACTAGACAAGAAGATGTCAGGACAAAACATGAGGGAAGGCATAAGCCACTAGAGGGAGGCACAAAAAATGAAGAGCCTTGTACACATTTGACAGGACAAATACATGAGTTTCAACAGACACTGAGCACAAACAAGTAAAACTTACTAGAGTTGCAAGTGGGTGTAGTCAGATAGTTTAATACTTTTTAGTGACGTCAATTATGCCTGTGTAAAATTCAGCACCCCAAATTTAGGTTGGCAAATGTACTGCTGTCCCCTGAAAGAAGGGGGCAAAAGGTTTTGTCTAATTAATTACACTACAACCTATTGTTGTGACAACAAATCCCTTCTTAGCTGATGTCATGGAAAAACAGGCTTTTGGTAGCTTATATACTGACTAAAGAAAATTTAATCGGCCTGTAAAAGTCACAGCTATGGACCTTATAGACCTGAAAAAATGTGTACAAATGCCATAAAGTAGAGTCAATATTTTCATGTCATTCTTACAGGTCAATGAGCACCCTTTACTGCTCATATAGTGCTATAAACATGCTGTGGGAGTGATTAGGAAAATTTTCAAAAGCAGCTACTTTTTAATTAGGAACACAATGATTTATGGCATAATGTAACACAAACAGAACCACACTGTTTCATTCCGTAACCTGCAAGTTTAGAATTACTCTAGCAAATACATCCAGTGACTGTGAACAGAAACCTCAGATTTTAGACTTATACAGATTAGTGTCGCTAATAATGTTGTATTTATTGTACTACTCCAAAACCTTTGCACAAATGACAAGATGTATTGTAGTTCATTGGTAGTTAACCACTTGCTTACAGGGCACTTAAACCCCCCTCCTGCCCAGACCAATTTTCAGCTTTCAGCTCTGTAGCACTTTGAAAGACAATTTCACGGTCATGCTGCACTGTACCCAAATTAAATTGTTATCAATTTTTTTCACACAGATAGAGCTTTATTTTGGTGGTATTTAATCACTGCTGGGGTTTTTATTTTTTGCTAAACAAACAAAAAAAGACGAAAAAAAAACATTTTTCATATTTTGTTGTAAAGTTTTGCAAACAGGTAATTTTTATCCTTCATTGATATGCGCTGATAAGACTGCACTGATGGGCACTGATGGGCTGAACTGATGGGCCCTGATACATAGCATTGATGGGCGGAACTGATGGGTGGCACTGAAATGCTCTGTTGGGCAGCACTGAAGGGCACTGATAGGTGTCAATGATAGGCAGCACTGATAAATGCCACTGATGGGCACTGGTAGGTAACACTGATAGGCAGCACTGGTGATGAGGCACTGATTGGTGGCATTGCTAGGTGGCACTGTGGGCACTGATAGATGGCACTGTGGGCACTGGTAGGTGGCGCTGTGGGCACTGATAGGTGGTGCTGGTGGGCACTGGTAGGTGGAATTGTTGTGCACTGGTAGGTGGCACTGGCAGGTGGCACAGGTGGGCACAGATCACTCGGCGATAGCTTTCCTTGATCGGGACCGATGTCCCTCTGACAGCCACCATGATCGGCTTTTTTTTGTCTCCTCATGCTATCGGCAATTACCAGCTCTGTTTACATCACATGATCAGCTGTCATTGGCTGACAGCTGGACACGTGGTAAGGGACTAACTGATCACAGAGCACTCCGCGCACGCCCTCCAGGCCACTCAAGCAAATGATGGCCTCCCAGCAAAGTAGGTCCACACTGTGGCCGTTATTCGGCTATAGCCCGGACGGGAAGGGGTTAAAGAGGAAGTAAACGTCCATATATGGTTTGTACCTAATATGTACTGTAAATATCTCCTAAACGTGCACCGTTTAGGAAATATTTACTGTATATGCTGCCGATGACGTCATCGGCGCATGCGCTCTGAAGGAACGGCCACCCATACTGTTTCTTCAGAGCCCTTTTTTGAGTTAACTGCTTGTGGACCAGCCACTGTATTATTACTGTGGCAGGTTGTCTCCGCTGCGCGAAATCACGTTATTGTACATGATCTCCCAAGGTCTGGATAGCAGGCGTGAACCTGCCGTGAGCCCGCAGCGTGCCGGCCGCGAGCCCGCTGCGAGCTCCGTGAGTCCAACCACGGGTCCTGCAGACTCAATATCCACGGTGATACCCACGATCATCTCATGGACAGGAAGAATGGGAAAATGCTGATGTAAACAAAACCTTCCCCGTTCTGCCTAGTGACACTGTCACTGATCACAGCTCCCTGTATTTGGAAGTGGTGATCAGTCATATGTCACACATAGCCCCTCCCCCGGTTAGAATAACTCCCTAGGACACACTTAACCCCTGCAGCGCCCCCTAGTGGTTAACCCCTTCACTGCGAGTCACATTTACACAGTAATCAATGCATTTTTAATTGCACTGATCGTTGTATAAATGTGAATGGTCCTAAAATAGCACCAAAAGTGTCAGATCTGTCCATCATAATGTCTCAGTCATGCTAAAAATCGCTGATCGCCGACATTACTATTAAAAAAAAAATATTAATAAAAATGCCATAAAACTATCCCCTATTTTGTAGACACTATAACTTTTGCGGAAACCTTATTGTGATTTTTTTTACCAAAAATATGTAGAAGAATATGTATCGGCCTAAACTGAGGAAAAAAAAATTTTTTTATATATTTTTGGGGGATATTTATTATAGCAAAAAGTAAAAAACAATTGCTTTTTTAAAAATTGTCGCTCTTTTTTTGTTTATTGCTCAAAAAATAAAAACTACAGAGGTGATCAAATACCACCAACAGAAATCTCTATTTGTGGAGAAAAAAAAAGACATAAATTTTGTTTGGGAGCCACGACGCACGACTGCGCAATTTTCAGTTGAAGCAACATAGTGCCGAATTGCAAAAAGTGCTCTGGTCTTTGACCAGCCAAATGGTCCGGGGCTGAAGTGGTTAAACAGGCATGTTTAAAACCATTAACATACACAAGTCAGGAACTTACAAAGTTCAACTTTGACAAAGTGAAGGCAATATCATAGATTAGTATGTCCAAACTGTGTTGATATTGCCTTCATCAGATGGGGTAATGTAACCCCTGTGAAAGCTAAATTTTGAAGATGCACACAAATTGTGAGACAAAATGTGGTTTTCCCTCCTGATTCCATGCCTAATGTCAACATGTGCTATCTCCCATCATGGGGGATCAATGGATGTGTTTCAGGGGTGCAACCCCTTCCTCGCATCTACTTTAGTTGCGAGGAAGGGGTTGCACCCACAAAATGCGTACCTTGATATCCCGTGATGGCAGATAGTACATGTTGACACACTGTGTGCATCTACAAAATTTGAATTTCTAAAAAATATTAAAAATGTTTGAAAATCTGAAAAATACAACCAAACTTGAATAATTTTGGGGTGTTTTAGATTCTGCCTAAAACCTCAATGATATTTTTGAGTCTTTTTTCCACATCATTGATGTCTTCCTTGATCTTTTGTAAATCACAATTGCACACCATAATCTCCCGATGAGGACATGCACTTGCACTTGTGAAATTAAATTCTTCTTCCACAACATCCATATCACCTAAATAAAAATAAAACACACCGTGTATTATAAATATGCAGGCATACATCTATTACCTGAAGCTGTGGTCTCAGACACTCACCTGTTGTGGTCACTATTTAGCCCACTTCATACACCTCTCCTTCCTTCGCATTATGAGGTTGTGGTGTTGTGAGTTTCCCTTCTTTAGAAGGTTGGGGGTCCCTGGTGACCTCAGACATTCTGAGTCTTTTCTCCCCATGTGAATTAAAAAATAAGTATACTTAGCACACTTTGAGGCCAGAAATAGGAATATGAAACATTGCTTGGAAGTGACCTACAATTGTCTGTTTTGGCAGAGTTCCAAGCTGAAGACATGATTTTTTTGCTTTTCTAAAGCTGTAAAAATTACCTTTTTGGTGCAAGTTTCACACATGTAGAGACCCCTAGTATCCACTGTAGCACCTGTGTGGGACACCCTAAAAAGTTTGTTCTGGTGTCCCACACTAGTGCTCCTGCGTCCACATGTGTAAACAGCTGCTGAGTGCCCGCTCCTTAGACTGAATTAAGTTTGCATTTACTTCTAGTTACAAACCCATCTAGGCAACAATGTAATAAACTTCTTTTAATACAGATAGGCATGAACAAATGTAGTTAACCTGCATCTGCCAAAAACATTGTATTAGTGAGTTAATGAATGATGTTCACTATGAACAATTACTGTACCCACAAACCTGAAACTTGGTATTTTAAACTGTACAACAGTAAAGAAAAACACATGGAGCAGCACGAACGTAATAATAATAATAGGAACACACGACAAAATACTTACTTTTTTGCAGCACTCTCTTGATTCTTCTGTACTGATCCTGTTCCCTCAATTTGAGGTCTGACCATCGTTTCCTCAGTTGATCCTTGGATCGCCGTACCCCAAAATTCTTCTGCAGACTTTTCACAACTTTAGCCATGATCTTGGCCTTTCTCACATTTGGGTTTGTATAAGGTCCATGTTTCCCATCATAGTCGGCCCTCTTCAAGATGACCACCATCTCTACTAAGGACATATTTGAGGCCTTAAATCTCTTGGATTGGAAAATATGAGGGGGTGAGGGGCTAGGGTGGTTGGTTATGGTGTTGGGGGGTGATGATGGAGTGATGGTGGAGAGGAAAGGTCTGAGGGATTTAGGGAATGGTGGATGCCTCCCCAGTCTCCGCTAAATAGTAAGTGGTTTCTCTCTATTATTGCTTTTGGGTGTTGTTCAGAATGGTTTACAGTGAATGGTAAATAACAACATGTGGTCTCCCATACTCATCCTTTGGGCAGGGGTGGAAGGCCCATGTCGTCTGAGAAAGGAGAGTAGAGGAAAAAAAAGGGGAGAAAAGAGGGGTGGGGGGGAAATGGAAGTGAGTGGTCACGTGAATTACTCTTTACCTGTTTGTCCTATATGTGTATGGCATGGTTATGAGTTAATTCATAAAAGCCAGATATCTATCGGTTGTTTGGAAATGTTTCCAACAGGCCCAAGTCTTAGTGAATTTGGCTGGGGAATCACGAGCAAAGGTAATGAGTTCTTCCATTTCAGCTGTTTTATTGATTTGTTTCAACCATTCTGGGATGGTTGAAGTACGAGGCGAGCACCAGTGCCTAGAAATCTTACGATAGTGGTGGGCTGATACGTCTGAGAGATGAAATAGGCATTGGGCTGGGGTGTGATCTAAGGTATATGTAGATATTAATTCTGTGAGTTCTCTAAACTGTAACCAGAATGATTTGATTACACGACCACATAATGTGTAGCAATGTAGCTGGTTCTCTGTCACATCTCCAGCATTTGTTGGGGTAAGAAGAATTATGTTTGTTTAAGACTGCTGGGGTACAGTACCAGTGAGTTAGGGTCTTGTAATTGTTTTCCTGAATGGAAATATTTAGGGATCCCTTATGGGAGATTGTAAATATATGTTCCCATTGGTTTTCTGTTAATTCTAATTGTGTTTCTTTTTCCCATGACTTGGAGGCTTTCCCATCTTTAGGGGAGATATCTGCGAAAAGCTAGATGTTGGAGATCAAGTGTTGTTGGGGGCTGGACTGGGAGTATAGGTGTTCAAATAGGGTTAACGCTTGTGTGATAGAGGAATCGCGATTGATTTCTTGTAAGAAATGGCGGATTTGAAAGTAAGCCCAGAGCAGGATTGGGTTGTCAGTGTGGGTGGGGCTTAGTGTGAGACGGTCTAGAAGAGAGCCGTCGTGGAAAAATTGGTGTGCTAGCATTTCTGGGTGCTCTCACTGATGTATTAAGAATTTCTTAGACATACCAGGGAGGAAGGCCGAGTTAAGTCTTATAGGAGTTAAGGGTCCTGGAGTGGAGGAAATTTTTAGTTTTTTGCACATCTCCCTAAACAAGAGAAGTGTCGATAAGAGGGTGTTCCTTTAGTGGGGTGGGTATACAGTGCCTTGCGAAAGTATTCGGCCCCCTTGAACTTTTCAACCTTTTGCCACATTTCAGGCTTCAAACGTAAAGATATAACATTTTTATTTTTTGTGAAGAATCACCAACAAGTGGGACACAATTGTGAAGTGGAACGAAACCTATTGGATTTTTTAAACTTTTTTAACTAATAAAAAAAATGAAAAGTGGGGCGTGAAAAATTATTCGGCCCCCTTGCGTTAATACTTTGTAGAGCCACCTTTTGCTGTGATTACAGCTGCAAGTCGCTTGGGGTATGTCTCTATCAGTTTTGCCCATCGAGAGACTGAAATTCTTGCCCATTCTTCCTTGCAAAACAGCTCAAGCTCAGTGAAGTTGGATGGAGAGCGTTTGTGAACAGCAGTTTTCAGCTCTTTCCACAGATTCTCGATTGGATTCAGGTCTGGACTTTGACTTGGCCATTCTAACACCTGGATACGTTTATTTGTGAACCATTCCTTTGTAGATTTTGCTGAATGTTTGGGATCATTGTCTTGTTGGAAGATAAATCTCCATCCCAGTTTCAGGTCTTTTGCAGACTCCAACAGGTTTTCATCCAGAATGGTCCTGTATTTGGCTGCATCCATCTTCCCCTCAATTTTAACCATCTTCCCTGTCCCTGCTGAAGAAAAGCAGGCCCAAACCATGATGCTGCCACCACCATGTTTGACAGTGGGGATGGTGTGTTGAGGGTGATGAGCTGTGTTGCTTTTACGCCAAACATATCGTTTTGCATTGTGGGCAAAAAGTTCGATTTTGGTTTCATCTGACCAGAGCACCTTCCACATGTTTGGTGTGTCTCCCAGGTGGCTTGTGGAAAACTTTAGACAAGATTTTTTATGGATATCTTTGAGAAATGGCTTTCTTCTTGCCACTCTTCCATAAAGGCCAGATTTGTGCAGTGTACGACTGATTGTTGTCCTATGGACAGACTCTCCCACCTCAACTGTAGTTCTCTGCAGTTCATCCAGAGTGATCATGGGCCTCTTGGCTGCATCTCTGATCAGTCTTCTCCTTGTCTGAGCTGAAAGTTTAGAGGGACGGCCAGGTCTTGGTAGATTTGCAGTGGTCTGATACTCCTTCCATTTCAAAATGATCGCTTGTACAGTGCTCCTTGGGATGTTTAAAGCTTGGGAAATCTTTTTGTATCCAAATCCGGCTTTAAACTTCTCCACAACAGTATTACGGACCTGCCTGGTGTGTTCCTTGGTCTTCATGATGCTCTCTGCGCTTTCAACAGAACCCTGAGACTATCACAGAGCAGGTGCATTTATACAGAGACTTGATTACACACAGGTGGATTCTATTTAGCACCATCAGTCATTTAGGACAACATTGGATCATTCAGAGATCCTCGCTGAACTTCTGGAGTGAGTTTTCTGCACTGAAAGTAAAGGGGCCGAATAATTTTTCACGCACCACTTTTCAGTCTTTTATTTGCTAAAAAAGTTTAAAATATCCAATAGATTTCGTTCCACTTCACAATTGTGTCCCAATTGTTGGTGATTCTTCACAAAAAATAAAAATTTTATATCTTTATGTTTGAAGCCTGAAATGTGGCAAAAGGTTGAAAAGTTCAAGGGGGCCGAATACTTTCGCAAGGCACTGTATTGATAGGCGATATCCAGGGTGTTGAATGTAATGGTACAGGAGATATTGAGTTCTCTAGGTTAACCCAGTCTTTGCATAGGTTGTGTAATGTTGAATCCCCAATTCTAGTAAGATGGCAGGCCCATTAGTATTTTTTGAGGTCCAGAAGACCAATACCTCCTTTTGTTTTTGGTTGCGTTAGCGTGTCATATGCAGTTCTCTGACATTTTTGTCCCCATAAAAATCCTGTAGATATTCTTTTGTAAGATAGGAAGAAAGATGGGGGGAGTTTTATGGGCATAGTCTGTAAGATATATAAAATACAAGGCAGGATATTCATTTTAAAAATCGCAGTGCGGCCGAACCAAGAGAATTGTGGTTTATTCCATCTTCTAAGATCATCAGATATAGCTTTTAGAATGGGCAGATAGTTCTTGGCGTAGAGCGCTGAGAGGTCCGCTGTTAGGTTAATCCTTAAATATTTAATCATATCATGCCGCCATTGAAAGGGGAAGTTGTTTTTGCAATGTGTAACTGTTTCTTGTGGGATGTTAATATTAAGGGCATGGGATTTAGAAAAGTTGATTTTGAAATTAGAAAGGTGTTGGAAGAGTTTGAATTCTTTTAGTAAATTTGGGATTGAAATATGGGGCTCGCTAAGGGAAAGTAGAATATCATCAGGAAAAGCTGCTAGCTCATAGGTGCGATTCGCTATGGGTATTCCTTTAATATTCTCGTTATTTCTGAGGCAGTTCAGGAGACGTTCTAGAGTTAGTACGAAAATAATAGGGGAGAGTGGACATCCTTGTCTAGTTCCGATGGCTATGGAGAAGGCGTCCGACAGATGGCCATTAATCCAGACTCTAGCAGTTGGTGTTGTATATAGGGACATTATTGAGTTGAACATTCAATCTTGAAATCCTAAGTGTCTCAGTACTGCTCCCATGTAGTCCCAGGCCAATCTGTTGAATGCCTTCTCCACGTCCAACGATAAGAAGAAGTTTATTGGTGGTCATCCAATGATGCAGATCAATTGCCTTAATAGTGTTATCTCTTGCCTCCCTCCCTGGAACAAAGCCTACTTGGTCTTTTTTTATCAGAGATGGCAGGAAGGGAAGCAGACGATTGACAAGGATTTTGGCAAAAAGCTTTATGTCCACGTTCAGTAGGTAAATTGGTCTGTAATTAGCAACTAGTGTTGTGTCTTTTCCTTCTTTTGGTATGACTGTAATTTGTGCCTCGAGAAGTCTGTGGAAGGGGGGTGTGGAGAATGAGAGAGAGTTAAAGGCCTTAACCACTTCCCACCCGGCCAATGCACATATACGGCCGGGTGGGAGCCGTCTACTTCTGATAGGACGTTCAGGAACGTCCTTCAGAAGGAGCAGGATCGCGCGCATGCCTGCGCAGCGGCGCTATCCCGATATGCTCGTGTCACCCGGACACGGCGCATCTCAAATCGGCAGGAGGGCTCTGTGATTGGCCCTCCTGATCACATGACAGCCGTGTCCAATCACGGCCATCATGTGATGTAATCGGCTCCTCCTCTCCTCACACAGAAGTCATCGCTGAGGAGAGGAGAGCAGATCGCTGCAGCCGGCTGATGATCAGTGAGTATAAGCTGTTTTTTACAGCTTTTTACTCACTGATCACCAGTCTAGTGTAAACACACAACACACCACATAGTATAAACACAGTCCCCACATATGTCCCCAAAACACACATGTCCCCAAAACATACATGTCCCCAAATAATAAAAACACATGTCCCTAAAAATAAAAACATGTCCCCCACATATGTCCCACTAAAATCACATGTCCCAATGATTATCTGCACACATATGTACTTGATCACCTGCACACATATGTACATGATCATTTGCGTACATATGTCCTTGATCACACAAACCAATTATTATACACTTAACGGATTTTTTTTATACCAAAAACATGTAGCAGAATACATTTTGGCTTAAATTATGACAAAATTAGATTTTATTGGATTTCTTTTAAAATAGAAAAAAGAAAATATTGCTTTTTTTCCAAATTTCTGCTTTTTTTGCGCTTATATCGCAAAAAATAAAAAACAGAGTCGTGAATAAATACCACCAAAATAAAGCTCTATTTGTGCGAACAAAATTATAAAAATTTCATTTGGGTACAGCGTAGCATGACCGCGCAATTGTCACTGAAAGCGCTAGAGCGATGAAAGCTGAAAATTGGGCTGGGAAGGAAGGGGGCAAAAGTGCCCTGTATTGAAGTGGTAAAGGTTTTGAAATAGGTGGCTGTGAACCTGTCTGGGCCAGGGCTCTTTCCTGACTTGAGCTGTTTGATTGCAGTTTTTAGTTTGTCCTCTGAAATGGGATTTTTTAAGTGGCGGACATCTTCCTTGTCAATGGGCTTCGGTGATCATTTAGAAAATTCTTGATAAGGACGCGTCGATTGTTATTTGCTGTGGGATCGACTGATTGCGTGTTAAGATTGTAAAGATTGGACTAATATGCCTCAAACTGGGAAGCTATGCTATATCTGGGGCTGTGAATTTTGGCCTGCCATGGGAGTCATTGATAATGTGGATATTGGTCTGGGCTTTGTTTTTTTGAATAGCTCTGGGTAGGTATTTTCTGCTTTTATTTCCAAATTCATAAAATAATTTCTGTTGTAGAATACATTTATGTTTTGTTTTGTGGGATAATTCCATCAGGAGAAGTTCCCTGGTATGTATAAGATCAAGGTATGTCTGTTGGGCTTGGGTCTGTTTGTGGGCTAATTCTAGAGTTTACATTTTTTGGATCAGATTAGTAATCGTGGCTTGATGAGCCTTCTTTCGAGCAGTTTTTAAGGCGAGAAATTTACTCCTTAGGACGCATTTGTGGGCCTCCCATTGTGTTAGCGGAGTGGTTTCTCCGTTATCGTTCTCTAGGAAGAAATCTTGTATGGCTTATCTGATGGCTATTATATTCTTCTGTGGTCAGTAGGGCAGAGTCTAGGCACCAGGTCTTTGAACAGGTATTTTGGTCTGGGAAAGTTAGTGTCATGGTGATTGGGTGGTGGTCGGATAAGAGCATTGGCTCAATAGTAGCATGGGAGAGGAAAGGGAGATCCATCTGAGAGAGGAAGAGGTAATCAATTCTAGAATATTTATTATGAGGGGCAGAGAAGAACGTGTAATCCTTTTCGTTGGGATGGAGGATGCGCCATGTGTCATGTAGGAGTAGCTTTTGAAAGGTCCCTGGCCCTACGCAGGAATTCTTCTTTCAGTTTGAAGTTGACCAAACAACATATTATATCCCTGGGCGGGTCAGTGTCTCTTCCCTTGGGTCTGAGGGCTCTATGCAGATGTTCATATTCCATGGGGGATTCAGGGGGCCTGCCTAGAAGGTCATTGAATACAGCAATAGCGGCCTGGACAAGTTGGGTATGGTCAATCGATTTTGGCATGCCTCTTACCCGTATGTTGTGTCGTCGGCCACAATTGTCCAGGTCCTCCATGTATCTGTGCATATCTCTAAGCTGGATATTGTTTGCTTGGGAGGATGTTTGCAGATGATGTATGGCATTCTCATTGCGCATTGTTGTTTCTTCTATTTCATCCATGCGCATTGTCATGGAATGGAGGTCCCTCCTAAGGTCAGATGCAAATGTGGCTTTTATATCTTCTGCCACAGATTTCAAGACTCTGATGCTTAGGGGCTGATCGGCAGCCGTGATTGGCAATGGGGACTGTACCTGGTGTCTTTTCCGAAGGGCTTAGGGTGGAGTAGGCCTGAGATGAAGCCGGGGCTTCGCGTGGCTACGTCCGGAATATCTCCGGTATGCTGCTGCTCTGTTGCGAGTCAGATCCCCTGGGGGATCGGGATCGGGTCGGGTGCATTCCCTTTCGGTTTCCCCATGTCAGCGGTGATTTATGGATCCGCTAGGCTGGTGAAATGTTCCTCTGTGGACCGGAGCACGAGGATTAGGCATCCATTGCAGTCCATCTCCAAACCACGCCCCCATATATATTTACTTAATTGATTGGAGTTTGACATCAAATATTGATTCTTTTATCCATGACACCAGGTATCTCTCAGCATACCAAGTATGGTATTAGTTGGTTTGAGAACTGGTATGCCCAAACTGTTACCTGACTCATAGACTGAGTCAAATAGTGGATATTCTCACATCTCAATCCAATAGATAAATCAGTTCACTAATTCTAATAAAAAAAATACAATCAAAAAGTTATTTTTACAAACCACCGACAGACATTGCTATATGGACACCTGGGATTGGTCACAAACCAAAGACAGGCTTTTATTACTTGCTGGTTTCCTACAAGACCTAAGGGATGAAGAGTAGTGTTTTTCATAGATTAAGGACCAAAATGGTTAGAGAGTAGTGCCCCATGTGAGGATCGAACTCTTTTTATTACTTGCTACTGCAAACATTTTGGTAATTTCTGTCAGAGAGTAAGTACTGTAAATAAGATTATTGCATAGTTTTCCAATAAAAAATATATTATGTGGGAGTCTCTGATTGCCCAGTAGACCGTATTCCTCCTGTTGGGTAATTGATGAGTAACGGTTATTTCAGACTGTCATTTAGAAATAATTGGATTTTTTATACTCTTTGACCCTCCAGTCAGAAAGTGAATATGCAAAGCTTACCCTCATGTGAATGGAAGCACTTTGGCAATATAATGAACTGGTAAAGGTCCAATGGATTCCAGTTCATATCATTAAAACAAAGGTTGGATCCTCAAATCTCCATGCTCATGGAACTGTTTGCAACAGCGGATGCAGTCATTTACCAGAGAGGTAACATTTCACAGATTCACTCACTCTAAACATATGGAACATTTTTATAGTAAATAATCTCAATCAAACCTTTGTGTGTTACTATGCACCTTTACATATTTATAGGTCTAACTCAAAATCTTTACTAATAACATTGTTTACACTCCTTTAGCACACCCTATATGATATGATATAATATGATATATGTGTGTGTAAGCTACTGTATATGCAATTTTGATTTGAGCACAGACATTTCTTTAGTTGAAAAATGTATATAGCAACCTGCAGATATTGCTTTAGTAGACAGCAAAACAATTAATAAATAACTTGATGTGTAAAGCCAGTAAAAATAGAAAGGCAGACTATTGGAAATCCTGAAAGGAATATTAGTAAAGATTAGTGGGTTGTCCACTATATACAGTTTTAATAATGATAGCCTCAAAAGCTATTAGAAAGATGTGTACATTTCCAGTAAATTACGCCAAATGGTGTTATTTATATACAGTATGTCACAAAAAGTGAGTACACCCCTCATATTTTTGTAAATATTTAATTATATCTTTTCATGTGACAACACTGAAGAAATTACACTTTGCTACAATGTAAAGCAGTGAGTGTACAGCTTGTATAACAGTGTACATTTGCTGTCCCCTCAAAATAATTCAACACACAGCCATTAATGTTTAAATCACTGGCAACAAAAGTCAGTAAACCCCTAAGTGAAAATGTCCAAATTGGACCCAATTAGCCATTTTCCCTCCTCGGTGTCATGAGACTCATTAGTGTTACAAGTTCTCAGGTGTGAATGGGGAGCAGGTATGTTAAATTTGGCGTTATCGCTCTCACTCTCTCATACTGGTCAGTGGAACACTCATATGGCACCTCATGGCAAAGAACTCTCTGAGGATCTGAAAAAAATAATTGTTGCCCTACATGAAGATGGCCTAGACTATAAGAAGATTGCCAAGACCCTGAAACTAAGCTACAGCACAGTGGTCAAGACCATACAGCGGTTTAGCAGAACAGGTTCCACTCGGAACAGGCCTCACCATGGTCAACCAAAGAAGCTGAGTGCACATGCTCAGCATCATATCCAGAGATTGTCTTTGAGAAATAGATGTATGAGTGCTACCAGCATTGCTGTAGAGGTTCAAAGGGTGGGGGGTCAGCCTGTCAGTGCTCAGACTATATGCCACACACTGCATTAATTGGTCTGCATAGCTGTCGTCCCAGAGGGAAGCCTCTTCTAAGGAGGATGCACAAGAAAGCCCACAAACAGTTTGCTCAAGACAAGCAGACTAAGGACATAGATTACTGGAACCATGTCCTGTGGTCTGATGAGACCAAGATTATCTTATTTGGTTCAGATGGTGTCAAGCGTGTGTTGCGCCGATCAGGTGAGGAGTACAAAGACAAGTGTGTCTTGCCTACAGTCAAGCATGGTGGTGGGAGTGTCATGGTCTGGGGCTGCATGAGTGCTGCCAGCACTGGGGAGCTACAGTTCATTGAGGGAACCATGAATAATGGTGGCCACACAAAATATTGACACTTTGGGCCCAATTTGGACATTTTCACTTGGTGTACTCACCAAGGGGTGTACTCATTTTTGTTGCCAGCGGTTTAGACACTAATGGCTCTGTGTTGAGTTATTTTGAGAGGACAGCAAATTTACACTGTTATACGAGCTGTACACTCACTAATTTACATTGTAGCAAAGTGTCATTTCTTTAGTGTTGTCACATGAAAAATCTTGTACTCACTTTTGTAAGATAGTGTCACAGCTTTAAAAATGGACAGTTCATACATTGGGTGTCCAGATTAAAATTAACCACTTCCCGACCAGCGCACGACGATGTACGTCGACAGAATGGCACGGGCAGGCATATTGGCGTACATGTACGTCCAATATTCGTTGCCGCCGTGCCATCGGGAGCGCGCCGCCGGCGGCACGCTCTCGCGCTGGTCGGGACCCCCGTGAGTCCGGTCGCGGGACCTGCGGACTCGATCGCCGCGGGCATCCCCGCGATCGTCTCACGGAGCGGCCGAATGGAGGAAATGCTGTATAAACAACATTTTTCCATTCTGCCTAGCAACTAGTGACGCTGATCTCTGCTCCATGTGATTGGAGCAGAGATCAGTGTACACTAAATGAAAGCCCAACCCCCCCACAGTTAGTAACACACCCCTAGGAACACTTAACCCCTACACTGCCACCCACTGGTTAACCCTTTCACTGCCAGTGTCATTTACACAGGAATCACTGCATTTATATAGCAGTGATTACTGTATAAATGACAATGGTCCCAAAAATGTGTCAAAAATGTCCGATGGGTCCCCCACAATGTCGCAGTCACAATAAAAATCTCAGATCGCCGCCATTACTAGTAAAAAAAAAAATAATAAAAAATTATAAATAAAAATGCTATAAAACTATCCCTATTTTGTAAACGCTATAACTTTTGCGCAAACCAATCAATAATCGCTTATTGCGATTTTTTTTACCAAAAATATGTAGAAGAATACGTATCGGCCTAAACTGAGGGAAAAAAATGTTTTTTTATATATTTGGGGGATATTTATTATTACAAAAAGTAAAAAATAATGCGTTTTATTCAAAATTATCGCTCTATTTTTGTTTATAGCGCAAAAAATAAAAACCGCAGGGGTGATCAAATACCACCAAAAGAAAGCTCTATTTGTGGGAAAAAAGGACGTTAATTTTGTTTGGGAGCCACGTCGCACGACCGCGCAATTGTCAGTTAAAGCGACGCAGTGCCGAATCGCAAAAAGTGGTCTGGTCTTTGACCAGCAAATTGGTCCGGTCTGAAAGTGGTTAAGTAAACACATTATAAATACCTTGAGCTTGATTCCCAGTAAAATGTATCAGAGGGATAACTATCTGCTGGACCAATAAAGTGATTAGAACATTGAGAATTAGTGAGTGGGATATTCGGAACACACTTGAGGTTTCTGTACCCATGGGACAGTGGCTTGCATTTCTGGGGAGAGTTTGGAGCAATAGATTCAGATTCCTTTCTAGTCCTAGAGGACATGCGTTAAGGATGTTTTTGTTTAAGAGACAATAGGAGAGGCGAGGCTGACACAAAATTGTGGTAGGTGACGTGGTAGGAAGTTTGGGTGTTTCAGTTTCACTTTTTTTTGTTTTCAAAAAAGTTTATTAAAGCGATAAATAGAAAACAGCGTCAGCAAAAAGGATCAGATGACATATACATCATAAGCAGTTGGATGACAAGATTATAATAAAATGGCAAACAGACCATAGGACTCTATGGACCATACAAAGAATATAAACATTGGTATAGATCTTACATCCAACAAAAGACTGCAAGAAAGGGAAAGCTAAAATATTCAATGTCCTGACCTTCATATTTGTAATGTATAAAAATAGACAACACTAAGAAAGAAATGAGAAAAGTCTAGAAAGAAAGAGAACAAAAAAAATATATATATTTTTTCAGATAGCCAAGAGAAAAAACCCAAGGTGTGATCATTTTTGTAATCGGAATAGGAACCATGGGTTCCACTTTAGGTCATATATATGAGTCGTGTCCTGCAGAGTATGTAAAATCTTTTCAGTCAGCATTACTTGATCAATGCGTGAGAGAACCTGAGATAAAGGGATCGACGGGGACTTCCAATGTAATGCTATAGTCCATAGCATAGAGACACAGATGGAATGAACGAGCCTTACTAGGGGTTTAGGGGTGTCCGGTGGGGTTTGGAAGAGAAGACAGTGGTGGTAAGTAAGGGACAACTCACGACCAGCGAGCTTGTCCATCATTCTCAAAACCTCCTGCCAAACTGGTCGAATCAACTCACAGTCCCAAAAAATGTGAACAAAGGTGCCCAGGTGATTGCAACCTCTAAAACAGCTGGGGGATGTATGAACGTAAATCTTGTGCAAACGTACCGGAGTGTAGTACCATCTGGTAATTACTTTAATAGCCGTTTCCCTAATTGTTAAGGATCTGGTGCATTTACACATGTTGTCCCATCCCTCCTCCCAGTCCACAACACCGGCCCCCAGTGCAAGCTCCTGTTCCCATTGTGATCTATAATTCAGAGTCTGGACAACTGTAAGTCCCTCAAGAGCTTTGTAGATCAGGGAAATCAGGCCTTTTTGGCGTGGGAAGTTAAAACATAAATCCTCAAAGATGGTGAGTTGGACCGGGGACCGGAGTCTGTAATGGGAGAGAAAGAAGTGACGGATTTGCAGGTATCTAAAAAGTTCCCCATCGGGGAGTTTCAGTTTCACTTTTGATTGATTACAAAGTGTGTTTTTTATCTAATACATGTGTGTGTATATCATTTTTAAATACATGGATGCTGGTTTTATGATATACTGCACAATGGCATTTTCATTTCCCCTGTTGAGAGCTATGCAGAATGGCCACATGAATTCTGAGAGTGGGGATTAACCACTTGAGATCCGCGCTATAGCCAAATGACGGCTACAGCGAGGATCTCCTTTTCCAGGACTACGTCTATTGACGTCGTCCCGTGCACGAGCGGCCTGCGTGCCCCCTGAGGGGCGCGTGCGGCGCGCTCTGTGATCGGCGAGTCCATGAGACTCGCCTGATCACCGATCCGTGCAAGGGGTCAATCCCGACCCCTTACCACGTGATCAGCTGTCAGCCAATGACAGCTGATCATGTGATATAACGGAGCCGGTAATCGGCTATTATTCCTCCTCGCGCTGTCAGCGCGAGGAGAAAAAAAAAAGCCGATCACCGGCGGCCGTGATCGGGACATCAGTCCCGATCACGGCCAGCCCTGCTAGTGCCCACCTGCCCCCTGCAGTGCCACATGTATTAAAAGTAAGTGCCCCCGTCAGTGCCACCCAGCAGTGCCCACAGTGCCACCCAGCAGTGCCCACAGTGCCACCCAGCAGTGCCACCCACAGTGCCACCCACAGTGCCACCCAGCAGTGCCCACAATCTGCCTCAAAGGTGCTGCACCCCAGTGCCACATATCCGTGCCCATCAGTGTCATCTACCAGTGCCCAGCAGTGCCGCCCATCAGTGCCCAGCAGTGCCACCTATCAGAGCCACATTATCAGTGCCACCTATCAGTGCCCATCAGTCCCATCTATCAGTGGTACCTATCAGTGCCCATCCGTGCCACCCATCCGTGCCACCCATCCATGCCACCCATCCGTGCCATCTTATCTGTGCCCATCTTTGCCCATCAGTGCCGCCTTATCTGTGCCCATCGGTGCCACCTTATCTGTGCCTATTAGTGCCGCCTTAACTATGCCTATCAGTGCCCACCAGTGCAGCCTATCAGTGCCCACCAATGCAGCCCATCAGTGCCCACCAATGCAGCCCATCAGTGCCCACCAGTGCAGCCTATCAGTGCCGCCTAATCAGCGCACTTCAATGAAGGAGAAAAATGACCCGTTTGCAAAATTTTATAACAAACTATTAAACATGATTTTTTTTTTTTTTTTGCATCTTTTTTTGTTTGTTTAGCAAAAAATAAAACTCCGAGCTGTAACTAAATACCACCAAAAGAAAGCTCTATTTGTGGGAAAAAAATGATAAAAATTTCATTTGGGTACAGTGTTGTATGCCCGCGCAATTGTCATTCAAAGTGCATCAGCGCTGAAAGCTGAAAATTGGTCTGGGACTGAGGGGGGTTTAAGTGCCCAGTAAGCAAGTGGTTAAGGAGCAATTCACATAACCTGCATAATAAGTAGGAGTGAGCTGGAGAGGGGCCCCTGTGGATGGAAGGAGAGACTGGTATCCATCCTAAGAAGGGGATATAAATCGTACAGCATGTGTACAGGCGTTATTAATACATACTTGAGGTGAGAGTTCTGGGGGTCTATAAGAAGCACGTGGTGTTGTATAGTACTTTGTTTCTATATTTGTGAATGCCAGGTAGAGGGCAACACACAAGATTACAAGGACTTGGAGAGACTTCAGAGTTTTTACTTGGACTTTATTGTGGATATTAAGGTCTGTAATCATATCTAATCACTGTGTATCATTTCGGAGGAATTTAGTTGGATTTATTATGGTGTATCTATGATTATGATTAATTCACCTTTTATTGAACCATTTTATGACTGTTATTTTAGCACATTAAGTTATTAGAAATTTTAATAGCAGCACAGCACTTTCTACACTATTAATAACAAAATGACTCTTTATATCCAAAATCTCTGGTTTGTATGTGACTCTCAGGAACTGATCTATCAGTTCAGCATATATCTAAAGAAAACATTGTTGTCTGGAGAGTGAAGCTGAAGGAGAATTACTTTTTCAGTATTAATCATCTGCTGTACTTGCAGGGTTATAATGAGGAAAATGTAGGGTCTGTATTACTTTAAATGTGATTAACCTTTTGGAAGCGTCTCACCAAAAATGATAAAATCTGAATTTTAGTGCAGGCTTCTGGGAAAATCAGTGAGCCAATCATAGAAAGAAGGGATTGGCATTACACCAATAGTCTGTGGAATGCCACCAGCTTGACATATTGCATTGAATCATACAAAAAGGACAGATCATTTTTTTTACACAATCAATATATTTATATATATATATATATATATATATATATATCTATATATAATGTGTGTGTGTGTATATATATATATATATATATATATAATTTTTTTTTTATTTGCTATCTTTGCCCACAAAAGTGGATTTGCCCTTTAAGGTGATTGTATCTGTATTAGTATATCTATATTTATATAGACATAGCTATATCTATCTATCTATCTATCTATATATATATATATATATATATATATATATCAACACAGTCAGATATTGTCAGCAACATTTTTATTTTTATTTGCACTAACAGTAAAAATTTGTCTGTTATTCCAAATAACAAAATCAGGATAAGTACTCAACTATGTTGTAACAAATAAGCAAAAAAGAGCTTTGTGAATAGGAAAGGCTGAGTTTTGGAGTGCAGAAATACTAGCAAATTTGTTAAAATGGCAAATAATAAACTGAACAAACAGGGCTATCAAATGGTTTTTAACACCGTACCTTTCAATGTTAAAGCCATGGAACACATATTTATACAAATGCTTTATTTGAAAGATTCAATATGCATTTTTATGTTACATTTATGTACTAACTAAACTAAAGCATAAAGAAAAAAAAATCATTTTATAGGATCTCTAAGCTTTAATTACATCTTCTATGTTAAATAATAATCAAATTCCTTAAAATGTATTTATTCTTATTCATTTTCCTAGAGTGAGAGTACTGTTATTTACACAATTACATTGAATAATTTAAAGGCATACGCTCATTAAAAATCCCAATGAAAGCAGCAAAATGTACATTGTAATTGAACCAACCCAGAATTACACCCAGGCAGGCTTTTAGTAAATTGAACCTATAAAATGATGCCACAGAGAAACTTGGAATACAATTACTTTCACATATGAGCCTATGCTGTGCAGCATCTCTGGTGGAATATCCAATGTTACTTCACCGGAACAAAATGTGAATTGCTACTGGTAAAAAGGGATGAGCTTTATATTCAAGTCGAACTCATGTTCGAGTCAAACATTGGCTGTTTGCCAGTTTGCCGAACAGCGAACAATTTTGGATGTTCGCGGCAAATTCGAAAGCCGTGGAACGCCCTTTAAAAGTCTATGGGAGAAATCAAAAGTGCTAATTTTAAAGGCTTATATGCATTGTATTGTCATAAAAAGTGTTTGGGGACCTGGGTCCTGCCCCAGGGCACATGTATCAATGCAAAAAAAAGTTTTAAAAATGGCAGTTTTTTCAGGAGCAGTGATTTTAATAATGCTTAAAGTGAAACAATAAAAGTTTAATATTCCTTTAAATTTCGTACCTGGTGGGTGTCTATAGTATGTCTGTAAAGGGGCGCATTTTTCCCATGTTTAGAACAGTCTGACAGCAAAATAAAATTTGTAAAGGAAAAAAAACTAATTTAAAACTACTCGCAGCTACAATGAATTGTCGGGTCCATACACATAACAGTTCATTGATAAAAACGGCATGGGGATTTCCCCACAGTGAGTAGTTTTAAATTAATTTTTTTCCTTTAGAAATGTAAGTTTGCTGTGGTATTTTACTAAACACGGAAAAAATGCGCTACTTTACAGGCATACAAAGGACACCCCCCCCCAGTACGATATTTAAAGGAATATTTCCCCACAGGGGAACCCCGAAGCAAAATTAAGAAAAAAATTAAGAAAAATGTGTGGGGGTCCCCCAAAATTCCATACCATAAAAATCATTGAAAAAAACGGCATGAGTTCCCCACCCTCAGTCAATTACCAGGCCCTTTGTGTCTGGTATAGATATTAAGGGGAACCCCGTACCCAAATTTAAAACAAATTGCGTGAGGGTCCCCCCAAAATCTATACCAGGCCTTTCAGGTCTGGTATAGACATTAAGGGGAACCCTACGCCAAATTTATTTTTAAAAATGGCATGAGGTCCCCCCTCCGTCCATTACCAGGCCCTTTGGGTCTGGTATTGACTTTAAGGGGAACCCCGAGCCAAATTTTTTTAAAAAAAGTCCCAGGGTCCCCATAAAATCCATGCAATGGCAGGACGCAGGGAAAGGGGGGGGGAGAGTGTGCCCCCCTCATGGACCATACCAGGCCACATGCTCTCAATATGGGGAGGATGCTTTGGGGTCCCCCCAAAATACCTTGTCCCCATATTGATGGGGACAATGGCCTCATCCCCACAATCCTTGCCTGGTGGTTGTGGGGGTCTGTGGGCTGGGGTCTTATCGGAATCTGGAAGCCCCCCCTAACAAGGGGACCCCAGATCCCAGCCCCCTATGTGAATGGGTAGGGGTACAAAAAAGTCTCAAAATGATAAAAATTACAGTAGACAATTTGGGACAAGTCCTTTATTTAAAAAAAAACTGTCCCGCGATGTCCATTCATCTACGATCACAGCGTCCGATGACCCGATAAAAAAAGAAATGGAAAAAAACTCCACTGGCTGAAGCCTCTTTGCGATGACAGCTGTCATATAGCTGAGGACGGGGCCATCCGGGGGAGTAAACGGGTGACCCCACCCCCTCTGACATTATGTGATGGAGATGCTCTCTTCTCCCCCCTTTCCATGTGGCCTGCCAGGTTGCGTGCTCAGATAAGGGTCTGGTATGGATGTTGGGGGGACCACTACACCTTTTTTTTAAAAATGTTGGCTCGTGGTTCCCCTTAAAATCAATACCAGGCCTGAAGGGCCTGGTATGGATTTTGGGGGGACTCCTACACAATTTTTAAAATAAATTGATGCAGGCTTTCCCTTAATATCCAGACATGTACTTTTTTTGCATTGATACATGTCCCCTAGGGCAGAACCTGGGTCCCAAACACTTTTATGGCAATAACTTGCATATAAGCCTTTAAAATTATCACTTTTGATTTTTCATGTTCGAGTCCCATAGACTTTAACGGTGCTGGCGTGTTCGTACACATTTTTTTCCTGTTCGCAAGTTCTGCTGCGAACCGAACTGGGGTGGGGTGGGGTTTCGGATCATCCCTAGTAAAGACATCAAAATGAGCCTTCATAGTTTTAGGCAATTGGAATATTGTTGAATTCATCTGTCCTTTTTTTCTCCTTTCCTGTCAGCTGAAGAAAATGATCATGTCATCCACTCCCAATATATTGCTGCAGCTCCGCCCAGGACATTGGCATTGCCTAATTATGCCTGAGTGCCCTACAGATTGCTTACATGTTCACTCTATTCATTGCTAATGACTTGAGGCAATTCCTAGTTCAGCAAACAGCATCCTTTCTGACTCTGCACAACTCCTTGACCTCTGTAAATAAACGGAATCACAGCAACTGTAATTAATGGTGTCTAAAGCATTATGGATAAATCAGCTCTTGTCCACTGTTAAGCCATCTGTGCATAAATCCTCAAAATTTACATACAAAAGACATTTAGCGGACCTGAAAACAGCATAGGCATGTCAATATATCACATCAAGGAATAATCAAGCATTTTCATCGATTTTCTTACCCATTGGTTGAACACTTTAATGAATTATTGTTTATGAATTTCTTTATTTACTGATTAATATGTACAATTTTTAGTTTTATGTACTCTGCTTTTTTTAATGCATCACATCTGTAGCCTTGCTGTATAAGGCTTAATATTTATAGTGTGTTGACATAAAATATATCTGATGTTAAATAATTGAACTTTAATGTGATTGTAAAGTCTTGTTTTTTTTTTCAATAAAAATAACAAACATGTTATACTTACCTGATCTGTTGCAGTGGATTTGCACAGAGCAGCCCAGATCCTCCTCTTGGGTCCCTCTTCACTGCTCCTGGTCCTTTCCTTCTGTTGAGTGCCCCCAAAGCAAGCAGCTTGATATGGGGGCACCCAACCTGAGTCACAGCTCCCTGTGTCCATTCAGACCCCCTCTCTCTCCTGATTGGCTGACTGACTTTGATTGACAGCAGTGTGAGCCAATGGCCCTGCTGCTGTGTCTCAGCTAATCAGGAGGGAGAGTCTCGGATGGCAGAGACACTTGTGGACATCGCTGGACAGAGATGGGGCTCTAGTAAGTATTAGGGGGGTTGCTGCACACAGAAGGCTTTTTATCTCAATGCATGTCGCTTCATGCAAAGCAGGAAGAAAAAAACAGCACATTGCTTAGTAAAAACCCCTCACACAGTACACAGTAAAACATGACCACACATTTAACCCCTTGATAGCCCTAGATGTTAATCCCTTCCCTGTCAGTGTCATTAGTACAGTGACAGTGCATATTTTTAGCATTGGTCACTGTATTGGTGTCACTGGTTTCCAAAGAAGTGTCAGTCGTGTCAGTTATGTATCCAATTTGTCCACCGCAATATCATATTCCTGCTATAAGTCACTGATCATCATCATTACTAGTAAAAAAAAAATGAAAAATTCCATAAATATATCCCATAGTTTGTAGAAGCTACAACTTTTGCACAAATCAATCAATATAAGCGTATTGGGATTTTTTTTTTTTTTTTACCAAAAATATGTAGCAGAATCGATTTTGGCCTAAATTAATGAAGAAATTAGATTTTTTACATTTTTTTTATTGGATGTGTTTCATAGCAGAAAGTAAAAAAAATATATATTTTTTTATTGTCTGTATTTTTTTTGTTTATAGCGCAAAAAATTAAGAAAGCTCTATTTGTGAGAAAGAAAGAACATACATTTTATTTGGGTACAGTGTTGCACAATCACGCAATAGTCAGTTAAAGTAACACAGTGCCGTATCGCAAAAAATGGCCTAGTCATGAAGGGGGGTAAACCTTCTGGAGCTGAAGTGATCAAACCTCCAAATATGACAATCTTCACAATTTACTTTGCTCTTCTTGTATCTATCAAATTGCAGTTCTATCTAGCTTGAAACATCTATTTGGTTTAGAGATATATATTAGAGTTGATTCTACAGCCAACTGTTTCGTGTTTGGCTCTATGTAGCCCATTCACTATTCCCATATTATTTCATTAGGTAAGAATTCTTCTAATATTTCTAAAGTACAATTCAATTTCATAGAGCACTTTAGAACTTTGTTAAATTATATAAATGTTCATACTCGATTTAAAGAATGATTGAGTCTTCACCTTCCTGCGTCTACTTATGCGAGCCTAATAAAATCAGGCAATTGTCAAGAAAAGCATGCAGTTGGAGTGCATTGAGCCTTCAATCTACTCCCATCCTTTTTTATGCTTCAGTATATTTAACCACTTCAGCCCCTGAAGATTTGGTTGCTGAATGACCGGGCCATTTTTTCCGAATCGGCGCGGCATTGCTTTAACTGACAATTGCACGGTCGCGCGGAGCTGCACCCAAACAAAATTGATGTCCTTTTTTTCCCATAAATAGAGCTTCCTTTTGGTGGTATTTGATCACCTCTGCCGTTTTAATTTTTTGAGCTATAAACAAAAAAAAGAGCGACAATTTTGAAAAAAACACAATATTTTGTACTTTTTGCTATAATAAATTTCCCAATTTTTTCTTACAAAAGCAATTTTTTTTCACAGTTTAGGCCGATATGTATTCTTCTACATATTTTTGGTAAAAACAATTGCAATAAGCAGATATTGATTTGGTTTGCGCAAAAGTTATAGTGTCTACAAATGAGGGGATAGATTAATAGCATTTATTATTCTTATTATTTTTTTTTACTAATAATGGTTCCAATCTGTGATTCGTTTTGGAACTACGACATTATGGCGGACACATCAGACACTTTTAACATATTTTTGGGACCATTGACATTTATACAGCGATCAGGGCTATAAAAATGCACTGATTACTGTAAAAATGTCACTGGCAGGGAAGGGGTTAACTGTGGTGGGCGATCAAGGGGTTAACTGTGTTTCTTACATGTGTTTATAACTGAAGGGGGAGGGGACTGACTAGAGGAAGTGACGGATCGTGGTTCCTAGCTAATAGGAACACACGATCTGTCACTCCTCCCAGAACAGAACAGGGAAGTGGGTGTGTTTACACACACTTGTCCCTGTTCTGTCTCTCGTGCTCGCGATCACTCATGGCTGGCGGTCATCACGAATAGCTACGACGGTCTGTGGGATTGCGCCGACCTACTGCAGTGAAATGACGGTGGCTGGCCGGCAAGTGGTTAACCTTGAAAGTGTCACTAAACCGGTTCCTGACCGGCACATGCCGATGTCCATCGGCAGAATGCCATGGCTGGGCAAATGGGCGTACAGGTACATCCCTTTAAATTTGCCACACGTGCACGCTGGCCGGGACCTCCGTGAGTTGAGTCGCGGTTCCCGTGGACTCAATCGCCGCATGATACCCACGATTGTCTCCCGGGGAGAAAGAACGGGGAGATGCTGTAATGTAAACAAGCATCTCCCCATTCTGCCTAATGACAGTGTCACTGATCTATGCTCCCTGTGATCAGGAACAGAGATCAATGATGTGTCACACGTAGCCATGCCCCCCACAGTTAGGAACACGCTCCAGGACACACTTACACATTAATCAAAAAAGAAGCTGCGCTGAAAATCATAAAAGTACATGATATACCTTCATATGACAAATAATATTAAAAATTATACTGAAATAATTCACTATTAACGTGAAAAAAAAAATATTAGTTAGTTAGTTAAAGTGACGCAGTGCTGAGTCACAAAAAGTGCTCTGATCAGGGAGGGGGTAAAATCTTCCGGGACTGAAGCGATTAACGCACATCATAAAAAACTATCATTAAGACCCCTTTTACACTGAAGGTGGTTTTCAGGCGTTTTAGCGCTAGAAATAGCTCTGGTAAAGTACCTGAAAACCGCTTCCCATGCCTCCCCAGTATGAAGCCAGATTGCTTTCACACTGGGGCGGTGCGCTTGTGAGACATTACAAAAAGTCCTGCAAGCAGCATCTTTGGGGTTTATACAGTGCTCCCAAAGTGCCCCTGCCCATTGGAATACATGGGCAGCGCTTCTGAATTGCACGAAAAAATCCCCACTAGTGACCATTAAATTTCCCCAAAAAGCACCGCTAACATGTCGGTAAACCGCTGCTAAAACGTGTGGTGCTTTATCACTAACACGGTCGCACTACAGTGTCTTAGTAGCCTAAATGATGTACAACATGCTGTTCACACTCACTTGGTCTCTGTATTCTGCCAAAAATCTGGTTGATCCTGCTGCTCTCTATCTCCACCTTCCGTTCGTGTCCCTAATTCAGCTATGGATTTTTCAGTTGTGGTGGCAACTCTGCACATGCTCAGTTTTCAGTGATTTTTTATTCTGAAAATGTTTTCCCTATCACATCTGAGCAGCCCGTCCCACCGTTGGTTGTTTATGGAGATAAAATGGATTTTCTTCTTTCACCTGTAAAAACTGGGACACATGCTCCCCACTGATTGCATCACATTACCACTTTTTGTCCTAAAAGCACTTTTTTTTTTTGCCAAAAGTAAAATAAAAAAATAAATAAAAAAAAGTAAAAGGCTAATGCTCACTTTATAATTTTTTGTATTACTCAAAACATTAGAAAAAAAAAATACATAAATACACTTGACTCTGGCATCCTGCATAAGAATTATGACTTCTAGAAAAGTATTCCTTACAGGGATTGTAAAGGCAGAAGGTTTTGTTGTTTATCTGAATGCATTCTATGCATTAAGATAAAAAGTCTTCTGTATGCAGCTCCCAGGCCTCCTAATACTTGCCTGAGGCCCATCTCTATCCAGTAATTACACAAATGCCTCGGCTGTTCGTGACTCTCCCTCCTGATTGGCTGAGACACAGCACACACAGAGACTGAGACACAGTGAGTTTGCCAATCAGGAGAGGGGGGGCGGGGCCGAACCACAACTCCCTGTCTGAATGGACACACAGAGCTGCAGCTTAGCTCGGGTGCCCCTATAAAAAGCTATTTGCTGTGGGGGCACTCAACAGGAAGAAAGGGCCAGGAGCAGGTAAGTATAACATGTTTGTTATTGAAAAAAAAAACAAGACTTTACAATCACTTTAAAGTGATTGTAAGAGCTCATTTACACTTGCTTCAAATTTAACACACATTAAACCACTTCGACATGCTTTTTTAATGTGTTTTTGATGATTCTGTGATGCTTTTTTGAGGCCTTAATAAAGCTTGGCAAATACCCTGTATGCGTTCGTTTTCTGTTTATTTAAAAGGGGAAGTGATAATATTTAAATAATTTAAAAGCAAAGCAAAGCTTACATTACATGTGGTTAAAGTGATTGAAAGTGTTCTTTTTTTTTTTTTTACCACATAAGTCCCGGACCATTTTGCCGGCCAAAGACCAGACCACTTTTGGCACTGTGTCGCTTTAACTGACAATTGCGTGGTGCTGCGGTTTTTATTTTTTGTTCTATAAACAAAAAAAGAGTGACAACTTTGAAAAAAACACGTTATTTTTTACTTTTTGCTATAATAAATACCCCCCAAAAATGTATAAAAAAACACCTTTTTTCCTCAGTTTAGGCCGATACATATTCTTCTACATATTTTAGGTAAAAAATGTAATAAGCGATTATTGATGTTTTGCGCAAAAGTTATAGCGTTTACAAAATAAGGGATAGTTTTATGGCATTTTTATTAATAATTTATTTTTTTACTAGTAATGGTGGCGATCAGCAATTTTTATCGTGACTACGACATTATGGCGGACAAATCTGACTTTTTTTTTTGACCATTGTTTATACAGCAATCAGTGCTATACAAATGCACTGATTCCTGTGTAAATGACACTGGCAGTGAAGGGGTTAACCGCTAAGTGTGTCCTAGGGGCGTGCTGCTGACTGTGGGGGGAGTGGCTGTGTTTTACACATCACTGATCTCTGCTCCAATCACAAGGAGCAGAGATCAGTGTCACTGTTGCTAGGCAGAACAGGGAGATGCTTGTTTACTTTAGCATCTCCCCGTTCTTCCTCTCAGTGAGACGATCGCTGGTATCCCCATGGTGATCGAGTACGCGTGACCCGCGTTCCGACTTGAGGAGGTCCGGACCGGCACAGGTGCCGCCGGCGGCACACACGTGAAGGCACGGCAGCAAATTTAAAGGGCCGTACCTGTATGCCCATTTGCCTGTCCGTGCCATTCTGCCAATGTGCGTCGGTCGGGAAGTGGTTAAATAATAAACATATCATACTTACCTCCACTATGCAGCTTGTTTTGCACAGAGTGGCCCCAAACCTCGTCTTCTGGGGTCCCTCAACGGCTCCTCCCTACATCAGATAACACCCTAGGAGAAGCGCTCTCCCAAGGGGTTTACCTTGAATTTCAAGGCTCAGGTGATTATATGGGGGGCTCGGGGGCGCTACTGCATTAAAAAATGTTTTTCACCTTAATGCATAGAATGCATTGAGGTGAAAAATGGCGAGGATTTACAACCCCTTTAAGGAGCACTCTTAAAGTGAAGTTCTTCTTCACTCTTCTGGTGAAGCGCTAAGGCAAAATCGAAGCCATATTTAGTGGCAGGTGCTTTAATTGGTGTTCAGAGTGCTTTAAACAAGCATGTCAAATGTCACGTTTTGAAGCAAATGTAAATGAGCCCTTAAGGTCCTTTCTTTAAATTAAATAATAAACATGTTAATCTTACCTGCTCTGTGCAATGATTTTGCACACAGTCAGCCCTGATCCTCCTCTTCCAGGGTCCCCTACCAGTCCCCTCCTCTTCTCCATGTGCCACAATAAGGCTGGATTCACACCTATGCATTTTTAGTGCTTTTTGCATTTTTCAGATTTGCAGTACACAACGTGTTCCATGGGAAACAATGTTAAATGGACTGTGGTGCAAATCTGCAAAATGCAAAAAGCATCAAAACTGCATAGGTGTGAATCCTGCCTACGATTCCGCTTTGAGCGTGCAAGCTCTGTCCCAAGCTGCACTGTGTGTGTCAATTGACACAGAAAGTGAGGCTTAGTCCCAACCCCTGCTCCCTTGTCACTGTATTTGATTGACAGCAGCAATGGCTCTTACTGCTCTTACTGAGTCCAGTGAAGTGAAGGGTGCTCTAAGGCACAGTCCTGTTTTGAGATTGGGCTCAGGTAAATATCTGGTGGGGGCAGGGGGAAGGGGTGAGCTGCACATAAGAGTTTTTTTTTTACCTTAATGCAGTGACATAAATTAATTAAAAAAAAGGTTTATATTTAACTGCATAAAATCAAATAGATTGTATCCAAATATTTCTTTTTAAACCTTATCCCCGGCTGCATGGATATACGTATATGGTTCTGATCATATACTTTCATTGGATCAAGACTCCAGACACATGGGGGTAAATATAGACCATGCTGTGCTGGAAAATATGTCGCCCACAAATGGAGGACCACCACACACAGGGATAACTGATGGGAAGTGCATCAGATTTTCCCTTTTGCCCTCAGACCTGTTTGCAAGTAGGGGCATGACAAAGCACACCCATGTGTCACTCACTGGGTATAGCCTCTTGTTCTGCTTGGTCATGCTACTAATTAAAGGCAGTTTGTTAGTGGGTGCAACCCTTTAATGGTTTGTGTTTTTTTTTGTCCTGACATTGCTTCAAACTGATCTATCTAACTCAAGCTTTCTGACTTTATGTGTTTTCCTTGCTTTGGTTTTGATATGTAGATCTGGTTACCTCTGGCAATGACTTCATGTAAAGCTGGCTCGACAGACGACATACTGACAGGTCCCCACATCAACACAATGTGTGTAGCACGGTTTTCCTCTGCTGCATTATTGTATGTTGACAGTGGGGATCCCCCCCTCCCCCAGGTTGTGTAGAGACAGCAGTACACATGAACCATGTATACCCTGTGCTTTACAATTCTTAAGCATTACTTTCCTCCCACGCTCTGGTACCATCTTTGCCTAGACTGATATAATTCTAAGCTTGGCCCAATTCTAAGCTTGGCCCTATGACAAACATACCATACAGCTGATATTCCTACCTGACCTGCTTAAATACTATAATAGGGCTAACTTGTAGGTAAAGGGAATGTCTATATATATATATATATACATGTGTAGCAGCCAATCACATCACTGGGGCATGCACACTGCGCTCTCAATGGACCGCATGCCATCCATTGAGAGAACTGTGCTGCGACTGTGACTCCCACCCTCATGTGGTTCAGCCATTCAAATGGCCAGAACCCACAAACCCAGAAGGAAAACCGGGTGAAGGTGGCATCCCTGTCAGGGCACTGCTGGAGGGATCCATTTTTTTTAGGTATGTCTGTCATAATGAGCTAATATGCAATGAATACTAGCACATTATGACATGAGCCTGCAGGGGGACCATATATATATATATTTTTAAGTCGACTTACTACCGCATATGCTTTGCTAAAAACTAACAGTGTTAACTCTGCTAGACAGTTCAGGGTAGATTTACTAAAACTGGTGCACTCAGAATCTGGTGCAGCTGTGCATGGTAGCTAATCAGCTTCTAACCTCAGCTTGTTCAATTAAACTTTAACAATAAGGCCTCTTTCACATGAACGATCCGTTCAGGTCTGCCTGTCAGTTTTTTAGGCAAACCAGAATGGATGCTCCATAGAGGTCTATGGAGCATCGGATGTCAGCGGTGACATGTCCGTTGACATCCGACCCACTCCGACCCGAAAAGGTGTAACGGAGGAAAAACCTACTTTTCCATCCATCATCGGATCGGGTGACGACGGACTCTGCGGTCCGTCGCCATCCGATCTCCCATAGGGGAGAGTGGCGCTCTGACAGGTCCGTCAGGTCCGTCCCAGTGTGCAGAGACAGACCTGTCATCTTCCTGCTCAACGGGGATCGACGGAGCAATCCCCACTGAGCAAGCGGATATCCACGGGGTGGATCATCACGGATCCGCCCCAAGAGTAAAAGAGCCCTAAAGCCTGGCAGCTGATTGGTCTCTATGCAGAAGTGAGCCTGATTTTGCACTCTCCAGCTTTAGTAAATGAACATCTTAGGGTCATATTTATAAAATTGTTAATCTGAAAATCACTAAATATTCACTGCAGGTGAATCTTCCTGGTGCGTGTATTTGCAAAGAACAGAAAAGAAGCTCCCTCTAAGTGTAGTATTAAAACAATATGTACTTTACAGGGTAAGGTTGAAATAAGAAACCAGTCCATCCATTTCAACCTGTGGTCTGTGAGTGTGCTAGTGTTTATGTCAATAGTAGATCGAATATCCCTGTATGTTGTGATCGTTGTGGTGGCCATCTAAAAGTTTTTGAAACTATTGACACTCCCCGCTGATACCACTGCTTGTAGAAGAGAATTTCACATCCTTACCCCTCAGACAGAAAATAATCCTCTATGCAGTTTGAGGTTAAAGTGCTTCTCTTCCAATATCAGTGAATGGCCATGTATCTTTTTAAATTCCCTTTCAAAGAAAAGTTATTTCCCTATGCTAGTTTTACCAGTACCATATTTGTATATAACTATTATGTCCCCTCTCAAGTGTGTGCTCTCCAGAGAGAATAAGTTCAATGCTTGTAGTCATTCCCCATAGCTGAGATCCTCCAGTCCCTATATTAGCTCTGCGAACTTTGCGAGTTGACAGAAGCGTGGCAACTTGCAATACGCAGGAGGATAAACAGCGCATCTCCAGCATAAACCATTGCTCAATGTGCTCTGGTCCAGTCCCGCTGGGCTCAGTCACCTCTGCCGCTGTGGCCCGGTATGCTGGTGGCTCCCAGGACTTCCTCCTTCCTGGATACACAGGGCTCGCAGGGATGATGTCACTTCCTGCTAAGCATGGGCGATGGGCATAGCTTTGTGTTCAGAGCATGCATAGCTCTTCAACAGTCATGTATTTAAATGACAATGATGGTTTCATATCACAATCACTACTTCATAAATAAGCCTCTCAGCTACTTTCCTACTCGTTCTATTATTGACACTTTAAAAATAGAGACATCTGAAATAATGATTAGATTCTGGAACTTGGCCAAAAAAATGTCTTAAAATCTGCATTTAAAAAAATATAATCCAAACTCAAAATAACCTAATGTAAGGGGGTTCATTCCACAGACATGGATTATTATAAATATATAGCTATTTTTGGTTAGGTGTAGTATCTGCGGGATATTTTTTTTTTGTTGAATACAGTTTTTAACTGCTGACTAGATGTTTGGAAGAAATAACAAATGTTTGCCTGTACAATGTAGGGACAACTCTGAAGCACAGTGAACACAAGGTAGGAAGTAAAATCTATTACAAGATCTTCTCTTATTTAGCAAAATGGAAAAATCAATAGAGCGGTATGAGGAGGCTGATAGTGTACTGAGTGCATCTCTAAGGTCTTACTTTATGCACGGCATGACCTTGACCTGTAGCTATCTACAATGCAATTTCCTACCATTAACGATTGATTCAAATGAACTGCCTGCTCTTGTAATATGCTAACTCTGTGACAGGATAAAAAGATAGATAGATACAATATAAAGATAGATAGATAGATAGAAAGATAGATAGATAGATAGATAGATAGATAGATAGATAGATAGATAGATAGATAGATAGATAGATAGATAGATAGATTAATATATTTACATTTTAGTACAAAACATTGTTTTATTGTCTAATGCTACACATACTGTAGGCACATCACGGAATGATGAGTGGTCTCCCTATCACTGTGCAATCTGTGCAGCTTTACCTACTCTATACAGTGCATGGCTTTTGAAAGAATCCTTGTGATATGTTACAAAGATATTCAGACATGCAGACTTTTTGTTCACTTGTCACTTTTTTAGAAACTCCCTGCATATTACCTTCCAATGATTATTGCTGGGAGTGCTCGGATCAGTCATATCAACAGAAACTAATGTGTAGGGAATATACTGCCTTAATCTGCTTAGAGACCCTGGCAGCCCTCTCCCATAAGAAGGTGGATTTGCTAAGCACTACGTGATAGCTTAAAGCTGGCAGTAACAAGGGACACTGGTTTACTAGTCTCAATATTCATTCATAACAATGCATCATGCATTATACATTGGGTTTTGCTAGTATTACTTCGCCCTGCAGGAGCAGAGGATGGATTGACAGAGACTGCTGCTTAGCTGCTTAGCTGCCCCACTGCTTATCAAGTTTCCAAGGTGACAAAATTGTTTTCGCAAAGGAAGTAAAACAGAACACTTAAAGAAAATGTGTAATTTTACCCATTTGAAACCCTTTACTACTACTTTGAGTAATATAATGTTAAAACGTAATGGGACCCTATTGCTATGTTTACTAAAATAAAAGAAGCACAGCTAATTTATTATTTTATTTAGTATTGATTAAATTTAAATATTTTATTAATAATTCTTATTTACAAATGATTTATAGTTTCCTTTCCAAAGGATTTTGTGTTATTATGTTGCCCTCCTAAAGACCCCCAGCGGCATTATTTGATGCTTGTGGGTGTCAGATAGTGTGGATGCTATAACTGCAACCTCACCACTGTGTCTCTTTACACAGCCACATACAGGCAGAAAGCTTACCCCCTTCTGGCACCACAAAGTCTTGGTGGGCATGACACAGTCCTCAACTGGTATCCAGTAGTGCCCACCCAAGACAAAGGCCATCCTTGGAACTATGCTTCTAGGTGTGCCCCCAAGATTTAACCCTTGCTGTACTGTATTGCTGTAACTCTGATGCTTGCCCTTCTACATCCTTGCCCCTGCCCTGCTTCGAATTTGATTCCTGAAGCTGTTATGAGCCCCACTGAATTTAATGCCTGATACACTACTGTGTGACATTTGACTTAACAATTGTTTTACCATATTGTTGCTGTTCTGATCCTTTGAATTTAACTCTTGCTTTGCTGCAATGCCATCACTGTGTCCCTTTCAGTTTGCCCCCACCTTTCCAGATCAGTGATGCAGTGTATTCTTTGGACTTGCTGAGCTGGTGGTCCTCAAATGCTCTGAGTGATCTTACAAATAAACTTTGATACTTGACAAAGGATTCAAAGAGCATGATGGGCTATCTAAAGACCAGTGAGGTGCCTGCTTTTTGCCTTGTTTTGTCTAACTGAAACCTCAAGTTATCTGATAAGAGATAAGTCACCATTACAAGTTTTTAGTTTGAGCAATTCTGAAAAGCAAGTTGTTTTTTCAGTGGAGGTGCAAAGAGATAGAGGACATTGTATGAAAAGGAGCCTCTGTCCCAAACCCTTTAGTTTGCCCATACAAGGCTGAGGGGCTTACATCTGGCCAACTGATCTACATGCAGGGCACCGGATGCATGGATTCCAATTAGGGTTTTTTTTTTTTTTAAGTGATGTGATTGGAGCCAGAGGCTCTAATAGGCTTTAAAAAAGGGTGGGCTTGGGGCACAGAGCACTGAGCCCAAAGCCCACCCAGTTGTGTGACAATAGCGAATGAATATTCACTTTTGTAACACTGATTCTCCTCCCGGCCAATCAAGAAGTGGGTCCTGAGATCCGTCATCCAATTAGCCGAAAGGAAATCCGATCAGATTGGCTGCTAGGAGGAGGAGGAAGGAGATGCAGGGAAAGAGAGGAAGCAGCTGCCCGCAGCCCCGAGAGAAGCTGCCCACTGCCCAGATCGCTGCCCGCGAGATCGGTTAAGTGCAGTGCCCCGACTACTGACTAACCAACCTGGGGGGGTGTGGCTGGCAGATTGGGGGTGTTTGGCATCCATGACCCGACCGACTGGGGGGCGGGTTGGTTTTTTTTCGCCCCCTTCCCCAAAAAAAACACCAGCTACCACTGCTTTGAACAGTTTGACATCTGTTTAAATATTTTTTTTTAACTATACAACAGGTATAGTTAACCTCCTTCTGACCAGCATTTGACCTGTTTTGAAGCAGGTTTCACATTCCTATTGACTTATTTTTTTGCAAATTCAAAAACTTGCTTCAAGTTAACAAAAGTCCTTCAACGCATAAACCAGCAACCAACACTGATTATAAGGAACCGATAAGAGTGGTTCCTCATAATATGAGATTTACTAAAACGGGAGAGTGCAAAACTTGGTGCAGCTCTGCATAGAAAACTATGTCCTTCCATTTTTTTTTTTTTTTGTCAAAGCTTAATTAAACAAGCTGAAGGTAGAAGCTGATTGATTACTATGCACAGCTGCAACAGATTCTGAGTGCTCCAGTTTTAGTAAATCTCCCCCAGTATGTCAGCTATAATATAGTGGTCTCATGCAGACTTGAGGCTTTACTCTTCAGCTTGCAGATTAACACAACCTGCAGTGTCCATTATTATTATTTATTATTATTATACAGGTTTTATATAGCGCCAACAGTTTGCTCAGTGCTTTACAACATGAGGGCAGACATTACAGTTAAATTACAATTTGGTACAAGAGGAATAAGAGGGTCCTGCTCATTAGAGCTTACAATCTAAAAATTCATGTGTGATGCCATCTATTTTATAGTGTAACTGTCAAATTCAGCTACATGATTAAAAAAAAATAATAATAATTTGATAAAGTAAACATTTTAAACATGTTATCACATTTTTAGCCTATAATGTATAAATATAATTGTTTTCACTTTTTTTTTTAATTCAAACATGCAAATTAAAAACCCTACATGTCACTAAAAATATATCTACAACATATTTAAGTATGGAGATTAGTCTCAGATTTATTATAAAGATAATAACCAACACATGATGATTCTGCAAAATTTGTCCTAAGGATCTAGGCATTGATGACCCCTGTTCATGAAAGTTTTAATAGAAACATGTTTAAATTGCAGCTGCATTGGTTGTGTTAAAGTGTATCTAAACCCAAAAAACAAAAATGGAATATATTGCAGTTCACCAGTCATTAAATGTGGTGGTTGCATTAGTATTCTTTTTCAGACTATGACAATTTTCAGAAAGTACAGAAAATACCTGTTGATTTTGACAGAAATGTCCTTGTCTCTTCCTGCAAGCTGAAAAGAAATAACAAAGAACCTGATCTTACTGGTCTAAACTACTAGTCCCATCAATCCACTGTGTAATAGAGATGAAAAAGGTAGACATGTTTGAATTTCAGGCTGTGTGACAACCATAGATACAGTGGAGAAAAAAGTGTAGACACGATAAAACATGATGTGTGTTATTTATAGAATTACCAGGTGAAAATAGAGGGGAAAACGGCCAAAAGGAAAACAAATACAGGCACCACATCCAAGGACTAGTAAACTGCAAAATATGACACGTTTATTTTGGGTTTATATGTGCTTTAATTTATTTTTGCAAAGACAATAAACAAAACAATTTGACCAGGGGCCAAACTGTAGCAATCAGCACACAATTTAGAGAAACAATCAGTTCCCATCATTTTATTGTTTTGTTACAAGTTTGTACAAGTAGTGTATAATGTGTTTCTAACAAACATACACAAATCCAATAAAGGATTTTAAGCATGGAATTATACCATTAACACTGATTATGTGGTTTCCTTATATTAGATAATTAAGTCCCTTGTCCAATAGCTAATAAGGATTTACAGCACATTCTTGCATTGCAGCAGTTTAGTTATATATTTTTTTGTTGTAAACTTAGATGTCTTCTTTAGATTACATTGTTTTTGTAAAATAGCAACAAAATTGAAGTCTAGCAGATTAAGCTGAAAAATATTGCTTGTCTATGGAATTCAGTCTCCGTGAAATTCTAATTGGACACAATACACTTCCTGTATTTATAGTTGTATTGATCCAGTGGATAGCAAGCAAAAACCACACTGAAAACAATCTGTCAATTACATCTCATTAGCAAAAAATCCTTCCGGTCTCTGAAAATGGCAGACATTTTCTTTGAATCAACATTTTTTTTTTCTAGTAAATTAATTAGTTATGCTACGGACTAACGTTGTTTTTTGTTGTTTTGTTTTTTGAAGATTTGACCAGGTTACTCAATGTCTTAGACAGTATACAGTAACCAGGGAACCTTAAGGAAGAACTCCAGTCTACAATAATACATGTTTTCATACTTCCCACTGCATGCTGCACAGCTTTCTTTCCTTGTATGAACATTTATCTGAAGTTTCTACCTTAAAATTGGAGAGATAAAACAAGGTCAAATGACCATCTGTGGTCTTTTTATTCTACTTTGCACTGCTCTGTAGGAGGAGTCAGGTGGAGCTGGCATACCGCTGCACTAATGTCCACTGAACACTGACATTAAGCAAATATCCTGCCTATGTAGACATAATACACTTACAGTAGCTTTACCTACATTTTAACAGTAGAAAACAGTAAACCAGAGGCTTTATGTTATAGGCACATGTCACATTGCACATCCTTACTCATTACTGCTTCTGTATAAGTGGATAATACCATGAACAATATTGTCTAATATAATATGTACACCAACCATCCCAATTTCCTCTGGACTGTCTCAGGATTTGAACCAAATCCTGAGTTCCCATGGAGCCACACCATGTCCTGGCATTGGATGCAAAAATGCTCATCCTGAAAGGAATACACAAAGTAGAACAGACCGCTAAGATGGCAGATAAACAAGGCCATGTGGTCCCAATTTTTAATAGGCTTATATAAAGACTCCATGCTGTTAAAACATTTATTTATTGTTAATTTAAAAAAAATAAGTTTCATAAAGATTTCGGTAGGTTGGTTGGGGTACCAAGACCTGTAACAGGAAACAACACTTATCTCGGGATCATGTCCTGCTTCTACCAATTTCAGATGGCATAGTAGCCATTATTAGCAAAAGTCATTTTTTTCACCCCTTAACATCTGGGTATTTTCTTTTCCTTCACAGTAAGTGCTGGGACAAGGCCATCCGGTGCCCATGGCAAAGATGACAACCCTCCCCTCCTGGGGGTTATTTTCTGCTATAAAACATATCCAAATAAAAAAAATAGCTTCATAAATTTAGGCCAAAATGTATGTCTGTTAAAAAAAAATAAGTGCATATTAATTGGTTTTTATATCGTCTACTAAATAATACGTTGCAATGTCTGTAGCTGCTGCCCCTTCGCAGTATACATACAATGCAATACAATGGTATTTGTAATATGCAGCATGAAGGGGATTTATGTACTGCACCCTGCATTGAACTTGTGTTTGTTTGCTGCATCACTGAAAAGAATTGGAGGACAAATCTGCCTGAACTGTTCTTGGGTGTCCTTGTTTCATGCATGGTTTACCAGTGTTATAAACAGTTCCCCTTGAGGGAGAAAGAGAGAGAGAGAGACCCTATGTTTTACCTAAAGCCCAAATCCAATCCCACTTTATTTAGATAATAAAATTGGGTAGGGACAGATGGAACCCCTCATTTTATGTTTATTTGCAGGCTTAGTCCATTCGAGAAATGTTCTGTTAGGACAAGATATTAGAGAAAATCTTTCCAGTTGAGTCACACATTTCAACAAAACATTCTTTCTAAGTAAAATTGGGAAGGGTTAGAACCTCTTTTAAGTTATTGTTACCGTTTGAATCTTCCAGTCTCAGTAACAATGGATCCTCTTATTTTTTTTCCCACTGTCACAAGCTGTTACCATTTTAAATTTTAAGCTTTACTATGTAATGTACTCAAGTACCTCCTTTCTGCCAAAAACACCAGAGAATCCGGGTCTGGTTCTGGGCAGGGGTCACAAGGGGAACTCAAAACATTCCCAAAAAAGGCCAGTCAAGACCACCAAAACACTAAAACTATCCTATATATAAAATGCTGATTCCAATCTGGTCACTCGGTACAAAGAAATATAGTATTTTTATTACAATCGACTGCAGTGTTTCTCAACTCCAGTCCTCAAGGCGCCCTGACAGGTCATGTTTTCAGGATTTGCCTCAGATGAAACGGCTGTAGTAATTACTAAGGCAGTGAAACTGATTAAATCACTTGTGAAAATAATGGAGAGGCTGAAAACATGACCTGTTGGGGTGCCTTGAGGACTGGAGTTGAGAAACCCTGATCTACTGTATGTTATTTTATATATGGGTATGTTATAATATAGTTGGATAGCCATTACATCCATATTGTGTGAGATATAGCAATGTATCCCATTATGATCTCCCATAAGAGTACCGTAATCCTCAGGTCCGAGATAATGCTGAGTATTTCTACAAAGAAAACATAAAAAAGGACACCACATGCTATACAACTTTGAGGTACAAATTTGTTTGTACTGTTATTATTATGTATATGTTTGATATTCTTATAGTTTGGTGACTATCTTCCTCTGCTCACACATGGAGCTTTGCAACAGTCTATCATACCCAGGACCAGATTAAGAACATCATGGGCCTGGTGCTGAGGATTTTGGTGGGGCGTTTCATAAACAATAAATAAATAAAAATGCAAACAATTTTTTGTTATAACAAATTAAATTAAAGAGAGAGAGGGAGGATGAGAGAGAGAGAGAAAGAGAAAGAGAGAAAGGGGATGAAAAGTATACATGAATATTGTAAGAGAAATTGTTCATACTAACCATATGTAAGGATAGGGTATAGCAATACAAGAGTGGGGAGATATAGATTATACATATAAAGTGCAGCACTATGTGAATGTGAGGAAAAAAAATTGTTAAAGTGGTTGTAAACCCTTACAGACCACTTTTACCTACAGGTAAGCCTAGATTAAGACTTACCTGTGGGTGCAAGAAATATCCCCTAAACCTACACGGTTTAGGAGATATTTGCAAAGGACAGGCACCGATGTCTACGGCGCATGTCCCTTAGACAACGGCACGCAGGCGCACTGAGCATGCCGTTTCTAATGGCGATCATGCCGTTAGTGGAGGCTCCCACATGCATGCATGGGAGTGACGTCATCGCGGCTCCGGCCAGTCACAGCACCGAAGCCGGGATACCCGGAAGTCACTCGGGGAGACGGAGGAGGGGAACGAGGACCACTGCGGGGGCCTTGGATCTCAGGTAAGTAATATATAATTTAAAACGACCTAGTATGCTATGCCTTTGTCTTGCAGGGTGTTTCTTTTTTATTTTTTTTACAGAGGGTTTACTTTCTCTTTAACTCTATTATTAGCAAAACAGTGCACATAAATATATATCTAATCCACATAAAAGGACATATAACAATGTTCAAAGCAAAGCAAAGGCAATGATCTGCGATTTTTAGCATTACTGCGACATTATGAGGGACACATCGGATACTTTTGAAACTATTTTGGGACAATTGTCATTTAAACAGCGATCAGTGCTGTAAAAATGCATTGATTACGGTGTAAATGACACTGGTAGTGAATGGATCAACTACTAGGGGGCAATGAAGGGGTTAAGTGTGTCCTAGGGAGTGATTCTAACTGTGAAGGGGGTGGGCTTCAACAAACACGACAGCGATCACTGCTCCCAATTACAGGAAGCAGTGATCTCTGTCATGTCACAAGGCATAACGGAGAAATGCCTTGTTTACAAAGGCATTTCCCCATTCTAACTCTCCTGACACGATCACAGGCACCCAGTGGACATCATGTCCATGGGACCCACAGTCTCAGCACCACAGCACCACTTCTTAAAGGGGACATACCTGTATGCCCTTTTGCCCACCCATGCCATTCTGCTGATGTATATAGTCATGCAGCAATCAGGATGCCGTTAAAAGGTCTCATTCACACGGGCGGTCCTCCCGATGGACTCAGGTTTGCTCAGTGGGTGATCGCTCCATTGATCCCAGCTGAGCAGGCAGATGACAGATCCATCTCTGCTCACTGTGCAGGGACGGACCTGTCAGAGCCCCGCTGTCCACTATGGGGAGATCAGATGAAAATGGATGTCCATTTTCATTCAATCCGCCAGACGGATGGAAAATCAGGTCTCCATCCATCTGGATTTTGAGGACAGGATCGGATTGGATAGCAGCGGGTATTAGCAGATATGTCACTGCTGACACCCACCGCTCTATAAGAGGGAATGAAGCATCCGATCAGATCCACCTGAAAAAGTAACAGGTGGACCCGATCGGACAGCCCATGTGAAAAAGGGCCCAAAGTCAGCAGCTACAAATACTATAGCTTCTGACTTTCAATATCAGGACACTTACCTGTCCAGGATTCCTGCGATGTCGACACTCCAGCCAATTTTTGGATTGGCTCTCGGGTGCTGCCACCGCTATAATGCTACACAAGTGCCACTCTCACCAGACCAGTGCAGCCAGCTTTGGAATTATATTATTGCTAAGACCCTAATAGTCAGTTTGCTGTTGTTTTAGCTCCTAAATCAGATTGACCATTGAGCCTCTGGTGGATCCTTATGACTATCCTTGATTGCTGTGTAATACTTCACATTAATAAAGTAAATAAATTTTTACTGTATATTTAATGTTATTGTGTATTTTATTTTCAATGTAGATGTTTATTATTTTTATTATCTTTAATGTAAATGTCTATTATCTTTATTATTTTTAATGTCTATTCTGAATAGTATTTTCTTTTACTGATCCTGTGGTAGGACCACACAACGTGGTTTACTTGTAGGCCCAGGAGAATCCAGTCCAACGCTATCTGTACCCAAAAAAGTCTGATTTCATAAAGAATCCAATATAAGCCAATGTGTTATATAGTTAGGTATGGAATTATTATGGGAACCACATGCACAACTGAGATTTGATTTTGAGGCAGTCAGCCTTTTCAGATCTGTGTACATATTTATTTGAGCCTGAATTATTTGTAAATGTTATTCCCATATTCATAAATCAATATACTGACATTATATTACACTACAGTACTGACTTTTCTGTGCTACTGGACCATAGTAATAACATGATCTACTATGGCTGTAGTTAGACCATTGGTGGCACCAAGGTTGGAGAGACAGTTTTATATGGATCGTGTTTATGTGCCCCATGCCCTGTGGAAGGGATAGCCTCCCCCAGTTTGTTTCCACCTCATCTGATTTAATTAGAAGAGCTAAAGGAACGTTGTTTTGACCTGCATTTTGATGTGTGTGCTCGTTCTTTTTAAACTCCTTTCCTTGATACATTTGTTCTGTCCCCGGTATAAACATGAATGCAGAGCATACATTTGTACCATATAGAGGCCCAAATAAAAGCTATTGGTGACAGGTTTGTGGAAATAATGACTTGATCATGCTGAGCTCATCTTGATGAGATACTAGGAGGCTACAACAAGAGGAAATCATATGCCTTTGTTATTATCAACTGTAGAAAAAGAAAAAGATGCAGCCAGATCAATATCAGTGTCCAATATCAAAGACATATTGTCATATAGTTGAACATTCACACTAGAAAAAACATTCTCCCCATCTCATTATTACAAAATGGGAACTACACAACATGGGTTTTCTTCAAAGAATCTATCTTTTGTACCTGTCATACAATAGATAATTCCTCCAGAGTCATTCACATCATATCATTGTTTGTATGCATTGGTTTATGTTTCTGCTCATTTCAGGATCTTGTCAATTTGCAAATGCATTTATCGGATCAATTTCATATGGTAGATATGAAGCTGATTTATTTCTATTTCGTTTGATTGGGAGATGTATTAATGCAGCTACCCAGCATTCCAAAAGCAGCGTCATTCATTTTCAGTGGTTATAGGCTGTTCATGATTTAATAAAGATGTGCAATGCACAATTAAATTTCTTCCTTTTGAAGTAGTATTCTAGCTAAAATGGTATTGTTGTGTGTGTCGCTGTTGGGGAGACGTGCACTCATTTGCATCTCATTGACAATGTCAACCACAGAATTTTGGGTTTCCTTTTGATTTTTTTTAAAGGTGAAAGTGAATCTCTTAACTTGGGAAACAGACAGAAAAAGAAGTCTGACATCAATCCTAACCCTCCTCACTCTACCTAAAAATGGAAACAAAAAGTTATGGCTAGAGTTTCACTTTTACATTTGTATAGCAATGTTTTGTGGGATAGAATGAAAACTGAACAGGAAAAAAATGTGACCTAAATGAGGTAATATTGTCTATAGCAGAAAGTGAACCTACAAGATGACGCTGCAATTAATTAAATTCATATGAGTAACATAACACAACCTTTTGTCAGGATAGTACTTTCATGCAAATTGTTTTTAAATTATATTCTAAAAATGGAGTAAAACAAGGGCTTTTGGTCAGCATTTGTTGACTTTTCTTTTTCTTAACAGGGTGTTTTTCATATAAAATAGTGACATTGACTAACCATGGCCATACTCCTGCTTTAGCAGTGCCTGTTTTGATTGCATAGTAAGTAATCCCCAAGCAATCTATTTAATGGAAAAAATATGGTAAGAGGAGAAAACTTGTCACATGCCCTAAAACAGGTCATGTGACAGATTCTACTTCTATCCATGAGAGTTCTTTGTAGCTTTTTGCAGAGGATGCAAAACATTATTGGTTTATCACTATTCTTTACATTTTATAACTAAAACACAAAATACTGGCACGATGTAGACTATTCCTACCAATATCCTTAGATCAATTCCCCTTTATAAATAGGCTAATTAGAGTGCAACAGAAAAAAAATACATGGTGCAAATTTCTTTCCTGGAAAGAAATTCACACGATTCCCCCATCAACACAGACAGGGGCATCCCTCGGGGCATCCCTCGTGTTGAGCCACTGTCTACTTCGAGCGGGGGATGTGAGGGTGAGCAAGGGGAAGCCGCTGGGAGAAGAAAGTAATTATGGCTAGCAGCTATAGCAGCACTAGCAACAATCATAAGAGACAATCAGCCAAGATTTGAACCATGTATTACTGGCCTAAATCAAATACTTGGCATCCGGCAAGACAATAGTCCTTATTGTGGCGCTGCAATCAGTCCCACAAGATTCTCCTCTAATGGTCCAGTTTGTTCAAGAGATGCACGAGATTTTTTTTTTGGCATGAACACAGTCCATGGAGGCTTGAAGGTATAACCATTCTTTTCAAAGTGAAAACCTGAATCCTAACCAAAATGAACTCTAAAACCTGTTCATTATTTTCCACAGTTTTTCATACACTGGAAAAAAAACCTACTCTTTGATGTCTAGTGCTGTGTTCCAATCAATTAAAGGTATTTGCAATAACTTTTTATTATGTAAACATTTTTTAACATTTTAACCACTTGCAGACCATATACATGTGGCAGAAAGGCGGGTCTCCTGTGCAGAATCACCTACCTTTATGTGATTCTGCACTCCGGGTTTGGGGCACACACACAAGCCGAGCCGCCAACGATCCCCTCCTGCTGTGATTGGACACGGCAGGAGCCAATCAGTGGGTCCAGCGGATTCGATGTCTGCCGGGACCAACCGATCATTCCCAAGAGAGACAGAACGGCAATCTGCTGATGTAGGAAAATGGGTGATAGGAAGCGCTGTGTAACTATTAATAAGTGCCTTATCTTAAAGACCATATATCATGGCATAAAGTGACATGTGTGATAAAAGTGCAAATGAGGTAACTACTACCTGCCTGAAAAAGTATTATAGGACATAGATAAATCAATTCCAAAATAAAGTGTAACAATCAATATACCAATGTGAGAAAATGAATAATAAAAACATAAAGAAGTGATAAAGTCCAAATGTAAACTGATAGTAGCTTAAATCTTGATGGCAGAGAAGAATTCCTTCACCGTTAACATAAAAACAACACCAAAAGTGCTCAGATATGAAAACTGCTCACCAGATAAATATAACCTCTTTAATTAAAAAGACAGTCTGAAGCACTGTAGAGAAATCCTATTAGGTAGGTAATGGATGAAACCTCTGTGCTGTTTCCTCCTCTCCTCCAAAATATCTCATAAGGAAACAAACGTATTATTAGTTACACAGCACTCCCTATCACCCATTTTCCAATTGCACAGTGTTCTTTCATTGTTTTGGGGAGCAACTATATATTAAGTTTGTTATATTCATTTTTGTTTGGCACAAGGTTCCCCTTTTACATTATTCTGCAGATGTAAACAAGGCAGATTGCTGTTCTGTGAGAGGGGAGGTGGAGATCCTGTGTTTCTGCCTTCTCACAGTAAAAACAAATTCCCCACAGTTAGTAATCACTCCCTAGGAACACATTTAACCCTTTTATCGCCCCTGATGTTACCCCCTTCCCTGCCAATGTCATTAGTATAGTGCCAGTGCATATTTTTAGGCACTGATCAGTGTATTAATGTCACTGGTCCCCAAAAAAGTGTAACTTAGTGTCCAATTGTCTGCTGCAATGTCGACTCCACTATAAGTCACTGATTACTGCAAATACTAGTAAAAAATAAATAAATATAAATAAACATTTTGTAAATCTATTCCATAGTTTGGAATATAACTTTTGCGCAATCCAATCAATATACACTATGTAGCAGAATATATATTGGCCTAAATTGATGAAGACATTTGATTTTTTTTATTGAATTTGTTTTATAGCAGAAAGTGAGAAATATTTTTTGTCATATTTTCACAATTTCACAATTTCACAATTGTCTGTCTTTTTTTGTTTATAGCACAAAAAATAAAAACCACAGAGGTGATAAAATATCATCAAAAGAAAGCACTGTTTGTGGGAGACAAATTACATAAATTTTACTCGGATACAGTGCCGCAACAACCATGCAATTGTCAGTTAAAGTAACACAGTGCCATATCGTAAAAAATGGCCTTAACATGTAAAAAGCCACCATATTGCATGTGCTTCTTATTAACCCAATTAAAAGAGGGATTGTGTGAAAGTTTTGACCAATAGTCTAAAATAATTTTTTATCACTAACACCAACTCATTGGCAGAACCCATGACCTTATTGTGTGCGCACAAAGCATTTATGCGGGGAATCTTGTTACAGGCTAGCGTGAAGATCAAAAAACAGAAGTCCCGTAAACTTGACCACCTCTTTCGAGAGATGAATCTTTTAGAATCCCAAAACAAGGCTGCTCCTAGCCCTGCGCTGGCACATAGATTAAGCAGCCTTCGCTCTGAGCTTAGGCTTATGCTTTTAGAGGACCATAACAAACTTGTTGACTTTCTAAAATTAACACACTACTCAGTAGGAAACAGAGCAGGTAAACATTTAGCTCAACGCTTAAAGGAACACAGAGCTCGTACTAAAATCCCCTACTTACTTAAGGCATCGGATAAGAGTAAAATATATAACCCTAAAGACATAGCAGATATGTTTGCTCAGTACTATTCCTCCTTATATAACATTAAATTAGACAACGACACCCCGCAACTGACAGAAGAAGAAATCCAAATGTTTCTGGAGGGTATTAATCTCCCAAAACTGTCTGCAGAACAACTGCTAACTCTCAGTGCTCCTATTTCACAGGAAGAGATACAAAAAGTAGTCCGTTCCCTACCACTAGGCAAGACCCCGGGACTGGATGGCCCTGTGAAGGGGCGCATGTTTCCCGTGCTTAGAACTGTCCCTGCACAAAGTGTAATTTCTGCAGAAAAAAAATTCATTTAAAATCACTCGCGGCTATAATGAATTGTCGGCTCTGTAATACAGAGAACACTCAATGAGTGTTCTCTGTATTACGGGAGCCCACAATTCATTCATTGATAAAAAAAAAAGTGTGGGGCTCCCCCAAATTCAATTACCAGGCCCTTCAGGTCTGGTATGGCTATTAAAGGGAACCCCACGTCAAATAAAAAAAAATTGACATGTGGTTTCCCCTAAATATCCATACCAGACCCTTCAGGTCTGGTATATATATTAAGGGGAACCCTGCGTCAAATAAAAAAAATTGACATGGGTCCCCCTAAAAATCCATACCAGACCCTTTATCCGAGCATGTAACCTGGCAGGCCGCAAGAAAAGAGGGGGGACGAGAGAGTGCCCCCCCTCCTGAACCGTACCAGGCCACATGCCCTCAACATTGGGAGGATGCTTTGGGGGTCTGTGACCCCTCAAAGCACCATGTCCCCATGTTGATGGGGACAAGGGCCTCGTCCCCACAACCCTGGCCAGTGGTTGTGGGGGTCTGCGGGCGGGGGGCTTATCAGAATCTGGAAGCCCCCTTTAACAAGGGGACCCCCAGATCCCAGCCCCCCCTGTTTGAAATGGTAAGGGGGTACAAAAGTACCCCTACCATTTCACAAAGAAAGTGTAAAAAATCGTTAAATAAGACAAACACACTTTTGAAAAATTCCTTTACTAAAAAAAAAAAAAAAAAAGATTCCAGCGGTGGTAATCCAGCGACGGATGATCATCTCTCCGGGGTCCAGCGATGGCTGATCTGATCCAGCGATGGGTGATTTTCAGTCCAGCGCAGTCCATCCATGCATCCATCTTCTGTCTCCACTGAGGAGACACTGCGGGGATCCCGGTGCCTGACGTTTCTTATATTAGGAGGGCGGGGCCACCCGTCACCTGACCACGCCCCCTCTGATGCTAGTGAGGGAAGCCAGGGCTTTCCCAATGACATATGGGTGACCACGCCCCCCTCTGATGTAACGCAGGTTTCTGTCGCTGGATCAGATCAGCCATCGCTGGACCCCGGAGAGATAATTATCCGTCGCTGGATAGCAAGAGTGGATTACCAGCCCTTTTTTTTTTTTTTTTAACAAACAGGCGGGGGCCGGGATCTGGGGGTTCCCTTGTTAAAGGGGGCTTCCAGATTATTATAAGCTCCTCGCCCACAGACCCCCACATCCACCGGCCAGGGTTGTGAGGATGAAGCCCTTGTCCCCATCAACATGGGGACATGGTGCTTTGAGGGGTCACAGACCCCCAAAGCATCCTCCCAATGTTGAGGGCATGTGGCCTGGTACGGTTCAGGAGGGGGGGCGCTCTCTTGTCCCGTCCTCTTTTCCTGCGGCCTGCCAGGTTGTGTGCTCAGATAAAGGGTCTGGTATGGATTTTTAGGGGGACCCCACGTCAATTTCTTTTGTATTTGACATGGGGTTCCCCTTAATATCCATACCAGAACTGAAGGGCCTGGTAATTGAATTTGGGGGAACCCCACGCTTTTTTTTTTAATCAATGAATGAATTGTCGGCTCCCGTAATACAGAGAACACTCATTGAGTATTACGGAGCCGACAATTCATTATAGCCGCGAGTGATTTTAAATGAATTTTTTTCTGCAGAAATGACACTTTGTGCAGGGACAGTTCTAAGCACGGGAAAAATGCGCATACTATAGACACTCCTCAGGGTACGACATTTAAAGGAATATTACACTTTTATTGTTTCACTTTAATCATTATTAAAATCACTGCTCCTGAAAAACGGCTGTTTTTAAAACTTTTTTTTGCATTGATCCATGTCCCCTGTGGCAGGACCCAGGTCCCCAAACACTTTTTAGCACAGTAACTTGCATATTAGCCTTTAAAATTAGCACTTTAAATTTCTCCCATAGACTTGTACAGTGTGTTCTGGCTTTTCGAATTTTCTGCGAACAGCCCAAATTGTTCACTGAACAAGCGAACAGGCAATGTTCGAGTCGAACATGAGTTCCACTCGAACTCGAAGCTCATCCCTACTTCTAAACATGGACGTGAAGATCTATGCAAAGATCTTGGCTCAGAGACTCCTACACATATTGTCCTTCCTAATGGACCCTGACCAATCGGGCTTTAAGACAGGGCGGCAGGCGTCGGGAGTGACCAAATGAGTTGTTGACATCATTCACCATGCGAGGATCTGTCGGAAGCTTTCTCTGCTCCTCTCTTTGGATGCGGAGAAGGCGTTCGACAGAATAATCACATAGGATCTCTACTCCACCCCTTCCGCACAGGTCTATACCTCGAGTATGCTATCGAACCCCTTTGGTATCACAAATGGAACGAGACAGGGGTGCCCCCTATCCCCCTCAATCTTTAATTTATTGATTGAGCCCTTAGTCGAAAAAATCAGGTCCCACTCCAATATCAAAGGTTTTACCTTTCAAGACAAAGCCCAAAAAGTTAATCTCTTCGCAGATGACATCATATTATTCATAACGTCCCTGTCTAAATCCTTACTTCATGCCCATAATATTTTAGATGAATTTAGTAAAGTTTTGTATTATAAAGTTAACAATACCAAGTACCTTATCCTGCCGTTAGACATCCCACCAGATCTCCAGCACAAATTTCAGAAATCCTTTCCTTACTCGTGGAAAAGTGATAGTATAACATATCTGGGCCTTCAAATAACGGCTGATCCAAACAGGCTAGCAGATTCTAACTATCTCCCGCTACTCCATAAACTAAATCGGGACACCTGGCCTCCTTTAAAATGCTTTTACTCCCTCAGGTTCTTTATGTGTTCCGTACACTTCCTATCCCCTTAAAAGCCCTGCATCTTAAGTCATTAAATTCCCTCCTTAGTAAATACATATGGAATACACGGAAACCAAGATGCTCTAAAGCCCTTTTAATAAAACATAGAGCGGTAGGGGGCATGGGATATGTGGGGGTACAGGAGTATTTTAAGGCAGTTCTGCTCACGCAAATGAAAACCTGGTTCGCCAAGGGGTCTGCTGCCCCTTGGTGAGATATTGAACAATCTATATGTCCTACAGGAGATCTTCTTGCTCTGCTGCTGCTTGACCGGTGGAGGACCTTTCCCTTGAGACATCTGCCTCTAACAATACAAGCTATACTTTGGGCATGGAGCGGCCTTCATGGGTTTGAGGGGCTGGAGACGAGAAGGATTGAAGTGCCTATAAACATTGATTTATTATCTAAAGCTATTCCTAACATCACTCTAAAATACTGGCAGCTTAAGGGTATCACCCAAGTTACTGATTTGTTTCAGGAAGGACAGCTTAAAAATGTCAACACGATTAGAGCAGAATACGACCTTACACTTAGCGATGAATATAAATTTAGTCGGATATCCCATTTTCTAAATTCATTAAAAACATACCGGATATACCTGCAAGAGGATGTCTGGAAATACTACATGGCCCCACGAATAACTATGAAAGGGGCTCCTTTCTTCTATGGCCTCCTCCAGCACAAACGTGTGTTTACCACTAAATAAAGTGGGAGGAGGACCTGGGGAGAGTATATGCCCCAAAACAGTGGCAACTAGCTATTAATTCAATCTATAGAGCGTCAAAATGTGTTAACCATTGGGAACTACATCAGAAATTGTTGTTAAGGTGCTATCTTACACCATATAGGATGTCTAAATTTTCAATAAGTATTCCGATTTGTGTTGGAGGAGATGTGGAGGAGTGGGTACTATTAAACATGTTTTCTGGTCCTGTAAGCATTTGACCAGTTTCTGGCATAGTGTGTTCCGTCTGATTTCTTCTGTCACAGGGATTTTACCTCTCCCGATCCGGGATTGGCTCTATTAAATTTGGGTATTGAGACTTTCCCTCCTCGGTTCCATACAGTCATCTCGCACATATTTTTAGCTGCCAGATCACTTATAACTCAAAAGTCCAAGTCAGATGTGGTACCTAACATGTCTGAAGTTATTGCAATTGTCAAGACAAACTGTATTTACGAAACCATATTGATACAAAGACTTGATAGGAGTGCAAAGCGGGATAACGTGTGGAAGGTTTATAGGGCAAGGTATCATTAAGCCATTAACACCCCCTTAATTTGAATGGAAAACTAGGTCCATCTCAAACCCCCCAGCCCTGTCCCTTATCCTATCCCCACCTAATTTTTATTTTTTTTATTTTTTTATTATTTCTTTAATCATCATTTTTTAATTCTTTTCATTTATTTGTTGTTCTTTCTTTACTACTTAGGCCATTGGCAAGCATACATGCAGATCGTTTGTTACACGCCTATTATGCTCATTGTTATACCTGTATTATGCCTTTAAATTGTTGGTGTGAGTTGATACATTTGTCAGTCTATACCCACTGAAATGTTTGAACTGAACTTGGCCGGAATTATTGCTAATTCTTATTTTGTAAATTTTCCAGTCTGGAAGTTTGTATATTCTTTGAAAATTTCAATAAAAAATATTGGTAAAAAAAAAGAGAGATTGTGGTTTAATTCAAATCACGTCTTATAGACAATGGCATGCAATAATTTATTACAATATACTAGCATGACTGTCAGCGCTGAAATCAATTTACCGCTACATTTTAAAAACTCAGGCATAGGATTAAAAAACTGTAAGAATTAAAAAACAATAGATATTGCTGTATTACTGTTTCACAAGATTATCAAATGGCACAGTATTTGCCTTTCATATACAAATTTTTAGATCATCTCATCCATAGGGGTTATAGGATTGCCAGGATTAATTACATTACAAATTAACTGATCAGCTGACATTTTTACCCAACAGATTATGAAACATGCACCTTTTTCTTTCAAACGCTGTAGCAATAATGTTACAAGGTTGAGAAATGACTGAAACTCAAGTTGCTTTCTGCAGATATATATAAACTGTAGACTGACTTCTAAGTATGTTTCAAATATATGAAAACTAGGCATACTTGTAAACAGCCAAACAGAAATGCTTTATCAATATGCAATGTGTGGATGTTACAGTTTCCTGCAGAATGCTATTGAGTAAGTCCTGAGGTTTCCTATTGTATCCGTTTGCAAAGAAACAATCTTTCTTGCACGTAACCATCAATCTGATTCTTCCTTATGGTTTTTAGGTTGATAAAGACACTTTTTAGTTCAATAATTAAGTTAATAAGTTGATGCCCGATGGCTTATAACTTAATGTCTTCTTGTACTTCTATTAATAGAAAAGAAAGGTATTCCCTATGCTGCAAGATTCCTGCACAAGATACGGCTTGCCAAATCCAATCAAGTAGTCTGCCATTTGTGCTATGATATGAGCAATAGGGGATAGCTCTGCTAGCTGTTACTTCATTCTTCATTTGTTCTGGTAACAGTCTAGAGAGTTCACCTTGTCTTTAATTAGATTTATGGTAAAAAGCAGTTATTTAAAAAACAAAAATGCTGACATGTTAATAAAACAGAACAAGGTCAATGATATTTACAAATCTGTTTTGTTTTTACTCTAATACTTTTTTTTTCTAATTTTATTTATTTATTAAAATGACAGAGAAACATGGAGCACAGCATCCAGATGTAACATCAACCATAAATAAAACAGTGTAGTCACAGGTGAGATACACATCATATCACAAGTGGACCATCAACATACACATAGGGGAAGAGGGCCACCTTAAACATCCTAGTTACCCAATTCATTCTCTCAGCTGCTCCATAATGGAGAGCATCCCTAGGTGTAGGTCACCTCCCTCCTTGCTAAGATGGGCAACGGCTCTCACCGAGGGTAGTCCTGATTCTCTGGACGGTTCCACAAATCCTGCCCCAGCTTTCAAAGATATTGTGGTGTTAGGATGGCATGGGCATGGCGGCCACTCCACCGGTCTCACCAAACCCACACCAACATTAGAAAAGGAAAGACAAATCGGAGGGATAGAACAAAGAATAATGAGAGAGAGAAGCAGAGGATGGAGGGGAGAGGAAGGAAGTGAAGACGAGAGGGAGGATAGGGAAGGGGGGGGGCACAGGGAGGCAGCGCACACCCATTGCATTGGCCATCTGCCTATGTGTACATGGCCCGCTATTGACAGCGGACCCGCCCATCCAGGAGCTCCCACCATGAAGAGAGCCTTACTAATCCAAGGTACCTCTCTCCAGAAGAGCCCGCCCTTCATTTGAACATATAAACATGTTCCGGCCCGACCATGTCTTAGGCCGCGTACACACGCGGGGACTGTTCGCTCAACTTTGTCCATCAAACAGTTTCAGCAAACAGTCCGCTCAAAATTAGCATGGACGGACTTGCCCACACACGACGAACGAACAGTTTGCTGAAACCGTGCGCGATGACGTGAACGGCACGTACGACGGGACGGAAAATACAACGTCCTATACACTGCATTACAACTTTCGGCGTGTAAATCCTTTCTGAGCATGCGCGGAACTTAGTTTGACGAACAAGCCTACACACGAGGGGACTGTTCGCTGAAACCAAGTTTCAGCGGACAGTTTTTCGGAAATTCCGAAAAACCTTGTTCAGCAAACTGTTCGCTGAAACTGTCCACTGAAAGCCCACACACGGGCGGACTGTCCGCCGAAACACTGTTCAGCGGACAAAGTTGGGCGAACAGTCCCCGCGTGTGTACGCGGCCTCAGTGAATCTTTTGTTTTGATTTCTGTCTGTGAGAATTAAATCTTCAATTTTTTTTGATGTCCTCAACTTTTTTAAGCCACATGCCAATTGTCGGAGGTTGCGTGGATTTCCAGCTCAAAGGAATGCATACTTTGGCGGCGTCTAATAGATGGCGGATCAGAGATTTCTTGTATGTCTTACGTGAGGTATTAGAGGCATGGAGTAGAAAAAAGGCTGGGTCATTTTAAATGGGACGGTCAGTAAATTTCTGAACCCTGACACCTCCAACATCGGTCTGACGATGTTGGGAAGATCTGCTGCAATTTCGCAGGGGTATTGTACCATCTGGTGACTATTTTGTAATTAGTCTCCTGTATTCTCGTACAAATGGAGGATTTGTGTGTAAAATGAAGGATATTTTGTTTTTGGCATGTCGTAAATACGCACTGTATGTCCTTTTCCCATGCCTCCAAGCATCTTAGTTGGTGTTCGTCCGGGGGCGTGATCAGTAGTTGGTATGTGGTAGACAAGGCATGGGACATGACGCCTTCTTCTGAGCAATAAGCTTCATAAGAGGTTAGGGTTTGGTTGAAATTACCAAGTGGGGGCAATGATTTGAGGAAATGGTTTAGTTGGAAGGCCTTCCAGAAATCCAGACAGAACGGGAGACATAAGTTCAGTTGTGGTAGGCCAACTACCAACCCTAAGAAAGTGGGAAGCTTGGAAGAATCCAGATGACTTTAGGGAGCGAAAAGTGGGATCTGTACATCCAGGGGAGAACTCTGGGGTTCACAGGATCGGGCGGAGTGGGGAGTCTAATGACGTGAGACGGGAGCGCATAAAGAGGGACGAACATATGAATGAGGCTGGTGATTTTTCACGTCTCTTGGTAGTAGATTATGGCACCATGGCGCTCTGTTCAGGGATATGTCACATTGGGCCTGTTCCAGTTGGGTCCATAGTTTTGTGGTCTTGTGGCGGTTCCAATCAATAAGTCTCGTCAGATGGGTGGCTTGGTAATATTTGCGAAGGTCTGGTACTGCCAAACCTCCGTATTGTTTGGGCAGAGTGAGCTGACGTTTGTTAAGTCTAGGTCTTTTATGGGCCCAGATGAAGTCGAACAGTAGGGCTCTAGCCTGGTCAAAGTAGTGTGAGGGGATTTGGATCGGTAGTGCTTGTATAAGGTAGAGAAATTTAGGGTGAATGCACATCTTGACGATATTGCATCTACCAAGCCAAGAACGTAATCCCCTATGCCATTTTGTGAGCAGAGTGCGTATCGCAACTAGTAACGGGGGGAAGTTCAGGGCATATACTTGGGATAATTTAGGAGGAATGTGCGTGCCCAGATATTTCAGAGCTGTGTTTGCCCACTTAAATTTAAAGTTAGTTTGGAGAGTCATGAGGAGGCATGGGGAATTCCTATGCTCATCGCTTCGGATTAATGAAAGTTAATTTTCATATTATAGATATTGTCATAATCTCTGAACTCTTGTAGTAAATTGGGGAGGGAGATCGCCGGGTTAGTAAGTGAGAATAACATGTCGTCTGCATATGCGGCACTCTTCTGTTTTGTGTCTCCAACGAAAACTCCCGTAATGTCCGGGTTGGCAAGCACAGTACGCAGGAAAGGTTCCAATGACAGCGAGAAGAGGAGTGGAGACAGTGGGCATCCCTGGCGAGTTCCGTTCTTAATCTCAAAGGGTTCTGAAAGAACACCATTAACCCGGACATGAGCTGTGGGGCTGGGGAGTAAGTGGAGTTTATCCATGCCAACATTGTGTTACCAAAGCCTATATGTCTCAAGACGGAAGTCATAAATCGCCAATCCACCCTGTCAAAGGCCTAATCCACGTCCGTGCTTAAAAAGACACACAGAGTTTTATTCTTGTTGACCACATGCAGAAGGTTGAGCACTTTAATCGTGTTGTCCCTCTCTTCCCCTCCTTAGGGATCACTGTGATATGTGCCGTTAGAGATTCTCGCACGAATGACGTGTCGGAGCCTAATGAGTTAAAGAATTTAAGCATGAATTCTCCAAGGGACAGTAGTAACAGTTTAGAATATTGGGCAGTAAACCCATCCGGTCCCGGGGCCTTCCCTAGCTTTGTTGCCCCCACCACCGCTTGTATCTCTTCTATAGTTATGGGCTCTTCTAGTGAGTCACACAGTTCCGCTGATATTTTGGGCATGTCAGAATTAATCAAGTAGTTCTCAATGTGGGTTTGTGGAGAGGGTGATGTCTGCAAGTTGTAAAGGGATGAATAGAATTCTTTGAATTCTCCTGCTATATCTCATGGGAGTGTGACCTTACGGTTGTGGGGTGTTGTAATGTGAGGCACATAATTTGCAAGTACTTGTTCTTTCAATGTTCTTTCAATGTTTGGGCTAGTATTCTACCACACTTGTCTCCAGACTCATACGATATCCGTCAACGCATCTGTAACGCCGCCTTAGTGTGAAATTGCATTAAGTCAGTAATTTTAGTATGTGGAAAGTCGAATCTCCGCTTCTCCAGAAGGGGTCTGAGCGTGTTTGTGTCTGGCTTCAGCTAGGTGTAAGTCGTTGAGCAAAGCAGTCATCTTTGCGGTGCATTGTCTCTTAATCCGTGCCCCATGTTTAATGAGAACTCAGCGGATAACCGCCTTGTGGTCTTCCCATACAATACTGGAGTTACTGTCAGGGGTGTTGTTGTTGCTAAAATAGCTATCTAGTTCTCTCACTACGTCTTTAAGCACCCCCTCATCCTGCAACAGGCTTTCATTTAATCTCCATGTCCTCATTTTGGCGGTGAGGTTGTCAGTCAGGGAGTAGGATAGTAAGATGGGGGCATGGTCCGACCATGTGATAGTTCCAATTGAGGAGTCTCTGACGGCATGTAATTGGACATGAGGGATTAGAAAGTAGTCAATCCTGGAATATTGTTTATGGGGTGTAGAGTAAAATGTGTAGTCCCTTTCCGTCGGATGGAGAAGTCTCCATGCGTCAATCAACTGTGCCTTGTGTAGGGAGCGTGCGGTGCGGTGCCTAATGCTGGGAGTAATTGAGGAATGTCCGGATGAAGTATCCTCAGCGGGGATCAATGGAATGTTAAAATCGCCCCCCTAGAATCAGTTGGTCTTTAGTGAATTCCCGTAATGTATCTAGGGTCCTGGTTATAAACTGGTCTTGGTGGCAATTAGGTGCATATATATTTGCAATTGTTACCTCTACTCCTCCGATTGTTCCTCTAAGCTCTTGTACACACGGTCGGACATTCCGACGGAAAATGTCTAATCGGACCGTGTTCTTGGATAATCCGACTGTGTGTGGGCTCCATCGAACTGTTTCCGTCGGAATATCCGACGGACAACGTTTTAGAGCTGGGCTATAAAACTTTCCGCCAACATGATCCGATCGGACTTTGTCTGATTGTGTGTAGAGAATTCGGACAAAGTGCCATGCATGCTCAGATCAAATTTCTAGACCAAAACTATTGGCTACTAGCCTAATCATCCTGATCTCGTTCCAATTTGTTCGTCTTATGAGTTTCCACATTTTTTTCTAAAAGTGACTATTTTTTTCATTCTTAGCAGCTCATCCTGACTCAAAAGGTTATCCAAATGTGTCTCCACATCCATTATTATTCCTATTCATATTCTTATTGTTTCACTTAATTTTCTTTTACATCACATCATTCTGTTTTTTGTCACGCTATTCACACACTTGTTCCACCCAGTTTCATTCACTGCACCAACACACTCATGTCATTTCTAGATCATTACTAGATGATCTATACTACCTATATACATAATAATCTTGTAAGCAATGGATATAAAATATTCCATTTATTTCAACATAATAGGATAGAATAGAAGATATAGGCTGCATGGAGTACATTACAAATATTCTCTAATTGACTACTAAAAGTTTTTAATTTCCCCATATAGTTTCCCCTCCTCCTCCTCATATTCTAAATAGCTGATGTGAAATACCTTGTAAATAATCATTTTTAAAAAATTATCTTTAGGCAAAAATTCTCTGTTCTTCGGACTGTATGATGAAAACCTCCAATGTTTGGTGACTGTTTGTAGGTCCCAAAGGGCCCCCAGTTCATGTCGAAAATTTCTTCCCCCCCCCCATCCCGGGAGACTTTGTGGACATAGAGAGCAGGGTGGAGACAGCTCGGAGTCAACTTCAACGGAGATTGATGCTTTTATGAGAGTCTCTGGTTCACATACATGTATCTGATGGAAAGGGTAAATATATGGAGATGCCTGTATAGGTACCTGTCTAGATATAATGTAAGAGAATCCAATGTTAATTATCCACTTCTTATACCAATAGAAATAAAGAACCCCCTGAAGAAGACTGTGACCAGTTCCAAGTTGAAATGCCTTGGGGTATTTCTCTACATCAAGTGGTCTCTCGAAACATGTAAAAGAAATTTGGGAACCTTAAGTAGAGATCTTCGATTGAATGGAGATATATATATATATTTTTAGGAGAAAATTGTATATTTAATAATATTATATGGAGGTTTGCAGATCTTCCTGTTACACCAGAGCTCATGTTTTAATTATGTTCATTCACCTATTGTGATGTATTCATCATTCAGAATTTAAAAAATATATATATTTTTTTAATTTTTCATTGATGTCTCTCAATTAGCTGCTAAAAAAACCCATGGGGAGTTGTTTCTACATCCTTTTCTGTATACTTTTTCTGGGTGTGCAGCCTTTTTAGACCCAGTAAATATGTTCAAACCCTCTTTTTTAGGCATAATCATCCTGATTTCGTTCCAATTTGTTCGTCTTATGAGTTTCCAAATTTTTTTCTTTAAGTGACTAATTTTTTTTCATTCTTAGCAGCTCATCCTGACTCAAAAGGTTATCCAAATGTCTCTCCACATCCATTATTTGCTTGGTCAGGGAAATACGTTATTGTTGTAGAAATTGTACAGTTTGTGTCAAAATATCAAATGAACACTTTTTAGTGATCTGGGCAAACTTGGATTTAAAATCCACATCATGTGCAAACAGGGTAGGGATCAGTCGGACACATAAACCTCTTGGAATAAATTGTAATTTTAAATACTCAGCCAACGTCATCTCATGAAGTTTCATTGTGATCAACCTCTGGAGTAGTTTCTTTAGTTTACGTGTAAGCTGTAGCAATGAGTCTTGTGTCAAAAAGTCTCTTAATCCCATTGTACCTGTGTAAATCCGGGAAGTATCTGCCTCTGTGAAGGAGAAGGAGCCATTTGTTGCCATCTTGCTGAGGGTTCCCAGTAATGCCGTTGCACGTTCACATAGGCATATAAAGGTATACAGGTGAGGCAAACGACATTCAGATGTCTTCCTAGTACATGCAATCAGCCCTCCCACAGGCAACATATAAGAAAAAAGCCTGGGATTGCTGTACTCGAATTTATTGAAAAATAAAGAAAAAATAAGTACAAATATACAAATATAAAGCCGTTCCATATGAACAGTTTCAGGCTTAGATTGTGCCAATCATCTTTTTTTGTTTATATTATTAAACGTCCATGTGGCTTTTTATATGTGGGGGGGGGAGACTACACAGAAAGTGAAAGACCGAATAGCTAGACACACAGAAATTATTCCATACATGATAAATTAATCCAGCTTCCATTAGCAAGACATTTTGTACAAATGAAACATACAGTGGCACAGCTCCGCTTTATCTCTATGGTTATAGATGCAGTTCCCCATGACAGACGGGGGGACCGAAGATTTCAATTACAGAAACGTGAGGTTCAGTGGATAAATCGTCTGGACACATTACAGCCCAGGAGGTTAATTTCCAATTATGACTTACATCTATTTCTATAAAAAATGTATAGTTTTGATACCTTTTTTCTTTTAGCAGACTGGTAATTTAAGTTTGTGTGCAATGTTTTTATTGAGATTTTTCGTATAGGGATTTGCTATAAGAGATGTAATTTTGTACCTGTACCTATTTAATGGTTACTTGTTTTTTAACCAAATGTATGTATTTTTATGGTAGGTTTGAGACAGAATTTCTTCTCTAATATTGTGGAGAGTGAACACAGCTTATTCAGCCACTGATTTGATATTAAGGATACTAGAAAATAGAAGGCTTTTGTTTGTTTGATTTAATTTATTAATGAGTAAATGAGTAAATGCTTAATTAGTTCCCGGTGTAAGATGATTTTATATTGAAAATGAGAATTGTTGGTCATTTATGTGTGTTCCTACCTGAAGAAGGGGGATTTAAAGTGGTTGTATAGTACATTTTTTGACTTTAACCTACAGGAAAGCCTATAATAAGGCTTACCTGTAGGTAAAAAAAATATCTCCTAAACCTGTACAGTTTAGGAGATATTCCCCTCGCAATGTGCCGCTGACTGCAGCGGCACATGCGCACAGGGGATTCTCGGCTGAAAGTCCGGCAGGCGCCGGACCCTGCTGGAAAGAAATCGTGGCAGGGTGCGGAGCCTCGATACCCAGAAGAAACGTCGATGGGAACATGTAAGCTCCCTTGGCGTGGATCGGGCCAGATGTCGGTGCCTCGTTCTAAGGTAAGTATTTCATAATGAGCTAGTATGTAGTATGCGGGGCATACTAGCTCATTATGCCTTTTTCTTTGCAGGTCAGGAAAAAAAACAACTTCAGCGGGTATACAACCGCTTTAAGCCCAAAACTGTTGATATGGAACAACTTTATATTTGTTTCTATGTATATATTTTTTTCTTCTATTTTTCAATAACATTGAGTGCAGCAATCCTGTTTGTCTCACCTGTATATATATAGGGCTGTTATTGATAAAAAAAATTAACGTTCGATTAATAATTTTTTTTAATCGATTAATCGACTAATTTCGATTAATCATAACGCACATACAGATCCAACTACTTTTAGCTGATCTCCTTGCATTGCAACTCTGCATTAGTCAGTGGTAAATGTTGTATACACTATATACAATCACCCGACACTAGTTAGTTTCAACAATCCATGACTTAACTTCACAGTTCACACAAATATGTTTTAAATTCAAACTGTAGCACTAAAGTAATTTTTTTTCCACAGTAGCGTGCCAATCCATCCACCTCCGGTCTAACTAATCATTCTCACCTTATGGCATGGACCCCTGTGCAAAAAGGTGGACATGCAAGCAGGTTTCAAAAGGGTTAACATGGACCATAAACTTCTCTCATGTCTCCTTAGATCTCAGCAGGGACGCCAGATCATGGGTAGAGAGAAAAGATTTAAGTGCTCACCGCTTAAGTATAAGATTTCATTTTTGTATTCAAACACAAACTACTCACATAAAGATGATAAAAACACAGCATGTAAAGCCGACAATCATGTTAGTTCCGTAGGGCAGCAGCAGGTGACGTCATGCATAGCTCTTCCACTCAATCAGAACTTCAACATCACTGGACTTCTCCCCCCTTCCCTTCGTTAGCAGACTGAGGTACTTGGGGAAGGGGGAGGAGTCCAGTGGCTTCAATTCTGTGACGTCACCGGAGATCTCCGACGGAACTCCCTGAAGACCCAGAAGCCGGTGGAGAGGTGACTACCAATCAAAAGAATTTTGATCGCTCAAAAAAATGAATAGATTAATTGAGGAATTAATATTTAATTTCCACAGCCCTAATATATATATATATATATATATATATATATATATATATATATATATATATATATATATATATATATATATGTATGTATATATATGTATGTATGTATGTATGTATATATATATATATATATATATATATATATATATATATATATATATGTATATATATATATAAATATATATATATATATATATATATATATATATATATATATATATATATGTGTGTATATATATATATATTTATTTATATTTATGGTTCAGATCCCTATGACCGATACGTATAACGATGACAAACAGGGTTAACATAAACTTACCACTTGAAATAGACCTGAAGGTGTGCCCTGGTCTAACGTACGGTATACCAAAATAAGGGGGCAAAAACATACTGGTAGGGAATTGCTCTTTAACGATTGAGTTTGACCACTGAGTGAGTTTAACAGATGACTGAGCTATTTCCACCTGAGGATTGTGGCTGTACTGGGTGAAGCAGGCAGACTCCTACCTGCCTAGCTATTCAATGACATTGTCTGGGGACCCGCTGTTACCGATTCTGTAAAAGTGATCTTTGTATCAGGCTAAGTAGCGTCTACATAGCTCTCGGCCTGCTGGATTACCGCAGGTAAACTCTCCAGGTCACAGGAACCTGTAGTAGGCCAACACCTGGCTGCTTGTAGGACCATGCTAGGGGAGAGAACAACGAGGGGATAGTCAGGATGGTCGGAATACCCTTAAGGATGTCGCCCGTTTGGGTAAGCATTTGTCACCGACCATCGGTTGGATTTCCTGGACTTCACAAAGCACGGTTCAACCAGCGTGGGACATGAATAAAGAAGGTTTGCGGGGTCCGGCAAGGACAAGAAATGTTGCCTGCCGGCTATGGCCGAACAGTGTTATGGGATAGGCAGCTGGGTATGACAGTATGACGGAAAGGCCAGTAACTGCCGGATGTAGGAGGTTTCATAGGAGTGGTGTGTCCGGAATTTCTGAAGGCCCTCCAGGCCGTCTGGTAGTTTGAGCATGTTGCGAGAAAGTGAGATGTTTACGAGTTTGGTCGCTGTTTGTAGATATCGTACTACACCGGGGTTTAGGTGAGACCGACCAAGGACAATGGCTGACACTGGATCGGCTCCAGTCAGATACGACAGCGCATCTGCTACGAGATTGCTCTAGGCCAGGAACAACGTATAGTCAACTTTAAACTGAATTACAACGACAGCTGTACCAGCCTACCCAGGCAGGACATGACTGCTAGGGATTTAGACCTATCTTGCAATAATCTCTGCTGGTTGCCTGATGGTGGCCAAAAATTGCAGCGATGCCTGTGATGGTCGCTTACATCTGTCCCTAGCTGGGGTGATAGGGGCGAGATAGACAGTATAAACATGATATACCGATCTACGTAGTACGGAACCTCTGAAATTGAAAGATCCGTGGCATCCAGATTAAGGGTCTGACAGGGGCCCTGAATCTGGGAGGGGAAGACGAGGATGCATGACATAAAGACCAACCCTGGGGAATGAACATATGCAGAACTGAGCATACCCGAAACAGACTGAAGCTGCTTCTAGGTATACCCCTGTGTGTGGGTGAAGTGTTTGAAAAACTGACCTGATAGGGTCAGCTTGTCAAGGGGGAAACTGGCGTGCGAGGATGTTCTACATGTCCCTAAAGATGGCAGTTGTGATGGGCAAGCGTCTAGCGTTGGCTACGGGCCGATGTTTCTGGATACCCGTTAGAGGGGATCTTACTGTATGGGCCATCAACAGACGGCTCACCGGGGTCCTGTAAGGATAGAAATGTCGGGTGCTGGCTAGATATAGCCTGACCGTGTTACGAGAAGAAGCCAGCTGCGTGTGGCAACTCAACCTCTGGTGTAGGACGGAAGCTGAACTCAACTGCCCAACGGGAGGAATGAGCGTCAGGAGTGGCGTAGTCACTGGGGCTAAGTGGCCGAATGAGTACCGCTGAAAATGATGTGTGGCTGAGTGCCAACAAAATGCTTGCAACGATCACAAGTTATGCTAAGTTGCACGCCTAGCCGTGATAGCAAGTGTTGCGCTTAAATGTGTGCACACAATGATAGCAAGGGAGTTAACGTCACTGGAGATGTGTTTGTGGTGGCTGGACTCGGTGGTGTCGCAGACGTCCGGACACCGGGCTGTGAGCAGTAAGACCTGAAAAGGCTGAATAAGTTATGCCAAGATGCGTGCTTGCTGCGATTGCAAGAAGTTATGCTAGGATGCGTAGTTAGCTAGGTTGAAAAGACAAAGTCCACCCAGCCCACGACAAAATCAACAATTTAGACAAACATTGCACAACCCGACACACCCAATGCTAACCCCACAGCTGATCCAGAGGAAGGCAAAAAACCCCCGCAGAGCATGCTCTAATTAGCTACAGCAGGGGAAAAAATTCCTTCCTGACCCCTCGAGTGGCAATCAGATTTCTCCCTGGATCAACCTACCTATGATATAGCACCCCATTATACTACGTACGTTAGGAAGATATCCAGGCCTTACCCAGCAATGCACTGAGCCAGCCAGAACTGCCTGCCAGCAAGGATAGTACTACATTTGTGCCTGGGGCTTGCTGGCGACAACTGCAAAGTTTGTGCTAGGATGTGTGCTAGCAACTATTGCCAGAAGTCTATGCTTGGATGCGTGTTTGCAACGATTGCAAGAAGTTTATGCTTGGATGTGAGTCTGCCACGATTGCAGGGAGTTATGCCTAGATGTGCTTGTGGTGACTGCAGGATGTTTGTGATTGGATGCGTGCTAGCAACGAGCTTGCACAGAGTTGTACTTGGATGCGTGCGAAATGAATCCGATATGAACCCGGATGTAGGTGTGAAATGAATCCTATGAATTGGTTATGTGATAATCCGACCCAAACGATCGTGGAGTAGATGACAATGAATCCGATATGAATTGCTGAGTTATACCCATAAGGCTAACAAGACGGGTGCGGATTAATGCGTTGCTGGTTTGAGGGATTTGAGTTGGTAAGCGATGAATATGTGGAATGAAATAAATTAAACGTTTGCCGTGATATAGACAAGAATTGGTATGTTTATGATTAATGATGAGTTGGAACTGCGGAGCACAGAACGAAATGAGGTCAAGACACCTGGGGCATGCCTAGATGAATCAGTGCATGGAGTGTGCTACTGGACTTGACTGAGCTGTAAACACAAAGGCAAAACCAGTTGAGGATTCCATACCTGTCATAGACAACTGGCCAAATGGTGACTCCTAATGGGAGTGGTGAGCTTTGAAATGAAACGAAATTACATAAAATAAAATGAAACGAGACAAACAAACAACGAAATGTTTTTTTTTATTTTTTTTTAAGATATACATTTTTTTTCCCTTTTCCTATTATTATTATTTCTTCTTTCCCCCCCCCCCCTTTTTTTTTTTTAAATGAAATGAAATGAAATGAGACGAACAAACATAAACGAAATGTTGCCTTTGATGAGAACCTGCCATGGCAGAAGCGCAGCTCGGTCGTGTCACAGGGGCCACTGACAGCGAGCCGGACTCTGGAGCATGTACTGAAATGAGGCAATTAGTGAAATGAGGCCAAATGAGCATGGCCCCCTGTCCAGAACCCGAATTTGTAAAACAACTGGGTTTGAACCGAGGTGCAGGAGGTGACAGTGAGATGAGTGAAATGAGTGAATCCGCCATGACAGAGGCCCGAATCGCCATGCCGTAACTTTGCGACTGAGCACGAAACGGACTCTGGAGCATGTACTGAAATGAGGCCAGTCCTGGGGCACGCCGAAACGAATTAGCACATAGGTGGGACTATTCGTGTCGGAGCGTGATAGGTGAAACCAAATGATACCCATGACAAAGACAGGGATCAACGGCTGCGCTCAAGAATCGACAGTGACCCTGTTCTCTGGAGCATGTACTGAAATGAGGCCAGCCCTGGGGCACGCCGAAACGAATTAGAACATAGGTGTGACTATTCGTGTCGGAGCGTGATAGGTGAAACTAAATGATACCCATGACAAAGACAGGGATCAACGGCTGCGCTCAAGAATCAATGGTGAACCCTGTCTCTGGAGCATGTACTGAAATGAGGCGAAGCAGCTGGGCACACCGGAACGAATCCGTGCATATAACTGCGACAGGATTCGAATCGGAGCGTAATAAGTGACATACCATGACAGAGACCGGAATCAACGAGTAGCCCACCGATTCGGTAAAGAATCCGTCTCTGGAGCATGTATAGAAATGAGGCCAAACAACTGGGCGTACTGAGGCGAATCGGTGCATCGATATAATGCGACTGGATTCGTAACGGGGCGTGATAGGTGACCAGAAATGATATGCCATGACAATGACAAGAATCGAAAACCGTGGCTGAACCTGCAAATGATTCTGTCACTGGAGCATGTATTGAAATGAGGCCGACAACTGGGGCACACCGGAGCGAATCGGTGCATCGGAGATGCGACTAGATTCGAATCGGAGCGCGACTCGTGACCGAAATGAAATGAAATGATTGAAATGATCGAAAATGATTGAAATGATCGAAATGATAGAAATGATCGAAACGACTGAAATGATTGAAACGATTGAAATGATTGAAACGATTGAAATGATTGAAACGATTGAAATGATTGAAACTCTCCGGTTAGTTAGAATTTAGGACGTCTGATTGGGAATTTCCGAAATGATCCGAACGATTCGGACGTAGGGACCCGTGATTTGGTCGGTATGCGGAAGGTTTGAAAAATGAAACGCTCGATGTGGTGTCATGAACGAGTGACCACGACTTCTTTCGAGAAGAATGAAATGAAATGCCATGATTAAAATGATTAAATACCCCTCCGTGCTCCTCCCATAAATTCCGGCCACCGTACTGGCTGATAAGGAACACAGCTGAACGGGCTGATCAATTACTCCTCCGGGCTCCTCCCATAAATACAGGCCACCATACTGGCCTTTCAACATATATGTGTGTATATATATATATATACACTTTATATTGTAGCAGGAGGACCACGTGCTACTCTGTAAATGGATGGTTTAGATTCCCAGATTCCTGAACATTCCCAGATTTTGGGAGAAGCAAGCACACTGATTACTAAGTGAGGGAGCTCAGTGTATTTGAGGGAAGCTATGCAAGATGTTGTTGTGCATCAAGGTCAGGTTGGGACAGAGGAAGGCCCAATCCTGAGAGGAAGTCCAGGAGGGACAAGTGCAGCTAGGGAGCAGCAAGGAGAGACCCAGAGCCAAGTTCAGTGTCTGCGCATATCACTGGGATATGTTTGATGTTCAGGAAAACCGAAAGGTGTTTGATGGTCAGGAAGATCCTGCAAAGGTACTCGATGCAGACAAGAAAGCCAGGAGGCTGACTGTTATTTTTTCTCAGTGATGGTGAGAATCCCCCTGCAGGAATCCCCCTGTGGGAAAATATATCTGTATGAACTGTGGCTTGCATTTAAATAGAATTGGGCTGTCAGGCCCTTAAAATACAGTGTTGAACTGGTGCAACTCATTGTAAATGTGCCTACAGCTTGAGTCTAATCACCCCAATCTTACTATATATATAAATATATATATATATATATATATATATATATATATATATACGCTGTACATACATGGAATGTTCAAATATTTCATTCTCAATTTTTAAAGGAAGTCAGCAATGACAGACCGTATAATACCTTTAATACATGTTTTATGTAAGGTATCTGCATATTATTTTTTGTATGGATGCTGGTTGTACAATGTACAATTCAGCTGCAGGAGGTATTTCTAATGAAAGATTAATGTACAAGCAAGCGCATTTGTATTTCTTTTTCTGTACTTCTTATTAGCAGAAGCTCATTTACGTTAATTTATTTTAAGACCTGTGTCAACAAGCTATTTTCCATTCTTAATATTGATTAACTAATTCATTTTTACATGGATTTATCATGACCCCTTGGCATGCTTAATCCATATTTTTCATCAATGATAACATATTGTCATTGCTATATATGATATTCTTAACCAGTTCAATACAGGACACTTTCCCCCCTTCCTTTCCAAGCCAATATTCAGCTTTCAGCGCTGTTGTTGTTGAAATGACAATTGTTGTTGAAATGTCATGCTACACTGTACCAAAGCAAAAATTGTATCATTTTGCTCCCACAAATAGAGCTTTCTTTTGGTGGCATTTGCTAAACAAATAAAAAAAGACCAAAAATGTTGAGAAAATATATTTTTTTGTTTCTGTTTTAACATTTTATAAATAAGTAAGTTTTCTCCTTCACTGATGGGCACTGATGGGCACTGGTAAGGTGGCACTTATGAGCATGGATGAGGTGGCACCAATGAGGTGGCACTGATGATCATTGATGATGGGCACTGATATGCAACAATGATGGGTACTGATAGGTGGCACTGATATGCAACACTGATGGAAACTCATAGGTGGCACAGATGGGCACTCATAGGTGGCACTGATGGGTACTGATAGGCGACACTGATGGGCACTGAAAGGCTGCACTGATGGGTACTTATGGGTGGCACTGATGGGCACTCATAGGCAGCACTGATGGGCATGGATGGGCAATGATAGGTGGCAATGATGGACACTGATGAGTGGTACTGATTGGCACTGATTGATGGCACTGATGGGCATCACTGATTAGGAGGTACTGGCAGATATTGCTGGTAGGCACTGATTGGCATCATGTGTGGGCACACATTGGTATCATGTGTGGGCCCACATTGCCACCCATGGACACCAGGAATGCCATACCTAGTGGTCACCAGTAGTGGCCATCCCTGGTGGTCCTGGTGGCATCCCTGGTGGTCCTGGGTGGGCATCCTCAGGGACCTGTGCTGATAAACAATCAGCACAGACCCCCCCTCAGGAGAGCAGCTGATTGGCTCTCCTCTACTCTCGTCTGTCAGACACGAGTGAGGAAAAGCCGAATAACAGCTCTTCCTGTTTACATCATGATCAGCTGTGATTGGACACGGCTGATCACATGGTAAACAGTCTCCATCAGAGACTCTTTACCTAGATCAGAGTTGCAGTATGTCAGACATGCCACAACAATGATCACCACAATGCGCGCCCCCAGGGGGATTGTTATCCTGATCACATCATATGACGTCGATCAGGATATCACAACCACTTTGCCACTGTCATTTTGCTATATGGCGGGCGGGAAATGGTTAAAAGACATCTTAGAAGACACTGGGCCTGTAAGTATAAAGCACTGTGTTCTATGCTTTACAGCTTATTCTAATTATTTGTGTTTTCATGCAATGGAATTAACATATTTAGCATATATATATATATATATATATATATATATATATATATATATATATATATATATATATATATATATATATACAGTATATATATATATATATATATATATATATATGATAAATTAAGAAAGGAGAGTTCTTTATGGACCCAACAAATGTGGGTTGATTTACTAAAGCAGTAGTGAACTTTTGCTTTGCAAGCGTGCCTATTCACCTAGGTAAGGGATTAAAGTAAAGCTTTAAATACCCAATTTTGTGCAAGTAAAATAAAAGTATTTTGCTTGCACGTGATTGGTTGATTAAAGTAAACATAAACATAAACATTTAGCTGCTGTGGCGATGAAGATTAACGTTGTACACACAATACAATTTTCCAACAGGAATTGTGTGGTGACACTCTGTTGGCGGAAAATCTGACCGTTTGTATGCTCCATCGGACAATTGTTGTCGGATTTTCAGTGGACAAATGTTGGATGGTAGGCTGTAAAAGTTTCCGTGGACCAATGTCTGTTGTCAGATTTTCCAAGCGTGTGTACACAAGTCTGTCAGACAAAAGTCCAAAGTACAAACACGCATGCTCAGAAGCAAGGACGAGCCAGAAGCGATCGGTCTAGCGTTCATAATAGAGAATTAACATTCGTGACGTTGCAAATTATGAAATCTCGAAATGCAGAGCACATTCTCTTCTTCTTTAATGGGATAATATTGAAGCTGCTTTGCTGGTGATACTGATGGAGTTATTGCAAAAGAATTTTCAAAGGCTTTTTTTTTCTAGTATATCAAGAATAATATTATTATGCTTGCTATTTTATTTTTTGGGTGCAAATTACCACAACACCATTATCCTATAGTTTTTAAGATCAAAGATACAACTATGTTGGTGTCCCTTGTTAATTTTACATTGTATTTTTTTTAAATGTAACTGCCTACTCCCAAACTGTCATTTGAAGTAAAACACATAGCCAAGTATAATTCTCTACAATTTTTTTTGTTGTGCATTAAGAAAAGAAAACAAATAAAATTAGACATGCTATCTGCCAATAGAACTTAACCAAAAAGTGCAATCTATGCATCCAAAAATATAGAAATTAAATCAAAATATTATTCAACCCAAAAATTCAATAAAAGCCTCATGCATGTGTCCTGCATCTTAATAAAGGAGGTCAGCAATACCAAAAAAGCAGGAGTCCATCATCCAGAGATAATTATGAAAATCATCTGGATTATTCTCCAGAAGCTCTCCTGGAGCTTATGCCCTATGCAAAGGCATAGGGCATAATTGGTCATGATTAATAAAGCAACCAATTTTTGGTCCAAGAAATCTTCCTCCTGTTGCTGGACTGGATTTGGGTCAAAGCAATAATGCCAAGGCCAATAATAAATAACACATTATCTCCTCTGATTCCGCAACATGGCTGGTTGACGATTGGCCGTTCAGAAACAAACTGAAAAGCGTGAAATGAAAAGCGCAAAATGAAAAGCGCAAAATGAAAAGCGTGAATCAACACTCACCAAACTTCTATTAACATGAGATTAGCAGAAGGAGCACAAAGTTTGATGCTTAAGAGCTGAAAAAACACGTAGTACATCACTACATTTGGGTTTGTTGGCCGACAATTCCTTGCCATTTGTATGCAAGACAAGTTCCTGGCCAATGCCCTTCGGACAAAAGTCCAAGGTTTTGTCTGCGGAAAATCTGATCATGTGTATGAGGCTTAAGAGTTTGAATTGGCAGTGAGTCGCAGTCAATGGTTTGTTATTAAGGAGAGCTACAGTCAGATCTGGGATTATGGGTGTATAAAAAAGAGTTGATAGGATCTGGAACACTTCAGTCCAGAAGGCTTGTACAACGGGGCAGTCCCATCAGATATGTATGTGAGTATCTAGGGTTTGACAGCCAAGAAAGCAGTGTGCAGAGCATTGGGGAAAAAATTTGATGATCATGGCGGAACCCAGGTACCTTCTGTTAAGCACCCTGTAGTTGGTTTCCAGGGCTAAAATGGTGGGAGCACTGGATTTAGTACCCTGCCAGACATATGACCAGTTGGGTAAGATTGAGGTCTATTTTCCACTTGATCACATACGCTAGAGGTCAGGTTATGGGTATACAAGGAGTTGGGCATATAGATCAGAGATAAGACCTCTTCTATATGGGTTTATTTTTAGGCCCCTCTAATTCTTCTGACTGTTCTTTTTTTATTGGGTATATTTTTTACAATCTGCTCTCACTTTGGTATTCCTTTGGCTTTTGAAAAGACGGCTTGGCCCTCAACTTGTTTGGAATTTTTGGGTATAACTATTGATACTAATTTGATGGAGTTTCGACTACCTGATGAAAAAGTAAACACGCTTAAGGCTTTGTTATTGGTTGTAATTTGCAAAAAGAAAGTATTTTTAAAAGAAATGCAGTCACTTCTAGGTCTTTTGGCTTTTGCATCTAGGAATGTGCCAGTTGGGAAAGTGTTCTCTAGAAGATTATATCTTGCAATTTCTGTTTTAAAATCCCTATTTTCTCATATTAGGATTACACATGATATGAGGGGAGATCTACTAGTTTGGCTGTAATTTCTTACTCATTTTAATGGTAGGGTTATGTGGCAGGAAGAATTTAATTTAGACAAAGACTTTTTCTATTCACTGACTCCACTGAGTCTTTTTGTTTCCCTGCAATCTGGCAACCCTATTGGTACGCGGAATGTTAGAGTCCCAAATGGCAAGTGAAAGGTACTGTCACAACAATCACTTACCGAGGCCGAGATGCCGAGAGTGGTTAGCCCTTGCAACTACACGCACCTCGTCGGGATACAGGGAGCGGGTGGCACGCAGAAGCACTGGCCACCAGCAGACATGGGTTCCTGAAGAAGCTGAGGAGCTGAGTAGTGGGTTTACTGGGAATCAGGAACTGGCTGATGATCCTGTGCATGCTAGTAAACAGTCCCGGAGGTAACAGGGAATCGGGTAACAGAATAGCAAGTCCCTGAAACAGGCCAAAGGTCAGATCAGTGAAATCAGGCAAGGAAGGCAGAACAAGGGTCAAATCTGGGTAATCAATCAGAGAGTCCGTGAGGCAGATCAGGAGAGATCCGTTAAGCAAGCCAAGGGTCAATCGAGGATGAGAGCAGTATAGTCAGGGACAGTCCGGGTCAAAAACAGGTAATCAGGCAAACAGCAGGTAACAGGCACAAATGGGAAGCTGACAACAAACCAGCAACCCATTTGGATGCCAGAGCTGCCTAAAATAGCCACGCCATAGCGTGTGCGCCATCGTGCACACCCATGCGCCATCGCGCACACTCGTGGGCCACTGCGCGCACATGTATACCATTGCACACATGTGCACGCCGCACCATTGGGCCGGGCATGTGCATGCGCTAAACCGCTACTCTGCCACGCATGCGTGCAATAGCATGGCGAGCATGGCCGGCCAAAGTCCTTTTCTGACAGGTTATTTAAAAAACATAGTTCTTTTAGAGTTATTCCTAATTATTGTGGCCTTGGAGATTTGGGGTCTTTATTTTAAAAATACGCGAATATTGGTCAGAACTGATAATAAGAGAGTTATGTATGCCATTAATTGCTTAACATCTAAGTCCCCACCAGTCATTGTCCTGTTGCGACATTTGATCTTCAAATGTCTTAGTTTGAATATTTGGTGACTGCCATTCATGTTGCTGGAAATTACAATGACTCGGTGGGTTCATTATCTTGCCTCTCCTGGGTCTCATGTGCCAGCCCTCAAAAATCTAGTTAAATATGGATGTAACTGGCCCCTGACAGGGCTATAAAAAGGGGGTTCCATCCCGTCAGGCTCAATCACCACAGAATATGTAGCTGTAGTGTTCCCCTCCCCCCTTTTTGTCAAGGCTGTAGTTATGTGGTGGCGTCACCTTTTTATAGCACAACATACATGCAAAAGGGGGCAAAAATGTGTAAATGAATTAAGTCAGATGATATATTTATATTGTGTGGAAAGTTATAAAGTTGAGAATATATTATATGCAGCCTGAGCCGTAGTGGCTAGGTTGCTTAAAGTTTATGTGTTTAGTCTGTATATGATGAATTAATATATTGTTTTTTTTAAACCAATAATAAACAGTCACGGCCTTATAAAATCCAACTCTTGTCTGTGTTTCTTTTATCTTAAATATAGTTTGTTGTTTAGGGTTCCTGCCTGCTGTCCCATGATGCACACAACCACTATGAATCCTCTTTGACTATTTATTTCTATAATTTTAATTCTTAGTCAGATCTGATTTACTGAAAACTGTACGCAGTCTACATATGTTACCGAGATCTTCTTTTCAAAATGTGCTAATTGGGGAATGATTCCAGTGACAGATACCCCTTTAATGACAAATCTTCAAATAGTAGATACAATAATACAATATATAACAGCAAGCAAGAAAAATGTGTAAATTCCGTTGATACAATTCATAAAGCCTGGGAGTGAAAGTATCAACTTTTAGAATGCATGTGAGACACTTTTGTAAAATGTGTGCCAATTTCTCTCTCTCTCTGCATGCCAAAAGAGAGTTGGTCTTAATTAGCTCAATTTTCATAAGATACAAACTGTTGGTATGTTATTTTGAATTTGGTGCATTGTAAAAGTGTCACATTGTAGTATTACCTAGATTTGGTGCGCAAGTCGCTGTCAGAACCAAAACAGTCACAAGTGCTTCATGAATTGAAAATAGGTTACACTGTTTACTCTGTTATATTTCTATGTAACACTAATATCAATAAAAACATTGAAATAAAAAAAAATATCATATCATGCATATCGAACCAATGTATCCTATGAGCCTATCTTTCATGTTTACCCTGTTGATTCTGTTTACTCGGTTATATTTCTATGTAACATTAAATAGGTTGCACTCAGGTCCATAGCAAATATATTAGGATAATTATAAGCAAATCCACTGAATTTTGCTGCAAGATTAAAACAGGGCCCCTATTATCCCTTAAAAATTCATGCATGTTTCTTCTTCAAAATTTAATATATGAATTACCCATTTTTCTTTTTTAAAGGAAAAAAAAATCTATATACATTTGCAAAATATAAATGAGATAATGTTTGGTAAGCTTAGTAGTGCCTCAAATGTCAGATTATATTAGAGAGGATAGCTTCGTTCTGTACAGGATGTGATATGAACCTAAATTATAGAATAGCAGTCAGGTAAGGACACAGTAACCTCATAAGTCATGTTAAATGTGTACCTTTTGTACCCCCTGTAGAGATTCTTTAATAAAATAAAATACCAAATTGTGTGCAAGGTACAGTATTGTTTTTCCATATAAATCATTTTTGGCCATCTAGTGAGTGTTATATATTTGCATCACGGAATATTTATAAAGATATGATTTATCCTGTCAGGAAAAGGTTATCAAACACGTTCATGCTGGTATTAATATAAAGCTGTCTGAAATCAAAGTGTGTGCTAGAAGGAACATTTGGTGAAGGGTTAGGCTGTCTGGGTAGGGTTTTAGAAATTTCTATTTAACAACATGCCCTCCAATATCCTTTGTCAGAATGCCAGCTCTTATTATCTGTCTGAAAATGCACTAGATTTTCTCCTGTCCTGCAAGGATACACAAAGATGAAGCTGGAGATTATCTGCTCTAAACCTTTTCATCACTGGGGCTATTTCATACCTAGGTGATGAGAGTATATTTTACCATTTTGCAGTATGTAGGCTCTACTGCTAGTAACTTCTTAACTGCTTTGTAATTTAAACAAAAAAACGATTTTTTTTTCTTTGAGAATGGAGTTGTAGTTCTTTTGGTAGTTTACACCAAAACGTTTTTTTTTTTTTTTGTAGAAGATACTGGATTTTGCAATCAGTTATTTTTCCTATCCTGGCACAATGCTAAGCAGATTTTCATATTTTTTCTGTATGCTATTCACATCTTGTATTATAAACAATAAATAAAAATACCTCTGTGCTGCCTCTGTAGTATGTGAATGAAATAATGTATATACTAATAGGTGCACAAAAAATATTCTGGTGCGGTTGCTGCAAACACCACACTGTGCTCCTACTAGTAATAAAATATTAAATATAAATAAGTGTTGCGCAAACCAAAAAAAAATGATATTTAAAACCATTAACCTCAAATTATCCGAGATATAAATAAATAATCAAATCATCAGACAGATAAATTCACACAACAGTGCATAAAAGTGATACAATTTAAGTAAAGTGTATGTGTTAAAAAGTGCAAAATAGTCCTTATCAGATGATAAATAAGGTGCACAGTTTTCTTCCTTCAGTGTAAGCAGCTTCAGTACGACAACATAAAGACAAATGGTGTACTTCCACCCGATAGTGACACCTCAGTACTCCCAGTATTCTCACCTTAACCCTTTAACGTTCTACTCCACTGCTTGGTAGAGCACATTTTGAGTCACGCTAACTCATTGAAAAATGTGGACTTTAAAGGGTTAATGAGTAATGAAATAGGCTTTTCTTTACATGACAAAATCATCCTCTAGTGATGCTACCCCACTTGTTGTCCTTCTCAGTTGATTTGCCTATCCTATGGTGGTGGTCCCTTTAAGAATCCCTCACATGCGCATATAGTGTAATATTGCTAATAACATTTAAATTTTTAATAAAAGAAAAACTCTTACATCAACAGCAAACAGTAAAAATGCCTTTGGTATCATATACAGTGGTACCTTGGATTACAAGCATAATTCATTCCAGAAGAATGCTTGTAATCCAAATCACTCGTATATCAACGCAAGTTTGCCCATAGGAAAAACTCAGATAATTCATTCCAGTGTCACTGCTAGTGTATGCAGTACCACATGTGGCTAGAATTGGGGGGGAAACCGGAGACATTCACAAACATTCGGAGACCAATCAGACACTCAGAGGCATGCGGAGACACTCAGAGGTGCTTAGAGACACTTGGAGATGCTCAGAGACACTCAGGAACTGAGTGTCTCTGAGCGGCTCTGAGTGTCACCGAGCGTCACCGGTGACCCCGGACCTCTGGCCACATGCAGTACTGCACATCGTAGAGGCTTCAATCCTGCTCGTCTTGCGAGACAAGGCTCGCGGACCAAGTCAAGATTTTTTTTTCTCAAATAGCTCATGTTGGGAAGCGTTCGTAAACTGCGTTACTTGCTATCCAAGGTATTACTGTACTCAGCAGGAAAATGCTCTCCAAGCATCACTTTCGGGATGCCCAAAACTTTTTCTTTTTCTTAAGAAGATACAGGATTTTGCGATTAGTTATTCTTCCTATGCTGACACAATGCTAAAGATATTTTCACATTTTCCTGTATGCTATTCACAGTTTGTATTGTTACTTGATTTCACCATTTGGATGGCTGATATGAGAATTAATGATGGAGCAAGTGTTTGGTTTGAACATAGGTTTGGAATGAAATTTTTCATGGTGAAATGCTCTGCCAAGCATTTCAGAATGAATTGCCAAATCCATCATTGGCCAAACCCTTGCCCCTGACCTCAGTTGTAATATTTTAATTAATGATGGTTTTTGACCTAAGTTCCATCCCAAACATTTTCACACTATTCACTTGCTTTCCCAGTCTGCCATTTGTCAGCGTGTTGGAAGTTTATTAAGGGGCAGCTGACACTGTTTTTAGGGAGAGAGAATTATTATTATTTTTATTATTATACATTATTTTTAGTACAGTTTGTATAGTATAGTGGCAACAGTTTGTACAGCGCTTTACAACATTAGGGCAAACAGTACAGTTACAATACGATTCAATATAGGAGGAATCAGAGAGCCCTGCTCGGTAGAGCTTACAATCTAAAATCTAAAAGGATTGGTTAGAATAGTGTGCTAGTTTGCTTTGTTCTTCATACAGTAGTCATTGCTATATTGCTATTTGCAGCACATGGGCTTCCTCATGCAGCGAATGCAACATCTGGTGAATTCGCACTACTGAGAAACCTGTGTCATTCATTTCCAGAGGCTGGCAGGATAATGTTTCATTGAGAAGGTATTTCTGAGCCTCCAGTTAGTGAAAGGAGGAGCGGTGGTGGGGGTGGCTGCCTGAGTGACCCCTTTAAAAAATGTTTTGAATTTTAAAAATGTTTCACCCAGAACTGTCTTCTGTCAGCACCTATGAGCAGTGTCTGCATCCCATGGTGGCCGATTATCTGGAAGCAAAAGTAGATGTAGAGCACCTCTAAACAGATGACTACCAGGTCACAAGGATGGACCATTGGCCAGAGCAGCTGCGCTGCTGGGCTGTACTGCAGCCAGTGTGGTCTCGGAACATGCATTCAGTGCTGTAGGTCACTCACCAAAGTCAGGAAGTTACTTCCTGAGGACGGCCAATCTGATAGGCCGAAATGCATAGAGGTTGAGTCACTTTATCGCGGCACACTTCCGCCCACACATTCAATCCGGAAATCAAGCCTTCACTGAGCCAGCAGATGTATGAACTAACCAGGAGGATTTCATGGATTTACGTATACCTGCTGTTCACTCCGGGTGCCAGGACAAAAAGCACTCATATATGTGAGTTTAATACCTTTATTTTTTTTGGAATAAAAAGCTCTTTATCAACGGCACTGCGCAATGAGGCTTTTTCTATTATATCTATTTATATGAGGAACATTCACCGCTGCCAATCATTGGTCCAGAGGATATCCAAAGGGGTCGCCCCACAGGCACATTTGACCTAACTAGCGATAGTTGGTCCACTCCCAGGGGTGAGTGCACATCTATTAGGGGGGCACCCTATTTAAAGCACTTAAGAAGCACGGAATTATCCATCTATTATTCAAGTCACAGCACTGGATATTGTTCCACTAGCACGAGCACCTTTTTTTCACTAGGGACTGTTTGATTAATTTTATTAATTTTTACCAATGTATCATTTATTACCTGTATGTAATTTTTTTTAGCATTTAGCACGGTATACTTTTTATCATTTAGTAATTGTTCACACCAATTTCACACTGCAGCTGCTTTAATTATGTGGTAAAGCAATTCATTTTCTTTATCCATATTAACACATACATTAGGTTTTTTCACTTACTTTCATCCTTTGGTGCTTTGGTTCATTTTCATATTTTTTAACAGACATGTTATACTTACCTCCTCTGTGCAATAGGTTTGCACAGAGCAGCCCAGATCCTCCTCTTCTCATGTTCCTCTTCAACACTCTTGACCCCGCCCTCCTGTTAAGTGCCTCCACTGTAAGCAGCTTGCTATGGGGGCACCCAAGCTGAGCCACAGTTCTCTGTGGCCATTCAGACACAGAGCCATGGCCCGGCCCGCCCCCTTTCTATTCTCATTGGCTGACTTTTGCTTTCTGCTGTCTCAGCCAATGAGGAGGGGAGTCCTAGGCAGGTGAGATATTCCTACAACATCACTGGATCTAGATGGGGCTTTGGTAAGTATTAGGGGGGCTGATGGAGGCTGTTGCACATAGAAGGCTTTTTATATTAATGCATAGAATACATTAATGGGCAGTGAGAGATGAATTGACTCTCTCTTTATCAACTCTTCCACTGCCAGACCCTGCGCTACACATTTAAACTCAGTTGGCCAGACCATTTTTGCAATTTTTCCATTGCTTTTTTATTATAAATTATAAAAGACCCCCAAGCACAGTAGAAAAAAAGAAGGTGCTACTGATTTTTAAGGCTCCACAATATGTGCGCAAATAATTATCAAATTAAATTTTTTGCAAAAAATACACTAAGATCATTATAGGCAGATATGAACACAAATTTTTACAAAATTCCTGTGAAACTGCTAATAAATATAAAAGCCTTACCTGTATTGAGTTAATAAACAACAAATATTTGTAAATTTAAAATTGTGCTTTTTTTTGCAAAATTATGAAAATCGAATGTACACAAAACTACATTTCTCTAAACATCTGAAGGTTTTCATTGTTCACTTACAGCTTTCAACATTTGTAAAATGTTTGGCCTAACTTGTGACTATTTTGTTTAATCTCTGACGATCTTGTTCTCTTATCTAATATCCTATGAGGTATGGGTGACTGGTCCTCTATCTGCATTGGTTGGAGGGATTTCTGGGGAAATGTTTTCTTATCCTCCTAGTGGATAATTCAAGATTCTTTATGGATTGCTGATCTCCCATATTATATGATGCTGGTCAAGTTTTCTGATGATATTTGACACTGTGCTGGAGATGATTGATGATTGATAGTGGAACCTGTGCCTCCATGTGTATTACCTTCCTGTGATGGAGCTTCGTGATTGGATGATGATTCCAACGGTAGAATACTCATCAGTATATTTTGAAAAAAAGTACTCAAGGGTTGCAGCATCAGCTGATTTGACTGGCATGTACTCCTGAGGAAAAAACTTTTGAAACATGTCAAGTTTGCATGTGGAGCTTCTTTATATATTTTCATTCAATATGAACCATGAATAGACATATTCTACATTTCAAAGTGTTTTTTGTTTGTTTAATTTTTAATCAGCTCATAAAACCATACCGTATATACCACATGACCCAATCCTTGCCGGTATGGTATTCAGAGTTTTACTTCCATGAAGCACAATTTCTACATACAGAATTCAGGATGCAATGATGACATTATATGATATCATGTGATACATAAAAAGGTGGCACCTTCTTATGACATATTTCTAAATAGGACCTAAGTTCCCACTTATGGGTGTATACATTCGCCCCCACAAGTGCCACCCTATCTATGTGTTAATATTACTAAAATATCATTATATTCTTACAAACAGTATTACTTTTACTGAAAACATTCTGCAAGCTTGTTCTTTGTGGTTTAGCTAGTGCAGGAGGAAACTTCCCCTTTCTCATGTTAGCTAGTTGTCTACAAAATACAATTTCATGTCTGCTTATTAGCAAGTTCAGCCTTTTCAATTTAACAACTGCAAGTAGATTACCAATATATATATATATATATATATATATATATATATATATATATATATATATTATATATATATATATATATATATATATATATATTCAAACTATTCATAAGCCTGAAGAATAGAAAAGCCAGATTAGACTTTGTCAAAAAACATCTAAAAAAAAAGCCAGTAAAGCTCTTTTTTGAACCTTTCAAGGATGACAATTTTTCCATATACTGTATTGTAAAGCAAGACAATAAATAGTAGTAAACAGTACATATGGGGGTGGATGTTGTAAAGACTAAATGTTCTTTCCTGAAATTGAAAGCATTCATTTTTAGCGTCACAAAGAGGTTCTCATAAAGAACGTCCTCACCTGCAGAAAAACTGTACTTTCATGATGTCACTTGTTTGTTTTAATGTTCTGTTAGTTGGCATTTAACCACTTCAATACAGGCACTTTCACCCCCTTCCTTCCCAGCCCAATTTTCAGCTTTCAGCGCTCTAGCGCTTTCAGTGACAATTGCGCGGTCATGCTACACTGTACCCAAATGAAATTGTTATCATTTTGTTCGCACAAATAGAGCTTTATTTTGGTGTTATTTATTCACGACTCCGTTTTTTTTTTTTTTTTGCGATATAAGCGCAAAAAAAGCGGAAATTTGGGAAAAAAACAATATTTTCTTTTTTCTATTTGAAAAGAAATCCAATAAAATCAAATTTTGTCATAAATTTAAGCCAAAATGTATTCTGCTACATGTTTTTGGTAAAAAAAATTCCGTTAAGTGTATAATAATTGGTTTGTGTGATCACGGACATATGTACGCAAATGATCATGTACATATGTGTGCAGGTGATCACGTACATATGTGTGCAGATAATCATTGGGACATGTGATTTTAGTGGGACATATGTGGGGGACAAGTTTTTATTATTAGGGACATGTGTTTTTATTATTTGGGGACATGTATGTTTTGGGGACATGTGTGTTTTGGGGACATATGTGGGGACTGTGTTTTCACTGTGTGGTGTGTTGTGTGTTTACACTACACTGATGATCAGTGAGTAAAAAGCTGTGAAAAGCAGCCCATACTCACTGATCATCAGCCGGCTGCAGCGATCTGCTCTCCTCTCCTCAGCGGTGACTTCCGTGTGAGGAGAGGAGAGCCGATTGCCTAGCAACCGGCTGTTTGTTTACATCACATGACGGCCGTGATTGGACACAGCCGTCATGTGATCAGGAGGGCCAATCACAGAGCCCTCCTGCCGATCTGAGATGTGCCGTGTCCGGGTGACACGAGCACATCGGGATCGCGCCGCTGCGCGGGCGCGCGCGCGCGCAATCCCGCTACTCCTGAAGGACGTTCCTGAACGTCCTATCAGGAGCAGGCGGCTCCCACCCGGCCGTATATATACATTGGCCGGGTGGGAAGTGGTTAAGGATGAGCCGAACACCCCCCGGTTCAGTTCGCACCAGAACCTGCGAACAGACCTAAACTTTGTGTGAACTTTAGAACCCAATTAAAGTATATGGGACTCATAGAGACTTGGAGCTGTATTAGCCACAAAAGGTGGCTCTGCAAAGTATTGACTTTAGGGGGGTGAATAGTTATGCACATTGACTTTTTCTGTTATTTTGTCCTATTTATTGTTTGCATCACAATAAAAAAAAACCTTCAAAGTTGTGGGCATGTTCTGTAAATTAAATGATGCAAATCCTCAAACAATACGTGTTAATTCCAGTTTGTGAGGCAACAAAACACAAAAAATGCCTAGGGGTGAATACTTTTGCAGGGCACTGTATAATAAATAAATTAGAATGCCAAATTTCCTCACCTGTCCCACAATTGCTTTTTGAATATTTGCAGTTTACTTACAACTGCACCAGCCTATTGTCATTATCCAATCTGCCACACAGGGTTGTCCTCAGGTTGTGATTTAAGGTCAAGTTTATCAACATTACTTATCCCTTGATAGCACTAAAGAAAAAAATAAATTTTATCTAAGCATCGGGCATATAAAGCAATTTGAAAATGAAAAAAAAAACACTAGTTTAAATCTAATTTAAGCATATACAGCAGCATTTACCAACCTGGCTGTGATGTTTAGCAGTTTTATTTTTTATTTTTAAGACAAATTCTTTAGCAGGTAAAATAGCTTCCATATATGTATTCCAACTTTGTATTTAGATGTTTGCCTGGAATTCAGCTTTACTCACTAACATTTAGTAGCATTTTGATGGCAACGAGCTCAAGGTTACAAGCTGTAGAGCTGACATATGTTATTTGAAGTGAATTCCTTCTGTAACAGACTCACAAAAGAAAACTCTTTGTAAATGCCAAATATTTAATTGCTCAATCAATATTTATTACAGAATGATAATTTTTAATCAAGAGCTTTTAAAAACAATATGCACTCCTTCCAGGAAAGTTATTGATTTTGCTTTTTTCAGAGGAGATTGGAATAATGTAACAATAAATAAACTAGTGGTTTCTGATAAATAACAGCAGTTCTTGTAAAAGCATTAAGGCGAAATGTGTCCAGACGGCAATCTAAACGGACTATTAAAATTAAACAATAAATGTGTACTGCCTTGGGAAAAATATATGACTGCTTCTCATCTGTGGAGGACTATTGTTCCTTTAAATGAGCTGATAAAGTTGGACCTTGTTTGACTTACTTTTTGCACAGAACTGTAGACTTTTAATTAAATGGGTTAATACAATCTTACAAATACATGTTTACATATACAAATGTCTGCAGCCATTAAAATACTGATGCAGCCTCTGGACAGTTTGTTGATGAAGAAATCATAATAAAGAGCAGGTATACATTTTTTTAACATTTCTGCTTAGTTTATTCTGTGCTAGCTGTATTTTTTTTTATTACATTTCATTATTTTGCCTTCCAGTACTACATGTTGTTGCAATGATTAATATTTCTGTGTATGACCTCCATCCATTTTTTCCCCTGAATTATTTTGTTTTTTTTGGTTGCTCTTTGGGGATTGGCTTATTTACAATGATTTGTTCATAAAAACAAAAGAGAAGAAATGAGGAAGTGGAGTTGTTGCCCATAGAGAACATTCCGATTTCTCTTTTGATTCTACAAATTAATAAAAGATAAGACCTGAATGATCACTATGGGAAACAAAACCATATAAGTTCCTTTTATCCTTTTTTTATTTAGCCTACATATACATAGACAAAATCTCCCTTGGTATCACACAAACTGGCTAGTTTAGCTTAGGAGAGAAGCAGATTCCATAGAGACATGTCGGTGTGACAATGTGAGCGGTCTGTATTAAGAAAGCTGCACAATAAAAAAGTACTGGAACACCAAAACACCAATAGCCTAAACAATAATACAATTATGTATGTTATGCGTTTAAATAACAAACACACTAATTAAAGTGCATATATGTGCAATACTAAACTATCCCAAAAAAAAAACATAAAACAAATTTCAATATAAACATAATGTGCTAAAAGATCTGTGATCTGTGAAAAAACTGAAAACGTGAATCCACTGCAAGCTAGTGTCATCAGTGAAAAGGTAAACCTGTGTATTCACTGCAGGGTATTGACATCTGCTTTGCAGAACAAAAAATCTCTTTAAAAAGTCAAAAGCGCTTGTAATCAATGGAGACAACAGCCACTGTTTCTCCCAGGATCAGTATTCACATACACTTCATATACCAGGATCCTCACTGTGGCGACTCTTACCCGCCCTGCAAAGTATAGTGGAGGTAATAGACAATGCAGTAAAGAGACTAGAACACACTATAGTGCATTACTAGTATGCAACATCTTTTATTAATAGACAATATTTAAAGTGGTTCTAAAGGCTGAAGGTTTTTATCTTCATGCATCCTATGCAAGAAGGTAAAAAAAAAAAACTTCTGTGTGCAACAGCTCCCCCCCCCCAGCGCCTCTAATGCGCACCTGAGCTCCATCGTGATCCAGCCATGTGCACGAGTGTCTCAGCTCTCCCTCCTCATTGACTGAGACAGCAGCGAGAGCCATTGGCTGCCACTGCTGTCAATCACAGCCAGTGAGCCAATGAGGAGAGAGAGGAGGTGGGATCGAGCCATGGCTCCATGTCTGAATGGACACGCAGAGCAGCATCTCGGGGGTTTGCCTGCTTGGGTGCCCCATTACTGTTTGCTCTGGGGAACACATCAGGAGGCAGGATCCAGGAGCACTGGCAGCGGACAAAACCGCTGCACAGAGCAGGTAAGTATATGTTTGTTTGTTTTTTTGTTTTTTTACAATCTGTGCCCTTAATATCACTTTAGCAACTCCATTTGCTTACATTGTCACTATGCAGGAAAGGTATTCCAAACTCACCCATTGCAGTCCTCTTGCTGTCTCCAATATACAGAAAGCATTATCACAGGCCCACCAAAAACAGGTAAGAATCTGTGAGCTATCTGGCTTCAGTGATTTACAGAGAACACATATAACATCTATATTGCTGCTGGTTTACTTTGCAAATTTGATCCATAAATAGCACTGAAGTCATTGGGTCACTATAACAAGCAGACAACTAGCGTTTTCAGAAGATAAGAAATGGTATTTATCAAATATTTCCAGACAGGATGTATTGTATTATGCACAAATTAACTGTTTATTGAACAGCATTAGCAGTTCCTGCGTTTTAAATTTCACAAATGTGAATAACAACATAGATTCAGATTCAGTTTTATTTACTTAGCCATTGCTTCAGGTCTATATTAATTTTGTAGTGTATTACTTAAGCCATAGCAGATGGGAGGCTGAAGTCATATTCTTTCCAAACTGTTTTCTGATCCTAGGAGCTAAACCGAAGATGATCATGGAAGCATCCAGTCAAAGGTGTACTGTACATTAAATTCATAGAGGATCAATTGAATGATTTGCATCATCAACCAGTGCAGTTTTTGAAAGTCTACAGCTTCCATAAATCTGCAATCATAAAGCAAAAGTCTTGTCTGTAGACCATTGAGAGATATTCCTGTATCTTGCGCTAGATTATATGAACATTATAGTAGTGCTGACAGTAAATGATTATTATTCCTCATTTTAGCTTTGATACAGTTTGTAAGGGCACTCTGAACTTCAGGACAAAGCAAAAACCGATGTCTTTATGAACCAGAAAGTCTATAATAGGGTATCTTCCCCACTTAGGGCTGCACTTATGGAGAGAAGCAATCTCTGAATAGGAAACAGAAAAACAAAGAAAAAGCACCTCTAAGTGTAGAATTAAAATCTGTTTAATTTCCCCCAAAAAGGGTTAAAAACCACTTACAAGATATGTAGACTGGCAGAGCATATCATTAATATCCATGTAGGTGGTCCGGCATGAATACAGTGGTCACTGGCATATACAAGTTCTTTTGGCTGTGTGTGTCCAGTAGCGGGGGGTCCAGGGGATGCCAACGGGAAAACCAGCAGGGAGCTCCAAGAGAACTGACAGGCCAGCCCGCAATCACAGTCTCAAAACACAAGGATCCCGGAAGTGATGTCAGCGGCAGGAGACAATAAACAGCAACCAGCGTACACCACAAACAGGAAGCAAAACAGGAAGCAGTCATCAAAGAGGGGCGGGTTTTGGAACATCTCATTGGTTCCTTTATCAACCTTCCTTTATAGCTTTAACTGTTGTCTGTGAAACCCCAGGACTGACAGACTTCCTCTTGTTACATTATATGTCACACAGAATATACTGTGCCTATCTGCGGTATTTTAGCTTTTACAGTTTTTTTTTAAGTTAGGCAATTGAAATCAGGCCCTGTAAAGCAATGCAGACAGTTCTAAGAAAACAAACTGTAAGTGGTTCTCAGGTAAAGAAATATAGCACAACAGAGGCAAAGAACCCTTTTAGAAGAGCAGGTAGTTACATATCTCATTCCATCACATATCCCCAAAAAAATAAAGGGATTTTTTTTTCTCTTTCTAGGATAGTGGACAGACCCCTACAGATCATGGCTTTGTTCCCCATGGCTAACTTTACACCCAGAACCACTGTTGTATGACATGCATAGAGCTTAATGTTTTATTGCCATTTTTTCCAAACTGAATACAGCTGTCTCAAGCTTGTTGGCCTTCAGCTGTGCATTGTATGGAGGTAAAAAAAAAAACTTTTGCATGCTGTGTACTCTGCACCCCCACTTATTCTTACCTGAGCACAATCTCAATCCAGTGATTGAAGCACAAACGTTGCACTGCTCCAGAGGAAGTATGAGATCTATTGTCAGGTCACCTTGAGGCGAGGTGACAGATGCACACCGAAGGGATCAGGAGTGCACCGCAAGGTTGTGGACCCTAAGGCTGACTGCTGCGTATGGGAGACAGATCCCACCTAGGTTAGAGCGTAAGATTCCCTGGGGCGCGGAGTCTAAGAGCCAGCAGGTGTTCACCAGAGCCTCTAGTGGTGAGCATGGACTTGGCTGCAACTGACTCCAGGTCGCGACCCCCAGGGTCCCCCAGCTCGCACCCACAGTAGGCAACAGGAGGATAGGGATAGTGAGGTATAAAGCCAAGGTCGGGACCACAAGCAGACAGGAAGAGTCAGGGACACGCCAATAGGTCAGGATCACAGGCAAACAGGGATAGTCAAGGACACGCCAAAGTTGGTAACGGAACAACAGAAGAGCACACGGCAGGTAACAGGAAGCTAAACACACAAAGGAATACACAATGGTTGATCAGCAGGGTTGGCCTACAGTGCACAGGTTAATATAGAGTTCTCTGATAGGAGCTAGGGTGGAGTCATGCCAGAGGATGGATTACAAAAGCAGTCAGGTGAGGGTCAGCTGGTCTCTAGAGATGAACACATGGAAACAGGTAAGCAGACAAACACTATTGCAAAACCATGACAGTACCCTCCCTCTTACGAGGCCTCCCCCTCCCCCCCCCCCGGGTCCAGGCTTAAAGGGAAACTCCAGATGGAACCTCCTCAACAGACTAGGAGCAAAGACCTCAGATGCAATGATCCAAGACCTCTCCTCAGGGCCAAACCCTTTCCAATGTACGAGGTACTGAAGAATGCCTTTATGGAGCCGGGAATCCAAAACTTGACTAACCTCGTATTTTAGATTATCCTCAGAGACTGGAACCGAGGTAGGGAGAGGACGAGAGGACTTGGGGATTAAAGGCTTTTTAGGAATGGGTAAGGGCATGAGAAGATCAGGAGCCTGAGCAGGGTCCCCCAGACCCTTAAAGATGAGCTGGGCATCCAGAACAGGACCACCAGACTGGGCAGAGGTCAGTGGATCCCTGAGGTCAGGTTGGTTAGGAGGTGACATGTCACAAGAGTCAAGCTGGATAGCTCAAACACAAACAGAATGCAGAGAACCCTACTGACATCTTAACAGGAAGGGTCTGGAAGCGGATAGGGCCCCCTGGGAGAACAGTGCCATCAATCACCAAGGCCACCAATGGCGTTGTAAGGGGCAAAAGGGTAAAGCCCCATACACACTATCAGATTTTCTGCTGATTTCTTCCATCAGATTTACCAAAACCATATAATATGAGGTCAAACCTTAGGAGTTTCAATGTGTATGCAATCAGGCAGGCCCTTGCACTACATGGTTTTGGTAAATCTGAAGAAAAAGATCAGCAGAAAATCTGATGGTGTGTATGGGGCTTTAGTCTCATGGAGGATGCAGTTTCCCAATCCATGAAATTGGCAGCGGCTCTGGAATCCAGATGTGCTGAGACCGAAAGAGAGGAAGCACCGACATCAAGCAACACAGAAAAGAGAAGACGAGAAGGTGAAGGTGATATTTCAGGGTCTAATACTCCACCTTCCAGATGTAGTAGCCCTGAGCGTTTTTCCGGACGAAGAGAACAAGTGTCACGGAAATTACCTTTGGCCCCACAATAGAGGCATAGGCCCAGTGTTCTGCGCCTAGCACGTTCTTCGGGAGATAACTTAGTCCAGCCCAACTGCATAGGTTCCTCAGTAGGCAGAGGGTGCTCCTCGGATCGAAGAGAAGGGACTGGGGGCTCAGGCTGCCTAAAGAAAGGGAAGTGCTGGCGTCTTTTTTCCAGGGCCCTCTCCTGAAAGCGAATATCAATCTGGTTACACAAGGTGATGACACTGTCCAGATCAGCAGGAAGGGATCTTCCTGCTAATTCATCCTTCACTCTATCAGAGAGGCCATGTAAAAAGGTTGCAACTAGGGCCTCATTATTCCAGCTCAATTCAGCTGTAAGGATACGGAACTGAAGAGCATACTGTCCCACAGAAGCGGACTCTTGACGGAGACGTAAAAGAGCGCTAGCCACTGAGGAGACACGACCCGGTTCCTCGAAGATATTCTGAAAAAGTTTCAAGAAATCAGACAGGCTAGAAACCACTGGATCATTCAGTTCCCACAGAGGGGCAGCCCAAGCTAGCGCCTCGCCGGACAGGAAGGATATACTATATGCTACTTTCGCCCGATCGGACAGGAAGTTTTGGGGCTAAAGTTCAAAATGAATTGTGCACTGGCTAAGGAACCCCCTGCAAGCCTTGGAGTCCCCAGAGAAACGGGCCGGAGCTGGAAGTTGTAATGAATGTGTGGCTGCGACTGATGCAATAGGTGCAGAGGCAGATATCGGTTGAGGTTGAGGTTGTCGAACCAAGGGTCCTAATGAGGCCTGAACCTGTTCAACACGGGATGCCAAATCCTGAAGGAATCACATCACCTGGGTCTGATGCGATTCTTGGGTCTTAAGTCTGCAAACTAAGCCCTGCAATGGGTCATCTGTGGATAGCGGCACATCAGCTAGGTCCCTGGCTGATCAAACTGTCAGGTCACCTTGAGGCGAGGTGACAGATGCACACCGAAGGGATCAGGAGTGCACCGCAAGGTTGTGGACCCTAAGGTTGACTGCTGCGGATGGGAGACAGATCCCAACTAGGTTAGAGCGTAAGATTCCCTGGGGTGCGGAGTCTAAGATCCAACAGGTGTTCACCAGAGCCTCTAGTGGTGAGGATGGACTCGGCTGCAACTGACTCCAGGTCGCAACCCCCAGGGTCCCCCAGCTCGCACCCACGGTAGGCAACAGGAGGATAGGGATAGTGAGGGATAAAGCCAAGGTCGGGGCCACAAGCAGAGAGGAATAGTAAGGGACACACCAATTGGTCAGGATCACAGGCAAACAGGGATAGTCAAGGACATGCCAAAGTCGGTAACGGAACAACAGAAGAGCACACGGCAGGTAACAGGAAGCTAAACACACAAAGGAATACACAATGGTTGATCAGCAGGGTTGGCCTGTAGTGCACAGGTTAATATAGAGTTCTCTGATAGGAGCTAGGGTGGAGTCATGCCAGAGGATGGATTACAAAAGCAGTCAGGTGAGGGTCGGCTGGTCTCTAGAGATGAACACATGGAAACAGGTAAGCAGACAAACTCTATTGCAAAACCATGACATCTATCTTGCTAAGATGATTGCTGGGTGCCAGCCTTTGTCTGCAACCAGAGCATGTGAAAGAAAAAAGGAAGTGGCAGCACTGACCAGCATTCAAATATTGGTTTTATTTCAAATTCATTAAAAATGAGGACACCGCCTGCACACACACCTCATGTGGCTTCAGCAAACATGTTTCACATACCTGTGCTTAGTCATTGTGCATTTGAGCATTTTTCTTTCAATCCAGCGATGTTCATGAGAGTTGAAGCTCTTTCAGCTCTCTTACTCCTCATTAGCTTAGAGAAAGAAGTGGGAGCCATTGACTCCTGCTGCTGTCAATTATGGCCAGTAACGAGGGGGCATGGGTGGGGCCAAGATCAGGAGCGAGCATTCATGAGTGCCCCCATAGAAAGTGGTTTGCTATAGGGGCACTCAGCGGGGAGCAGGATCCAGGAGCACTGGCAGGGGACCCCGAGAAGAGGAGGATTGTGTCTACTCTGTGCAAAACCATTGCACAGAGCAGATGAGTATAATATATTTGTTATTTTAAATAACAAAAAAAACTGAACATTTAGTATCACTTTAAGGTATGATAATTTATAACCCAGAAGGTTATAGTGAGGAGGGGCTAAAGAATCAATGGAGTGTTTTTTTTTTCCTTTAGTCCCTCCTCACCATAATCAACTGGATTATACTTGCTATATAGGGCTATGTAAAAGAGATATGTACATTACATTTACTGTGTACAAAAATGCTTTTCCTGGTGCCTCCATGGCAGCATACCTGTGACAAGCTCCGCCTTGGCTCCTCCCTCAGGACTAGTGAATATTATAAAAGAAATCGTTAGCACAGCCCCAGCATTCTCCTTTTTTTCCTCATACCTCATGGCAGTGAATCCTGGTCGGCGTCCTTACCTTCTGCATTCGGCAGCTTCCGTCCGGGTTCAAGCCTCTCCCGGACGCAGTTCCTTCTCTTGGGCAGCTAAACGCGCTTATAAGGTTGGAAGTCCCTTCTGTAGTATCTTTTGGGACAAGCAGTTTGTCTCTTAAGTAAGAGCTTTATCTGCAAGTTGATCAGGCACCAGCTCGTTCATGGTAACAGAGGCAGCAGCTATTTCTACATTTCTTTTTTTCCCTCCTTCTTTCCTTCCCCTTTTAGGTTTTACATCTTTGTCTTTTTCTCTCTCTCCCCTTCATCCTTTCTCTTTCTTCTTCCCTCTCTGTCTTCCCCTCCTCAACTTTCCATTTCTGTCTTTCTTTTGACCTCTCATTTTTCTTTTATTTTTCGTTGCTGCTTTTAGAGGAAAAACCCCTCTCCTAGCCCCTGCCATTGTTAGCTCCGTAGGAGCCGCGCGTGCTCAGCCCCGGCACTTTATTGGCCCCCTCGGCGTTCCCCGCGGTGCTCTGCGCATGCGCCGGCGGTGCGAGGCTTCCGGGTTTCCGTTCCGCCGGTCGGCGCATGCGCAGTAGTTCCCGGGGGCCGCCGCGGCCATTTTGGATAAGGGCATGGTGACAACTATGCCATTAAAACATTAAGGACAGGATAGAGGCGTGCCCTGCCTCTCCTGTTTCACTATTTATCTCCCTGTCGGCCTCAGTGGGACACCTGTGGCTGCAGGGAGTACTGCGTCTGAGAGCTCCAGGGAGCAAATACCCATTCCTTTTAGGTAAAATAAATAAATAAATAAATGTAAAAAAAAAAGAAAAGGGGGAGCGATTAATTAAATAATTTAAGATAAATATATTAAATTATTATATAAACAAAATTAATAAAAATTATTTAAATAGATGTTCATCTGGGTTTAAAAAAAAGACAAAAGTAGAGAACCCATTATTTATAGAGGTAATTTCACTTTTACCAAGTCAAGACATGGTGGGTTGATCTTTCTTCTCTAAAACTCTTTTCTTAGCTGCTGCTTCTGCTAATCCGTCTAGTATGAGCCATTTGCCGCCCGCACAAGATCCTACTCTACACCTGAGGTAAGGACCTACGTCCAGGTAAGTCGATACACTTTTTCAAAAAATGGATAAAAGAGTGCACTGTGGCTGGTACTTTTATGTATTTCAGTCCTGTATGCCAGAAGACGTCTAAGAAGACCTCAAGGCAACATGGAGACGATGATGACTCTCATCACAGCAGGTCATCCAGGGGAAAGCATCGGCCCAAAAGCGCCGTCATTCATGCTCCCCGAGACTTAGATCTCCAAGATGTCAGCCCGGTGGGGCTACCCCACTTCCAGACAAACTGATCTGTCGAAATTGCATCAGGGACTATGCAGCGGACAGAGACTCTGAAAGTCTCCAAGTGGCGGACCTACTTAAGAAAGCAGTAAATGATTCCCCTGCAGAATTGGTAGCTACAATGCCGACGCAGCCAGCATCTCCTCCTCAGGAGCAAACGGCTGAGGCTCCCATTCCCGGGCCGTCCACAAGTGGAATTTTCTTGTCCGACCCTTGCATCTTCCTCTAAAAACATCAGGAAGAGAATGCCATCTCAGTGGAATCATCTGATGACCTAGATGCCTCTGGCTTTGCTTTCGCCATGGTACAGCTTTCTGTACAGGCAGTTAAAAAAGAGATCGGCTGGGAAGAGACCAACACAGAGGTTAAAAGTCTAAATCGTACTTCCCCTTTCTCAAATGCCAGATATCCTTTTTCCCTCTCATGGACGAGATCAGGGATGTTATTGAAGAAGAGTGGAAAAAGACAGAGAAAAGATTCTCCATTAATCAGTTGGGAACGTTATACCCTCTCTGAGGCTAGTTCCGCAATGCTGGAGGGTTCTCCAGTGGTCGATGCAGCAGTGGTAAGGTTGGCAAAGAATGTCACGTTGCTCCTGGAAGACTCATCGTCTTTAAGGTCCCACTGGACAGGAGGATGGATCTCGATCCAAAAAGGCTTACCAGATGGCAGGCAACGCCTGTAAATCTGTGATAGCTCTGACATCAGTGTCAAATGCACTACGTGTCTGGATTAATAATATAGATTCGGCAGGCCAACAGGAAATCCCAAAGGAGGATGTAATCAAGGCCTTGGATGAGCTGAAGCTCTCAGCAGACTTTATTGGTGAAGCCGCCATTGATTCAATTCGTTGCTCCGCAAGGGCAATGCTCTTGGAAAAGCACACAGTCTACGTTCCTCAAGACCTGAAGGCAGAGACCAGTGCCTACCCCACAGGATTCCACTAAATCCTTTGGACGCCAGGCCAGCCCAAGCTATGGGGGCCAGGTTAAAACACTTCTCAAAGATCTGGGAACAAAAGTGCAGGGATCCTTGGGTAGTCTCCACAGTCAAATACAGCCATTTCTGGTTGTCCCTAGACAAATCTCCCAAGGACTTCTTCTCCCCGAAAAGGGTGTCAAGGTTCCCTCCAAATAAAAAAAAAAAAAAAGAGTGGAGGCACTACAGCGATTTCTTCTCTCCTTGCAAGAACAGCAAGCAGTAGTCCCAGTGCCTCCATCAGAGAGTTTTTCGGGTTGTTACTCCTGTATTCTAGTCCCCAAGAGAAATGGAGGGTGGAGACCTGTGATAGGCCTAAAGAGACTAAACCCCTTTATCTTCCTAGAAAAATTCAAAATGGAGTAACTACAGATGATTATTCATGTAGTCCAACCAGGGGACTGGTTATTGTCAATAGGCTTGCAGGACGCTTACCTGCGTATACCCATACTCCAGTTCCAGAAGTATCTGAGATCCATTTGGCCTCGGCACGTCGCCAACAGTCTTCACAAAGACCCTGATTGCCATCATAACCCCTCTGAGGGAATTGGGGCCTCAGGTATGCCATTACTTGGACGACACTCTACTCCTGGCGGAGGATCCAGCCCAGTTAGGGGAACACAGGAACATTCTTTTGACAACTCTAGCAGAATTCGGATGGAAGATAAACCAGGAGAAAAGTCACCTTTCTCCAACCTAGGAGATGGTTTATTTGGGTGCTCTGTTCAATAAAAGGAACAGAACAGTGGCTCCCCCACCTCAGAAGGTGACATCCATTATTCAACAAATGAAGAAAGTGAGTATGAGATCCTACCTGACAGCCTCAAACTGTTTGGGCCTGATAGGCCAGATGTCGTCATGTATCCCTATGGTCCCCTGGGCCCATTAGCATTTGAGACATTTCCAGCTGGAGTTCTTGAGACTGTGGAACAGGCGGTATCTATCCCAAACCATACACTTGACGACCTTGATGCTCAGGAGTCTACGTTGGTGGATGAAGAAACAGACACTTCTGATTCCGCGCCCATTAGGGCATGTCGACTGGATCACAATTACTACCGATGCCAGTGCAGCAGGTTGGGGAGCACACTTCAACCAGATTTCAGTGCAGGGAAGACGGTCCTTCCATACAGCAGGCTTGGTGTCAAATGTCCTGGAGGTCAAGAATGGCCTACCTTGCAATTCTATCCCTAGAGTTCAAGATTACAGGGAAACTAGTTCTCCTCCAAATGAACAACAGGGCTGCAGTATCTTATGTACACCGGCAAAGGGGGACACACAGCAGGTCCCTCTTGAAGGAGGTGGAACCCATAATTCTCTGTGCAGAAAGGAATCTAAAGGACCTGAGGGCAGTCTATCTGCCCGGTCATCTCAACTCGAGGGCCAACAGCCTTTTCCACAGGTTCATTGATGCCAACGAATGGTCTCTACACCCGGAGATTTTGACTGGATAGTGAACTAGTGGGGTCCCCTCGAGCTAGGCCTATTTGCAACAGCATTCAATACCAAACTCCCAAGGTTCATTTCAGGGCTTCCTCACCCCCAGGCGGAGACAATAGATGCCCTCTCAGCCCCCTGGGCATGCAACCGGGCCTATGCCTTCCCTCCACGGCCTCTCATTCCAAGATTCTTGTCAAGACTTATGACGGAAACCACGACGGTCATAGCGGTCATACCGTACCGGCCAATTCCCCACAGCAATGTATCTGAGTACCCGGCCTCCAGTCAAGGTTACAATAATACCTCTTCTCCTGTCGCAAGGATGTCATACCCATCCAGGCCCCCGCAGGCTGGACCTTCACATCTGGCAGCTGAAAGAGAAAGGTTCCAATCCCTAGGGTGTTCCAATAAAGTGATCGCAACCTTGCTCAAGGCAAGAAAACCACCCACAAACGGCATATACGATAAAGTGTGGAACAAGTTCAGGGCCTTCATGCTTGGCAGAAGCTGTGATCCAGGTTCCCCATCATCCTCTCAAATTCCTGAGTTTTTGCAGGCAGGCCTAGACCTAGGCCTTGTAAGAGGTACACTAAAGGTACAGGTATCAGCGATTTCAGCAGCAACCAGTAGAAGATGGGCCGAGGATCCTTTAATAATCCAGTTCTTCAAAGCTGTCAAAAAGATCCGACCGCCAACAAAACAATCCTTTCCCACTTGGGACCTTGCTATCATCCTTATCGTCCTTAGCCAATCCACCTTTCTGCCCCTTCGGAGTCAGCATCACTCTGGAATCTAACCTTGAAGCTAGCCTTCCTGATAGCTATAACCTCTGGCAGACGGGTTTCAAAGCCCCAAGCTTTAGGAACAGATCAAATTCACATGATATTCTATCCGGTCAGAGTAGAACTCAGAACAGTGCGAGGATTTATTCCCAAGGTTGCATCATCCTTGAACATGTCGGAACCTTGGGCACTCCCAACATTTTCTGAACAGGACTCTGGCTCTTTTCATGAGCTGGACATTGCCTCCACTTTGAGATGCTATCTTCAGGGGATCCATCAGGCTGTTTATAATTCCCTGGGATAAAAAAAAAAAAAAAAAAACAAAAAAAAAAAAAACAAAGACAAGGAGGCATCAGCAAGAACGATTGACTCATGGATCGTTAAACTCATCCACAAGGGGTACAAGACAAATGGGCTGGAACCCCCTTCGGCGGTCAGGGCGCACTCCACCAGAGCGGTTTCTGCCTCTTGGGTGGTAAGAGCGAATGTGTCAATTGAAACTATTTGTAGGGCAGCGACTTGGTCGTCCCAACATACGTTCCGAAACATTACAGGGTGGACCCAGGGGCTCTCTCATCAGTGGAGTTTGGCATATAGGCAGTCACATCAGCTTTTGCTTCTTATAAATAATAATTTCTTTAAAATAAACTTCTAAGCATCATCCCACCCATCTTTAGCTAGTTATTTGTCACAGGTATGCTGCCATGGAGGCACCAGGAAAACAGAAAATTGTACCATACTTACCGTAATTTTCTTTTCCTGGTGCCTATCCATGGCAGCATACAATCCCACCCTCGGTATTCTATATTACGGAGAATGCTGGGGCTGTGCTAACGATTTCTTTTATAATATTCACTAGTCCTGAGGGAGGAGCCAAGGCGGAGCTTGTCACAGGTATGCTGCCATGGATAGGCACCAGGAAAAGAAAATTACGGTAAGTATGGTACAATTTTCTGTTTTTGTGAAATGCAACTAAGAAGTAAACTTTTCCCTATAACAAAATGTTTCTCTTGTAAACACCGCAGCAGGGAACGCAAGATAAAACATAACAATACAAAATTGAATACCAGCATTTATTAACTGCATCATTAAGGAAGAACAGCAGCACCATTTCTCAATAGGTATAAAATCTGGCAGTAAACATGGATAGTGATTGAAATTGTACTTGTTTTTTTTTTTTGCATTTTCAGGTAATACACAAATTAACAGTGGAAAGTATGTAACATGTTCTTCTTGTTAACGTCTGTCATCATGGAACTCATTCTATATATCCTGGAACTCTTCTAATATTATTATATTCTAATGTATCAGTAAGTCATTTTTATAATACATAGGTGTTTCTAATTACTACTAAAGTGATGATGTCAATGAAAGGCAATATTACAGGTGATGGCATCACCCAGAACCATTTATACAGATAATATTTACAGCGATTTATACATATATTAATTTTACTTGTACATTATTTAGTAATCAAACAAAGCCCTCTGTATGTGGTAGAAGGTGGATATCTTTTTGACAGAGGTGGATATCTTGTTGAGCTGAATTGTGCTTAAAAACCAAACATAAAAAAAAAACTGTGCTTTGATTTGGTGAATAAAAACACTCAGCCTCCTTATTTTCACCTCTGATGTTCCTACAAAAGTGGATCATCATACCAGTGTCCTGCAAGTGTCATTGCCCCACCCCTACGAGAACCAATTGTATCCATGATATTATCAGTAATAGTGATTCAGGTGGTTTTCAAAATACTGAAGGTAGCATGAATGAAACTGAAGATCCAATTGTGGAAGACCAGAAATGTTTAAAAAGTGTAAAAGGATGCTGAGGGCATTTTCACCACATTTTCATTGTTGAGTTAAATTTTATTACAATACATTATGGGTGAAATGGATATATACTATGTGACATATTTACTCACTTAATTCCCAAAGAGTAACAACATTTATTTTAAACTTCCTCCTGTTTGCTAAGTGAGTGCATAGAATCTTTTTCTGTTTTTTTTTTCCCGTGTGCACAGGGTACAGACACACAGGCACACTCACATCAATTATACAGTGTTCATCTGTATTGAGAACAGCACATGATTCAAAATTTTAATGATATAAAAACAATCATTGAAGACATTCACCCTAACATCTGAGAACTATTCCATATATTGTCCTTTTACATATTTTTTTTTTTGCTGGGAACCTCTCACTTTAGATTATATCTGAAACACAATGCACATTGAGTATATCACCATATATATAAACACACAGATTAACACCGAGGCATTGAACTAATTCATGCTTTCCGTTTTCAAAGATTGTTACACCGATTTAAAAACATGTTTTATATTATATAAAGTGAACAGTCTTTATTGGAACATGGATATTCACGTAGACAAAGCCCTGACAGATAAAAAGTTTCTTTATCAAAGGAGGTGGTAGCTTTAATCTTCACTAGAGTACAAATTCCACCTAAGAGGATTGAGTAGAAGCAGCATTTGTCTGTTCAGTCTTTGTCAAGTCTTTCTGCCACTCCTCCGAATCTTCACAAAGCTTTCGTCTCCAATCCATTAGCTCTTGTAATGCAGCACTCTCATTCTCAGACAACCTTAACTGATGAATAACCTGGAGAAGAAAAATCCAGTTTAGCTTTTTACTTAACCAAGTCTACATTGTTAATACATCTGTATTTAATCTGAGAAGATTGAATAGTTAAAGTTCCAAGAAGAAAACAGACCAGACAACTTTACACTTTGTGAGTGTTGACTGTTCTTCCCCCTATGTTAAATTCTTTGTTGGCTTTAGTTGTACCCAAATATATGAAAGGCTTGTTGCTTGAGCTTACACTCATGTCTATGGTCATCAGCAACACGGTCATAAGTCTTTCAAGAAATTATTCTATTTTCCTCAAAGACAAAAATTGGCAGGGGTGTCTGCTTGCTCCTCCTAGCCATAACAGATGTATTTGTGATTTTCTAAACCTTTAGACCTTTCAGGAATGTTAGTCTGCATAAATAAATCTTAACATATTGCAATATATAGAAAACAGTATAATTAATTAATCCACAGTTCATGAGCTAAAGATGCATTCTTTTTCTAGGTTGAGATGTGGTCATCAGCTTTCTCCAGTCAAGCAGAAGAAATTGCTCTATCTACTCTTCACTGGTATAAGACTGCAACATAGTAACTTTGTATTAAGTGATGAGGATAGGCAGCAGTTGGAGCTGATCTCTTTGAGATGTGAACACAACAAAGAACTGCGCAAGCATCAGGATTTACATGATAGTGTAATTTCTGAGCCAACATCTCTTTGCAGGAAGTAGAGGGTGACTTTAGATAATGCCTGAACAATAATTTTTCTGTCTTTCTGGTGTGAAAAAAATAAATAAAGTCATTGTCAGGGGAGAGCTGTGATCTCTGTGAATGGTAATAAATACCTGGAAGTGTTATACTTATATAATATTTAGCATGCATGTTTATAACATCGTATCCCATCCATTGCATTCATTTTTTAAGATCGTCCATTTTTAAGATTTTTTTTGCAGTATACAGCTAACTTAACTCTCCCCAAATTGCTCAGCAGTAAGGATGATAGGAATAATTTCATTTAATTACAGATTTTGACAGGTGCAAAATTTCACCAAAACCCAAACCCATACATTTGCTCACTCAGCTGCTTATGTAAAATTTGCTCCCATAATGTTTAGTAGTTGTTTAAGGTCAATTGCTCTCTTGAAAAAAAAAAACACCACAACATAGCATACTTTTATCTAACTAATTGACTGCAATGCATTTGCCCAAAATGGCAGAGTAGGGGAAACGAAAACTCTTGATTCTTGCTCAACGCTACTACAGTTTCATTTTACAGCATGTGCACACTGTGTTCCGTCAAATGGAATGGAAATGGAAATGAGGGATTGCTGATCAATAGCTACTTGGGCAAAAAGCTCAGAGAGGCTTTAACCAGTTTCTATTTTGTAAGGTATCTTTATTTTACTACATTAATGTCCTAAACCATTAAATGTGAGTGGCCTGTGTGATTATTATAGCAGGCATTTAATATTGTTTCATGCATGGATGAGTTGCAGTAAGTTTCAGGCCTCATTCCAACTGGGAATTATGGCCAGAATTGGCGCTATTCTTCCAGTGACTGCAAATGACACTAAAATTATGGAAAAATGTGTGGCACATATCTGGGTGCTCTATGTTCCTTAAAGGCACCCCAAATGTGGTGCATTTTGCCGTGATTGTTGCTTGGCAGAAGCATGCAGCAATCGTGGAAAATTACACAAATCTTGTATCCCCAAAAAGGTGCAGGAGCTTCTTTTTGCGCATAGGGAAGCTCATTCAAGTGAATAGGCTGCTCTGTAAGCGACATATGGAAATAAGTGTAAATCGCCCACACAAAATCATTAGCAGGAATGCGCATTCCTACTACACAAAGTGTGAATAGGGTTTTAAAGAAGCACTGCTTGATTAATATTGTATATGCATCTTTAGGCTTCTTGCACGCAATCACAAGAAGCCATACAGTGTTGGAGTATAAACAGGTAGTGTAAGGGATCCATACAGTAGGTGTAGTGTTTAACCTTCCATTGCATTGAATTCCAAGGTTGCACGGCCATGTACATTACCAAGTTCATGAAAGTGTTGGTGTAGGTCATCATATAGCAGTGTATTCATTGGAATGGGAGGCTGTTTGCTGCACCATAGCTGCCATATGCCAGCTGTTTACACTCCATGCATGTTGCACTCTGTCTTGCGGCCATGTGCAGTCCATACACTATTGTGAACATCTCTCTTCATATTTTAACTACTATGAAAAAATAGATCTGTCATTCATAATGAATGAGGAGCCAGTACACGCTGATCATTTCTATGCATTTGTATACAGCACAAATTCTGATGCACAGTATGTAATGTTTGTACACAATGTGCTATTCTGAATAAATAAAAATCAATTGTAACTTCTAGCTTGAAGAAGACAAGAGAACAGCATGACTCTGTTTAAATTAATACAATCATTAATTACAATATATTGTTTTACAGCCAAAACGTGATACAGACACAAAGCCCTTTATATCCTAAAATATGCAAGAACTAATTGTAAGTGGTGAAAAACACGAAACAAAATAAGTATATTGCCTTTCATGGAAACATATGGTTTTACATTTTAAGTTCCAGAACACTTTTAAAATTTTCTTCCATCAACATGCACATTTGGATTGGTTATATACTGTATATAATTGATGGCTATGAAGGAATTGAAAACAGGAGGTTTTGCCTAACACTAGCTTATCCTAAAAAGACATGCTTAACTTGCCCCTTCAAGGGAAACTTACAGTTTCTTTGAAAGGGGGCACCCCCACCCACGGATACTTACATTGCTCTGTCTTCTTCTTCTGTTACAGCTGGAAACAATAATCAGTGCTTGGGTCTAGGAACCATCTGCAAAGCCCTAGCACTGTCATCTGACAGAGGAAACACTGTGACTTTTATTGCTGGCTGTGACAGGTGAAGAAATGTGGTTGGTGCACTGGCAAGGTGAGTATCTCTTGGTCAGGATGGAGATGGGGGGACTTTCCAAAGACACCCTGAATGTTTGATTTGACAGTGTCTTAATAAAATTTCAGGCCAAAATAATACCAACATAACTCCAACAGGGACTGTAGCTTATTCCCCAACAAACTGGTCAGCTAGGGATATTTGGTTTACTGCAGGGGCCTACAGATATGGGAATAATGATCTAATCTAGGCAAACTGCCTCTGCCGACTTGCCTTCTTATACAGCATCCTGGTACCATTTCTTTCCCATGTAAGTGATGCATACGCATCTGGCCATCCACATAATGTAAAAGAAAATGTGATTCATCAGACCAGGCCACCTTCTTCCAATGCTCCATAGTCCAGTTCTGATGTTCATGTGACCATTGTAGAAGCTTTTAGCTGTGGACATGGGTCACCATGGGCTTTACAGCCCCATACACAACAAACTGCAATGCCCATTTTCTTGTTCTGCTTTCACCACATCAACTTCATGGACAACAAGTTCACCTACTGCCTGATATATCTCACAAATTTTCAGATGTCATTGTAACTAGATACCTTTACCTGTCAGTGGTCATAATGTTATGGCTGATCGGTGTATTTATATAGCACCAACAGTTTGTGCAGCACTTTACAACATGAGGGCAGACAGTACACTTACAATAAAAATAAATACAGGAGGGATCAGAGGGCCCTGCTCGTTAGAGCTTACACTCTAGAAGATTAATGCTCTCCTTGCCTGGCCTGTCAGTTTAGGTGGACGGCCATGTCTTGATAGGTTTTCAGTTGTGCCATACTCCATTTTCAGATGATGGATTGAACAGTGCTCCGTGAGATGTTGGGACAATTTTTTTAAAGGGTTTCACAGAACAGCTGTATTTATACTGAGAATAGATTATACACAGGTGGACTCTATTTACTAATTAGGTGACCTGTGAAGGCCATTAGATTTTAGTTAGGGGTATCAGAGTAAAGGGGGCTGAATACAAATGCACGCCACATTTTTCAGATATTTATTTGTAAAAAAAATTGATCAAATTATCTTTCCACTTCACAATTATGTGCCACTTTGTGTTGGTCTATTACATAAAATCCCAATAAAATACATTAAGTGCTAGTTCACACCAGACGCAGTTCCGTTCAGTTCCGTTCAGTTCCGTGTGCTTTTTTTCTGCACTAAAAATGCATGCACAGTGTTTTCCATGTATTCCAATGGCTCTAGTTTACACCATGCAGTCAGTTTCCGCTGCAGAAACGGACCGGAAACTGACCGAAAACTGACTGCATGGTGTGAACTAGAGCCATTGGAATACATGGAAACCACTGTGCATGCATTTTGTGCAGAAAAAAAGCACACAAAACTGAACGGAACTGTGTCTGTTGTGAACTGGCCATAACATTTTTGGTTGTAACATGACAAAATGTGGCAAATTTCAAGCGGTGAATACTTTTTCAAGGCACTGTAATATAAACCACTAAGGGCCAATTCACACCAGATGCAGTTCTGTGCAGTTCCATTTTTTCTGCACCAATACAGTCAGTTTTCTGGTGCAGAAACTGACCAGAAACTGACTGCATGGTGTGAACTAGAGCCATTGCAATACATGGAAAACACACTATGCAGTCAGTTTCTGGTAAGTTTCCAGTCAGTTTCTGGTTTAGAAACTGACTGGAAACTGACCAGAACTGACTGTATTGGTGCAGAAAAAACAGAACTGCAAGGAACTGCATCTGGTGTGAACTGGCCCTAAGGCTGGATTCACACCTATGCATTTTTTGTGCTTTTTGCATTTTGCAGATTTGCACTACAGAACGTGTTCCATAGGAAATCATGTTAAATGGACTGTAGTGCAAATCTGCAAAATACGAAAAGCACAAAAAATGCATAGGTGTGTATCCAGCCTAATAGAGAATTAAACAAGACTTTGTTATATTGTTTTGGTCTCATATCCTCATTTTTATTGTCAATGAATACATTTGAAAAACTAACATTTTCTTAAAGAAGACAGGCAGAAACTTTCAGCTGCTTTTTCTAGACTGAATTAAACAAACCATATGTTCCTAATCATGCTTAGATATCACGATTAGATTGAATTCTATTACAATAATTAAGCACGTATAAAATAAACTTAAGAGAATGGCTCTATAGAGAGTTATTTCATGCTCTAAAGAATGTGCCTGAAGATATATGGTTGTCTTCCAGGCTCCCATCAGTACTATAAATATAATGAATGTTTTATCGACTATTTTGGCAGTACAGATACACAGTGGGCAATTTATTTATTTTGTCATGCTGTAGTTTCTATCCATATCTCATGTAGCTATTTGTAAAAATAAGTGGCTGCTCCAAGCCACTTCTTAAGTTACAGGGAAGAAGAAGGAAGGAAGATGCCCCAGCATTTATTTCCACATTGGAACACAAACACCTCAAATTCAATCACCATGGAATGTGAAGATGTTGATTGTCCAAATACAAGAGGTGTGAACATCATAGAACCACAGTGTTCCAGCTAAATAATTATTGGCATGGGTTGTTTTAAATTGTTGTTAAATCGCAAAGGTAGAACTGTTAAACAGTATTATATGTAGAAGGCAGATGGTGTTGGAAGCTCTCACCCCTGCTCAGGAATGATTGTTCCAGTGAGATGTAAATGGCTTCTTTCATTTGTCTTGTTAACTTGATGCCCTCTCTGTCAATAGTTTTTACCTCACTGTCCTAGAAAGACTGTCCTTAAAGTGGACCTTCCTCCCCTGAGTGACTTAAAGTTTCAGCACTCCTACCTCCTCTGCAATGTAAAATGGTGATTAAAGTTTAATATTTTTGCTTTGCTACTCTTTTATGTGTTTCTTAGTAGCATTGTCCCTTACCACCATTCTTGCCTACATGAGAATGGAGTGTCCCTGCTCCAACAGCTTCCTGGGATTAGCCAATCACATATGCTAGGAGGCTTTGGAAGTAAGGAATCATAGTGACTGATAGGCAGAGTTGGTGGGTCAGATGCTTAAACCCAGAGGGGGAAGCCAGATCAAGACAACCGAGGAGGGCCAAGATGGCAGTGTGGGACTCAGGGCTGTGACACCAGAGCAGCAGATCACAGCAAGGCAATATTGTATCCACTGAGCAAGAGGGGGTTAAAAATAAAAAAATGCAGGATGGGGGGTGAAGTTTCTCTTTAAGATGTAGTGGACTGTTGAGTCCTGGCCTGTGGAATTTGCAGCTGATTGTGACTAACTACTGCTAGCTTTTCTTTTGTCTGTTAATTGCAGCCTGAGTTACTGAGACTGTAAACAAAAGGATTTTTTTCAACAGTTAAAAAAAGAGAAAAACATTTGAAAAGAAACCTAAAGTTCTACCAGCTGACTGAATAAAAGGCTATGTAGTATTTTTATGCAATAATTCTTATTTACCTGGATAAAAAAAAATTATAATAATTTTATTTCTAGTTCCCATCTTAACAAATAAATACAATTATGTACAAACCAATTATATATATATATATATATATATATATATATATATATATATATATATATATATATATATTCACACACACAAACATACATATATATATATATATATATATATATATATATATATATATATATATATATATATATATATATATTCACACACACACACACACACACATACATACATACATACATACATATATATATATAGATATATATATATGTTAGAAGGCCAGTATGGTGGCCTGAATTTATGGGAGGAGCCCGGAGGAGTAATAGATCAGCCCGTTCAGCTGTGTTCCTTATCAGCCAGTATGGTGGCCGGAATTTATGGGAGGAGCCCGGAGGGGTATTTAATCAGCCCATTCTGCTGTGTTCCTTGTCGGTTCCTGTGTGCAATAGTTGCTACGTCACAGATCTAGGGCCGACTATTCAAGACCGTTCGATAAAGTGAGTGCAGTGTTCGTGAGTTCCGTCTTCATTGGAGTCCTGTCTTCGTCCCCGTGTTACAGTCTGTTTTTGCCGTTGTGAGCGTTTGTGTATTTGTCTGAGTCGCAATACTCGAAAACTTGCCGGTGTCATGCAACGCATCTGGTCCGGCTGTCGCAGGTAGGGCTTCGGCTCCCATTTCTCATTTCATGTTATTTCATGTCACTAAACTGTGATGCGTTGAACTCACGTACCACTCACTGAAATGTCACCTTCGTATTTTTCCGATATTGTTTCACGCATCCGTTACCTCTAAACATTTGTGCTCCTTGCTTCTCGAAAGAAGTCGTGGTCACCCGTTCGTGACACCACATCGAGCATTTCATTTCACAAACCCGCTATACTGACCAAATCACTGGTCTCTACTAAAACGTCCGAATCGTTCGGATCATTTAGAAAATTCCCAATCAGATGTTCTAAGTTCTAATTAACCGGCTCATTTCAATTATTTCAATCACTTCATTTCATTTCATTTCATTCTTCTCGAAAGAAGTCGTGGTCACTCGTTCATGACACCACATCGAGCATTTCATTTTCAAACCTTCCGCATACCGACCAAATCACGGATCTCTACGTCCGAATCGTTCGGATCATTTCGAAAATTCCCAAACAGACGTTCTAAGTTCTAACTAACCGGAGAATTTCAATCATTTCGATCATTTCAATCATTTCAATCATTTCGATCATTTCAATCATTTTCGATCATTTCAATCATTTCGATCATTTCAATAATTTTCGATCATTTCAATCATTTCATTTCATTTCGGTCACGAGTCGCGCTCCGATTCGAATCTAGTCGCATCTCCGATGCACCGATTCGCTCCAGTGTGCCCCAGTTGTCGGCCTCATTTCAATACATGCTCCAGAGACAGAATCATTCGCAGGTTCAGCCACAGTTTTCGATTCTTGTCTTTGTCATGGCATATCATTTCTGGTCACCTATCACGCCCCGTTACGAATCCAGTCGCATTATACCGATGCACCGATTCGCCTCGGTACGCCCAGTTGTTTGGCCTCATTTCTATACATGCTCCAGAGACGGATTCTTTACTGAATCGGTGGGCCAGACGTTGATTCCGGTCTCTGTCATGGTGTGTCACTTATTACGCTCCGATTCGAATCCTGTCGCAGTTATATGCACCGATTCGTTCCGGTGGGCCCAGCTGCTTCGCCTCATTTCAGTACATGCTCCAGAGACAGGGTTCACTGTTGATTCTTGAGCGCAGCCGTTGATCCCTGTCTTTGTCATGGGTATCATTTAGTTTCACCTATCACGCTCCGACATGAATAGTCACGCCTGTGCACTAATTCATCTCGGCGTGCCCCAGGACAGGCCTCATTTCAGTACATGCTCCAGAGAACAGTGTCACTGTAGATTCTTGAACGCAGCCGTTGATCCCTGTCTTTGTCATGGGTATCATTTCGTTTCACCTATCACGCTCCGACACGAATAGTCACGCCTATGCTCTAATTCGTCTTGGCGTGCCCCAGGACTGGCCTCATTTCAGCACATGCTCCAGAGAACAGGGTCACTGTCGATTCTTGAGCGCAGCCGTTGATCCCTGTCTTTGTCATGGGTATCATTTCGTTTCACCTATCACGCTCCGACACGAATAGTCATGCCTATGTTCTAATTCGTCTCGGCGTGCCCCAGGACTGGCCTCATTTCAGTACATGCTCCAGAGTCCGTTTCGTGCTCAGTCGCAAAGTTACGGCATGGCGATTCAGGCCTCTATCATGGCGGATTCACTCATTTCACTCATTTCACTGTCACCTCCTGCACCTCGGTTCAAACCCAGTTGTTTTACAAATTCGGGTTCTAGCCAAGGGCCGTGCTCATTTGGCCTCATTTCACTAATTGCCTCATTTCAGTACATGCTCCAGAGTCCGGCTCGCTGTCAGTTGCGCCGGCGACACGACCGAGCTGCGCCTCTGCCATGGCAGGTTCTCATCAAAGGCAACATTTCGTTTATGTTTGTTCGTCTCATTTCATTTCATTTCATTTCATTTAAAAAAAAAAAAAAAAGGGAAAAGGAAAAAAAATAATAATAATAGAAAAGAGAAAAAAAGGGGAAAAAGAAAGGAAAAAAAAAATAAAAAATATAGGAAAAAAAAATATAGAAGAAAAAAAAAAAAAAAACATTTCATTGTGTTTGTTTGTCTCATTTCATTTCATTTCATTTGATTTCGTTTCATTTCAAAGCTCACCACTCCCATTGGAGTCACCATTTGGCCAGTTGTCTGTGACAGGTATGGAGTTCTCAACTGGTTTTGCCTTTGTGTTTACAGGTCAGTCGAGTCCAGTAGCACCCTCCATGCACTGATTCGTCTAGGCATGCCCCAGTTGTCTTGACCTAATTTCGTTCTGTGCTCCACAGTTCAAACTCATCGTTAATCATAACATACCAATTCTTGTCTATATCACGGCAAACATTTCATTTATTTCATTTCACATATTCATCGCTTACAAAGTCGAATCCACTCAAACCAGCAACGCATTAATCCGCACCCGTCATTTCAGCCTTACGGGTATAACTCAACAATTCATATCGGATTCATTTCATGTACTCCACGATCATTTGTGTCAGATTTATCACATAACCAATTCATAGGATTCATTTCACACCTACATCCGATTCATATCGGATTCATTTCGCACGCATCCAAGTACAACTTTGTGCAAGCTTGTTGCTAGCACGCATCCAATCACAAACGTCCTGCAGTCACCGCAAGCACATCTAGGCATAACTCCCTGCAATCATGGCAGACTCACATCCAAGCATAAACTTCTTGCAATCGTTGCAATCACGCATCCAAGCATAGACTTCTTGCAATGGTTGCTAGCACACATCCTAGCATAAACTTTGCAGTTGTCGCTAGCAAGCCCCAGGCACAAACGTAGTACTATCCTTGCTGGCAGGCAGTTCTGGCTGGCTCAGTGCATTGCTGGGTAAGGCCTGGATACTTTCCTAACGTACGTAGTATAACGGGGTGCTATATTGTAGGTAGGTTGATCCAGGGAGAAATCTGATTGCCGCTCGAGGGGTCAGGAAGGAATTTTTTCCCCTGCTGTAGCTAATTAGAGCATGCTCTGCGGGGGTTTTTTGCCTTCCTCTGGATCAGCTGTGGGGATAGCATTGGGTGTGTCGGGTTGTGCAATGTTGTTTGTCTAAATTGTTGATTTTGTCGTGGGCTGGGTGGACTTTTGTCTTTTCAACCTAGCTAACTACGCATCCTAGCATAACTTCTTGCAATCGTAGCAAGCACGCATCTTGGCATAACTTATTCAGTCTTTGCAGGCCATACTGCTCACAGCCCTGTGTCCGGACGTCTGCGACACCACCGAGTTCAGCCACCACAAACACATCTCCAGTGACGTTAACTCCCTTGCTATCATTGTGAGCACACATTTAAGCGCAACACTTGCTATCACGGCTAGGCGCGCAACTTAGCATAACTTGTGATCGTTGCAAGCACTTTTGTTGGCACTCAGCCACACAACATTTTCAGCGGTACTCATTTGGCCACTTGGCCCCAGTGACATTTTTCATACGTCACTCGCCATTCCTGACGCTCATTCCTCCCATTGGGCAGTTGAGTTCAGCTTCCGTTCTACACCAGAGGTCGAGTTGCCACACGCAGCTGGCTTCTTCTCATAACACTGTCAGGCTATATCTAGCCAGCATCCGACATTTCTATCCTTACAGGACCCAGAGGAGCCGTCTGTTGATGGCCCATACAGTAAGATCCCCTCTAACTGGTATCCAGAAACATCTGCCCGTAGCTAACGCTAGACGCTTGCCCATCACAACTGCCATCTTTAGGGACATGTAGAACATCCTCGCACGCCAGTTTCCCCCTTGACAAGCTGACCCTATCAGGTCAGTTTTCCAAACACTTCACCCACACACAGGGATATACCTAGAAGAAGCTTCAGTCTGTTTCGAGTATGCTCAGTTCTGCAATATGGTCATTCCCCAGGGTTGATCTTTATGTCATGCATCCTCGTCTTCCCCTCCCAGATTCAGGGCCCCTGTCAGACCCTTAATCTGGATGCCACGGATCTTTCAATATCAGAGGTTCCGTACTACGTAGATCGGTATATCATGTTCATACCGCCTATCTCACCCCTATCACCCCAGCTAGTGACAGATGTAGCGACCATCACAGGCTTCGCTGCAATTTTTGGCCACCATCAGGCAACCAGCAGAGATTATTGCAAAGATAGGTCTAAATCCCTAGCAGTCATGTCCTTCCTGTGTAGGCTGGTACAGCTGTCATTATAAATTCAGTTTAAAATTGACTATACCATGTTCCTGGCCTAGAGAAATCTCGTAGCAGATGCGCTGTCGTATTTGACTGGAGCCGATCCAGTGTCAGCCATTGTCCTTGGTCGGTCTCACCTAAACCCCGGTTTAGTACAATATCTACAAACAGCGACCAAGCTCGTAAACGTCTCACTTTCTCACAACATGCTCAACCTACCAGACGGCCTGGAGGGCCTTCAGAAATTCCGGACACACCACTCCTGTGAAACTTCCAACATCAGGCAGTTACTGGCCTTTCCCTCATACTGTCATACCCAGCTGCCTATCCCATAACACTGTTCGGCTATACCTAGCTGGCAGGCAACATTTCTTGTCCTTGCCGGACCCCGCAAACCTTCTTTATTCATGTCCCACGCTGGTTGAACAGTGCTTCGTGAAGTCCAGGAAATCCAACCGATGGTCGGTGACAAATGCTTACCCGAACAGGTGACATCCTTAAGGGTATACCGACCATCCTGACTATCCCTTCGTTTGGTCTCTCCCCTAGCATGGTCCTACAAGCAGCCAGGTGTTGGCCTACTACAGGTTCCTGTGACCTGGAAAGTTCACCTGCGGTAATCCAGCAGGCCGAGAGCTATGTAGACGCTACTTAGCCTGATACAAAGATCACTTCGTACTTCACCTAGCGGTTTCAAAGAGCAGCAAGTAAGCTCCAGCGTAGACATCCACTTTACAGAATAGGTAACAGCGGGTCCCCAGACAATGTCATTGAATAGCTAGGCAGGTAGGAGTCTGCCTGCTTCACCCAGTACAGCCACAATCCTCAGGTGGAAATGGCTCAGGCATCTATTAAACTCACTCAGTGATCAAACTCAATCAATAAAGAGCAATTCCCTACCAGAATGTTTTTGCCCCCTTATTTTGGTATACCGTACGTTAGACCAAGGCACACTTTCAGGTCTATTTCAAGTGGTAAGTTTATGTTAACCCTGTTTGTCATCCTTATCCATACCGGACATAGGGCTCTGAACCATAAGTTAGAAGGCCAGTATGGTGGCCTGAATTTATGGGAGGAGCCCAGAGGAGTAATTAATCAGCCCGTTCAGCTGTGTTCCTTATCAGCCAGTATGGTGGCCGGAATTTATGGGAGGAGCCCGGAGGGGTATTTAATCAGCCCATTCTGCTGTGTTCCTTGTCGGTTCCTGTGTGCAATACCCACCCTCCCATCCCCTTTTTAGGGCATTTCTCAAGGCATCATACTCCTCACAGAGTACTCATTTCACTTCATTTCATGTTCATTTCATTTAATCCTCATTTCTTATCTGGGGTATGCCCCCTTATTTTGGTATACCGTACGTTAGACCAAGGCACACTTTCAGGTCTATTTCAAGTGGTAAGTTTATGTTAAACCTGTTTGTCATCCTTATCCATACCGGACATAGGGCTCTGAACCATAAAAAAAAAAAAAAATATATATATATATATATATATATATATATATATATACACACATAGTACTCTGCAAAAAAATATATATATATACTGTATATTTTATTTGTTATTATTATTATTATACAGGATTTATATAGGGCCGTTAGCTTGCGCAGCGCTGTACAACATTAGGGCAGACAGTTCAGTTACAATACAATTCAATACAGAAGGGATGAGAGGGCCTTGCTCGTTAGAGCTTACAATCTAAGAGGCAGGGTTGAGTTATACAAAAGGGTAATAGCTTTGGGGGATGAGCTAATGGAGAAAATAGTACAGTTGTTAGATGAAGGCAGGATAGGCTTCTCTGAAGAGGAACGTTTTCAGGGATTGCCTAAAGGTGGATACATTTGGAGACAGTCTGACAGATTGGGGAAGGGAATTTCAGAGGATGGGCGAGGCTTGGGAGAAGTCCTGGAGGCAGATATGGGAGGAGATGATGAAGGAGCTAGAGAGCAGGAGTCTTGGGAGGAACAAAGGGGGCAATTAGGTTTATATTTTGAGACTAGACTAGTGATGTAGCTGGGGGCAGAGTTATGGATGGCTTTGTAACCTATTGTTAGTTTTTTTAATTTAATTTGTTGGACGGGTGGCAGCCGATGGAGAGATTGGCAGAGAGGGGCAGTAGACACTGTGTAGTTTGTAAGGTGGATGAGTCTGGCAGCAGCATTCATGATGGACAGAAGAAGGCATAGTCTATTTAAAGGTAGGGCAATGAGGGGGGAGTTGCTGTAGTCAAGGCGAGAGATAACCAGCAGTTTTGTGGTTTCATTGGTTAGAAATGGACGTAGTTTAGAGATGTTGCGGAGGTTGAGGAGGCAAGCTTTGGAAAGTGATTGGATGTGGGGCCGAAAGGAGAGTTCAGAGCCCAGGATAACACCTAGCACTCTCACATGTGGGGATGGGTGGATGGTTGTGCCATTGCTCTTGACAGTCAGGGGAAGCACGTAGGGAAGGAAATGTTATAAGCTCAGTTTTGGACAAGTTGAGTTTGAGGAAGGGGTGTGACATCCATATAGATATGTCTGTTAGTAAGTATGTGATGCGTGAGGAGACTGATGGAGTGAGTTGAGGGGTGGAGAGATAGATTTGGGTGTTGTCAGCATAGAAATGATATTAAAAGCCATGAGAGGCTATCAGCTGACCCAGGGAAGAGGTGTAGATTGAAAATAAGACCCCAACAGAGAATGGAAGAGGCGCGGAGGAAGTAGAATTGTAAGTGACACTGAATGTGCGTTGGGATAGGTAGGATGAGAGCCACTGAAGAGCACAGTAATGGAGACCGATGGAGTAAAGTTTTTTGAGGAGGAATGGGTGGTCAACCATGTCAAAGGCAGCTGAAAGGTCCAGAATTAGGAGTACAGAATAGTGTCTGTTGGTTTTTGCAGTTAGTAGATCATTTGTGAGTTTTAAAAGAGCAGTTTCTGTGGAGTGCTCCAGATTGAAGGGGATCAAAGTGAAAAAATTGTAGCTGGATAGCCGCACTCCAAAGTATTCAACTTTATTGCAAAAATATGATTAAAATCATGGCATCTAGGCTAATGTACAGACTAACTGCACAGCCGCTGACATGTTTCACACCAGACTTGGTGCTTAGTCATAGATATTGAAGGGGATCAAGAAGTTATTTTATCAGTTTACAAACTGCAAAGTGAGCAAACAAAACAGAAATATAAATCAAATCAATATTTGGTGTGACTACTCTTTGGCTTCAAACCAGCATCAATTCTACACTTGCTCACTTTGTACTCTTGCACAAAGTCAGGGATTTTGTAGGATTAGAGTTGGGTGTATGACTAATCAATTATACAAAGCAGATACTAATGATCATCAATTTTATATGTAGGTTGAAACACAGCAATTAGCTGAAACAGAAACAGCTGTGTAGGAGGGTTAAAACTGGATGAAAAACAGCCATACTCTGCTACTAAGGAGGAATCGTGGAAGACAGTTTCATGTCACAGATCATACACTATTGCAAGACTGAGCACAGCAACAAGACACAAGGTAGTTATACTGCATCTGCAAGGTATATACCATGAAATGATTTCAAAGCAGACTGGCTTTTCGAAATGTGTTGTTCAAGCTTTTTTCAAGAAGCACAAAGAAATGGGTAACTCTGAGGACCGTAGATGTAGTGGTGGGCCAATGGAACTTTATGCTTTAGATAAAAGACACACCATGCTTACTTCCCTTCATCAATACAGATATGGCAGAAACCAGTGGGATCCAGGTACACCCATCTGCTGTCTGAAGACGTCTGTCCAGGAGTGGTCTTCATGGAAGAATTGCAGCAAAAAAGCCACACCTCTAATTTGCTAACAAGGGTAAGCAACTCAACTATGCATGAAAACATAGGAACTGGGGTGCAGAAAAAATGGCAAAAGAAGCTCTGGACTGTTGTGTAATATTTGGCTGTAGCAGGGGGTAGGTATGAGCCCGCGGTTTGAGTTGAATGTAAATTTGACTCGAACATCGGGTGTTCGACAAATACCGAACATTATGGGGCATGCGCGGAAAATTCAAGCGCCTGCGGAACGCACCATAATGAATGGTGAGATTGTCAATGCACTGCGAGATCACGCACATTTTTTGCCTGTTCGCAAGTTATGGTGTGAACCAAACTGGGGGATGTAAGGCTCATCCCTAGCAGAGGGCAGTTTGTTCACCAATGGGCTCGAGAGGGGTACAATAATGAGTGTCTACAGGCAACAGTGAAGCATGGTGGAGGTTCTTTGCAAGTTGGGGGCTACATTTCTGCAAATGGAATTGGAGATTTGCTCAGGGTCAATGGTGTACTCAGTCCTGAGGAATACAGGCAGATACTACTTTTCCCATCATACCATACCATCAAAGAGGTATTCCGTATTCTGCAGCAGGACAGCAACCTCAAACATACAGCCAATGCCATTAAGGACTGCCACCAACGTAAACCAAGAGTACTGGAAGTGATGGTTTGACCTCCACAGAGCCTTGATCTCAAAATCATCGAGTCTGTCTGGGATTACATGAAGAGATGGAAGTTTTGAGGCAGCCTACATCCACAGATGGTCTGTGGTCAGTTCTCCAAGATATTTGGAACAAGCTACTTGCCGAGTTCTTTCACAAACTGTGTGCAAGTGTACAAGAATTGATGTTGTTTTGAAGGCAATGATTGGTTACACCAAAATAATGACAGGTATTGGATTTCTCTGCTGTTCATTTGTTTTACATTTTGTTAATTGATAAATTCTTAATTTACAGCATTTTTTCACACTTGCCTAAAACTTCTGCACAGTAGTGTGTATATATACACTCATCGGCCACTTTATTAGGTAACCTGTTCAATTGCTTGGTAACACAAATTGCTAATTAGCCAATAACATGACAGCAACTCAATGCTGGGGAAAGGGGATTTAAGTGGCTTTGAACAAGGCATGGTTATTTATGACTCTCTGAATGTAAAAAGAATTGTATTTTGAAGGTTGCAAAAGAATATGTTAGACGGGCTGGGGGTTTATGTAAGGAAAGGGAATGTTCTGAGAACACCCTACTGAACAGATCTCTAGCCAGAGAACATGGCAGTCAGCACGTTGACTCCAAACTTGAAACAATCCTATTAAGGTGTACAAGTTGTAACTAAGGGTGAACAGGAACCTTTTTCTTCAGTACCTGGAACGTTACTGCGCCTCGGACCAGCCGGTACCGAGACTCGGGAACAGACGGATCCCTGCCCCAGACCAGACGGGTCTATTAGGGGCATCTAACAGGAACATGTTGCGGGATGTCGAACACCCCGTGACTGGGACTCCTCACGGGGCTACACCGGTCCTGGAACAACAGACCACACGGGCCTCACAAACTCCTCTCTTGAACACGTGACCCACACATCTTAAGTACGCCTTCCCAGACTCCCCAGCGGGGCCCGGCACTCCCACTGATTGGTTCCAAGAAGGTTGATATTCAACACGTCCAACCAGGCCTGGTTGTAGCCTGTCATGTGCACCTCACTGTTCCCATGACCAGGCAGAACTTCTATCATAGCCCAGCCAGACTGATTTCAAGGCCAATTTACATAATTAACCCTCAGAACCCCTACTGTTCTGAGGCAAAAACTACATTTTCATCTGTATGACACTTTGCCCAAACTGTCATCTGCTACACCTATTATTTCCTTTCAGATGGGGGCTTGACCGGGATAGGACAATCATCCATGTTGGGTAGACCTTTGTCTATTTTGGCAAATTCTTCCTTACCCTGACTTTGATAAAGTCTTAGCCTTTTAAATTTAAAGAGAATGGAGAGACAGAACACACAAATAGACACCCTCACAGGAGTGTGACATTGTAGGGTCTTTGGGAGACTCGAGTCTTTAATTAAGGCTCAGTTCAGTAGCCTTTTGGGAAGGGTATTTAGGTAACCAACAGTGCCCACTAAATCTTTGGATAACTTGTGATTGCTGATATTGTTTTGTTGTAGCAGCTTGGGGTTTCTATAATGTTATGCCCAGGTTGGCTTTAGGCATTTTGGGAACGCTGTAGAAACGTTTTTGGAATGCTATGAAAAAATGTATTTGCCCATTGGAAGCTTGGTGCTCATGGGAATAATGGTGATTGATAAGGTAGGTAGGAATTTTAGTCAGAAATAGGGAAAAAGTAAATTATAAATTTCCCTTGCTTATATCCAAAATATTGTGAAAGTGGTGAGTACTTTTGTATGTATGTTCATATAATCTACTAAGTTTTCTTTAAAGAATGAAAGAAGGTATGGGGAAAATTCAAATGTGTGTATGTCATTACTTACACCCCTTTCACACCAGGGCGTTTTGCAGGCGCTATAGCGTTAGAAATAGCGCCTGCAAAACGCCCTAAAGAAGCTGCACCATTGTCTGTAGTGTGAAAGCCAGAGGGCTTTCACACTACAGCGGTGCGCTGGCAGGACGTCAGAAAAAAGTCCTGCCAGCAGCTTCTTTGGAGCGGTGAAGGAGCGGTGTGTTTACCGCTCCTCCACCGCTGCTCCCCATTGAAATCAATGGGGCAGCGCTGTAATACCGCCGGCAAAATGCCGCTATTGCGGCGTATTGCCGGCGGTTTTAACCCTTTCGCGGCCGCTAGCGGGGGTAAAAGCGCCCTGCTAGCGGCCGAAATGCGCAGCAAATCCGCCTCAAATCCGGCGGGAAAATGCCGCTAAAAATAGCGGCCTTTTACCGCCCACGCTATCGGCGGTGTGTTGTGAAAGGGGTCTTAAGATGTTAAAAAGAAATTAAGAAATGTTGTTTCTGTGGTGCAGATGAAAAAAAGGGTTTTTTTGGCTATGCGATTTAAATTTGAAATGGGTATTTATATTTTTGCTGAGTGTCAACAAATATCTTAAGAGAACAAAATAGACATACAGTGTATAAAGAGAATGAATATAAAATGGCCAGTCAGTACAGTAAAGATACAATAGTATATGAATAATATGATGTCTCCCCTTTGCTAATATTTGTTTATAGAATTGTAATTATAAGTGCTTAATTTTGTATGAAAGATTGTAATTTGCTTGAAGTACATGTTTAACATGTTTGATGTCTCTTTGAATGTAAAAAGAATAGTATTTTGAAGGTTGCAAAAGAATGTGTTAGATGGGCTGGGGGTTTATGTAAGGAAAGGGAATGTTCTGAGAACACCATACTTTATGATGAGGATAAAGGTGTTTTTAATGAAAACATCATACATTGTATAGGGTAAAGCAAGTTAAGTTTTAAAAGGGTAGCATAAGAGAGGAGGTATTTATTAATGAAAGTATTACGATCTTGGGATTGCAGTAGAAAAGTTAATAGAACTTACCACTCCTGGGGCCAGGTAGAGCTCACATCTAGAAATTTAGGAACACTGTGTCTGCAGTTAAATCCATTATCGAAGGTGAATTAGTATGCTACTTATATTTCCGCCATATAGTTCAGAGACAAGATACGCAGGAGTAAAATTTAGTTTTAAAAACAGGAAGTGACATTACAAAGCTTTTAGGGGTTTAAAGAGACAGCGGAGAACATTAATGGCGAAGCATACCAATCATGGCAAAGTGTCCATGTTTGCTGTAGCATCGCAGTAAAATTCATTTTCATGTTTATTGATTATTAAAAATATTTGAACCAAAAGCATTCGATAGACTCGGTTGGCCTTACATGTTTGCCACACTAACGTGTTTTGGTTTTTCAGGCTCCTTTATATCGGCCCTTCAAGCCTTATATTCTCGACCCACATCCCAAGTTCAACTGGCATCTTTTATATCTCCACTGTTCACTCATAGCAATGGCACCAGACAAGGTTGTCCCCTCTCCCCCTTGTTGTTTATATTATGGCTTGAACCCCTAGCTGCAGTCATCCGAGAGAACCCTGGATATAAGCAGGGTCTCCCTGAGACAGAAGGAATACAAATTGTCTCTTTTCGCAGACGACATACTTCTCACTCTAACGAAACCACACGTTTCGCTCCCCAACCTCCACGCTATATTAGACACATTTGGCAAACTCTCGGGCTATAAAGTCAATATGGCCAAGACGGAAGCTCTCCCTATCCACATCCCCCCACGCTTCTTGCCTCCCTACAAAATAACTTCCCCTATCCTTGGTGCCCTGTGTCTCTCAAATATATTGGCATACATTTAATGGCGTCTTATCACTCCCTATACCAAGCTAACTTTCTCTCCCTAATCTCGGAAACACATAGCTTACTCCATAAATGGATGGACTGTCCCTTGTCTCTTCTGGGTAGGATAAACGTCCTCAAAATGGCTATACTCCCAAAATTCTTATATCTTTTTGAAACCTTGCCAATTGTGCTCCCAATGCCGCAACTTAGGAATATCCAACGGGCCTTCACTAAATTCATATGGGGAAACAAATCACATAGAATTGCTAACACAATTGTCTTCGCTCCACGCTCCCACGGAGGACTGGGAGCACACGCTATTGTAAAGTATTATTATGTTGCCCACCTCTCAGCGACCATCTCCTTGCAACAAGTAGATGATCAGAGCTGGAGATGAGTGTTACCAGCCCCGTTCATCCTTGTTCCGTGCTCTGGTCTGACTTGACCTCTTCCATGGCACAACTTAAACACATAAGCCTAGGACCAATGTTATTTACTCTATCCATTTGAAAAAAAAATGTCACAGGAGGTTCTCTCTCTCTTCTCCCCTTTTAAATGTTATTTTCAATCCAGACATGCCAGACAGTCTTTCTTATGTGAATATGTCTCCATGGTCTCAAGCGGACATCTTTCAACTCGGCCACTTAGTCCATCCGGGGACCCGCAAGCTACTATCCTTTCCAGATATCCAAAAAAAATCGATATATCAAAGAAGTTTTTTTTTACTTACCTTCAATTCAAACACTATTTTCACTCCATATCACCTACCATGGCCTTAGAAAAACCTAATGCCTTTGAGGCTTTATGTACCCATGGCCCTTACCAGAAGGGTCTCATATCCTCTATATACAAGATCCTCCATGACTCATCATCACCCACGTTAGAATCGCATCTATACATGCAGAGATGGGCCAAGACTTTACCTACTCCTTTATCTCTTCCTCAATGGAAGGAGATCTGAACTTCCATTTCTAAGGCTTCCAGGTGCGTGGAACAGAGAGAAACAGCCTATAAGGTTTTGATGTTTTTGTACAAAACCCCTGAAGTTTTGCATAAGTATGACCCCTCATTATCCCAGCTATGCTGAAGATGTTTCCGTGATGTGGGCATGCATTACCATATCTTTTGGGATTGTCCGTTAATTATACCTTTCTGGTCCTCGGTTCAATCACTGCTCCAATCGATGTTGGAGATAGATTTTCCGATGAACCCAGCACACTACTTATTGGGCCTCCCGGTCCTGGGTATACTTAAACATGCCAAGAAGCTGATGTCTTTCATTCTTTTAGCTGCCAAGAGAGTAATACCTACCCACTGGTTGTCTTCTGCTCCTCCTACTCAAACCCAGTTAGTCTCAACCATTGCGCAGATATGCAGAATGGAGCATATGACAGCAGTGGTCCAGGACTCCTTGCCCCAATTCTCAAAGATATGGGATTCCTGGGACAACTCCTCATTTAATCCAGAATCCATATCCTGACATGCTGCCGGATGCCCCTTGGGCAATTTACTGCAGTTACACCTTAGAGTTTATATTGCATACCTCCATTACATGTTTTATCATTATGCAGTTACTGTATCCAGATCCGTGGTGTACCTCCCCCTTCCCCTTATTTTTTGCAACATGAAGCTCACTTAAGGATGATTCCTGTGCTGTGATTATGATGACAGTAATGATTGTTTGTATCGTATTTGCTTTCTTTATGTCTTGCAAATTTTTTTTCAATAAACACACATTTAAAAAAAAAAATATATATATTTTAACCAAAGAATGGTCAGGAATTACATTAAATTGTCAAAGACTGTCTAGATTGATAACCGGTTTAATATGACAATGTTATTTTTTTTGCAGCCTGTCTCAAATCTATGCAGTAGATATTGAGACATTTCAAGATATGTGTAAGCCCATGTATTACTATAGAGAATATAGAAAAAGAATGGGGAACTTTCCATTCAGCATAATAATTGTTACTTGTTTTAAATGATTAGCCAAATACAGACGTGAGTGTTTTAAAACATATAACATATAACATTGCCATCTTTGTTCTGATAATTCAATGATAACGTTTGGAATGGAAAGGTAAGAGTTAAGAGGTTAACCCGAACATAGCTTAAATGTAAGCCCTTGTACACATGGTCGGACATTCCGACAACAAAATCCATCAGATCTTTTCCAACAGATTTTGTCCGAAACTGGTGTTGCATACACATGGTCGGACAAAGTTGTAAGAAAATCCGATCGTTCGGAACGTGATGACGTTATTTAGTTACGACGGGACTACATTCCGGCTAGTATCCAATAGCTTTGGTCTAGGAATCTGATCTGAGCATGCGTGGCACTTATCCGACAACGCGCGCCGATCGGACATTTTCCGTCGAAATGTCCAACCATGTGTACAAGGGCTAAGAAGTATTGTATATCAGAGCTTTGGAGTGTGTATGTGTGCAGGGCACACACAAGTGGTATCACTGGTAAAAATTTTTGAAGCTCGTGAACTACTGGGGAATTACTGGTTAGGTAAGGGAAAGTTGTTTTTAATAGAGAGAAATGCTTAATTGTATGTGTATGTGAATTTTTGTCTTGTCCTGAAATTCCAATTTAGAGTATAAGATTGTTTTTTCTAAATGCAAATAGATTGTTAGGTAGTTGATATTTGTCGTATGATCCTACGGAGAGCGTTTCTAAAGTGGGCAGGTGAGAGGGACAGAGTAGGGTATTCATCTGTGCGTGGTGCTTTAAGAGGATTGAATCACAGATTTGGACATGGACAAGTTACTATTTGAGTGATTTCTCCTATCCAAAGTATTGTTTACCCAAATACATGTACATGGTACATGTCCGCTTGCACTATGTTGCTTAAGGTGAAAAAAGGGGATCAAACTGCTGACCTTCGCCACCGCTTTTGCATTACATATTCAGTGAGTTTGACAGACTTGCTGAGGTGGAAAGTGAATATTAAAGAAGGATTTGATTCAGAAAAGTTATCTATAAAAAGACATGTTTATTGTTAAAATGTTGCAACTATTGTCAGTCTATTAATGAAATGTATTGGGCACATATTAAGCCAATGCTTAGTTAATTGGGAAAATTAAAAGGGGAATGTGACATATCACTGTTAAATTACATGTATGCGCTGGTACCAAATGTTTTTCTTTGCGGAATCTGATCAGATACAATTTTCAAATAGTATTTCAATTTATGTATAGGGTATTTTGATTATTTCAGTTGGAGTCTGACTTTAAGGATTGTTTTAGCCGTAATTGCCTATCCTTACGTTATTGAAGTTAAAAGGTTTTTTTTTTCAATGGCAGCAAATGTGCTATATTTGTGCAAATGGTTTTAATTGTGTTTGGGCTATATTAACAAGGATCAGGGATTTTAAAATGTTTGATTTTATCTTTTTTTGGTTAAATACAAGTTTAGGAATATTTTATAATTAGGAAGTATATATCTATGCTATTGAAAGAATAAGGAAGTTATGTATTCCAGGTTCTACACCAGAGGAATTGTGGTTAGTAGAGAAAGAGAAGTGACTGTGTTGTATAATCCTATGCACTGGGGAAAACATATACTTCGGGTGAGATAAGGATTTAAAAATATGGAAAAAGATGTTCAAAGGTGTTCGAGGGAAAAATAGGGAAAACAGGTCTAAATGAAGAATGAATGGAATGGTCAAATGAATGTGGAATGAGAAAGTGGTTGTATTGTGTTTAATAAATGCACAGGGTATTATTATCTTAAAGTGTTTGTTTAAAATGTACTCAAAGAGTTGTCTCATATTGTGTTTTCTTGTTTTGGGCCTAGAGGTTATTGTTCCTGATAATGTATATTTCCCTAAAATGTTGGGGTTAAATTAAAATTGATAATGGCATTTTGGTAAAAAAGAGTGAAACTATAAATGTTTGAAAAGTTACTAAAATTAAGTAACCAGGACCAAAATAAATTGCTGCATGTATTGAGTCCATAAGATACTAAAATATTGAGGGGAAAGTTTGTTTGAATAACAGTCAGAGTGACTATTCTGGATATATTTACCTTTTGAATTCCCAGAGTGTCAATCGCAAAGTGTTAATGATGTAATGTCGTTTATCCATCAATGTTTTGTTTGTTGCTGATGATCAGATATATTTGCAAAGTTGGGAGGCTGACTTCTGAGTCAGAATATGAGTTTGGGTAAAATGTTCTGTTCGGAGACCTTTGGGTCCGCTTGGGTCCCAAGGACAGAAGGAACTAAAAGATCTTTAAGTTATGTTGAAATACTGGATTTGAAGGAAAAAATGTTTAGATAAATATATGAATCTATATAATGAAACCTCTTGCTGATAATTTTTATTTATTTATCCATGCTTTACTTATGTATGAGTCAATAAGGAATATTATTTGTAATACAATCACATCCAATGGTTAAGGCCCGAATTGATCAGGTAGATTCTGTGATTATTCATGTTGAATGAGGAGTATCCGCCCCAGTCAGCCAGCATTCACCCCTAGCCCCATGCACATGAAGAAATGCCTACCCCATTCATACCCTGTACCCCATTCATAACCTGCTCTTTACCCTATTCGGATGAAGTATCTCTTCACTACAGCTTTTACATGGAAATCTTCATTGTTCATCTTTGTAGTTCAAATACCATAGGAGGTGCTTAAAAATGAGTAAAGGCAGACTTATGCTGGAAAATGTTCTTGGGAATGACACCTTGAGGGTTAGCCCATGACATACACCCAAGGTCTACGGAATTCCAGTGTGCATCATAAGGGAGAGATCCAGATATGCCAGCCCAAAGACCCAAGTCTAGCCCATTGCATCAGTTCCAGTCTGTCTGTGAATAATGAATTATATCCTTACAAAGAGAGGCAGGGTTTTTGGGGTTGAGGATCTCTGTAAAATATGGGTGAGCACAGAATCGAACCATACGTTTTGGGAAAATTTAGGAGAATGAGAATTATAATGTAGACATTTCCTTTTCGTTCCTTTTTATGAATTTAATGGACATTCAGAAGCCATACAAGAGACTTTTTTGTGCTTTTCTTTGGGACTGTTTTTATTTGGCCTAAGGGCTGCCATGCCCCTCCCATTTGCTTTTATGGATTGTCATGCCCCTTCCCCCTTTATATTTTCATGGACAATTGCTATGCAGCTGAGATTATGTGTTTATCTATTTTTACATGCATAGTGTGGTTTTAAATTTGTGGGAAAGTAGTCCAGGGGAATGTCGGGGGCACATTGGGTTTGTGTTTGTCACGGTTGTGACTAGGGATGAGCCGAACACCCCCCGGTTCGGTTCGCACCAGAACTTGCGAACGACCCCCGCGTTCGGTACGAACGTTAGAACCCCATTGAAGTCTATGGGACTCAAACGTTCGAATTGGAAAGTGCTAATTTTAACGGCTAATATGCAAGATAGTGTCCTAAAAAGGGTTTGGCGACCTGCCTCCTGCCTCAGGGGACATGGGTCACTGCAAAAAAAAGTTTTAAAAACTACCGTTTTGGCGGGAGCACTGATTTTAATGACGATTAAAGTGAAAAAAAAAGTGAAATATTCCTTTAAATATGGTGCCTGCGGGGTGTCTGTAGTATGCCTGTGAAGTGCCACGTGTTTCCCGTGTTTAGAACAGTCCCTGCACAAAATGACATTAAACGGAAATGACATCATTTAAAACTGCTTGCGGTTTTAATGTTATATCTGGTTCCTGCAATATGGTTGAAAATCATTGAGAAACATGGCATGGGTAGCCCTCCCTGCCCATTACCAGCCTATTTGGGTCTTGTACGCATATTAAGGGGAACCCCGTACCCATATTAAAAAAAGGAAATGCGTGTGGCCCCCAGGCCCTATATACTCAGAACAGCAGTATACAGGCAGTGCAAACAAGACAGGGACTGTGTAGGTTTGTTGTGTTAAGTTGAATCTGTTTGTCATTTTCAACCGGTACATTTTTAAAGTGTAGCTCCAGTCAAAAAAACTATCTTTAAGCTTTTTGGAAAACATAGGGAAGGGTTATCACCCCTGTATAATTTGTTTTGTCGTCCATCTTTTTTCATCTCACTTGCTGCTGTCTCCTTGCGTTTGCAAGTAGGAGATGTTTGTAAGTTGGATGTTTGAAAGTAGGGGCCTGCCCTATATTATAGCGGTATGTACTGGGTACAGAGCACGCAGACAGCACGCACTATCTCCTAACACTACTGACTGCAAGCTCTATTATTAACCACTTGTTAGCCCAATGTTTGCATAAAGTGAAAGATGAAGTTATGCTGAGTAAATAGATATCAAACATGTCACTCTTCAAAATTGCACATGCCCGTGGAATGGCGCCAAACGTCGCTACTTAAAAAATCCCCATAGGCGACGCTTTAAATATTTTTTTACTGGTTACATGTTTTGAGTTGCAGAGGAGGTCTAGGACTAGAATTATTGCTCTCGCTCTAACATTCTCGGCGATACCTCACATGTGTGGCACATGCGAGCACATGGGGACATGGGCGCTTTAATTTTTATTTTATTTTTTTATTGTTCATTTTACTTTATTTATTTTAGTTTGACATTTTTTTTCCCAAAAATATATTTTTGATCACTTTTATTCCTATTACAAGAAATGTAAACATCCCTTGTAATAGGAATATGGGGTGACAGGTCCTCTTTACAGTGAAATCTGGGGGGTCAATATGACCCCACATCTCACCTCTAGGCTGGGAAGCCTGAAATAAAAAATAAAAAAAAGATTCTGGCTTTGATCGTACTGGCGAGTTGGTAGAAGCACCGGAGGGCGGTGAGGGGTGGGGGGCGTCTATGGATGGGTATTTCAGGGTATCACCGAGTATGGCTGGGTATCTCTGAGTATGGCTGGGTATGGCAATTTATGGCAGGGTATTACAGAGTATTGGCGGGGTATTGGCGGGGTACTACAGAGTAATAGCAGGGTACTGCAGAGTATTGGGGGTACTGCAGAGTAATGGCGGGTACTGCAGAGTATTGGGGGGTACTGCAGAGTAATGGGGGTTACTGCAGAGTAATGGGGGGTACTGCAGAGTAATGGCAGGGTACTGCACTGCAGAGTAATGGCAGGGTACTGCAGAGTAATGGCGGGGTACTGCAGAGTAATGGCGGGGTACTGCAGAGTAATGGCAGGGTACTGCACTGCAGAGTAATGGCAGGGTACTGCACTGCAGAGTAATGGCGGGGTACTGCACTGCAGAGTAATGGCAGGGTACTGCACTGCAGAGTAATGGTGGGGTACTGCAGAGTAATGGCAGGGTACTGCACTGCAGAGTAATGGCAGGGTACTGCACTGCAGAGTAATGGCGGGGTACTGCACTGCAGAGTAATGGCGGGGTACTGCAGAGTAATGGCGGGGTACTGCAGAGTAATGGCAGGGTACTGCAGAGTAATGGCAGGGTACTGCACTGCAGAGTAATGGCAGGGTACTGCACTGCAGAGTAATGGCGGGGTACTGCACTGCAGAGTAATGGCGGGGTACTGCAGAGTAATGGCAGGGTACTGCACTGCAGAGTAATGGCAGGGTACTGCACTGCAGAGTAATGGCGGGGTACTGCACTGCAGAGTAATGGCGGGGTACTGCACTGCAGAGTAATGGCGGGGTACTGCACTGCAGAGTAATGGCGGGGTACTGCAGAGTAATGGCGGGGTACTGCAGAGTAATGGCGGGGTACTGCAGAGTAATGGCAGGGTACTGCAGAGTATGCACTGGTATTGCAGAGTATTGGCAGGGAATTGAGGGGTTAAATTCGGTGAGCAGCGATGTGGGCACTGCAGATGCAGCCCACATCGCTGCTGACACCGATCTCTTTCCCCTCCGCTGTACCGATCGGTACAGAAAGGGGAGGGAGGAACAGGCGTCATAACATGACGCCGGTTTGTTTCCAAGTGATCACTCCGTCATTTGACGGAGCAATCACGTGGTAAACGGCCGCTATGAGCGGCCGTTTACCGTGATGCGCCGGGTCCTATGGACCCGGCGGTCACAGATGCTCTCGAGTGCGCACACCTCGGGGCACGCGAGAGCAGAATTCTGGGAGGCCGTTAATTAACGGCCTCTCAGAGTTAAACAACCGCCCTGAAGCCGTTAATCGGCAATGGGCAGTTGTTAAGTGGTTAAAGCTAGATCACTAGCTATATAGGTGAGGTGAATATAGTGGTGTATACTGCAGTCAGGGCACAGACAACAACCACTACACAGCAGCAAGATAGGAAATCAGCCAAAAACAATTGGTGTGTACTGTGTTGAAGGTACACAGAACACCCACTGCTTCAGATGCAAAGTAACACACTACAGGAGGCCGCCTTAAAGGCGGCCTTATATAGTGTGGGGCGTTCACTACACAGCCTGAGCTATGATTGGCCACAGGCATCCTGCCATCCATGTCGGGAAACTAAACTTTAGAACACTTGTAGGATACTTGGATCTTTCAGCCTGCTTGGCGATATCCACAAGACGGGATTCTCTCAGTTACTTCAACCCTTCCAGGCTCTTGCTAAGAAAACCAACCTGTACGTGTTCTTCTTCTGAAGAGTCCTCCCCTGGAATGCTCGAAGTACACTGGTTCTCTCCCGAACCAGAGACGGCACCCAACCACCTCAGAATCCTCCTTTAGTTTCCTTGCCTTGGACTAGCCAGCTCCAAGACATTAAAGTCAGGTGGATCCGCACCCCAGGCCATAGCCTTCATGGGGGCTGGTCAGGAGGACCAGGACCATGTAATTAGCACATCATACTGGACCGGGACCCCGAACCACGTGACATCCGCATCTTATATACCCTCTCCCAGAAGCACAGCAAGAGCGCCACTCCCACTGGGTGGGCTCAGAGAGAGATTAAATTACGCGCCTGACCAGACCACAGTTCCATGCCTGCAAGAAGAGACAGTGCCCCCTGTGGCCAGGCTGAACATCTCACAGTCCAGTCAGACTGATGCTGAGGCCCAATTTAGATAATTACACCCAAGCCAAACTGCAGTTTAGGCAACTTTAATTTTAGAAAAACCGCATAGCGCGTGCTCTTCAGGAACCGCCACTATATAGAAAGATAGAGAAATATATATATATATATATATATATATATATATATATATATGCACACACACAGTATATACAGTTGTGCTCATAAGGTTATATACCCTGGCAGAATTTATGATTTCTTCACCATTTTTCAGAGAATATGAATGATAATACCAAAACTTTTCTTTCACTCATGGTTAGTATTTCGCTGAAGCCATTTATTATCAATAAACTGTGCTTACTCTTTTTAAATCATAATGATCAGAAACTACCCAAATGACCCTGATCAAAAGTTTACATACACCAATACTTAATCTTGTGTATTGCCCCCATTACCATCAATGACAGTTTGAAGTCTTTTGTGGTATTTGTGGATGAGGCTCTTTATCTTCTCAAATGGTAAAGCTGCCCATTCCTCTTGGCAAAAAGTCTCCAGTTCCTGTACATTTTTGGGCTGTCTTGCATGAACTGCATGTTTGAGATCTTCCCAGAGTGGCTCAATGATATTGAGGTCAGGAGACTGAGATGGCCACTCCAGAACCTTCACTTTATTCTGCTGTAGCCAATGACAGGTCGACTTGGCCTTGTGTTTTGGATCATTGTCATGTTGGAATGTCCAAGTACGTCCCATGCGCAGCTTCTTTGCTGATGAATGCAAATGTTCCTCCAGTATTTTTTGATAACATACTGCATTCATCTTGCCATCAATTTTGACCACATTTTCTGTGCCTTTGTAGCTCACACATCCCCAAAACATCTGCGATCCACCTCCATGTTTAGCAGTAGGATTGGTGTACCTTTCATCACAGGCCTTGTTGCCTCCTCTCCAAATGTAGCATTTATGGTTGTGGCCAAAATGATCAATTTTGGTCTTATCACTCCAAATGACTTTGTGCCAGAAGGTTTGAGGCTTGTCTGTGACATTGGCGTAGTAATGGCTTTGGTCTGGCGACTCGACCATGCAGCCCATCTTTCTTCAAGTGCCTCCATATTGTGCATCTTGAAACAGCCAAACTATATGTTTTCAGAGAGTCCTGTATTTCAACCGAAGTTATTTGTGGGCTTTTCTTTGCATCCCAAACAATTTTCCTGGCAGTTGTGGCTGAAATTTCAGTTGGTCTACCTGACCGTGGTTTGGTTTCAACAGAACCCCTAATTTTCCACTTCTTAATTAGAGTTTGAACACTGCTGATTGCCATTCTCAATTCTCAACCTTTTCCCAGAGATCCTTTGACAATTCTTTTACTTTCCCCATGACTCAGAATCCAGAAGCATCAGTGCAGCACTGGATGAAAGATGCAAGGGTCTGTCAGGAGTGTATATATATATATATATATATATATATATATATATATATATATATATATATACAGTTACTTGTGCTCATAAGTTTACATACCCTGGCAGAATTTATGATTTCTTGGCCATTTTTCAGAGAATATGAATGATAACACAAACATTTCTTTCACTCATGGTTACTGTTTGACTGAAGCTATTTATTATCAATCAACTGTGTTTATTTTTTTTAAATAATATTTACAACATAAACTACCCAAATGACTGATCAAATGTTTACATATCATGGAATGTTTGGCCTTGGTACAGGAACAGAAAGTGGCACACACAGGTTAAAATGGCAATTAAAGGTTAATTTCCCACATTTGTGACTTTTTAAATCACAATTAGTGTCTGTGTATAAATAGTCAATTAATTTGTTAGCTCTCACATGGATGCAGTAAGCAGGCTAGACACTAAACCATGAGGAGGTAGAAAAGAACAGTCAAAAGACCTGCATAACAAGGTAATGAAACTTTACAAAGATGGAAAAGGATATAAAAAGACAGCCAAAGCCTTGAATATGCCAGTCAGTATTGTTAGGAGCTCTTTTGATACCAAGCAAAGGTCATGTAGACCAATAAAAATTGCAGCCACAACTGGCGGAAGAATTGCACAGGGTTCAAAGAAAAAGCCACAGGTAACCGCTGGAGAAATACAGGCTGCTCACCAAAAATACATTATGGTTGTTTTTAAGGAGCACAAATCAACGATACTTGAACAAAAAAAGAGCTGCATAGTTGAGCTGCCAGAAGGAAGTCTTTACTGCGCCAATGCCACAAAAAAGACAATGAGGCATGTCAAGGTATTGTTGGGCATATTGTAACCAGACTTTTTTTGGAACTTGTACAGTAAATGCTTCTTTCTGGCAACTTGACCGTGTAGCTCTTTTTTGTTCAAGTATCATCGTATTGTGTGCCTTAAAAATAACCACACCATCTTTTTTCCAGAGCAGCCTGTATTTATATTTAGCAGGTACTGGGGCAGTACGGTGGCTGCCCAAGGTTAGGGAGCTGAAGCATTAAGGACAGAACAAACCCCTGCAGGGGAAAACTTTAGTCACTCATCTCATGGATACAGGTGAAGATTCTCGGGCTGCCATCTCGGCTCCTTCTCCCAGTGCAGTCTTTTGCATTTTCAGCCAGGGAGGAGTTAGCCACACCCCCATCCCCCACCATCTCGATCAGCCTGGGAGAATCTACAAGCTGCCAGCTCTACGAGGCTAATCGCTGGGTACTTCAGCCGAAGACCAAGTAAGAAGCTGCTCCTGCTAGTCCCTTTTTGACCCGACAGAATGAAGGACTAAGCACCCACCTGGCACTGCCCCTGGCCCAGGGAGAGGGGAGGGATATGCCTGCTCCTTCTCTCCGCCCAGCTACTCTGTACCAGTAAGAAGCCAGATAGAGCCGTGGGAGCTGCCCCTCTTTCTGCTACCCTCCGCACCATGCTACAACCTACCGGGGGGGTACTGATCCTCTGGAGGGGACCCAGGAGCCATGGCAGCGTAACTAGGTGGCTGCCTAGTGGTAGCGCCAGCCCTGCCACCTCTTGGGGAAGGGTGTAACATTTTTTCTGTTCTTTTTTTTTTTTTTACATTTAAAAGTTTTTATTCAAAAATATAAGCAATACAGGAGAAAGTACAGACGGGTAAATAAGGCACAAAAAGTTAGACACATTAGACCAAAAGTTAGCGTAAACTGCCAACAATAAAGTGCAAAACTACTATTACCCTTCGGCCCGATTCTATACGAATGTGCAGACTGGTTACAGAAAAACAACACCAAATGTCACACGAGAAGTGGTAATACCAAGCTGCGGGCAGCAACTGTACTTCTTGGGGAGATGGAAATTCAGAGGAAAAAAGATAGAAAAAATAGAGAGAAAAAATAGAAAAGTGAAGACCGTAGATGGAGTGTGAGATTTTTATCGCATGGGTGCTGCACCAGGCAGCCTATAGTAAGTAGCGTGTAGGTCGGTTCTGTCAACCTGTCAGTTTTGGCTATCCATGCCCACTTTTTCGGTGATCAGATCACCCAACCAGTGACCCATATTCTTGAGAATACCGGTACTCGAACCAGGGAGACCAAGTTCTGTGATACCGTGCTACGGTTTCTTCTGATTGTGCCTTAGTATCCTCCATTTCACATATGTAAGAAATCTTTAGCAACCATTCTTTCAGAGAGGGGGTGTGCGTGGTTTTCCAATAGAAGGGGATAAGCGATCTAGCCGCATTTAGCAGGTGTCTCGATAAAGAATTTGCATACTTCTTCAAAGAGAAATCAGAAATGTTAAGAAGGCAACATGCAGCGTCTAAGGTAATATTGGTCTCCGTGATCCGATGCACCAACCTCTTCACTTCACTCCAATATGTACTTATTTTATCACAACGCCACCAGATATGAAGCATAGTGCCCCTTTCTTTGAGACAGCGCCAACACAAGTCACTGGACTGGGGGTACCATTTATGAGTCTTGTCAGGTGTGACATACCAACGGGTAAGTACTTTATATGCAGTTTCCTGCAGTTTCTTGTACTGATAGAGCATTTGTGGGCTAATATACAGGCCTTCTCCCACTGAGCATTTGTAAAATCTATTTCCAAGTCTGCTGACCATCTCTCTCTAAACCGATCTCTCGTCCCCGTCGCCAGGTGTTGCAACCAGTCGTATGCCGTGGAGGTAGTTTTTAATACCTGTTCCCCTTTGAGGCACACCGACTCCAACTCCGTGAGTTCTCTAATAAAATGTTCCTTACGCGGTGGTTTGTTAACGAATGATCGTATCTGGAAGTACGTCCACAAGGGCAAGGAGGGGATGTCGTTGTCTGACTTCAACACTGCGAAGTCTTTCATCACTCCATTATTAAAGCAATGTATTGCTAGAAGTGGGGGTCGTTTATCGGTAGGTCGTAGTGTTTGATTCCCCATTCCTGGAGCAAAGTCAGGGTTGTGTTGTAATGGAGTAAGTGGACCCACAGGGGAGGAGAGCATGTTTTGCTTAGACAACTGATGAAAAATTTCTAGGGTGGTCCCTATTAAAGGGTGTTCCGTCAGTGTTGGAGGATATGTGGATTTCGGAATCCACGGGGAGAAAAGCAGGGGTGTCGGGACTGAATCCCTCTCCAGCATCACCCAATCCTTCATTGCAGAATGACAATGCCAGTCCATAATTCTCGCAATGTGGGTTGCTCGGTAGTAATTCCGGAAATTTGGTATCCCCAGCCCACCCAGACTCTTGGGTCTCATCAATAAGGAGAATTTAATACGAGGTGTTTTACGAGCCCATATAAATCTCAACAATATAGCCTGGAGAGACCTAAAAAAACTTTGTGGAATTCTGATGGGTAAGGCTCGAATCAGGTATAGGACCCTGGGCAGGATGTTCATCTTACAGGTTGCCGCCCTTCCAAACCAGGAAATAGGCTTAGTATGCCAGTGCTGTAGATCTCTATCAACATTTTTTCTGTTCTAACAGTAAAGAACCCTCGCCACAATCTAAGGTTAATTTTCTTTCTTATATATATATATATATATATATATATGTATATGTATATATATATATATATATATATATATATGTATATGTATATATATATATATATATATATATGTGTGTGTGTGTGTGTGTGTGTGTGTGTGTGCGCGTGTGTGATTGGTGCAGTCAAAGTTCCCAAATGCATGTTTGTGGTTTCTGGCCCAACATCTATATGAATAGCTGTTTTGCATATAATTACTGTATGCTAAAACAATAGCATACTTACTTTATATCGGGAGAGAATGAACATGTAATGTATGTCTTCCAATACTTGACAATCTATTTACCTGGCTACTGTAGTTTTCTTTGTTCCTTGGTACTGAAGCATTTGTTGTGCTGCTACGATATTTACAGTTCAAATCTTCTTCTAGACCTAAAGCAAATAAAATACACAGATATGTTTTTCAACTCTACTCATAAAATAATCACATAAAAACAAAGCAAAGCTTTTTGGCAATAAATGACCAATTAAATATATAACTGCCATTTACCAGAAATATCACATTACAGTGTATTATAGTGTTTTAGATGAAAAAGACTTAAAGCGGAATTCCACCCAAAAGTGTGACTTGCGCTCATTTGTCTCCTCCCCCCTCCGGTGCCACATTTGGTACCTTTCTTTGGGGGTTGGGGAGGGCATGCCTGTCTTTGACAGGTACCCTATCCCCACTTCCGGGTGTCTGGGCCACGGCGCATTACGTCAGCATCTCAGCTCCCACCTCCTCCCTCCCGCTGCCATGCCAGAAGGAGAGCACAGCGGTGGCTTGCGTATGCGCAGTAGGGATCCTGCTTGAAGCCATAATTCTTCACTACTGGGTTCCCTTACTGGCAATGGCAGTGGCAGCACTCAACAGCTGATGGAAACATCAGCTGCGGTGCTAACATCAGTGGACTCCAGAACAGGTAAGTGTTGTAATATGTAATAAGTCAGCAGCTGCAAGATGTGTAGTTGCTGGTTTTTCATTTTTGCAGGGGTGGGAGGACCTCCGCTATAAGGAGGATGTAGTCTACAGCATTGTCAGAGTTAACCCTAGTACACGCTATATTTTTTTTACCTTCAACCCTGCAGGGCTAAATGCAAAAAAACTGACAGCTCAGGTCAGAGCTGCTCTACTAACAATTTGATGCTAGTAGAGTGAACTTCCCCACTGAGCTATTATGTTCTGACAAGGGGACTGCCCCCTCGCCAGAACACTCCAGTCAGCACTTTCCACCATTGGTAGTCAGCAGACCTTTTTCAGTCATGCCCCTGCAACAGAAGCTAGGAGTGGCTAGCAGTGAGAAATAGAACTCCTGGAGGTTTGGTGCTGGTTTTGTTGCCAACAGGGTCATGTGGCAGTCCAGTGTCCAAAACAGGATGAGCCAATGGAATGTGACATGGGTTGGCATTGTTCCAACAGGTGGGTGTCATCTGTGAGCATTGTGATCTGAAAGATTATTCATTGGCCTGTGTAACCTTGTGCTCCACCAGGAACTGCTACGCTTAAAATTCTGGTGATCCTGGGATTGCCACATGAATGATCGGACAAGACTGCCCCTTATTTTGGGACTTGTATGAACAAAATCTGAAAGGGCCAGAAGCCTCCCCTAAAAAGGAGGAAAAGAAGTATGAGGTAGTTCATACCATACTCCAGCCTATAAATAAGGATGATAAGTGTCAGGAGATGTGTGAACCTGCAGAGACTGACCCATATTTCCTGGTGGTGTTTCTGAGATTAAAAGCAGAGACTTCCTCCTCTGAGCCAGAGCTGTCAGATTTTAAGGGTTACTGGGAAGATTTTCCTAGTAGTCTAGTTTCCTAGAAGTTTCCTAAATTGCCCCATATATCCACATCCGTGATCAGGTCTGTATTGTTGGTAATCAGTAGATCCAGTAACGCTTTATTTCTAGTTGGTGCGTCTACCAACGCTTTATTTCTAGTTGGTGTGTCTACCATCTACCATTATGTACATGTGATTTTTTATTTTGAATACATTTGCAAAGATTTCAAACTTCTTTCCTATTGTCATTATGGGGTATTGTTTGTAGAATTTTGAGGAAAATAATGAATTTAATCCATTTTAGAATAAGGCTGTAACATAATAACATTTAGAAAAAGTGAAAGACTATGAATAATTTCCGGATGCACTGTATATGGGCCAATGGAAGTAAACCAACTTGCGTCTATGTACATCACATTATCTCCAAAACAGTGGCGGCCCATCCATTAGGGTCACCCAGGTTTCGTCCCCTCTTTCCACACCGCCCCCCTATATGCAGTGGTTAGATTCATGTATAGCATGAATTTATCCATGTCCGCCCCCTGTTCATGCATCCAGCCCCTTTGAGGGCACTGGGCACATGAATTACAGCGGCCAGGGTTTATTTTGAAGCACCTGGTTAGAGCCAGAGGCTCTAATAGGCTTCAAAATAGGGTGGGCTTGAGTCGCAGAGGATGCGCTCCGATGCCACTCATGTGTGCTGCAACAGCGAATGAACACTAATCCTCCTCCCGGCCAATCAGGAAGCAGGTATGAAACCCATTTCCTGACTGGCCAAAAACATCAGGCAATCCTATTGGACGCCTAGTGCTGGGAGGAGCAGAGAGGAGACGCACCAGGAAAGGACACCGGAGCAGCTTTCCCTGAGCCCTCCACACAAGGACAGGGGCAACCTCGCTGGAAGATGGCCACATCAGCTCTGACCGCTACTCTCACACCTGCATCCAGGGTGAGGACAGCGGGTTGGGAGGTTGCTGGGGGTGTTAGTGCCACGCCATATGTGGGGGGTAAGGGCAGTTGTGCTAGTGCCTCTCCACCAGAGGCCGGGGGGGTTCATTGCCACCCCCCCCACAAAAAAAACACCAGCCACCACTGCTCCAAAATGTCAACTTCAATTCTGAAAAAGCAGAACTGGCTGCAGATCTTTTTATATTTTCCTCTGGAACTGAACAACAGGAAATGTGAAAGATAAGAAATAGTTAGACATGAGCAGAAGTTCAGTTCACTTAACAATAATGCACACATGACCTTTGTACAATAATCAATATTTTAGACCATGTGATCATTATTTTCAGCTGTCACTGGCAAAAAAAACACAATTGTTATAGCTTAGTGATTTAAGAATTTCACTTATGGCCAGGCTGTGTTTACATTCTGTAGTATTCCAGAAATCCTATGTACGTACTTTTCCTGTAAGACCCCTTTCACACATGCGGACGATATGTCCGTATTTCATCCATCCGTTTGCGGATGAAATACGGGCATACATTCATCCCTATGGGATAGCGGGTGTCTGCGGATGAACATCCGCAGACACCCAATATCGTCCGCCTCCGTTACTGTCCGATTCTGCAGACGGAGGAAAATCCTATTTTTCTATCCATTTGCAGAGCGGATCGGATGAACATGGACAGGCGGTCCGTGCTCATCCGATCCCCATAGAGGAGAGCGGAGAGCTGACAGGGCGGTCCCTGCACAGTATGCGGAGACCGCCCTGTCCGCCGCCGGCTTAGCGGGGACAACGGAGCGATCCCCGCTGAGCGAGTGGATCATCACGGGGCGGATCATTACTGATCCATCCCGTGTGAAAGGGGCCTTAGTTAAAAAATATCATCCATAGTGGTTTGGTGCATTATTATTACTACCGTATATACTCGAGTATAGGTCGATCCAAATATAAGCCGAGGCCCCTAATTTACCACAAAAAAATGGGAAAACTTATTGACTCAAGTATAAGCCGGGGGTGGGAAATGCAGCAGCTACTGTAAGTGGCAAAGAGGGTCAACAATGCCCATCTGCAGCTGCATGTCTCACTGTGTCTATTGCATGCCTCCCTGTGTCCTGTGCAGATCTGCCTACCTCACTGTGTCCTGTGTATGCCTCCCTGTGTCCTGTGCAGATCTGCCTACCTCACTGTGTCCTGTGTATACCTCCCTGTGTCCATTGCAGCCTAAATGTGCTAATCTTCATCCTTTGTGTCCTGTGCATGCCTCCGTGTGCCCATCTGCAGCCACCGATCAGCGTGTCATAAAAACATACAGCGGCCATTCCAGTATTCAAAAGCCGCGCCTCCTCTTCGTCTGTGATAGGCAGAACACTCAATTTCCCAGCAGTCAGTTTTCAGCCTATCACGGACATCCCCTCATCCTCGTCTGAGGTATGAAGATGAGGGGATGTCCGTGATAGGCTGAAAACTGACTGCTGGGAAATTGAGTGTTCTGCCTATCAGACGAGGAGGAGGAGCGGCTTTTAAATACTGGAATGGCCGCTGTATGTTTTTATGACACGCTGGCCACCGTCTGTCTACATGACATGCCTGATCAGGTAGGCAGACGGCGGTGACTCGAGTATAAGCCGAGGGGGGCACTTTCAGCCTAAAAAAAAGGGCTGAAAATCTCGGCTTATACTCGAGTATATACGGTATTTAAAATGTATTCTGGCACAGATTAAAGCTATTCTTTACATAAATATAAATTCACATTAAAAAATATATTTCCAAAACTAAATTTCACAATTGAACATAGTTTCCCATCATATACAGTATATGTGTTACTAAAATTATAGAAAAAAAAAGTTTAGAAAAAAATTATTTCTTGTTGCTTTCTGTGGTGGTTTTCTGCATCAGTATTTTTTCTAATGTCCTCCTGTACAGAATAATGAATTAAATTCACCACATATTCCACAGTGAGGAAACACCTAGTGGGGTAGATTTACTAAAACTGGAGAGTGCAAAATCTGGTGCAGCTGTTCATGGTAGCCAATCAGCTTCTAACTTCAGCTTGTTCAATTAGGCTTTGAGAAAAAACTTCCTCAGCAGCCATTCATCTGAAGGCTATAGAAATCCTGAGGCCCCGTACAGCCTACCTGACGGGGCCCCCTTTAGCCCCACACCTGGTCCCACCCCTGGTCCCTCTATCAGCCCCACCCCCTATACTGAGAGGCTAGGGTATATAGACAGGCCAGAGTATATAGGCAGGCTAGGGTATACAGAGAGGCTAGGGTATACAGAGAGACTAGGGTATACAGACAGGTTAGGTATACAGACAGCAGACAGGTTAGGGTATACAGGTTAGGGTATACAGAGAGCACACCCCCCACCATTTTAACACAACAAGAGGATGATCGAATGAACTGGAATCAGTATACACAGGTTTACTTCTTCTGAGAGATATTAAAGGAACACTCTAACCACCATGACCACTTCAGTGATTTGAAGTGATCAAAGGTGGTAGGAGACAGTATGTGGGATGGCATGAATATACTAAGGGCTACACAGAGATCAAAATTTGGCCGATACCTGCTACATTGAATTTTGATGTGTGTGTGCACCCAGCTTTATCTAATTCCTTGCTTTAGCTGGCTTCTTCTAGCGCTGACTGATTCCCCACAGTGCCTGTGTATGTTTTACTGACTATCCTCAGTTGCTCACACATCAGCACCCTTATCATACCATACAGGGTTAATGTTCCTGTATGGTATGTGATGAGGCTGAGGTTTTGGTGGAGGGAGAGGGCTCTGCAGCTGGCTCGAGCATGGAAATGGGTAAGTGAAAGAGTCTACCCCCCCCCCCCCCCCCCCCCACACACACACACACACACACTGAAAGCTTGGACTTTATTTAAATTCCTGGAGATGGGCTATATTTTATATATATATATATATATATATATATATATATATATATATATATATATATATATACACACACATTCTTTGCTGTCAATACTCAACTTTATGAATATGTTAAGAATATACTGGCACTTTTCAGGTGCTACATAAATATATTATACATACACATATATTAAAGAGAATGATTTTGTGAAATGCATCTGTATGTAGTACCTGAAAAAAGGCCCATTATATTCCTAACATATTCAGGAATTTTGCTTTCACTTTGACCATATCTGTCCTGCTGAGGTACAGGGCAAGTTTACAGCACACATTTGTAGAGATGGCAGAACAATGGTGACTCATAGGAGAAGAATGCAATCAGTCATCTGTTATCTTGCCTTGAGGAGAGCTCCAGTGTGTTGTCCTCCTCTTCCAGAGGAGGGGGAAGGAAGCTCTGGTGCTGACAGGAACATAAGTCCACTCCTCTCTTATCCATAGACCCGAGGGGTGTCTTATCTGAGCGGTGGCAATATCCAGGCTCCTGGGTTGACGCTCTTCTCCTCCCTCGGTAAGCCCCATGCAGTCACAGACTTTTTTTTTTATTCTAAACTCTGTTCCGATTGACCGCCCCCCCCCCCTCCCCGCTGACCGGGCCCGGTACAACAGGGCCAGTTGTGCTGGCTTATCAGTGGCCTTGGCTATAGATACAGTATACTTTAACACTTTAAATGTGAAAGCTAAATTAAAGATACTATGCTTTGCAACCAATATATGATAGAAGGTTCTGCTTCCCATAAGGAAACTGAAGCTAAATAACTCTTTTTTTTGATCTGTAATTGTAGCACGTTTTTTTTTTATATTATTGTAAGTACATTTTTAATAAATGCTCATTGATCATGACAGTTTCTACTCTCTTTCTGAGGCATTTTTAATAGAGTAACCACTAGCTCAAAACTCTGCAGAATGGATGTATGGCTCCTTTGGATGGCCTACGCATGCTCTTCTCAGTATTTACATTTGGTATCCCTGACCCCAAGTGATAGGGTGACTTGACTGTACTGCTGCTGTAGTGGGTCTTCATTCCCAATCACATTTTCTTCTTACTGGTTACATGGGGAAGAGAATGAGAGCTGTTGGAACAGGAGGGTATATACCTTACCAGTAATTCTCACTCCCTTTATCCTGCTACACCCCCCCCTTTTTGCTTTCTTCTCCCCTACATCTTCACCGGGAATAAATATACCAATGATTATATAATATTTTGGGATCCTCACTCCCCCCACACCACCCTTGTAACTTCTTCCTAATATTATTAATGAGAAAAACCTTTGTGCATTATGTTGATTCAACCATATTTTTCCTTCATTAGATCCAAGGCAAGTAATACCAGTGTATGGAAGCCACATCTGGTCTTGGACTGGTTATGTATATCCCCTTGTTGGGAGGTATACATTAGCTAACTCAGTTGTAAATTTCTGGAAGCTCTACCGCATGTATCAGTGTTATATACATGTATTAACCTTCTGATATTGGTAGTATTTTTCAATATAAATAAATAAATGCCCATAATGAAAAAAAAAAAAGACCCATAAGTTGTTTGGGAATGTGAATCATTGCCAGAGAGTTTTTTTTTCCTAAAAAATGTACACATTTCTAGTAAGAATGCATGCATTTGTTTAAATGCAGGTTCTATTTTCTCTTTTCTTTCGACGTTTATATTTACTTATATATTTTCTGATGTTTTCCCTAAGATAAAATTATAGTCATTTGTAGTATGTAAGCAAGGACTGCACAGTTAATGTTTAATCTACTAGTTAAACTCTGTTAAATTTAAAAATGATTAGTTAGTGATGTTTATTTGAAATTATATTTTTAATTACAATAAAAGAAAATGAGTGAAATGTCAAATACTTTGACAAAAACTGTTTCTTGCCTAGATGTAATTTTCTGAATTATTACAAAATCAGCTGTGAATTTAAAAACCAGAAGATATTTTATTGTATCATATTTCTCATAGATTCTGAAAGAAACAAATATACTGTACAGTATACATTTCTGGGACTTATTTGAGAGTGAACCTGTGTCGAGAAATAAGTTACAAAACTAGGAGCTGACGTATACAGCTGAAACCAGAATGAATGTACTGCAAAGTATGTCTATGTGCCAAATACTGTGTGTAATGCACCACAGCGCACCAGAAAGTTGTGAAAGGAGGTTTAAAATAACGCAGGTTCATAGTAGATCAGCTGACTGCCATCTCAAATCTATGGTAGCAAGCCTGTAATGAGTAAATAAAGAGGTTGATATTGCCGATCTCCTCTTTTTAACCACTTCAGCCCCGGACCATTTTGCTGGTCAAAGACCAGACCACTTTTTGCAATTCGGCACTGCGTCGCTTTAACTGACAATTGCACAGTCATGTGACGTGGCTCCCAAACAAAATTGGTGTCCTTTTTTCCCACAAATAGAGCTTTCTTTTGGTGGTATTTGATCACCCCTGCGGTTTTTATTTTTTGCGCTATAAACAAATAGAGCGACAATTTTGAAAAAAACGCAAATGCAATTACTTTTTGTTATAATAAATATCCCCCAAAAATATATAAAAACATTTTTTTTACGTCAGTTTAGGCCTATACGTATTCTTCTACATATTTTTGGTAAAAAAATTGTAATAAGCGATTATTGATTGGTTTGCGCAAAAGTTATAGCGTTTACAAAATAGGGGATCGTTTTATGGCATTTTTATTAATAATTTTTTTTTACTAGTAATGGCGGCGATCAGCGATTTTTATTATGACTGCGACATTATGGCGGACACATCGGACATTTTTGACACATTTTTGGGACCACTGTCATTTATACAGCAATCACTGCTATATACATGCAGTGATTCCTGTATAAATGACACTAGCAGTGAAGGGGTTAACCAGTGGGTGGCAGTGTAGGGGTTAAGTGTTCCTAGGGGTGTTTTACTAACTGTGGGGGGCTGGGCTTTCATTTAGTGAACACTGATCTCTGCACCAATCACATGGAGCAGAGATCAGCGTCACTAGTTGCTAGGCAGAACGGGGAAATGCTGTTTACAACGGCATTTCTCCATTCAGCCGCCCCGTGTGACGATCGCGGGTATGCCCGCAGCGATAGAGTCCGCGTGACCCGCGACCGGACTCACAGGGGTCCCGACCAGCTCGCAATGGCAGGGTGGCATTAAAGATTGGACGTACCTGTATGCCAATATGCCTGCCTGTACATCAGCGTGCGCCGGTCGGGAACCGGTTAAGCACTGGTGGTTTGTTATGCTGATTCACAGGTTTTAATATTTTCTGAATCAATGACCAAAAACAAGAAAGGATTTCTGAATTTTCCTTTGCTTCACTAGTGTAATAGTTTCTGTTTGTCTGTGACTCAAAATATTGAGGTAAAAAAAGCAATTTTCCTGAATAAAGTCAGCCATGGCTACTTTTATAGTTCATCTAGTTCAGTTTTCTTTTGAATGTCATTGTCCAAATAAAACACATAAAATAAAAAAGAATACTGTGCACTGTCTACAAGTTTCGAAAGACTTCAAAACATCATTTACACTTACTACAATACTCACATATCAATGAAAGCCTTGATCTAAGGCCACAGCATCAGTGATTCATCTGCTCATTTCTATGAACGGCAATATGATAAGATGCCTTATCAAAAAAGTAAAGTTTCCATGTGCTCAAAAGTTCATTGAAGTACGTCAACACAGATAAGTGACTTGAAGTCAGAGCCAGTACGGTTTGGAAAGATAAATTAAAACTGTTGATTATATTCTGAAAAATGTCCTTTGCACACACTTGTGTAAACACCATGCTATCACTATCACAACTATGTACATAAAGAATCTTTATAAAGGTACATGTAAAATCATCTGTGACATACTTAATTTGATAATATGATTTTATAAGCCTTAAAGGTAACCTACACATGCCCTTTGAAGTTCAGGGGCATCACTGCTTTAGCAAGCTTAAAGTAGTTGTAAAGTTAATATATTTTTACAATATAAAATATTTAAATATAAAATATTTAAAATATATTTATATTTTTTAATACATGTTATACTTACCTCCACTGTGCAGCTCGTTTTGCACAGAGTGGCCCTGAACCTGGTCTTCTGGGGTCCCTCAGCGGCTGTCTCAACTTCTCCCACCTGCAAGTACTTCTCACATTAATGCGAGCTCCCGTGTTACAGCCGGTCGGCTATAGCCGCTCACTGTATCACTCGGCCCCGCTCCCGGAGCGCCACATCATTGAATGTGATTGACAGCAACGCGAGCCAATGGCTGCGCTGCTTTCAATCCATCCACTATAGCCAATCAGCGGCCAGGCTGAGCATCGCAGAGGATGTCGGGGGCGAGAGCGGGACTTTCGATGGGTCAGGCAAGTAAAACGAGGGGGGGGGGGGGCTGAGGGGGGCCAACACTGTCAGATGTTTTTTCACCTTAATGCATAGAATGCATTAAGGTGAAAAAATATTTACCTTTACAACCCCTTTAAGTATATATTTTAATGTTTATGTTGCAATAAGCAAAGACTTTGATCCAAGTTACAGCTTGGCTGACTCTGCAGAATTATATTTATCCACTCAATGGCTAGTGAATGTCTATTAGTAGGTATTTTCTATAGAAAAGTGCAATATCTTCAATTGGCACTTTACTGGAGTGGAAGTTTATTGAGAGTTTACCATTTATGGGGAGTTCATCTTTTAGATTAGACCTAATCTGTTCAGCTCATTATTGTTCAATGCACCCCTGCAGCCAAACATTACCTATTTGAATACTGAATAGATAGAATGGAAAGCCCAGTAGCAATATTACCACCCATGTCATTGCTTCTGGTCAACGTACAGCTCTTTTTTCTGTACTGTCATGATCTGAAAGTTTGATTAAATAAATGAAAGATCCATCCAACTATTTCATGGATTACCTTCAAATTATGTCATGTTAGGATGCTTTAATATACCAAAATACCAAACTGCCTGAACATCAATATGTCAGAGCACAGAACTGCCAAAAATGTAATTATTTCTGAACATACAAAATGTTACCAAGTAAGACCTTGCCTATATGGCCAACAGTATATACTGTATTTAGCCAGAATGCACCTTCCCTTACAAATTTTAAATATAAATATATTATTCATGCTATGAGTGGATTATCAGTTTAGAGGAAGTTCTTAGATCAGGTGAGTGGTTATGGCATAAAGGTGGGTGTGGATGATTTTTAATCTGAAGGTATAGGTTGTTATGCTGGCCATACGAAGCTCAAATTCAAGCCATGGATGGCCCTGTTGGCACCACTAAACTCAACAAATTTTGGTCTGAAAGTTGAAGGAGTTGGGAGCAGAACAGTGACCACAGCCAGTCAGATTCAGTTACTGTTTGGGCATTCTCGCAGCTGTTTGTTCTGCAGCTGTCTGAATACAACAGCCAGCGGGGGTAGACTCTATGACCCCTTTCACACAACTGTTCTGATCAGGTACATCCATCAGTTTTTCAGGTGGACCTGATAAGACGATCTATTCACCCACTGGCAGGTGTAAACAGAAGTAGATGTACACCCACCTACTTCCAAACCGATCTGGTCTGCTAAAAACAGAAGGTGGATCAGATTGGGGATGGTCTGGTGGAAACTGTTTTGGGAGTCCATTTATACACAGCTGCACAAAGTGCAAGGCAGACTGTGTCTGTGTCCACTCTGAATAAACTGAGCAGATATGGACTTGTCATCTGCCCACTCTGACCTGATCAACAGGGGTTTATCGGCAGACAGATCCCCTGCTAATCACACCAGAAGCTGCCCCTGTGAAAGAGGCCCCAGACTCTATATAGTGATTGTACTCAGACCTACATTGGTCTAGGGCAAATGGTTATGATAGCTAGAGTTAGTGTTTGTAAAAAAAAAAAAAATCCTCAATTTTTGTATATACTAAAACTATTTCCTAAACCTAACCAAATTCTTGAACCAAAAAGAGATCATCATAGCTTTTAGCTAGAGATATATGCATTTTGGAAAGTCTATGTATATAACCTACTACTGCCAATATTCTATAACTATTTGTTCTTTCTGTTTCAATTGTTTTTTTGTTTCTTTTGGTTTTAACAAGTGGTTAACATGCAAACGTGCTGCCCACATAGGGGCTAGCATTAAAGTTGGAACAGGTATTAGCTCATAAAAAGGGCAAAAATAAAGCGAGAAAAACAGAAAAAGTGGTGAGAGCTAACTCAACAGTTGTAAATTTAAGTGTGAATGATACCGTCAGGATCCAGGGGTCCCACAAATCACTTTCCGTGTTTGATGATGGATTTCCCCACAAATCACTATCGCTCAATTCTGCAAGTGATTCTAATTCATCATCGTTGTTTTCTAGCTGGTCTAAAACTGCTTTTGATGTAAAGGGACGGTTTTGGTTACTATGGACAATCTCCAGTTTCCAGGCATAAAGAACAGTATTTATTATATAAAACTGCATACATGGCACTGGAGAAGCCACTAGGGACAAAAGGGATGTGAAATAATTTGATACAGTAATGTAATCTGTAAGATTACAGTGTAATGTGTGTTTCACTTTTTGAATTTGGTGCCGTGCTCCGTCCCCGTGCGTCACAATGCTCGCAGGGAAAGGAGCCAAACAATGTTATAAATTGAGCTGAGGAGGGCTTGCACACACAGAACGGGAAGACATCGCAGGATCCTGGGGACAAGGTAAGTAAGCTTTTGATTCTGAAAACCCACTCCGAGCCACACTTGGGAATACCGCCAGGGAGGTTAAAATAAAATTACAACATTATAAAAATATGTCAATATATTACAAAATGTTGATGTCAACACACAGCTCTATTTCAGAATATGTGCCTTCTATATGTACAGTGGGGCAAAAAAGTATTTAGTCAGCCACCAATTTTGCAAGTTCTCCCACTTAAAAAGATGAGATTGGCCTGTAATTGTCATCATAGGTATACCTACCTATGAGAGACAAAATGTGGAAACAAATCCAGACAATCACATTGTCTGATTTTTTAAATAATTTATTAGCAAATTATGGTGGAAAATAAGTATTTTGCCAATATCAAAAGTTCATCTCAATACTTTGTTATATATCCTTTGTTGGCAATGACAGAGGTCAAATGTTTTCTGTAAGTCTTCACAAGGTTGTCACACACTGTTGCTGGTATGTTGGCCCATTCCTCCTTGCAGATCTCCTCTAGAGCAGGGATGTTTTGGGGCTGTCGCTGGGCAACACGGACTTTCAACTCTCTTCAAAGGTTTTCTATGGGGTTGAGATCTGGAGACTGGCTAGGCCACTCCAGGACCTTGAAATGCTTCTTATGAAGCCATTCCTTCATTGCCCAGGCGGTGTGTTTGGGATCATTGTCATGCTGAAAGACCCAGCCACATTTCATCTTCAATGTCCTTGCTTATGGGAGGAGGTTTGCACTCAAAATTTCACGATACATGGCCCCATTCATTCTTTCATGTACATGGATCAGTCGTCCTGTTCTCTTTGCAGAGAAACAGCCCCAAAGCATGATGTTGCCACCCCCATGCTTCACAGTAGGTATGGTGTTCTTTGGTTGCAACTCAGCATTCTCTCTCCTCCAAACATGACGAGTTGTGTTTCTACCAAACAGTTCTACTTTGGTTTCATCTGACCATATGACATTCTCTCAATCCTCTTCTGGATCATCTAAAGCTCTCTAGCAAACCTCAGACAGGCCCTGACATGTACTGGCTTAAGCAGGGGGACATATCTGGCACTGCAGGATCTGAGTCCCTGGAGGCATGGTGTGTTATTGATGGTAGCCTTTGTTAGTCCCAGCTCTCTGCAGGTCATTCACTAGGCCCCCCCCCCCCCCCGTGTGGTCCTGGGATTTTTGCTTACTGTTCTTGTGATCATTTTGACCCCATGGGGTAAGATCTTGCGTGGAGCTCCAGATCGAGGAAGATTATCAGTGGTCTTGTGTGTCTTCCATTTCCTAATTATTGCTCCCACAGTTGATTTCTTCACACCAAGCTACTTGTCTATTGCAGATTCAGTCTTCCCAGCCCGGTGCAGCTCTACAATTTTGTTTCTGGTGTCCTTCGACAGCTCGTTGGTCTTCACCATAGTGGAGTTTGGAGTGTGACTGTTTGAGGTTGTGGACAGGTGTCTTTTAAACTGATAACAAGTTTAAACGGGTGCCATTAATACAGGTAATGAGTTGAGGACAGAGGGGCCTCTTGAAGAAGAAGATACAGGTCTGTGAGAGACAGAAATCTTGCTTGTTTGTAGGTGACCAAATACTTATTTTCCACCATAATTTCCAAATAAATCCTTTCAAAAATCAGACAATGTGATTGTCTGGATTTGTTTCCACATTTTGTCTCTCATAGAAGAGGTATACCTATGATGACAATTACAGGCCGCTCTCATCTTTTTAAGTGGGAGAACTTGCACAATTGGTGGCTGACTAAATACTTTTTTGCCCCACTGTAAATGAGGTCGTACCGACATAACATTTTCCTGGCATTCTTTAACCACTTCCCACCCGGCCAATGCGTATATACGGCCGGGTGGGAGCCGCCTGCTCCTGATAGGACGTTTGGGAACGTCATTCAGGAGCAGCGGGATCGCGCGCGCGCGCGCCCGCGCAGCGGCGCGATCCCGATGTGCTCGTGTCACCCGGACACGGCACATCTCAGATCGGCAGGAGGGCTCTGTGATTGGCCCTCCTGATCACATGACGGCCGTGTCCAATCACGGCCGTCATGTGATGTAAACAAACAGCCGGTTGCTAGGCAATCGGCTCTCCTCTCCTCACACGGAAGTCACCGCTGAGGAGAAGAGAGCAGATCGCTGCAGCCGGCTGATGATCAGTGAGTATGGGCTGCTTTTTACAGCTTTTTACTCACTGATCATCAGTGTAGTGTACACACACAACACACCACACAGTACAAACACAGTCCCCACATATGTCCCCAAAACACACATGTCCCCAAAACATACATGTCCCCAAATAATAAAAACACATGTCCCTAATAATAAAAACATGTCCCCCACATATGTCCCACTAAAATCACATGTCCCAATGATTATCTGCACACATATGTACGTGATCACCTGCACACATATGTACATGATCATTTGCGTACATATGTCCGTGATCACACAAACCAATTATTATACACTTAACGGAATTTTTTTTACCAAAAACATGTAGCAGAATACATTTTGGCTTAAATTTATGACAAAATTTGATTTTATTGGATTTCTTTTCAAATAGAAAAAAGAAAATATAGTTTTTTTTCCAAATTTCCGCTATTTTTGCGCTTATATCGCAAAAAAAAAAAAACGGAGTCGTGAATAAATAACACCAAAATAAAGCTCTATTTGTGCGAAAAAAATGATAACAATTTCATTTGGGTACAGTGTAGCATGACCGCGCAATTGTCACTGAAAGAGCGAGAGCGCTGAAAGCTGAAAATTGGGCTGGGAAGGAAGGGGGTGAAAGTGCCCTGTATTGTAGTGGTTAAAGAGACATTGGGGTTGATTTACTAATGGCAAATAGACTGCGCACTTTGCAGAATGCAGTTGCACTCTGTGAGAGCAGTTGTTCCAGAGCTTTGTAAATGAGCAGAAGCTCTACTGACTTCCATGTACAAGCAAAAATTCAGTTTTTTTTTTTCTTGAATTTGATTGGGTATTCTTTATAAAGTGAAGCTTTACCTCATTTACTAATCTCTGCAGCAACTGCACTTGATGATGCACAGTCTATTTTCCTTTAGTAAATAAACCCGATTGTCTTCAAAACACCGCTCAGGCTATTCACATAGAGGAAATGTTTACAGTTAGCAATTGCTGGTGCTGACCACGCAAAGCAGTTCCTTATCCTTGTTTACAGTGATGGATATGTTGTTTTCATCCTCCAACACTTCCAGTCATTGCTGCTCCCTCCTTCCTGGGCCACCATGGTGTCCACCTACAACCCTTAAAGCCTCCAGTGCTTTGTGAGTGATATTGGGGTACAGGATGAGTTTTTTTCTGCATGTGCAGATCATCTGTTCTTAATGCTGCCACTGATAATGTGCAGACATTCTCCCATACACAGCCTCAGGTTCTGGAAGCTTTACAGCCAACAGACAGTTAGCTTAGTGACATCTAGGCCAGCACAGGGCCTAAAACAGAAAGTCTGTGACACTCCTAAAAAAAGTGGCAGAGTGTGAAGAAAACTACATGGCTATTATGGACAAAAGACATAATGAATTGCTATAGCAAGTGTAGGATCAGTGAGTGCAAATTTTAAATATTTTATGTGCACGAGTAGCAAAAATGTGTTGCCTGATAACAGTGTCACTACAACAAATGTTTACAATTAGATATACTTGCAATAAGCCCACAACATGCAAAAAAAATAATTTGAAGGTCACATGTGCATCATTGATGGAATTGGACTTCTGTTCCACTGAAATGATTGCTCTGCAAAAGTGTGGGAACTTTTTATATACATGGAATCCTTTTGTTCTAACAAAACAATGATTTTTCCATAGTGATGTAAAGGGACAGGTTGCTGTTGCTTATTACTAGCTGACTGTACATCTTCTAAAAGCAGCAAATCCCCTTTTTAAGAAAAGATAGAGATAGAGAAGTACAAAATATACATTCAAAAGAAGTTTGAAACTAACAAAAGACAAGTTTTTTTTCTTTTTAATGAGGTGCATACATGCAGGTTTCTTCCTTTTCTTTCAATGTTAACTTACCACTAGAAACAGAGTTTCCATTCTCACATGGTTCACATGTAGATAAAGTGCTTAATGGCTGGTTATCTTGATTATTTGCATTTGTATCTTGAGTATCTGGCATTGCAGTATCTTCCCCAGTGCTCGTATTCAGATTCACCTCAACACCTTGGAAATGAAAAGAAGTTGCTGAATGGGTGCACTGTACTGGCAGCCTGTCTTTCAATACATAAAATATCTATCACAATTTTACAGATTATGAACATCAGATGACAGATATTTGGCTTTTGTCTATTTTTTCCATAGAATGTTGCAACTGAAATGAAAAGAAAAAATGCTATAGATAGCATTTATAACAGGCAAATTGAATGCCCTCATTCCCTTCCCATAAAACTACTAAGGGATGAAAAATACATTTTAGTCTCTAGCATGATAAATACACTATTGCTAATCATTCAAATATTCAACATACTCTTTCAATGAGTTTTATTTAGCTTTTATTGATCCTTTTATTATTAAGCTACTCAGATTGTGTTTGCTATCAGGCGTAGTAACCATGTCTTTTCTAGATATGTGCAGAGTGAAATTTTTTGTTTCGGAAATTTCGTTTTCGTCCGAAAAATTAATTTATTTAACTACTCCTGAAATTCGTTTTTATTTATTTCGTTTTTCGTTCAAAAATTGCATTTGTCTTAAAATCCACATGCATTACAGTTGAATCTGTCTTTGAAGGCTTATGGTGTCTGTCGAAAGTATAAAGAAGATTCGATGGAGCTGCTAAACTCTATATAGCCTATAGGCGGAGCATTTGACTCTGGAAATGTACGATTGCAGCGCCATACAGTTTCGATGCTCCGTTGAATATTATTATAAACGTGTGTGTTTTTCGTTGATTTGTTGAATCTCCATCATTCATGTTGAATGAATGGTCTAAGTCTCACAGTGTCAGGTGTCAGATAGTGAGTGACTGATAATAACCAATATGGCGGCAACCCATTGTGAGAGTGACATGGAGGTATTGGAGGACGTTCCTGGGCCATCTACAAGTGTTTCTGTATACATATTATATACTCGTTCAAACAGAAACAGGTGGACTGGGGAGAGCGATCACTGATCAGACAAGTAACAAGATTCTATAATAATAAATCCTCCCCCACAACACATGCAGCCTCTGAGGCTATCACAACAACACTAGCAGCAACACTAGTATCACTATAAGGTTCTCACACTAACACAATAGAAGCAGATTATCAGGAAAAAGCTAAGTTGAACTGTAGCTTGCTTCACTATTGTTCTGCCGCTGTGCTTATGCTTAATAATAATTCGGGTTCTCTGACAAGTGACAATTCAAAGGGACCAGCTAAGATTGACTGTCTTCTGAAATGATTCAGTGTGTGTGTCTCTCTCTGCTAGCAATCGTAAGTGAAAGTAAGTTGGCTGTATGTGTGTACTTAGTTCTAGCTATTTTACTGCTCTTCCTCTTTGGTTACAATCAGCCAATAACATTCATCAACATCATTATTTTTATTTTACTTCCCCCACCTAATTCCAGAATCTTTTCTCTCTGTCAAATCTTTTCTCTCTATGTTGAATATTTTCTCTCTGTCAAATCTTTCTCTATATAATCTTGGACTAATAGAGGTAAGGTTAGGCACATTCGACCACAGGTTCAATAGACACACATTGTTATTATCAAAGTCAAGTCGAATCTCCTATTCTATATCGAACTGTTGTAACAACGGAAGTGAAAATAAAGCATTTATTTATGTTGGATTTTTCGTTTTTCGTATTCTGCACTTTCGTTATCATTTGTCTAAATAAAAATGAAAATACCTGAAATTTGAACAAAAATGCATTCGGAAGAAAACGAATGCACATGTCTAGTCTTTTCCTACACATGACTGTATGTGAAATTGACTTCTATATAATGTATGTTTTATATGTATATAAATATATGTGTATATATGTATATACATGTATATAGTTATATATAACTTATGTAAGTTGACATTGTGAATCCTACAGTATCCTATTTTTTCCACATTTCATTTCTTTCATGCATTTCGGGTACTTTACAGAAAGTTTCTATGAAGTAAAAAAGTAAATTAGCAATGTAAAAAGAAGGAAACAACCTCTGATTTCAGGACTGAATTATAAGCCCGTGGCAGAAATGTCACTTGCAGTAAAAGTAAATTATTTTAATATCCAAGAACTAGCATGAAGCCCAGGACTCAACAAACAGTAATTCCCTAGAAACCCTAATTTGTGACAGGTTCTTTTTAAAGGGTTCATGTACTTTCAGAAAGTGCAGAAGCTTTCAGTGTTGGAAATGCCCCAAAAAGGGAATGTTTTGCAGTCTGCTGCAAGCATATGCAGACATCTCTAGGTTGTTGTGCTTTATATTTGTATTGATTTTTTTATTTAATTGTAATGCTGTTTATGTTCAAACATGCATAAATACTGACACTTAAAAACATCTCAAAAATACATTTTATGGAAATCTAACTTATAATAATAATATAGGTTAAGTGAAGGAGATTGCTAAATGCTATATTTGAACAGTACACACATACACAGACGGACAAGGAGAGATTTCCCTCCATAGTATTTCCAAAGTTTCTTGGAAGATATACTCTGTGAAGTTGTTATTATTATTATTATTAAGTCAAGTATTAACTAGAAAGAATTGTATGATAGTATATTCTTTGCCAAGCTGTGTCTTCTTAAGAAGCTGTCATCAAGGTAATTAGAAGTTGTCATGCTCAAATCAAAGTGCAACGTATTTCAGAAGACCTGGTTCCAAATGTGGAATTTGAATTGGATTGGATTAGGGGCAGCATAAAGATACAACATCTCACAAAAGTGAGTACACCTCTCACATTTTTGTAAATATTTTATTATATCTTTTTAACAAGAAATGACACTTTGCTACAATGTAAAGTAGTGAGTGTACAGCTTGCATAACAGTGTAAATGTTCTGTTCCCCTCAAAATAACTAAACACACAGCCATTAATGTCTAAACCACTGGTAACAATAGTGAGTACACCCCTATGTGAAAATGTCCAAATCGGGCCCAAAGTGTCAATATTTTGTGTGGCCACCTATATTTTCCAGCACTACCTTAACCCTCTTGGGCATGGAGTTCACCAGAGCTTCACAGGTTACCACTGGAGTCCTCATCCACTTCTCCATGATGACATCACAGAGCTGGTGGATGTTAGAATCCTTTCACTCCTCCTCCTTCCGTTTTAGGATACCCCGCAGATGCTCAATAGGGTTTAGGTCTGGAGACATGCTTAGCCAGTCCATCACCTTTACCCTCAGCTTCTTTAGCAAGGCAGTGGTCATCTTGGAGGTGTGTTTTGGGTTATCATGTTGGAGTTCTGCCCTGCGGCCCAATCTACAAAGGGAGGGGATCATGCTCTGCTTCAGTATGTCACAGTACATGTTGGCATTCATGGTCCCCTCAATGAACTATAGCTCCCCAGTGCCAGCAGCACTCATGCAACCCCAGACCATGACACTCCCACTACCATGCTTGACTGTAGGCAAGACACGTCTTTGCACTCCTCACCTGGTTGCCACCACACACGCTTGACACCATCTGAACCAAATACGTTTATCTTGGTCTCATCAAACCACAGGACATGGTTCCAGTAATCCATGTCCTTAGTCTGTTTGTTTTCAGCAAACTGTCTGCAGGCTTTCTTGTGCATCATCTTTAGAATAGGCTTCCTTCTGGGATGACAGCCATGTAGACCAATTTGATGCAGTGTGTGGCGTGTGGTCTGAACGCTGATAGGCTGACCCCCCCACCCCTTCAACCTCTGCAGCAATGCTGGCAGCACTCATACGTCTATTTCCCAAAGACAACCTCTGGATATGACGCTGAGCAGGTGCACTCAGCTTTTTTGGTTGGTGAGGCTTGTTCTGAGTGGAACCTGACCTGTTAAACCGCTGTATGATCCTGGGCACCATGCTGCAGTTCAGTTTCAGGGTCTTGCCAATCTTCTAGGCCATCTTTATGTAGAGCAACTCTTTTTTGCTCAGAACCTCAGAGAGTTCTTTACCATGAGGTGCCATGTTGAACTTCCAGTGACCAGTATGAAAGAGTGAGAGTGATAACACAACAAATTTAACACACCTGCTGCCCATTCACACCTGAGACCTTGTAACACTAATGAGATGTATGACACCGGGGAGAAAAAATGGCTAATTGGGCCCAATGTGGACATTTCCACTTGTACTCACTTTTGTTACCAGCGGTTTAAACATTAATAAAACAACAAAAATCTCCTGTTTAAACATTAATGGCTGTGTGTTGAGTTATTTTGAGGGGACAGCAAATTTACACTCTTATGCACGCTGTACACTCACTACTTTACATTGTAGCAAAGTGTAATTTCTTCAGTGTTGTCACATGAAAAGATATAATAAAATATTTACAAAAATGTGAGGGGTGTACACACTTTTGTGAGATACTGTGCCTACTGTATAAACAATCAAGCCGGCACAAGAAGGGGATGTATAAAATCCATTGCAGCCCAAAATATTTATGACAAAGACTAAAATTAGGACGCTAAAACCGCATTTAATAATTCACACCTCTGAAAGGTTTAATGGTTTTCATAGAACACTAAACTACAGAGGGCTTAAAGTGGAATTCCAGGCATATATAAAATGTCCATACCCCCCACTTCCCCAGCTGATGCATAAAATAATATTCATTATATTATGAAGGATGTAATACAAAGGATTACTGTTTTGCAGCAACCGGCTGTGCATTCACTCTACAGCATCTTAATGTGGGTGGGCACTCCTAAGTCAACACATACAATGCAAAACCAGCAGTGACTTCTGGTCTTGCACTTTATGTGAAAACACTTACGATAGAGGCTACAACAAAAAAAATTGAAGAGGCAGACTGTGGAACAGTGGTGGATTAAGGTAGGTGTTTCTCAATGTTACATCATTCATTACAAAATTGCCATTATTTTCTGCATAAGCTGGGGGGAGGTGGGGGGGAGACAGTTATATTTATATATAGTTAGTCTTTAGAGTTTATATTTTTGTTGTGTCTTTAGGGGTTTGTTTTATTTATTTATTTTTTATTACACTGATATACAGAAATAGACTATTTACACTATTCTAAAGTGAAAACATATCTCTACAAAGTAATTTAAATGAGTTACAGTTAAAAATCATAGAAAATGCACAGGCATATGTTTCACATATCTAAACACTGAAACTATCCCATTTTCCGCTTTAGAAAACTGCCAAAGCTTTGTCAGGTTGCATAAGGATTGTAAAAAAAAAAATATATTTTTTAATCCAGCCACATATTTCATATTGGATTGTGCTCTGGACCCTGACTTGCATATTCCAGGACATTAGCATTGGTATTATTACAGTATATATAGAGCCATACATTTTTTCAGTTTTGGATGAAGTAGGGAATGATGAAAAGCTCTGTCATGCTATTTTTTGCCATGTGCCCAATTGGGAAGATTCCACTTCAAAGTGAGAGAAATGCTAATCTTGTACATTTGTCACCCAAACAGGTTCAGCCTCGCATGTTCTGGTGACAGCTTAAAAATTTTGAATTTCCTCTTTTTGTTTTAGTGATAGTGGCCACCAGGATAAAAAAAAAGGGGAGGGGGGTGATAGAATATTCAACAAACTTGACTTTAGGTTCTCTTAGGATTTTTCTTATGGCAAACTAATGTCATGTATGTTTTAGTAGACAATGGATTTCATTTATTTTCTCCTCCATAAAGCTGCAACTGGTGAAGTAGCCAGGCAACAGTTGTATGCATAGTCTAACCTAGTGGTTCTCAACCTCAGTCCTCAAGTACCCCCAACAGTCCATGTTTTGGGAACTTCCCTTAGATAAAATAGCTCTTATCAATACCAAGTCATTGATATTGATATAAGACAGCTATGCAAAGTAAGGTAAACCTTAAAACATGGCACGTTGGGGGTACTTGAGGACTGAGGTTGAGAACCACTGGTCTAACCAAGTTCAGCCATATAGGTATATATTTCTTTCAGGGATTTCACATGCCTCTTTATTGTCTCCAGCACTAACCTCCTTATGATTTCTTACTTAACTTACTACTTTACTATCTGTTCTTTGCAGCTTTAGAGTTGTGTCATACTCTTTCCACCCCTTAACTATGCCACACTCTATCCATCCCTTAACCAGCGATTCAACTAAATTTCAAGGTTTATTTGATAACTTTTGATAAACATATTTAATTCCATTTTGTACTTCTTAATCAGATCTTCACATAGATGCTTAATGTGTTCTTTTATCTTCATTGTGTATGCTATACCTTGATTCTAAGAGGGAGTCAAGTGCAGAAAGTAAAACAAGGAGCCAAAGTAATTATAAAAGTCACACTGACCACTGCTACCACACTCAGGTGACCAAATGTGAAACAGACAAAAACAACAGAATTGGGAAGCTCAGAGCCAGGAGGTGGCAAGAAATCAATTTGAGATCCATGTGAAATTTAAAACAGTTCATTGCTGATAAAATATGTAACGAATACACAGTACAAATTGGAAAAATCACCACAATGGCCAAACTCATGGTGATAGTGCCCGCAATGGAGCCAAAGATGGTAGAGAAATGTCTGTCCCGCTTCTGTGAGAGCTGTGGACAGAGGGGCTGCAGACCAAAAATGTGAAGCCTGAAAACACTTTCCAACAGCTGGGAGTGGTGACCATAACTACATCAGGGAGGGGAAAAGCTGAGCACAGATCCAGGAAGCACAATCACTGTATGACCAGAGTGGAAGATGGCAGAGCCGCTGATCATATACTGCTTAAGCTCCGGCACCTGCTGTGATACACATCACATCCCCTGCTCTAAACCATTTGATCCATCAGGCTTTGCCAGTGTCTGCCTGCGGTCGTAGTTTGTGACGCGGCTGGGGAAAAGTCCTGTAGTGTCTGAACACATTGCAGCTCAGCCTCATTCCCGCTCCTGCTGCCCCTCCAGCATCCATCTCTGGTCTTACCAGCCGCTGCAGTGGCTCTGCTATCTTCCACTCTGGTCATGAACCGATCATGCTTTCTGGATCTGTGCTCAGCCTTTCCCATCCATGATGTAGCCCGGCTTTGGTTATGGTCACCGCTCCTACCTGTTGGAAAGCATTTTCAGGCTTCCCATTTTTGGTCTGCAGCCCCCTCTGTCCATAGCCCTTATGGAAGTGGGGCAGCCTTTTCTCTACCACCTTTGGCTCCATTGCTGGCACTATCACAGTGAGTTTGGCCATTCTGACGATTTTTCCCATTTGTACTGTGTATTGGTTGCATGTTTTATCAGCAATACACAGTTTTAAATTTCACATGGATTCCATCTCCAATTGATTCCTTGTCACCTCCTGGATCTGTGCTTCCCAATTCTGTTGTGTATACCTTGATTCTGACTCACCAGCAGGTGGACTATAAGATCCAACTTCTGGTGAGTCAAAATCAAGGTAAATGTATATTTATACTAAAATCACTGGAAACCCCTTAACTACATACAATAATCTCACTTTAACTAGCTATGGGGGTTATTTACTAAAGGAAAATCAACTTTGCACTACAAGTAAAAACTACAAGTGCAAGTGCACTTGAAATTTCACTTGGAAATGCAGTCACTGTAGATTCGAGTGGGACATGCAAGGAAAGTAAAAAACACCATTTTAGCTTGCACATGATTGGATAATAAAATCAGCAAAGATGTATTTGTATGACAGTTATTTTGTGTTTTTCATTGTAATTCATTTAAACAATTTTGGAGAGATCCGTTTTCACTTTCACAGTTACAAGTTTGTGTCTACTGATCTGAGTAAACAAAATATTAAATCCAATGTGAGTCAATGAGGTGTTGTTAACATTGATTCAAAGAGAAATGGACACAACGTTTACCCATTTTTCAACCAATTTTCCACATTCTCTGTATCAATAACAATGTTTTTTGCTAATTTTAAACAGGATTCACCTTGTTCCATTACCATTGTTGCCTATATTTGGCCTTGATCCAATATGGATAGGTAAACATTAGTTAACAAAGTAATAAGGAAATTATTTAGTGTACTGTGGTTTTATTGGTTATGACTAAGCAAATAAATTTGTGAAACGCGTCAAAAATGCTCTCCTCCATGTATGTCATGATGCTGTTGTAAAAATATTTTTTGATGTTTGATGATTTTATGCAATAACGCATTTTCCTTGCATTTCTGGAGTGCGGTCACTTAATTTGCTATTGGATTACAATTATTCTCAATTTATGGTACAGAACTGTGTTTATACAGTTTCAGAACCATGGATAGCAGTCATCAGCAAGTGAATAAATGAGGGCTTAGGGTCTGGGCACAAGTTTTCAAGGAAGTCAGGGGTTTTGAGAAATTGATGAATGTCACATTTGTATGGCTCACCATCTCATTAGAGGGGAACCATTTTTTGTATCTCAGATATGAGTCATGGGGACCCTTGGGAGACAAAGTCTAACTGTGTTGCCAGTTGTGCATACAAGGGGAGACATCTGGTTTATCTATGACTGGTGTCATTAGTGAAGTATATAAATGATAGAGACAAAAAAAGTTAATTGCTTGTACTACCTTTAGTGTTGTGCCTATCAGACAGGGGAGTTAAACTGCAAGAGGAAGATTTTTAAAGATCTATGTAAGGATGACAGAGGGATGTCGGAGGCTTCCTGTTCTATAGCTACTCATTTGTTAAACGTTGCATGTTTACAGCAGTGAAACATTTGGGCAAGGTGTATGGCTCGATCATAGCGCACATGGCAAGCAATGTAGTGTGCTATGTTGGATGTTTTCTTTTTTGCCCCCAAAAAATGTATCAATTCATTTTTAATAGAGTGGAGAAAAGTAGGATGTATTGTGATAGGGGAGGATTTGCAGCATCAAGGGGCATTATATTAATTTGCAGCATGTTGCCTTTGTCACACAAAGTGCATATCTCCATTTCTCCATTTTCCATCTCTTAAGGTCTTGTTTTATTGTTGTTAAGGGAGAGGGATTTCACCTGAAAAATGTATGAAAATGCCAGGGTGACATGGACTCCAAGGTATTGCTTTTTTTCTGAATTGTCATATTAAACTGGAAGTTTGGAAGTATGGTGGGCAATCATTAGGTGGGAATATTAATGTTCAGCAATTTAAATTCAGAAAGACTGATTTTGCAATTTACCAGGCTGGTATTCCTCCAACACACTGGGCTCATCCAGTCAATCAGTCTAGATAAATATGTAGAACAAAACCTATAAAGTCTAGTGTAATGATTCATAGATACCCCTGCAAAAGTTGATATGGAGCAGAGGGGCTATCTCAACACAAATTCAATCATTATTAATTTTGTGTTTGGCAAAAAGCATATGAAAAGCATCTACAGCCAGCCATACATGTCTATCCAACTTGTAAACATTTTATTAACCCCGCCTTCCTGGACATTGGTGGGAACAAAACGTCTTGCAGTTGCTGAAATACCTAGCACACTAGGTCTGGGATACAGGTGTAATTTTTAAATTAAAGAGTAACTGAAAGACTGAAAGAACTTCTAATGGAATATACAGTATAATATAAAAAATATAATTTACCACAGCAAACAATACATTATCAGGGCTAGATTTGTGTCACTTGAGCCTGAAGGCACACAACCAATGGCACTCAAAGAATGTAATAAATTGTATAACTATGAAATTACAAACATTGGAGAAAACTATAGTAAAATAATTTACATTTTTTTTGCTTTATATGAAAAACGAAACCTGACTATCTGCATTGCGCAACTGCTGCATTATTTTTTGTGCATTAATATCAAAATTTTACAAAAAAGTCACTGTATTTCTTTCATACCTTCCAGTTCACGAATTTTCCTGCCAGCTGCCGATTTTCTCAGTAAACTCCTCCCTGAGTTAAAGAGGGTTGTTAACTCATCCAGAGGACTTGTCACATTGCTAATGTTGGTTACACTGGCTGGAAACACAGAAGGAGATTTAGTTTGAATAGTCCTTGGAATTTTTACCGGTGAAGAAAAGGGCAATTTGGTCACTGTGCTAGAAGAAGTATCAGTTACAGAAGGACTAGGTCTACAAAGCGTTTTTAGAGTATCTGTATGAAGAGACCTCTTTGCAGAGTTAACTAACAAGGCATATGGAGTCTCAGTGGGAAAAGTAAAGTGTGTAGTCGAACTGTAAGAAGCTGATGTTGGTTGCAATGGAGGCGTAGAAGGTGGGGACATCTTGCTTGTAACACAAAGTGCACTCTGTGCTGGTGATGATGGTCTTTCACTGTCCCCTTTTTGATATTTTGCACACTGAGGAGATATTGGACTTGAGCATTCCGGCTGTATAGAAAAGTTTATGTTGGTTTCAAGTACAGGAAGTTTTATTACTTCTAATGGAGTCAAAGGGGACTCGTCAGATGCAGGAGAACAAGTAACTGGGGCAGGAGGAAATACCAACAGAGGAGGTCGATGAGGAAGGAGGTTTGGAAATGGAGCTGGTATGTCATACGTTTCCCTGCACTGGCCATTCACATTTTTACTTATGGCACAGCCATCAACTAAGTTCATATTTGCCAAAAAAGTTTGTGAGGCACTGGTCTGCACAGTGTTTCTATTTATTTGATCAGGATTGAAGTATTTCATTTCCTCATATACAGCTTCTCCTTGTTCTGGACTGCAGGCTTCATGTGGACAACTCTTCTTAGCATTACCAACCATTTCTATATACACAGGTTCATTATCATCTTCCTCCTGTGACATATATACAGATAACATCCCTGGATGTGGTCCATCTGCAGAGGCGGCTCTTTGCATGATTCCCATGTCCCGACTGCATTTTCTGACTAGCACACTTAATGATTTCACTTCACCAAATCTATGGACAGATATCTCCTCATAGGAGCCACTCAGCTTTGTATTGGGACTTCTCTTTGGTTTTGGTGGTGGAATTTTTTTCATGGTGCTGTAATCATCACTATGTGGTCTTGGCCGATAGAGAGCTAAAACAGGAAAACAATATACTAGTTTAAGAAAGAGGGAGGAAGAGAATATAAAGAGGAGGATAACAGAAGAAATAGAACAGAAATAGAAGAACAGAGGGGGTACGAAAGAAGGGGGAGGATTATAGAGTGTGGAGAAGAGAGGAAAAGGGAAAGAAAGAAGGAGAGAGAAAAGGAAGACGAGAAGGAGAAGAGAGAATGGAAGAGAGGACAGATGATAAGCAAACATTAAAACATATATTAAAATGTGTCTAAAACCAAAACTTTTTTTTTTTTAATAATAAAATCTCCTCTCATTTCTTGTTGGCTGTAGAAGGCAGGGTGCAAAGACAAATTTCCTAAAAGAGACACAGATTAAAAAAAACAAACAAACAAAAAAAGAAAAGTGTGTTTTAACCCCTTCCCGACCAACCGCCGCAGTTATACTGCGGCAGGTTGGCTCCCCTGTGCGAGTCATCGTAGATGTACGTGGGCTCTTTAAAATGCTGTAGCAGACACGTGCAATTGCTCATGACAGAGCAAGAACCGCGATCTGTGTGTGTAAACACATAAATCCCGGTTATGTCAGCAGAGAGGAGAGAGATCATGTGTTCCTACCTAGTAGGAACAACAATCTCTCTCCTCCTTTAGTCAGCCACATACCCCCCACAGTTAGAACACACATGGGGGAGCACACTTTACCCCATGATTGCCCTCTAGTGTCAACCCCTAGTGTTGTAACTGTCCAGTTATCAGTGGCTATTTTTAGCTCTGATCACTGTATAAATGTCACTGGTCCCAAACAAGTGTCATAAGTGTCCAACAAGTCCATCGCAATGTTGCAGTCCCGATAAAAATGGCAGATCACCATAAAAAACAATAATAAAAATGGCATAAATCTATCCCCTTTGTAGACACTATAACTTTTGCACAAACTAATCAATATACCCTTATTGTGATTTTTTTTTTACCAAAAATATGTAGAAGAATACATATTGGCCTAAACTAATGAAGATATTATTTATTTATTTTTTTGGGATATGTATTATAGCAAAAAGTACAAAATATTTTGTTTGTTTTGAAATTGTCACTTTTTTGTTTATATTGCAACAAATAAAAACTACAACATTGCATGACCATGCAATTGTCAGTTAAAACGACGCAGTGCCATAACGCAAAAAATGGCCTGGTCAGGAAGGGGGTAAATCCTTCCGGGCCGACATGTTTAATTATGCTATAGTATATCCAAAGTGCTCTTCCAGTCAAACCTTACCCCAACCCTTTATTTATATGCATACTTGAAAAACAACTTATCAAATAATTACATTACTTTCAAATTAACATTTTATTGTTCTAAAACACACATAAATTGTGTAAAAAAACCATACATTGTATTTCAGCAGTTTTATTGATGCTACGTGACTACTTGTGCTGTATATACTTAAAAGTCCATAGAAATAGTTCTCACCATCATTATCAAGATCCTTAGCTGCAGCAATAAGACACGCACTAACAGCTTCATAAGAAGCACTTAATCTTGTAGTAGGGTTTCTCTTTGGTTTTGGAGGAGGTTGTTTTCGAGGTGACTGTAGATTACCACTGTCATCTAAACTTAAAACTGTGTGCAGAGACATGGATCTGCCAGATGTTCCAGGTGCAGACTGTGCCAAGCTACCCACACTTAGTGGAATTGTAATGGAATCTGAATGAAACAAGTTAGGTGTAGAACGGTATCCTCCAAAGGTGCTTTTCAACATCCTTTTACCCATGTCTTCATTTCTAAAATAAAGAGAATTTCCAATGGTATTGCTTACAAAACTTTAGAATTTAATTCTGGCAAACAGCTAACTAGACAGATGAAATACACCTATGAGAGTTGTTGTAACTGTCCAAAAGATTTTGATGTTTATCTATCCAGCTACATCTACAATCTTGTCTCCAAATATCACCCAAACCATAAAGACCTCCTGTTCTCTAGCTCCCTTATTTCCTCCTCCCATGCTCATATTTAGGACTTCTTCAGAGCCTCTCCAACCCTCTGGAACTCCCTACCCCAATATGTCCAGATATCTTCTACTCTATCCACTTTTAGGCACTCCCTGAAAACTAATCTCTTCAGGGAAGCCTATCCTGCCTTCAGCTAACAACCAAATCTCCTATTTCTCCCATCAGTTCATCCTTTACAGTTACCTTTTGTTCCCCCAGCCCCTCTCTATTCGACTGTACGTTCCCAGGAGCAGGGCTCTCCTAATCCTTTTGTATTGAATTGTATTTTTGCAGTTTTACCTCCCTTTATGTTGTAAAGCTCTACGCAAACTGTTGGTGCTATATAAATTCTATATAATAATAGTAATTCAGCCCTGATATTTAGACAGATCTGCCACACCAGATAGTCCTATCTGGCGTGGAAGTGGACCTATTCATTGCAGTTTCACTTTCACTTAACTGGACAATGAAAGGAGAAGCAGAACAGTAATAAGCACAACTCTCTGTCAACTCTGCTCTTTCCTCCTATCATCACCTTTCTTGCACTGCGACAGATCTGATTAGTTCCCTGTGCTAATTTTTCCCCTACCTTGAGCTTTGCTATACAAGTACTGTAAGAGGCTGATATCAAGTCAAATTAGGAACCTTACACTGCTCACATGTTAAATAAATACAATTTATCAAGTTATTTTTTGCAAAGGTGCTTTCATTTTTATTTGCCCAGAGTTCAGCTTTCAAAAAATGTAATTATAAATGTAAAATCTACACCTATCCCAGCTCAGCAACCTGGGTGTCTCGTTTGTCTCCACTTCAACACAGTTCTCAGGATTGCCACTATAGAGACCATTATTAATACCATTGTTTCAATCTGTCTTACTTGACAAAGACATGTACTTAGCTAAAATGATTGAGAATGATCAGACCAGATCTTTATGTGGCTAGCTAAGAAATTCCCTTTCCCTTTTTGTCAATGGTATATAAGTGTAGCCAAATAAATGAACTCCCCTTAGATGGTAATGAAATAAATTGATTAATGTCCCAGTATGGGCACCCCTATGAAATAGGAGCCATGCTTCTATTTAGGCATTGTTATTTAGAGCTAACTTTGTTTTTATTATTTTTGGATGATTTTTTTTAATATTTTTTATAAATGCTTTATTTCCTTTTTATAAGAGCACTGAGTAGAGAACACAGGCAGTTACAATAGAATTACAGAAAGGTAATAGCCAAGACAATATGTAATTAATATGCTTTAGCTAGCCTTGTCCTTGTCTTTGCTAGTTTTTTTTTTTTTATGTATGTCCTAGGGTAACAATGATATCCGAGGCTTTGTTTTTAAACTTTACTGTTTTTAATTGAGCTTTTACCTAACCTTTTACCATCTGCCATTCAAACTTTTCACTTTATTTGAACAGAAAACTCAGCTTATAATTCGTGATCAGTTGACTGTACCTGAGTTTGGTTAGGGACAGGTTCATTGAACATGACTAAAGTTCAGGTGCCAAATCCAAATTCCTGTGAAGTCAATTGGAGCTGAAGGTTAAAAAACAGTAATGGCCATTTTCTGGACCAATATGTAGAGGATTGTCAAAAATGGCTTGGTACTGCCCTGAGGGACATGTAACAAAGTAATACATTCTTTTAAAATTTGAATTTGGCGAGGAGCAGGGAATTTTAATAACGCTTAATAAATGTTATTAATAATTAATAATAATAATACAAAATAACATGCCTGGGGGGTGCCATGAACCTGTCTGTGAAGTGACAAAACCTTGCAATGTGTACAACGTACTACAGAAACAATTAAATTTATGAAGAAATAAAGTGTGTTAAAATTTCCAGCAAAATTAAAGCTTCCGCTGATTTGTTATGTTTGTGAACAACATGCAAACATGACTGAATTGCAAGTGCCAAATCCCAATGAAGTCAATGGGAGCAGAATATTAAAAACAGTAATTTCTGAATCTTTTTTAAAGCCAACTCTTATTTAATGCTGATTATCCCCAAATTTCAAAGAGATTCTGTGGACAGTGATATAGATATAATGGAACCCTAGAATACAATTTCAGTAAGGGCATTGCTGTAACATTTAATGTAAAGAAAAGGTGAACCAATGAAAATGTCTTTGATGCTTGCTTTGTATATTAGAAATGACTTGTCATAATTGCCAAACTAAAATATGGGCATATCCTTACAATGTGCTTGGAGGTCAAGCAGCCACATTTCCAATAAACTGATTTTAAAATTTATGAATAGCAAATAAATATTCTTCTTTATTTTTATCTACAGGTGTTGTGTACTTTCATATCCTGTAACCATTTACCTGTTTGGATTGACTTCCTTATCCAAAGCCAGTACTGTTGTGTTGCTAGCGGCCTCTGAATCAGAGTGAAGTCTGTCTTTTTCTCGAGCAGTGTCAGCTGCATTTTGTATAACCAGGGAATTGTAGGTTTGTTGCCCCGTCTGCTCTACAGACAGAAGGAAGTCTTCTATGCAAGTAACTTCATTTTGTTTAATATTCATTCTATGCCGCAGCTGATGGCGAGCTAAAAACATCCTTATAACTAATTAAAAAAAAGAAAAGGAAATTAGAACTAAAATGATACTTGCTAGTGTTGTCCTTTACTTTTAACATGTCTACAGGTGGCCTGCTTCTGCTACACAGTGTCAGTCAGCAGGTTTGCACAGCCTTGCTGAGGAAAGAAAGAGCAGGTTTGCACAGCCTTGCTGAGGAAAGAAAGAGTCTACATTAAAAATTTCAAGACACTACCAAATAAAAAATACTCAAATATTGATAATATAGATAGAATGATAGAAAAGAGAAGCTGCGCTAATATAGTCCAATATAAAAGTATTTGATTGTAGGAAATATCATCATCTCTCTATAGGCAAAAATGTGTGGAATGATAGACCAAATTCTTCTAATGTTGCCACCACAGTGAGTTCATTCAACAAAGTGTGCCACCACCTTTAGAAAAACTCGCTTACCAGATGGCAAGCAAAGCCAGCATGTGGCTATAGCCCAGCCAAGGCCTTTGCTTGCACAGAAGATTGGGGGTATGGACTCTGGATGGATGGCTGCATGGATATCCCAGACTGATAACATCACTCAACCAGGACCTTTAGTTCAGCTACCCACTCAGAAGTAAACCCAAAAAAGAGAGAACCACTATAGTGTAATATTGCCTCACTAAGTATTTAGTTAAGTAAAAAACAGTATTGCACTTACAATGTACAGCATTAAAAATTTGCGCATAAAAACTAAGCCGTCCATCTAACAAGACAGCGCGGTAATGTCAGCAAGGATCTTCCTCCAGACGCGTTTCATCATATGTGACGTTGTCAATGGGGAATTTATATTTGTCAGTGTGTGCAATCAGGGCCGCTGATAGAAACCATGGGGCCCCATACAGCCTACCTGACGGGGCCCCCTTCAGCCCCACCCTTAACCCCACCCCTGCCCCCCGTCCCCTGCCTTAAGATCCGGCGAAAGGGCTGAGATGGGTGGGAAGAGGTTAATGATGCCAAGAGGTCATCTTGCTGTGCATTGGCATGTGGGATCATGTACAACCAGTACATCACTGCAGTTATGCCTACTCAACACTGATTGACATTTAGCAGACATTATGCCTATCTAAACTAATACATACAGCCTTGATTACATTTGAACAGTAGACGACAGTGGATGACAGTAAATCAGATGCTGTCTGTTATATTTGTTTGCAGTAGAAATCACATTGCACAGTACAAGACACTAGTCTAAACATTCCTTACATACCCCTTTCTGTTCCTGTATAAGTTGCTAATAAAACATACAATATCACCTCATCCACTAAAGCTGCGTACACACGTAGCCGTCTATCCGACGGACTTAGTCTGGCGGACTTCCCGCCAGACTGCTGGTGGACCTTCCGCCAGACTGTGCGCCGTACTTTCCGAACGGGCTACTTGCCCACACACGGCACTTTTTCAGCAGACTAATACGGCGTACTGAACGGACTCGCCCACACACGCGGAGGAAAGTCCGCTCATTTCGAGTGCGTCTCCAGGTAGGCGGGGCCCGTGGAGGAGACGCCGCTGGCCCCGCCACCTGGTATGGACTTAAAGGGGAACCCCAACGCCGAAAAAAATCGGCGTGGGGGTCCCCCCAAGTCTACAACAGACCCTTGTCCGAGCACGCTACCCGGCCAGCCAGGAAAGGAGGGACGAGCGAGTGCCCCCCCGCGCCGTACCAGGCCGCGTGCCCTCAACATGGGGGGTGCCTTGGGGAAGGGGGGGCCGCGCGGCCCCCCCTCACCCCAAAGCACCTTGTCCCCATGTTGATGAGGACAAGGGCCTCTTCCCAACAACCCTGGCCGTTGGTTGTCGGGGTCTGCGGGCGAGGGGCTTATCGGAATCCGGGAGCCCCCTTTAATAAGGGGGCCCCCGGATAACGGCCCCCCACCCTATGTGAATGAGTATGGGGTACAATGTACCCCTACCCATTCACCTGTAAAATAAAGTACAAAAAAACACAAGATAAAATAATTTATTGCACAGCTCCGGGGGTCTTCCGTCTTCGGGGGTCTTCTCGCCGGACTCCTCCGCTATCTTCTTATAGCTCTTTTGCTAGCGAAGGAGCCCGGCATTCTTCTTCATCGCCGCGGCCTCTTCTTCCGACTTCGGGGGTCTTGTCCCCCTCTTCGGTTCTTCTGCCGGGCCACCGCGCCTTCTTATAGCTCTTTTACAGGCGGTGGCCCGGTCTTCTGTCGCCGCCGCCGCTGCCTTCCTTTCTTCTTCTTCTTCTTCTCCTGGAGATGTTGACTCAAAGCTCTCTCCGGCCGCAATGCCAGGGACGCGCTGCGCGGGGACTTATATAGGGACAATGGGCGGGGTCATCGGTTGATGTCACATGGGTTGATGTCACGTGGTGACCCCGCCCCCGTACGATGTCACAGTCCCGGGGGATGCTGGGAATGTCGCCATGTGACATCAACCCATGTGACATCAACCCATGTGACATCAACCGATGACCCCGCCCCTTGTCCCTATATAAGTCCCCGCGCAGCGCATCCCTGGTATTGCGGCCAGAGAGAGCTTCGAGTCAACATCTCCAGGAGAAGAAGAAGAAGAAGAAGAACGGAAGGCGCGGCAGCGGCGGTGGCGACAGAAGACCGGGCCACCGCTGTAAAAGAGCTATAAGAAGGTGCGGTGGCCTGGCAGAAGAACCGAAGAGGGGGACAAGACCCCGAAGCCGGAAGAAGAGGCCGCGGCGACGAAGAAGAATGCCGGGCTCCTCCGCTAGCAAAAGAGCTATAAGAAGATAGCGGAGGAGTCCAGCGAGAAGACCCCCGAAGACGGAAGACCCCGGAGCTGTGTAATAAATTATTTTATCTTGTGTGTTGTGTTTTTTTTTGTACTTTATTTTACAGGTGAATGGGTAGGGGTACATTGTACCCCATACTCATTCACATAGGGTGGGGGCTTATTAAACGGGGCTCCCGGATTCCGATAAGCCCCTCGCCCGCAGACCCCGACAACCAACGGCCAGGGTTGTCGGGAAGAGGCCCTTGTCCCCATCAACATGGGGACAAGGTGCAAGGGTCTGTTGTGGACTTTGGGGGGGACCCCAACACCGATTTTTTTTGGCGTTGGGGTTCCCCTTTAAGTCCATACCAGGTGGCGGGGCCAGCGACGTGTCCTTCGCGGGCCCCGCCTACCTGGAGACCCGCTCGAAATGAGCGGACTTTTCTCCAGGAAAAGTCTGTTCATTTCAAAAGTACGGCGGACTGGCATACACACGGCCGGATTGTCCGCCGAAATGCGAGTCCGGCAGGAAGATTGGAGTGCAAAACTACTTTCTAAGTCCGCCATACTTTCGGGTCAAAAAAGTATGCTGGAGGCTACACACGGGGGGATTGTCCGGCGGACTTCAGTTTGCCTGACTTTTCCACCCGCTTGTTTGATCGTGTGTACGCGGCATAAGAAACACAGCGAGTCAGTTCTACTCACTGAGAAGCAATACTGCATTCGCATTTGGAGAGCAACACAGCAATGTACAATAAACTGTCTCAGGCCCCAGATTTAGTATGCATAGGGGGTGGGATCTGCAATAACTGTTTCTATCCAGATGAAACTGGCTCTTTGGAAATCGTGTGCACCACATAGGATAAAAAAGCAGAGATTAATATCCTCTAAAGCCCTGGGGGCATGTCCAAGATACAGAGTACAGGCATACCCCACTTTTAAGTACACAATGAGGTTTATTTACTAAAGCTGGAAAGTGCAAAATCAGGCTCACTTCTGCAAAGAAACCAATGAGCTTCTAACCCCAGCTTGTTCAATTAAGCTTTGGTAATAACACCTGGAAGCTCGTTGGTTTCTATGCAGAAGTGAGCCTGATTTTGCACTTTCCAGCTTTAGTAAATAAACTCCATTGTGTATTTAAAAGTGGGGTATGCCTGTAATTCTTGTGGAAGACAACTTACAGACAGGAGGTGAGCCTGTTCCAATGCCCTTTAATAAAAATTCAGAAGCTCATATTGTGAAAGAAATCAAAAGAAAATTAAAAAGCAGCACCATTTTTTTAACTAAGCACCAGAGGCAGCACCAGATAGGTTAGAAACAGGTGCTGCTTTAAAGAACAACTTTGCCACTTTAACAAATCTAAATGAATGTGTTCAGGAGAAAAGATCACTGACAGAAACTTTTGCTAAATTCAGAGGACAGCAGTGTTTAGCAGACTGATTGGCTCACAAACCATGGATCAGCTAATGAAGTGCAGCACACAACAGATATACAATAAATGAGGAAACATAAAAATATAAGGACCGTCTGAAACAGAAGTACGTTGCCTTTATAATGTTAAAGTCATTACAAATATCATCTGTTATACATCACTTAAAATATCATTATTTACCTAGAGAAATTAGGACTACCATGCAACCAAATATCCAAAACACCAATCCAAATGGAAAATCTTTATCACAACAAAGTAAAAGAAAATAGTTTATATGCACCTACATATAAAAACCTTTAGGAATAGTTTATGCAGCATATACAGTACATAAAAATGAATACCATCTTCAACCCAGAGGCCCTACAAATATTGTACTTAACCAAATACAGTAGGTTTAATATTTCTCTATGCACAGCATAAAATATCATAAAATGAATTCACTTCCTCAGGTAATTAAGGATGAATAATGTGTGATGAAATACTAGTACCATACAATACATATATATATATATATATATATATATATATATATATTTTTTTTTTTTTTTTTTTTATCAAATCATAAATAGCAAGCACCAGTATTTGCTAACATTTATGTTGGATAGAAGATAGACCTTTAATAAAAAAATAGCCTCCTAGATTTCAGCAAAGCGTTGTGTATCATCAAAGGACACAATATTTTAAGAGGGAACCAAATAGGTTACAAGACAGTACGACTGCAAAGAACTCCCACAGAGACAAACTATCTGTAAAAGTCAATGTACATATTTGCCAGCACACCACAGATCATCCAATGTCATCTGAAAAGTTTATTGAAGAATGATTATAAAGCATAAAGTACAAATTTTTGGAGATGCACAGGAACCCTTCGTCAGGCATGTGAAGGGGTCCTGTGCAGCTAAGAAAATGTTGACATTGACTTGTGATGTCTCCAGTCTACACCTGGCTGTTTCTGCAGCACCCACTACCTCTGAGTCTTTTCCAGGAAAGTTTGTGATGGGAATATTAACATTACTATCTGTAAAAGTGTCAGAACATATTTTTAGTTAGTCCATAGAAGGATTTAAAAACAATGTAAATATAATGGTATAGTACTTAGCTAATACCTGTCATCCAATGGTACTAAAGATGATATTGCAATCTCATATATGGAATTATAAACTAAACACTATCCTATGTGGAAGTATCTGATATACAGAAAAATGTAGTATTTACAGCTCTAGTACAATACAGTTGCCCAGCCACTGTTAACGGATCAAGCTAGAAATACATGCTTATAATTATAACATATGAATGATTCCATAGGAGGGCAGAGTATAAATACCCAGTCAGGCTGGTGTCTTTTGAACAAAAGGGATCTCATGATCCATAACAGGCCTATGTTATGGGCCAGGTGAATGCAGGCTCTTCCCCTGGGTGGTGATGTGTGACCATTGGATCTGTTCTTGTGGTAAGGATGTCTGACGTTGCAGTTATTCTGTAATATTATGACATCAGAGTGCTCAGGGGCTGTGGTCTTGGTAGCTTGGTTCAGTGCCATGGGCAGGACGGGGGTATAAAGTAAAGCCATAATCTGGCCTGGAATCATTAACCACTTGAGGACCGCCGTATTGCCATTGTACGTCAGCACAATGGCACAGGCAGGCACAATCACGTACATCTACGTGATTGCCTTCCAGCGGGTGGGGGGTCCGATCGGACCCCCTCCTGCTGGTTACGGTGGTCCGATTCGGTCCAGGAGCGCTCCGTGATGAGGGGATGGCCGTTGGTTTTCGGCCACCCCCTCTGGATCGCTCCTGGCCAATGAGAAGCTTCCTCCCCTGTGTATTGTTTACACAGGAAGGAGGAAGTGATGTCATTCTCCTCGGGGCGGTCTTTTTGACCGGACTACGAGGAGAACAGTAAAAGTAAGTGTGCACCAACACTACACTGACATGTAGGTACACACAGGCACACAAACCCCCCCGATCCCCCCCCCGATCGCCCCCCGATCCCCCCCCCCCCCCCAGTCACAGTGTCACTGATTGCATTGATCATTTCTTTACTGATCAATGCATTCAGTGTCAGTTGTGACAGTAAAAACTGTCAGGACAGTTAGTGTTAGGTCCAGGGTAGCCCCCTATCACCCCCCAATAAAGATTTAACCCCCTGATTGCCCCTAGAGTTAACCCTTTCACCCCCTTTTGCCAGTGTCACTAAGCGATCATTTTTCTGATCGCTGCATGTGTCGCTAGTGTCGCTAGGTAGCTAGTAATTTTTTTAGGTTCACCGCCAGGTTTTTATAGCGCTAGGTACCCCGATATACTACCCAATAATGTTTTTAACCCCCTGATTGCCGCTAGTTAACCCTTTCACCCCCTTTTGCCAGTGTCACTAAGCGATCGTTTTTCTGATCGCTGCATTAGTGTCGCTACAGTCGCTAGGTAGCTAGTTATTTTTTTAGGTTCACCGCCAGGTTTTTATAGCGCTAGGTACCCCGATATACTACCCAATAATGTTTTTAACCCCCTGATTGCCGCTAGTTAACCCTTTCACCCCCTTTTGCCAGTGTCACTAAGCGATCATTTTTCTGATCGCTGCATGTGTCGCTAGGTAGCTAGTTATTTTTTTAGGTTCACCGCCAGGTTTTTATAGCGCTAGGTACCCCGATATACTACCCAATAATGGTTTTAACCCCCTGATTTCCGCTAGTTAACCCTTTCACCCCCTTTTGCCAGTGTCACTAAGCGATAATTTTTCTGAACGCTGCATCAGTGTCGCTAGTGTCGCTAGGTAGCTAGTTATTTTTTTAGGTTCACCGCCAGGTTTTTATAGCGCTAGGTACCCCGATATACTACCCAATAATGGTTTTAACCCCCTGATTGCTGCTAGTTAACCCTTTCACCCCCTTTCACCAGCGATCACAGTATAAGTGTCACTGGTGACGCTGGTTAGCCAGTTAGTTATTTAGGTTCCCCGTCAGGTTTTTATATAGCGCCAGGGACCCCCATATACTACCTAATAAAAATTTGAACCCCCTGATTGCCCCTAGTTAACCCTTTCACCACTGATCACCGTATAAGTGTTACGGGTGACTCTGGTTAGTTTGTTTTTTATAGCATTTTATATTCAAATCCGGAAGGCAGTGCTTGGTTTTCGGGGTCCCGTACGTGGCTAGGCTCCCAAAAAGTCCCCCACATGTGGTATCCCCGTACTCGGGAGAAGCAGCAGAATTTATTTTGGGGTGTAATTTGACTTCTGCACATAGCATGTGTGAGCAATATATCATTTAGTGACAACTTTGTGCAAAAAAAAAAAAAGTTTGTAATATTCCCGCAACTTTTGGCAAAATATAAAATATTCCATGGACTCAACATGCCTCTCAGTAAATAGCTTGGGGTGTCTACTTTCCAAAATGGGGTCATTTGGGGGGGTTTTGTGCTATTTTGGCATTTTATGGCCTTCGAAACTGTGATAGGTAGTGAGGAGTTAAATCAAAAATTTGCACCCTTAGAAATCCTGAAGGTGGTGATTGGTTTTCGGGGTGCCGTGCGCGACTAGACTCCCAAAAAGTCCCACACATGTGGTATCCCCGTACTCGGGAGAAGCAGCAGAATGTATTTTGGGGTGTCATTTCACATATGCCCATAGCATGTGTGAGCAATATATCATTTAGTGACAACTTGGTGCAAAAAAAAAAAAGTTTGTAATATTCCCGCAACTTGTGGCAAAATATAAAATATTCCATGGACTCAACATGCCTCTCAGTAAATAGCTTGGGGTGTCTACTTTCCAAAATGGGGTCATTTTGGGGGGTTTTGTGCTATTTTGGCATTTTATGGCCTTCGAAACTGTGATAGGTAGTGAGGAGTTAAATCAAAAATTTGCACCCTTAGAAATCCTGAAGGTGGTGATTGGTTTTCGGGGTGCCCTGCGCGACTAGACTCCCAAAAAGTCCCACACACGTGGTATCGCCATACTCGGGAAAAGTAGCGGAATATATTTTGGGGTGCAATTCCACATATAACCATGGCATGTGTGAGCAATATATCATTTAGTGACAACTTTTTGTAAAAAATATTTTTTTTTTTTTTTTTTGTCATTATTCAATCCCTTAGGACAAAAAAAATAAATATTCAATGGGCTCAACATACCCATCAGCAATTTCCTTGGGGTGTCTACTTTCCAAAATGGGGTCATTTGGGGGGGATTTGTACTGCCCTGCCATTTTAGCACCTCAAGAAATGAGATCGGCAGTCATAAATTAAAAGCTGTGTAAATTCCAGAAAATGTACTCTAGTTTGTAGACGCTATAACTTTTGCGCAAACCAAAAATATACGCTTATTGACATTTTTTTTACTAAAGACATGTGGCTAAATAAATTTTGCCCTCAATGTATGACTAAAATTTAGTTTATTCGATTTTTCTTATAACAAAAAGAAGAAAATATCTTTTTTTTTCAAAATTTTCGCTCTTTTTCCATTTATATCGCAAAAAAAAAAAATCGCAGAGGCAATCAAATACCATCAAAAGAAAGCTCTATTTGTGGGAAGAAAAGGACGCAAATTTCGTTTGGGTGCAATATTGCATGACCGCGCAATTACCAGTTAAAGCAGCGCAGTGCGAAATTGCAAAAAGACCTCTGGTCCTTAAGGTGTTTATTGGTCCGGAGCTGAAGTGGTTAAAGTGCCAATGACAACATCATGAGTGATTGTACAGTGTATGTGACATTCAAAAAGGTATGTTACACTTTGAAATTGTGTTACTGATAGATAGGGAATAGCATACCCTCACAATTAAACTAGGAATCTACACTCTATACCACCATGGAATCATTCATGAGTCATAACTATAAGCATGTATTTCTAACTTGATAGATAGATAGTGGCTGGCCAACTATTTTATTACTAAATGACATACATGGGTTTTCAATATCATCCTTAATACTCCAGGGGGACAGGTATGGGCTGAGTACTATACCATTATATTTACACTTTGTGGGATCCTTTGGGAGACTGACCGAAAATAGCCTGTGGCACTTTTACTGATAGATTGTTTGCATTGGTGCATTTTGGAGCCTTGTATCCTGTTTGGCTCTCTCTTAAAGTGGTTGTAACCCTTGCTAGTATTAACACCATACAACACCAAATCAAGCTTATGTACTGTGATCTTTGTTTTTTTTTAAATGCACTTCATACTGGACTGAACTCTGCAGCCTCATACCTGTAGGTCATGTGATCGCAGTGATGCATGGTTGGCATGTTCAGTGTCAGGTTATTTACGTCAGGACAGGAACTGATATTGCCGACCAGTGTCTGCGGTTCAATGGCTATGGAACGATCTCAGACTACGCAGCAGACATCACTTTCTCTTTTCCTCATCCAAGAGCAGGAATGCAAAGGGAGACGGCTCTGCACTGACTACGGAAAATACAGGCACACAGTGCTTTTACACAGCGCGCCTGTATCATAAGCGGGATTATGCAAGACACAAACTGACCATGGCAGCCTGGACTGCCTGCCATACTACCGTGCTCAGTTTACTTGTAAGAGGACCGACACAGGCATGATCAATCAGGTATATCAGAACATTTGCAGCCAGAAATGAAATACCAATAAGAAAAATCACATTAAACTCATTTTAATGAGACAGTGCAGTATTTTTTATTTTTACCTTTACAAAAAAGTTTAACCATTGTGTTCTTTGATGCTATACATAGCTTTGCAGCAATTTAGGAGGTTCTTTTTATTATAGGACTATCTTCTATGCAACATGAATGTAAGTAAATACTGGTGCTTGTTACTCATGTTTTGATTCAAATATATATGTTAGATACAAATATTTCATAATACAGTATTCATTCATATTCTCTTGAGGATGTGAATGAATTTCACAAAATGCACACATAAAATATAGTCCCACTACAATATATACTGCATTAAACCTATGTGGTTAGGTACAGTGGTGTGAAAAAGTGTTTGCCCCCTTCCTCATTTCCTGTTCCTTTGCATGTTTGTCACACTTAAGTGTTTCGGAACATCAAACCAATTTAAACAATAGTCAAGGACAACACAAGTAAACACAAAATGCAATTTGTAAATGAAGGTGTTTATTATTAAAGGTGAAAAAAAATCCAAACCATCATGGCCCTGTGTGAAAAAGTGATTGCCCCCTAAACCTAATAACTGGTTGGGCCACCCTTAGCAGCAACAACTGCAACCAAGCGTTTGCGATAACGTGCAATGAGGATTTTACAGCGTCCTGGAGGAATTTTGGCCCACTCATCTTTGCAGAATTGTCCTAATTCAGTTACATTAGAGGGTTTTCCAGCATGAACGGCCTTTTTAAGGTCATACCACAACATCTCAATAGGATTCAGGTCATGACTTTGGCTAGGCCACTCCAAAGTCTTCATTTTGTTTTTCTTCAGCCATTCGGTGGTGGAATTGCTGGTGTGTTTAGGATCATTGTCCTGCTGCAGAACCCAAGTTCGTATCAGCTTGAGTACACGAACAGATGGTCGGACATTCTCCTTCAGGATCTCTTGGTAGACAGCAGAATTCATAGTTCCTTTTATCACGGCAAGTCTTCCAGGTCCTGAAGCAGCAAAACAGCCCCAGACCATCACACTACCACCAACATATTTTACTGTTGGTATAATGTTCTTTTTATGAAATGCAGTGTTCCTTCTACGCCAGATATACTTGGACACACACCTTCCAAAGAGTTCCACTTTTGTCTCATCGGTCCACAGAATGTTGTCCCAAAAGTCTTGGGGATCATCAAGATGTGTTGTGGAGAAATTGAGACGAGCTTTGATGTTATTTTTGCTCTGCAGTGGTTTTCTCCTTGGAACTCTGCCATGCAGGCCCTTTTTGCCCAGTCTTTTCCTGATGGTGGAGGCATGAACGCTGACCTTAACTGAGGCAAGTGAGGCCTGCAGTTCCTTGGACGTTGTTGTGGGGTCTTTTGTGACCTCTTGGATGAGTCGTCACTGCGCTCTTGGGGTAATTTTGGGCGGTCGGCCACTCCTGGGAAGGTTCACCACTGTTCCATGTCTTCGCCATTTGTGGATAATGGCTCTCACTGTGGTTCGCTGGATTCCCAAAGCTTTGGAAATGGCTTTATAACCCTTTCCAGACTGATAGATCTCAATTACTTTCTTTCTCAATTGTTCCTGAATTTCTTTGGGTCTCGGCATGATGTGTAGCTTTTAAGGATCTTCTGGTGGACCTTACTGTGTCAAGCAGCTCCTATTTAAGTGATGCCTTGATTGTGAACAGGTGTGGCAATAATCAGGCCTGGGTGTGGCTAGAGAAATTGAACTCAGGTGTGGACAACCACAGTTATAGTATGTTTTAACAAGGGGGGCAATCACTTTTTCACACAGGGCCATGATGGTTTGGATTTTTTTTCACCTTTAATAATAAACACCTTCATTTACAAATTGCATTTTGTGTTTACTTGTGTTGTCCTTGACTATTGTTTAAATTGGTTTGATGTTCCGAAACACTTAAGTGTGACAAACATGCAAAGGAACAGGAAATGAGGAAGGGGGCAAACACTTTTTCACACCACTGTATAATGTCTGGAGAGACTCTGGGTTGTAGATGGTAATCATTTTTATGTATATGCTGCAACAACTAGGGCTAGGCCTATGCATTTTTATATGTGGATGCATATAAAACATTTCCTTTTATTATGTTGTAATAAAGATTCATACTTTCAATTTGGATTGATGCTTTGGATATTTATTCAGTTGCCCGGATAGTCCCAATATCTCTAGGTAAATAGTTGTAACCTTAAATAGGGATGTCGGCACCCTCTTGATACTTACCCATTAGAGTGACTTTCAGTATCATTTTATAAAATGGGGCTTATACCAATGCTAAACAAAGAATATAGAATTAAAAATACATTTCCTAATATGATTGGGTGGGAGGTTACCACTGCAATATGACCAGGTTTGTGATTCTACATAACCAATTTCAAAGCATGTAAAAAATAAACCATCAAATGTTATATACAGTTGTGCCTGTCCTTACTTGCTTCTAATATTACAGACTGTGCATACAGTGCAATACAAAGTTTCCATATTACCCATGAGCTAACATATAGGAATTATGGGATTTATGAATATTAATTCAAAGGGGTGCTCATTCCAGAGCTTAACAGGAATTGACAAGTATATATATTTTTTTAGATAAATAGTAATTTAGTACAGTAGGGTAAAAACCTAATTACTTTTGCCCCATGGGCTGTGTATATTGCAGCAGAAGATATAGTTGTGTGAAATGGTTGTCATGGAAACTATCTACCAATACACTTCTGTGCTTACTGAGGAAATCATACAAACGGATGCCTTTAAAAATGTAGCTGCATTTGTGTTGAATATCTAACACTAGCTCCCGTAGTTACTAGTTCTTTGATATCATGTTAAACTCATTTTGCAAAATGTATTTCAAAATAATTGTCTAAAAATAACTTTTGCAAGGTTACATTTACATCATATAATTTGGTATCCAGTAAATCAGTACAAAATTACCATTTAGCAAATTAATGGGTGGTGGTGATTACATGTAGTAAGTTACACGTGGAAATCAGCTGTTTGGTAGTAATAATAAAATGAATATGGAAAACAATCTTACCTTTCTGACACAGTATAATTTTTCTCTGCAGCTGAACACACATGTCATTAAGTTGATCAGCTTGCCAATATTTCATAAACACTTTGCGAGTTCCAATCTGCAACATGTAAATATATGTGTTACTGCTACAAATCCTCTAATAGTAGTATATGTCCATAGATAAGAAAACCCAACAGCATGACCTTGACTTGATTTGAGAGAGATCTTTGTAGAAGACAAATACGTCTCCATTTCTGTGGTTTTGGTGACTACTATGGCATAAAATAAGTAATACTTTATCCAGCTGTGCTGGTCAATTTTCTTCTTTGATGCATGGTGAGATTTTGAGATAATCCTTGCTAAATTGTACTGGGAGTGTTCTCTAAAAAATGTTGGGTTGGTTATGTTTGCTTTTTTCAGTAACTGACTTTAGAAGAGCCATATATTGCAAATCCTTCAACCATGATGCAAGACAGGGTATTTGACACTCTCTACTTATCACTCAGCACCCATATGGACAAAAGACAAATTCATTTGCACCTGTGTTATATTTGATTTTATTATATTGCTTTCTGGGCAGACTCAGTTTCTGTATATATATATATATATATATATATATATATATATATATATATATATATATATATATATATATATAAATCAGACAATTAAACAAGCTTTTTATTGTTGGTATTTTTTTTTCAGTGAGCAAAAAGTTTGTTTGTAGCTTTATAAAAGTGAATGCCTTGCATTATTTCTTAGTGATCAAAACACTTATAGAATTTTAATTTTTTACAAATGTTTAACCTCTTCCCGACCGGCACACGACGATGTGCATTGGCAGAATGGCACGGGCAGGCAAATTGACGTACAGGTACGTACATTTAAAATTGCCCTCGTGGCATCACGTACGCACCGCTGCCGGCGCACAGGCGTGTCGGCCGGGACCCCCATGAGTCCAATCGTCTCACGGGGAGGGAGAACGGGGAGATACCGATGTAAACAGCATCTCCCTGTTCTGCTAGGACACAATTAACCCCTACACTGCCACCTCCTGGTTAACCCCTTCACTGCCAGTGCCATTTTATAAATGACAATGGTTCCAAAAATGTGTCAAAAATGTCTGATGTGCCCGCCATAATGTCGCAGTCACAATAAAAATCGCTGATTGCCGCCATTACTAGTAAAAAACAAATTATTAATAAAAATTGCATAAAACTATCCCCTATTTTGTAAACGCTATAACTTTTGCGGCAACCAATCAATGATAGCTTATTGCGATTTTTTTTACCAAAAATATGTAGAAGAATTCGTATCAGCCTAAACTGAGGGAAAAAAAAATGTATATATATTTTTGGGGGGTATTTATTATAGCAAAGGGTAAAAAATAATGTGTTTTTTTCAAAATTGTTGGTTTTTTTTGTTTATAGCACCAAAAATAAAAACCGCAGAGGTGATCAAATACCACCAAAATAAAGCTCTATTTGTGGTAAAAAAAGGGTGTCAATTTTGTTTGGAAAACCATGTCGCATGACGGTGCAATTGTCAGTTAAAACGACGCAGTGCCAAATCTCAAAAAGTGCTCTGGTCTTAAGCCAGCAAAATGGTCCGGGGCTTAAGTGGTTAAAACTTTCACAAGTATAATGTTCTGGCACTGGGTCGGAACTCAACCCAGGAGCACAGGTGTTCAGATATCCTAATTGCTCGATACTACAGTGACAAAACATTCTGGTTGTATATACATGTAGGGATCTTCTGCACTCTACTGTTAGCTGTGTTATGCATAATTATGTATTAGCACATCTCATCTCAGAGAGGTTGGCTTTGAAACCCCAAAGAAGAAGGAAGTGAAGAGACAGACAGAGAACTGAACACCATTGCCATATACACACATGAGCACAGACTATTATGCTAGTATTTCAATGTTCCAATCAGTGGCGTAACTAGAACCTTCAGGGCCCCGATACAAGAAACCATGAAGGGCCCCCTTGACAGGGCCCTTTACTCCAAGTTTGGTGGCGGAACAACAGGACCCGGTTGCAAGTGGGTGGCTACATGTAAAGGAACCAATTTCTCCATTTGCCGCCGCTTCTCCACCTCTCCCTTCCACAGGCATTAAGCGGCTGCAAGAGGAAAATGGAGAGATGGGTTCCTCTATGTCGGTGTTTCTCAAGCTTTTTCCAGTCAGGGCACCCTTTAAGTACATCCCTAGGTGAATGGGGCTGCACTGCAACCACCCTGCAACTGTGTGCATTGCATGCAGTTGCAGCATAGTGATGATGCATTTAAGGGGTTGTAAACCCTCGTGTTTTTTCACCTTAATCCATCCTATGCATTAAGGTGAAAAAACACCTGGCAGTCACCGGAACCCCAGCCCCCACCTTTTTACTTACCCGAGCCCTGGAACTTCACCAGTTGGAGATGCACTCTTCCTTTGCCCGGGGTTCTCGGCTCCTGATTGGATAGATTGATAGCAGCTCAGCCATTGGCTCCCACTGCTGTTAATAATATCCAATGAGGCGGGCGTCGGGGGCGCCTGCAAGGTAACCCCCCCCCCCCGGGAGAGTGCTTCTCCTAGGGGGTTGTCTGATAAGAGGAGGAGCCACGAGAGCCACCGAGGGACCCCAGAATACAAGGTTCGGGGCCACTCTGTGCAAAACAAGCTGCACAGTGAAGGTAAGTATAACGTTTGTTATTAAAAAAAAAAAAAAAAAAAAAAAAAAAGCAAACCTTTACAATCACATTAAGGGATTAAAACAGGTGGTCAGGAGGCAACATATTGCCCCTTTACCAGCTGTCAAATGCCTCTGAAAAGCGATCTGAGCACAGATCGCTTTTCAGAGTAATAGCATTTTGTTGCTGCTACTTTGAACAAGCAAGAAAAAAAACACAGTTCTGATTGTACACATATGGGGTAGGGCTGGGGAAAAAAAATCGATTTGAATCTTGAATTGAGTTGAGAGGTCAAATCGATTAAAATTTTCAGCAAATAGTTTTTTGTAGATATTTATTTTTTTCACCAGGATCAGTGCTGACACCGCACCGGTCCTGAGGAGCTGCATGCAGGAGTTTTTAGGTGAGGCCGTGGCTTCGGCCTAGCCCGCGAGGCCGGACCTGCGGACTAGTACGAAGCCATGGCCTCACCTAAAAACTCCTGCCCGCAGCTCCTCAGGACTGGCGCGGTGTCCATAAAAAAAAAAACTGGATTCGATTTGTGAATTGAGTTTTTTTTTTTAAATGACAACATTTTTTTTTTTTGAAAATCGCCCAGCTCTAATATGGGAAGGGGGGGCAGGATTAAACGCAGATACATAAAATGTGCATACATACATCTAAACAGCGGTGGCTGGTGCTCAAAATTTTTGGGGGGCACAAAATTTTTTATAAACCAAATCATCAAATGCAGCCACTGTGCCGTCAAACGCTGCCACTGTACCCTCAAATGCAGCCACTGTGCAATCAATCGCAGCCACTGTACCCAAACGCTGCCACTGTGCCATCAAACGCTGCCACTGTGCCATCAAACGCTGCCATTGTGCCATCAAACGCTGCCACCATGCCAAACGCTGCCACCGTGCCAATTTAACACTGCCACCATGCCCATTTAACACTGCCACTGTGCCCATTTAACGCTGCCACTGTGCCCATTTAACGCTGCCACTGTGCCCTCAAATGCTGCCATTGTGCCATTAAAGGCTGCCACTGTGCCCATTTAACGCTGCCACTGTGCCATTAATTGCAGCCACTGTGCCATCAATTGCAGCCACTGTGCCATCAAAAGCTGTCACTGTGCCATCAAACATTGCCACTGTGCCATCAACTGCAGCCACTGTGCCCATTTAACGCTGCCACTGTGCCCTCAAACACTGCCACTGTGCCATCAAACGCTATCACTGTGCTATCAATTGCAGTCACTGTGCCAAACGCTGCCACTGTGCCACATGCTGCCACTGTGCCCTCAAATGCTACAACTGTGCCATCAATTGCAGCCACTGTGCCATTAAACACTGCCAGTGTGTCATCAAATGCTGCTAGTGTGCCCTTGAATGCCGCCAGTGTGCCCCCCCTGCCCGCTCGCCAGCTACACACATGCACATACACATACGCACACATACACGCACGCATACACACACACACAACTACACACACACATACACACACAAATGCACACACATAAAGTCTTTTCAAAAACGGCAGTGCTTTATCTTACCTCTTCCTGCCGGGTACTGCACTGTAGGGGGGGACAAAGAGCACACACTGCTTTCACTTTAGTTACAAGCAGTGTGATGACTCCGAGCTCCCCGCAGTGTCGATTACACTTCGGCTGAAGATCGGGGAGCTCGGTCTCAGCCGCCCACTCCTTCAGATATACAGGGGGGCCCTCAAGGCCCCCCTGCAGCACGGGGCCCGGTCGCCTTGGCGATCTCAGCGACCCCTATAATTCCGCCACTGGTTCCAATAGTTTAACTGCAATTGCCCATAGCTCCTTGAGTGTATTTCTGAATCCCTGTGACATACAAGTCTGTAGCCTATTGTTGTTATCTCACATGCACAGTGCCAGATAGTTAGGTCTGTGCTACTGTATGTGTATAGTGATGCATAATGGTCACCTTCCGATATATTAGTAGATGAACCTGTTTATTGCAATATCATTTTTGTGCAGATTCTGTTATTCTAGTTAACCCTGTCCCTTCTGGTCTGGGATTCTATAGCTAATTTTAGATTAGGGCTCAAAAACAAGCACACGCTAAAGCCAAGTTAGGAATCTGATGACCACTTCTAGTAGTTAGAGGTCCGGTTGCATGTCAGGTTAGAAACTAATATGGAGGGTCTAAAGTGCAGATTATGACTGTTCCAGTGCCACACCACATTTGCTGCCAGAATTAAAGTGCAGAGGATGACTCTGAGTTCCGATGCCATGCCACAGTCCCTCCCGGCCACAGTCCCTCCCGCTTTGAAGCTGCTTAGACAACAGTTAGAGGATTCCCGGTGCCGGCTGATCTTGTCTCCAAGTCTCTGACACAAAGACAGATGTTGCATCATCCTCAGGTGCCCCTGCAACTAGATTTTTCTGGAACATTCATCTGGAGGTATCTCTATTAATAACCGTATATATCTCACAAAAATGAGTACACACCCTTACATTTTTGTAAATATTTTATTATATCTTTTCACGTGACAACACTGAAGAAATTACACTTTCTACAATGTAAAGTAGTGAGTGTACAGATTGTATAACAGTGTAAATTTGCTGTCCCCTCAAAATAACTCAACACACAGCCATTAATGTCTAAACCGCTGGCAACAAAAGTGAGTACACCCCTAAATGAAAATTTCCAAATTGGGCCCAATTAGTAATTTTCCCTCCCCAGTGTCATATGACTCGTTAGTGTTGCAAGGTCTCAGGTGTGAATGGGGAGCAGGTGAGTTATCTCTCTCATACTGGTCACTGGAAGTTCAACATGGCACCTCATGGCAAAGAACTCTCTGAGGATCGGAAAAAGGGAATTGTTGCTCTACATAAAAACAGCCTAGGCTATAAGAAGATTGCCAAGACCCTGAAACTGAGCTACAGCACAGTGGCCAAGACCATACAGTGATTTAACAGGACAGGTTCCACACAGAACAGGCCTCACCATGGTTGACCAAAGAAGTTGAGTGCATGTGCTCAGCGTGATATCCAGAGGTTGTCTTTGGGAAATAGTCGTATGAGTGCTGCCAGCATTGCTGCAGAAGTTGCAGGGGTGGGGGTCAGCCTGTCAGTGCTCAGACCATACGTTGCACACTTCAAAAAATTGGTCTGCACGGCTGTGGTCCCAGAAGGAAGCCTCTGCTAAAGATGATGCACAAAGCCTGCAAACAGGTTGCTGAAGACCTTCAGACTAAGTACATGGATTAGGACCATGCAGAGTGTATTACTAATGTTCAAATAAAGGAATACCTGGGTAGCAGTGAATATAACATGATTTCATTTGATGTTAGCTGTTAGCAAAAATCACATACGGGAAAGATAAAAACACTTAATTTCAAGAGAGAAAATTTTCCAAGGATGAAGGCTGCTCTCCAGGACTTAGACTAGGAAAGAATATTGGCATCAATGGGCACAAAACAGAAATGGGAATTCTTCAAAAAGAACGTTTGTGAACTCACTGAAAAGTATTATCAAATTGTGGTCCAGACTACTATATAACACCCATAAGACATAGGCACCTCATCTCCTATACATGCTAAATTTGAAATGTAGAGAGAGAAAGAAAGGGGGATCTTTACGGTGCCGTAGTACAAATTGAATACATCGAATATAATAAAAAATATTTTTTTTGTTTATTAAGGTACAATTAAAATATCGCATATGATGCAATAACACAGAAATATGTACAAACAAATTATACATAAGAGGGGTCCTTAACCACTTAAGGACCGCCCTATTGCCATTGTACGTCATCGCAATGGCACAGGCAGGCACAAGCACGTACATGTACGTGCCTGCCTTCCAGCGGGTGGGGGGTCCGATCGATACGGATACGGCGGTCCGGTTCGCTTCAGGAGCAATCCGAGATGAGGGGATGGCCGTTGGTTTCTGGCCACCCCCTCTCGATCGCTCCTGGCGAATGAGAAGCTTCCTCCCACTGTGTATTGTATACACAGGCAGGGAGGAAGTGATGTCATTCTCCTCGGGGCGGTCCTTTTGACCGGACTACGAGGAGAAGACAAAGTAAGTGTGCACCAACACTACACTGACATGTAGGCACACAAACCCCCCCCCCCCGATCCCCCCCGCCCCCCCCCCCCCCCCCCCCAGTCACAGTGTCACTGATTGCAGTGATCATTTATTTACTGATCAAGGCCTTCAGTGTCAGTTGTAACAGTAAAAACTGTCAGGGCAGTTAGTGTTAGGTCCAGGGTAGCCCCTACCACCCCCCAATAAAGGTTTAACCCACTGATTGCCCCTAGAGTTAACCCTTTCATCCCCTTTTGCCAGTGTCACTAAGCGATCATTTTTCTGATCGCTGCATTAGTGTCGCTAGTGTCGCTAGGTAGCTAGTTATTTTTTTAGGTTCACCGCCAGGTTTTTATATCGCTAGGTACCCCGATATACTACCCAATAATGGTTTTAACCCCCTGATTGCTGCTAGTTAACCCTTTCACCCCCTTTTGCCAGTGTCACTAAGCGATCATTTTTCTGATCGCTGCATTAGTGTCGCTACTGTCGCTAGGTAGCTAGTTATTTTTTTAGGTTCACTGCCAGGTTTTATAGAGCTAGGTACCCCGATATACTACCCAATTATGGTTTTAACCCCCTGATTGCCGCTAGTTAACCCTTTCACCCCCTTTTGCCAGTGTCACTAAGCGATAATTTTTCTGATCGCTGCATCAGTGTCGCTAGTGTCGCTAGGTAGCTAATTATTTTTTTAGGTTCACCGCCATGTTTTTATATCGCTAGGTACCCCAATATACTACCCAATAATGGTTTTAACCCCCTGATTGCTGCTAGTTAACCCTTTCACCCCCTTTTGCCAGTGTCACTAAGCGATAATTTTTCTGATCGCTGCATTAGTGTCGCTAGTGTCGCTAGGTAGCTAGTTATTTTTTTAGGTTCACCGCCAGGTTTTTATAGCGCTAGGTACCCCAATATGCTACCCAATAATTGTTTTAACCCCCTGATTGCCCCTAGTTAACCCTTTCACCCCCTTTTGCCAGTGTCACTAAGCGATCATTTTTCTGATCGCTGCATTAGTGTCGCTAGTGTCGCTAGGTAGCTAGTTTTTTTTTTAGGTTCACCGCCAGGTTTTTATAGCGTTAGGTACCCCAATATGCTACCCAATAATTGTTTTAACCCCCTAAATGGACCTAGTTAACCCTTTCACCCCCTTTTGCCAGTGTCACTAAGCGATCATTTTTCTGATCGCTGCATTAGTGTCACTAGTGCTGCTAGGTAGCTAGTTATTTTTTTAGGTTCACCGCCAGGTTTTTATAGTGCTAGGTACCCCGATATACTACCCAATAATGGTTTTAACCCCCTGATTGCCCCTAGTTAACCCTTTCACCCCCTTTTGCCAGTGTCACTAAGCGATCATTTTTCTGATCACTGCATTAGTGTAGCTAGTGTCGCTAGGTAGCTAGTTTTTTTTTTTAGGTTCGCGCTAGGTACCCCAATATACTACCCAATAATGGTTTTAACCCCCTGATTGCCCCTAGTTAACCCTTTCACCCCCTTTTGCCAGTGTCACTAAGCGATCGTTTTTCTGATCACTGCATTAGTGTCACTAGTGCCGCTAGGTAGCTAGTTATTTTTTTAGGTTCACCGCCAGGTTTTTATAGCGCTAAGTATCCCGATATACTACCCAATAATGGTTTTAACCCCCTGATTGCCCCTAGTTAACCCTTTCACCCCCTTTTGCCAGTGTCACTAAGCGATCGTTTTTCTGATCGCTGCATTAGTGTCACTAGTGTCGTTAGGTAGCCAGTTAGTTATTTAGGTTCCCCGTCAGGTTTTTATATAGCGCCAGGGACCCCCATATACTACCTAATAAAAATTTGAACCCCCTGATTGCCCCTAGTTAACCCTTTCACCAGTGATCACCGTATAAGTGTTACGGGTGACTCTGGTTAGTTTGCTTTTTATAGCATCAGGGCACCCACCATTTATTACCCAATAAAGGTTTAACCCGCTGATCACCCGGCGGGTGATATCAATTAGGTTTTAGGGTCAGGGTCTGCGTCGCCCCAGGCAGCGCTAGGTTAGTGCCAGTACCGCTAACACCCACACGCAAAGCATAAACCTCCCATAGTGGTATAGAATCTGAACAGATCAATATCTGATCTGATCAGATCTATACTAGCATCCCCAGCAGTTTAGGGTTCCAAAAAAACGCATTGTTAGTGGGATCAGCCCAGATACCTGCTAGCACCTGCGTTTTTCCCCTCTGCCCAGCCCACCCAAGTGCAGTATTGATCGATCACTGTCACTTACAAAACACTAAACACATAACTGCAGCGATCGCAGAGTCAGACCTGATCCCTGCGATCGCTAACAGTTTTTTTGGTAGCATTTTATATTTAAATCCGGAAAGGCAGTGCTTGGTTTTCGGGGTCCCGTACGTGGCTAGGCTCCCAAAAAGTCCCCGACATGTGGTATCCCCGTACTCGGGAGGAGCAGCAGAATTTATTTTGGGGTGTAATTTTACTTATGCCCATAGCATGTGTGAGCAATATATCATTTAGTGACAACTTTGTGCAAAAAAAAAAAAATTGTAAAATTCCTGCAACTTGTGGCAAAATATAAAATATTTCATGGACTCAACATGCCTCTCAGTAAATAGCTTGGGGTGTCTACTTTCCAAAATGGGGTCATTTGGGGGTTTTTTTTGTGTCATTATTCAATCACTTGGGACAAAAAAAAATATTCAATGGGCTCAACATGCCTCTCCACAACTTCCTTGGGGTGTCTACTTTCTAAAATGGGGTCATTTGGGGGGGGGGGGTTGTGTTATTTTGGCATTTTATGGCCTTCAAAACTGTGATAGGTAGTGAGGAGTGAAATCAAAAATTTGCACCCTTAGAAATCCTGAAGGCAGTGATTGGTTTTCGGGGTACCGTACGCGGCTAGACTCCCAAAAAGTCCCACATATGTGGTATCCCCGTACTCAGGAGATGCAGCAGAATATATTTTGGGGTGCAATTCCACATATAACTATGGCATGTGTGAGCAATATATCATTTAGTGACAACTTTTTGTAAACTTTTTTTTTTTTTTGTGTGTCATTATTCAATCACTTGGGACAAAAAAAAATATTCAATGGGCTCAACATGCCTCTCCACAACTTCCTTGGGGTGTCTACTTTCCAAAATGGGGTCATTTGGGGGGATTTGTACTGCCCTGCCATTTTAGCACCTCAAGAAATGAGATAGGCAGTCGTAAATTAAAAGCTGTGTAAATTCCAGAAAATGTACTCTAGTTTGTAGACGCTATAACTTTTGCGCAAACCAATAAATATACGCTTATTGACATTTTTTTTACTAAAGACATGTGGCTGAATACATTTTGCCCTAAATGTTTGACTAAAATTGAGTTTATTCGATTTTTCTTATAACAAAAAGTAGAAAATATCATTTTTTCTCCAAATTTTCGGTCTTTTTATCGCAAAAAATAAAAATCGCAGAGGCAATCAAATACCATCAGAAGAAATCTCTATTTGTGGGAAGAAAAGGATGCAAATTTCGTTTGGGTACAACATTGCATGACCGCGCAATTACCAGTTAAAGCAGTGCAGTGTGAAATTGTAAAAAGACCTCTGGTCCTTAGGCTGTTTATTGGTCCGGGGCTGAAGTGGTTAAGGAGGGGTCCTTTAGGACCCTTCTTATGTATAATTTGTTTGTGCATATTTCAGTGTTATTGCATCATATGCGATATTTTAATTGTATCTTAATAAACGAAAAATTATTTTTTATTATATTCTATGTATTCAATTTGTTCTAAAGCACCGTAAAAATCCCCCTTTCTTTCTCTCTCTACATTTCAAATTCACTGAAAAGTATATTCCCATGGGCAGTAAGTTTAAAAGGCTAAAAATAAAACCTAAGTCAAAATTAAAAAGCTATAAACTTGTCCCTATATAAGTCGCCGCACAACGCGTCCCCAGCATTATGGCTGCGGCGACTTATGTAGGGACAATGGGCGGGGTCACCGGGTGATGTCCCCACCCATTATGATGTCACAGTCCCAGAGGATGCTGGGACTGTAACATCATAATGGGTTGGGACATCACTCGGTGACCCCACCCATTGTCCCTATATAAGTCACCACGCAACACGTCCCTGTCATTACGGCCAGAGACAGCGTCGAATCAACATCTCAAGGAAGAAGAAAAGAAGAGAAGAGAAGGCGGCGACAGAAGACCGGGCCTCCACCAGTAAAAGAGCTGGAATAAGGAGCGGAAACCCAGCAAGAAGAACCGAAGAGGGGGACAAGACCCCTGAAGTCGGAAGAAGAGGTGGTGGCGGCGACAGAAGACTAGGCCACCACTAGTAAAAGAGCTAAAGGAAGAAAGCGGAGGCCCAGCAAGAAGAACCGAAGAGGAGGACAAGACCCCCGAAGTCGGAAGAAGACCTCAGGGCGGCGACGAAGAAGACAGCCGGGCTCCTCCACTAGTAAAAGAGCTAGCAAAAGATAGCAGAGGAGTCCGGTGAGAAGACCCCCCAAGACGGAAGAAGACCCCCGGAGCTGTGCAATAAATGAAACCCTTGTGTGTTGTGTTTTATTTAAATTTTTTTCACAGGTGAATGGGTAGGGGTACATTGTACCCCATACTCATTCACATAGGGTGGGGGCCGGTATTTGGGGGCCCCCCTTTTTAAAGGGGGCTCCCAGTTTCCGATAAGCCCCTCGCCCGCAGACCCCAACAACCAAAGGCCAGGGTTGTCGGAAGAGGCCCTTGTCCTCATCAAGATGGGGACAAGGTGCTTTGGGGTGGGGGGTCGCACGGCCCCCCCTTCCCCAAAGCACCCCCCATGTTGAGGGCATGCGGCCTGGTACTGCTCAGGAGGGGGGCCGCTCGCTCGTCCCCACTCCCTTTCCTGACCGGCCGGGCTGCGTGCTCGGATAAGGGTCTTATATGGACCTTGGGGGGACCCCCACGCCTTTTTTTGGTGTAGGGCTTCCCCTTTAAGTCCATACCAGGTGATGGGGCCAGCGACGTGTCAATCTCGCTGCCGAGATGATTTGGGTCAAACAGATGACTGCATGGGCAAAAGTTTGGGCATTTATCTGAATGCGCAAACAGCCAAAGTTCAGGCTGAACCTAGGTTAGGCTAAACCTTTGGCTCATTCCTAGTTACAGGCAGAAAAACCAAGGGAAAATAAAGCAGAACAAAACTAAAGTAGTAAACAAATCCATCTATCGTATCTGCTAGTAAGCTGTAATATATCAAATGTTTGTTTTTGGTTTTACAGGGTTGTGCTGTGTGATAGGGCTATGTAAATTTCAGAAATTGATGAGGAAAATTACAGTTCAACTAAATATTTAACTGTGCGTCTGGAGTTCAGCTTTAAGATAATCAGAATTTGAATCAATTATTCATCACTGATCGCATTAATCTTGCATTTCAACACAATCATCAGAGCAGTATTCTTTGACAACATGATGGAGGGTTTTAGTGTTACATCTGGAGGAAGTCTTTACCTATAAAACCACAGAGAGACCATGGAATGCAACATAATTATTAATAAAACTCATCCTTAGCATTTTTTTTAGGTGTCAAATTAGGAAAAGCAGTTGTGGGAAAATTTTCCAGTTCTACTCTTAAAGTGATTGTAAAGACAGATTTTTTCTTTTTATCTTAATACATTCTGTGCATTAAGATAAAAAGCCTTCTGTGTGGAGCCGCCCCCCTTATGCCCCATACAGGCAGTCGGACATTCCGACCACAAAATCCGCCAGATTTTTTCAGACGGATTTTGGCCGAAATTTGTCTTGCATACACATGGTTGCACAAAGTTGTTGGAAAATCCGATCGTTCGAAACGAGGTGACATTCGTAAAGTACAATGGGACTACGTAGAGGCCAGTAGCCAATAGCTTTCTTCTCCAAATTTTTTATGAGCATGTGTGGCACTTTGTGCGTCAGAATTCACTACACATGATTGGAAAAAGTCAGTCGGAAAATTTTAGATCCAGCTCTCAAACTTTTTCCGTTGGAAATTCCGACAGAAAAAGTCAGAGCCCACACACGATTGGATTTTCCAACCGCATGTATGGGACATTATACTTACCTGAGCCCCATCTCTATCCAGCGATGACCACGAGTCCCTCAGCTGTCTCTCCCTCCTGATTGGCTGAGACACAGCAGCGATGCCAGGCGAGGCCGAGCCATGGCTCCATGTCTAAATGGACACATGAAGCTGCGGCTCAGGTGCCCTCATAGCAAGCTGCTTACTGTGGGGACACTCAACAGGATGGAGGGGTCAGGAGATCTAGCCAGGCACCCGAGAAGAGGAGGATCCAGGCTGCCCTGTGCAAAACCATTGCATAGGGCAGGTAAGTATAACATGTTTGTTATTTTAATAGCAAAAAAAATAGACTCTAGTATCACTTTAACCCAGCCATAGATGGATTGAAATGTGGTCAGTTCAGCAGGAACCGAATTGTGATCCATCTATAGACAGGCTGCTTTTACTGAAGTCAGTTTATCAATCAACTTGAGTACAACCAGCCTGTCAGGCTTTTTTTTTGTATGATCACTGCCAGAAGTTATAGCCACCAGCAGTGATTATTGCATTCTGAAGGCAGGGAAACCTCCCGATGTCAGAATACAATAGCGCAGCTGACTGTGTTGATGGGGGAATCGAGTAATTTTCTTACCAAGGAAAGAAAATTGCACAGTCTATGGCCAACCTTTATACCACAGAGAAACCCTTGAAATAACTTTAGGTCTTAGGAAACTCTTTGCCAATAACTAATTATATCTACCACTTACTGTACATTACTGTGTTGGTCAGTGAGAAGAATGCTTCTTACATTGGCAATCAGTGGGAAAAAAAATCCCACTTACTGATAGCTAAAATGATAACCGGTACATGAGAGGTGGAAATGTCTCATTGCTTAAACAAACCCCTACCATCCTCTGGAGGAACCCTAGGTGAGAATGTCTGGTCTAGACACATTCTCAAATTAAACTGATTGAAAAAATGATTTCCCAATGGGCAGCACAGAGCCTTACCTGGAAAAGATGACCTCCATGGAGATACTGTACACTAAAAAGTATGTGACCTAGAGCTAAGAACAACATGAAAAAAGAATGGTATATGCTAAATCGATTTACCATGCATAAATATATTTTCATTATGATTTACCTGCCATCCCTGCTGTTTGCATTGCTCAAGAACATGGCGACATTTCTCTTCTGGTGATGCTTTGTGTTTCTCTCTTGTTAACATTTCTGTTAAGTGCTTATACCTGCAATTCAAGTGAAGGGTTAGTATGTAAGGCTGATGGCAAATAAGGATCCATTGGTAGAAGCAGTTCAAATATGAACTACCATGCATTTAATAGTATAAAACATAAAGGTTAGAATCACAGTATAAATATGCTCAATGTACTTAAAAAAAAAATACATTTATAAGCACATGATCTTAGGCTTATACACTATTTTGACATGATTTTTTACTGTGGATGAGACTTTGAAACAAATCCATGAAAACCTGAGAGTAATATCCAAAATATATGTAAAGAGGAATGCAAAAAACTAAATGAATACCAGAAACCAGGTCTTCAGTGCTGCAAGGCAAAAGGGCTAATCACTGCATAGTCAGAAAACATTATGGGTATGATTTTAAATCAAGGATACTGATGAAAATACTAGTTTCAGCACATATTGCTATGAGATAGAATGTGTTATCTTTCTCCTTTTAGAAGTGAAGCAAGCATTCTCCCAACACAATACGGAGGAGAACTTTATAATTTATGTGGGTCAGGTCACACAATCTCTAGTATATAATTTCTACACAAAATTATTCATATGAGTAGTTGTGTCAGCAAATTATCATTTATGATTTGTATAGTCAAATATTATTTAATAAATCATCCTTGGTTCTCTTTTTTTAAATAAACTCTTATCAATCGCAGACATTCATATAGTGTTACAAAGATGACTGGGAAATTAATCTGAGCCATGAATTTCTTAACAGCTATATTTATAGGCTTAGCCAATTGTCCACTAGCAGTGATAGCTATATGCTGACTTAGGAAAAAAAGAAAGACAAAATACATCTAAAAAAGATACGATGAATAATTGTAATCTGTTATAATCTTCTACACCCACACATATATTCTGTATATTTTTCTTGACAAAATGTTCGTAAAGAGAAAGTATATATTTTTAAGTTGTTTTTTTTTTTTGCTTTTAAAAAAACATTGTATTAACACCCTTGTTTCTAAATGTATTGTGAAATTCTCTACATATTGTGGCCTGCAATGTTTACTCATTACATATTCAGACTTTGTTTTCTGCTTTGCATAAGTAGAATTCTAAGTCAGACAACGCCATGAAAAAAAATTTACTCACTATGTTAGTGTTATTTCTAACACCAGAGTTGATAGGACTAAGCCCTTCACAGGTTATACTAGTGGCTAATCTATAAGTTCCTCTATTTATTATAGTAAGGAAGGAGGAAAAAGGAAGACAAGAGTGCAGATTTCAGAAGAAGAAAGAAGAAGAAACGGGGTTCAGGGGGTTCAGTAGCATGCATAGATTAGTGGTATTTGCAGGGGTTAGAAGTATGTAAGGCAAAAAACAGGGGTCAGTAGTATGAAGGTCAGAGTGCAGAAGTTAGTAGCTTGTAAGGCAGAGCACATGTGTCAGTAGTGTGTAAGACTGAGTACAGAGGGTGAGTGATATGTAGGGCAGAGTACATGGGCCAGCAGTGTTTACAGCAGAACACAAGGGTTAGTAGTATGTAGGGAAGGATACAGGGGTCAGCAGTATGTAAGGCAGAGTACAGGCATCTTTGGTCAGTGGGAGAAAACTGCCCAGCATCATTGTCATTGGTCATTTGGAAAAAAAAATTCCTGCATCATTGGTCACTGGGAGGAAAGAAATGCCATAAAGCTAGGGGGAGAAAAAAAGTACTTTGACATTAACAAGAGTTAACAGATTAACACAGAGTACAGGGGTCAGGAGTAAGTAACACAGAGTCCAGGGGTCAGTAGAATGTAAGGGAAAGCACAGGCGTCAGTAGAATGTAAGGCAAAGCACAGGCGTCAGTAGTATGTAAGACAGAATACAGAGGGTCAGTAGTATGTAGGACAGAGTACAGGGGTCAGCAGTGATTAGGGCACAATACTGGGATTAGTATTTTGGAGGGCAGGATATAGGGGTCAGTAGTATGTAGGGAAGAGTACAGGGGTCAATAGTATGTAAGGCAGAGTACAGAGGTCAATAGTATGCAAGGCAGAGTACAGAAGTTTGTAATATGTAGGGCAGAGTACAAAGGTCAGTACTGGAGATGTCAGTAGTATGTATGATAGAGTACAGGGTCAGTAGTATATAGGGCAGAATACAGGAGTCAGTAGTATGTAGGGCAGAGTGCAATTTCAAGTAACCCCAACTCCCCCCCTCAAACCTCAGCCCTATGCAGAGTGGAGCAAGAAAGCAGCAGAGAGACAGAAATACCTTTTCCCCACATATCCATCTCTTACATCCAACCCAGGAGCTTGTATGGTGAATGTGTTTGGAAGCAAGCACTTATGCATATGTGGAGAACAGCAGCAGCTCGCCCATACGGAGTGCACAGTGCCACCCCTCCATCCATGCATCCATGTGGGGCACCAGACACATGGATTCCAATCTAATCCATTCAAAAAAGGGTGGGCACTGTTTGCCGCCCCCTCACAGAAATGTACCACCAGATGCCACTGGTCCACTGGGGAAGAGCAACCCTGTCCTAAACAGAAGCTACTAGTCAAATTTAGCTTTGCTAACTTGTAGACAACCTAGCTGATTTATATTATTATTATTATACAGGATTTAAATAGCGCCGACAGTTTACGCAGCGCTTTATATTAGGGGAGACAGTACAATTACAATACAATTCAATACAGGGGGGAATCAGAGAGCCCTGCTCATTAGAGCTTACAATCTAGGAGGGAGGGTCAAGTTATACAAAAGGGTAATAGCTGTAGGTAGGGATGAGCCGAACACCCCCCGGTTCGGTTCGCACCAGAACTTGCGAACGGCCCCCACGTTCGTTACGAACGTTAGAACCTCATTGAAGTCTATTGGGGGGGGGTACTACAGAGTAATGGCAGGGTACTGCAGAGTAATGGGGGGTACTCCAGAGTAATGGCAGGGTACTGCAGAGTAATGGCAGGGTACTGCACTGCAGAATAATGGCGGGGTACTGCAGAGTAATGGCGGGTACTGCAGAGTATTGGGGGGTACTGCAGAGTAATGGCAGGGTACTGCAGAGTAATGGCAGGGTACTGCACTGCAGAGTAATGGTGGGGTACTGCAGAGTAATGGCGGGTACTGCAGAGTATTGGGGGGTACTGCAGAGTATTGGGGGGTACTGCAGAGTAATGGCAGGGTACTGCAGAGTAATGGGGGTTACTGCAGAGTAATGGGGGTTACTGCAGAGTAATGGCAGGGTACTGCAGAGTAATGGCAGGGTACTGCACTGCAGAGTAATGGCGGGGTACTGCAGAGTAATGGCAGGGTACTGCAGAGTATGCACTGGTATTGCAGAGTATTGGCAGGGAATTGAGGGGTTAAATTCGGTGAGCAGCGATGTGGGCACTGCAGATGCAGCCCACATCGCTGCTGACACCGATCTCTTTCCCCTCCGCTGTACCGATCGGTACAGAGAGGGGAGGGAGGAACCGACGTCATAACATGACGCCGGTTTGTTTACAAGTGATCACTCCGTCATTTGACGGAGCGATCACGTGGTAAACGGCCGCTATGAGCGGCCATTTACCGTGATCCTGTGGACCCGGCAGTCACGGATGCTCTCGAGTGCGCGCCCCAGGGGGCGCGCGAGAGCAGAATTCTGGGAGGCCGTTAATTAACGGCCTCTCAGAGTTAAACAACCGCCCTGAAGCCGTTAATCGGCAATGGGCGGTTGTTAAGTGGTTAAAACTCGATCACTAGCTATATAGGTGAGGTGAATATAGTGGTGTATACTGCGGTCAGGGCACAGACAACAACCACTACACAGCAGCAAGATAGGAAATCAGCCAAAAACGATCGGTGTGTACTGTGTTGAAGGTACACAGAACACCCACTGCTTCAGACGCCAACACACTACACGAGGCCGCCTCAAAGGCGGCCTTATATAGTGTGGGGTGTGCACTACACAGCTTGAGCTATGATTGGCCACAGGCAGGATGCCTGTGGCCAATCATGGCTCTCCTCGCTGCTGGCGCTGCGATTGGCCAAGCATGCGGGGTCACAGTGCATGCTTGGCCAATCATGAGCCAGCAATGCACTGCGCCAACGCAGTGCATTGTGGTCCGTGCGCGCCACACGAATTTTGACGCGAACGGACCAAGAGTTCGAATTTCGTCGAACGGACGAACAGCCAATGTTCGAGTCGAACGTACGTTCGACTCGAACACGAAGCTCATCCCTAGCTGTAGGCGATGAGCTAATAATGCAGTTGTTAGATGGAGGCAGGATAGCCTTCTCTGAAGAGAAATGTTTTCAGGGATCGCCTAAAAGTGGATACATTTGGAGACAGTCTGACAGATTGGGGTAGCGAATTCCAGAGGATGGGCCAAACTCGGGAGAAGTCCTGGAGGCGGATATGGGAGGAGGTGACAAGGGAGCTAGAGAGCAGGAGGTCTTGGGAGGAACAAAAGAGGGCAATTAGGTTGGTATTTTGAGACTAGACTAGTGATGTAGCTGGGGGCAGAGTTATGGATGGCTTTTTTACCTATTGTTAGTTTTTTTAATTTAATTTGTTGGGTGAGTGGCAGCCAATGGAGAGATTGGCAGAGAGTGGTAGCAGACACTGTGCAGTTTGTAAGATGGATGAGTCTGGCAGCAGCATTCATGATGAACTAAAAGGGGGATAGTCTATTTAAAGGTAAGCCAATGAGGAGGGAGTTGCAGTAAGGCGAGAAATAACCGGGGAGTGAATCAGGAGCTTTGTGGTTTGATTGCTTAGAAAGGGATGTAGTTTGGAGATGTTGCGGAGGTTGAGGTGGCAAGCTTTGGAAAGTGATTGGATGTGGGGCCGAAAGGAGAGTTCAGAGTCCAGGATAACACCTAGCATGCTGACATGTGGGGTTGGGTGGATGGCTGTGCCATTGCTCTTGACAGATAAGTCAGGGAAAGAGGCACATGGGGGAGCAAATATTATAATTTTGGTTTTGAACAAGTTGAGTTTGAGGAAGAGGTGTGACATCCATATAGATATGTCTGTTAGTAAGTTAGTGATGTGTGAGGAGACTGATGGAGTGAGTTGAGGGGTGGAGAGATAGATTTGTGTGTCGTCAGCGTAGAAATGATATTGAAAGCTGTGAGAGGCTGACCCAGAGAAGAGGTGTAGATTGAAAATAAAAGAGGTCAAAGAACAGAACCTTGGGGGACCCTGATGGAGAAGGGAAGAGGAGTGGAGAAAGTTGAATTGTAAGTGACACTGAAGGTGCGTTGGGATAGGTAGGATGAGAGCCACTGCAGAGCACAGTCACGGAGACCAAAGGAGTAAAGTTTTTTTTTGAGGAGGGGGTGATCAACCATGTCAAAGGCAGCTGAAAGGTCCAGAAGTAGGAGTACAGAATAGTGTCAATTGGTTTTTGCAGTTAGTAGGTAATGTGTGAGTTTTAAATGAGCAGTTTCTGTGGAGTGTTGAGGGCAAAAACCAGATTGAAGGGGATCAAGAAGGTTAATGAGGTGGTCATTCAGTTGGTTGTAAACCAGGCATTCAAGGAGTTTAGAGGAAAAGGGGAGTAAGGAGATAGGGCACAGATTGTTAAGATTGGTAGGGTCCAAGGACGGCTTTTTAAGTATGGGGGTGACCAGTGCATGTTTTAAAGCTTTGGGGAAAATGCCATAGGTGAGGGAGAGATTAAAGATGTGGGATAGAGTCAGAGGGCGACGTAGTGTTTGAAAGGGAATAGGGTCCGGGGACAGGTGGTTAGGTGGGCGTTAGAAAGGAGTTTATCAACTTTGTCTGTAGTAGCAGATTTGAATAAGGGGAGAGTCAATTGTAACTGTTGATAAGGGGTCTTAACTGGGGGAGATACCTTTCATCATGGATTGTATCTTGTTTTTGAAGTGATTAGCAATCTCCTGGGCAGTGAGTGAGTCAGTGGGTGGAGGCGGTGGAGGACGACGTAGAGAGTTGAAGGTAGAGAAAAGTTTACGGGACTGGATCAGAAGGTGTTAATAAGAGTTGTAAAATAGGTCTGTTTGGCAGTGTGGATGAAATAATAGTATTTTTGGAGGGCAGATTTGTATTGGCTGAAGTCTTTGAGAGACTTAGTCTTGTGCCACAGAGGCTCAAGAGTGCGACTACGTTTTTTGTGAACTTTAGTGTCATCTGTTTGCCAGGGTTGTAGGGGTCGAGGCCTGATTTTGCATGTAGTGAGGGGAGCGAGCTTGTCCAGGGTGGAGGACAGGGATTTATTCTAGATGGAAGTGGCTTGGTTGGGGCAGGACAGAGGAGAGATTTTGTCATAGAGGTGGTCAGTAGCAGAATAGAAGAGAGAAGAATTGAAGTTGTGAAGGTTTCTATGGGTGATGGTTAGATGATTGGAGGGAAAGGTGGTGGAAGACAAGGAGAGAGAGAAACTAATAAGGTGATGGTCAGAGAGAGGAAAAGGATTGTTTGAGAAGCTGCGTAGAGTGCATAGGTAGGAGAATACAAGGTCAAGGGTGAGTGAGTAGAAGCCTGTATCCATTGCTTCAGGTCAAATGAAGAGGTTAGACTAAGGAGTTTAGAAGTAGCAGGAGTGTTTGTATTAGCAGGGGGGGGGGGGGGGGTTGTTGAAATCACAGAGAAGGATTGTGGAAATTTCAGAAGAGAGAAAGTAGGGTAGCCAAGCAGAAAACTCATCAAGGAAAGTTGATAATGGTCCAAGGGGCCAGTAGATCGCAGCAATTCTTAGGGAAATTGGAGAGAATAGACATATACAGTGAGCTTCAAATGATGACAGGGAAAGAGGGAAGCTGCTTTAGGGGGATAGGAGGTGTCCCACTCCACCTCCCTTACAACCATTAGGCCTTGGGGAGTGAGACCAGTGAAGGCCACCCTGGGAAAGGGAAGCAGGAGAAGGGGTGTCAGATTCGTGGAGCCAGGTTTTTCGATGAGAGCAAGTAGATTAAAGGAATTAGTGACAAAGAGGTCATGAACAACGGTCAGTTTGTTGCAGAAAGAGCGAGTGTTCCAGTGGGCACAGGAGAGGGGGAGGCTGGCATTGGGAAGAAGAGGAATGGAGACTAAACTGCGTAGATTGCGACTACTGCCAGAGGGTGTAGGGTGATTGTGATGTGTGTGTTGTCTACAGTTAAATAAGGGAGGCCCAGGGTTTGGGGAAATATCTCCAGTGGTTAGGAGAAGCAGAAAAGTAAGGGAGGTAATATGAGAATACGATTTGTATGAAGGAACATTCTTCAGTATACTGGGGGCTTTGTTAGCAAGTGGGCTTAGAGCTAGAAAGAGGTGATGAGTGCAGTAATAAGGAGAGGGAAGAACTGAGGGTGATATGTACAAATTGTGGGGTGGAGCAGAGGGGCCTGGGGTGGGTGTGAAAGAAGCAGATGAGTGGTTAGGCCTGAAGCCTGTACATGTGCTTGGAGCAGAAGAAATCTGCTCTGTGGGCTTAAAGCCTGACCGAGCACAGGAGAGGAACAGATGATGTCTGAAATGAAGTACCAGAGGTCACTTGGCCACAAGTCCTGGGTGAGCTCTCCACAAGTCCTGGGTAAGGAACTTGTGGAGAGCTCGAGAAAGCATCAAGATAAAATAATACTTCTGCTGACACTTGGAAAGATTTGTTTGCTAATGGAGATGGCTGCTATTACATATGTACAGATTGCTGGAATCAGCTTAAAGGCTCTTTCCTGTACTGGTGTCTCTTCTTTTTTGTGTTATTAAATCTGAAGGCCAGTATTGAGTGTTCTGAGCTCCCTACCCCTTTCTTCCAGGAGTTTTGAGTGAGAGCCAATAGACTCCTTTTTGAACGTACTTTAACCACTTCAGCCCCGGACCAATTGTCAGCCTAAGGACCAGAGGTCTTTTTACAATTTCGCACTGCACTGCTTTAACTGGTAATTGCGCGGTCATGCAATGTTGTACCCAAACAAAATTTTTGTCCTTTTCTTCCCACCAATAGAGCTTTCTTTTGATGGTATTTGATTGCCTCTGCGATTTTTATCTTTTGCGATATAAATAGAAAAAGACCGAAAATTTCGAGAAAAAAATATATTTTCTACATTTTTTTTAAGAAAAATCAAATAAACTCAATTTTAGTCATACATTTAGGGCAAAATTTATTCAGCCACATGTCTTTAGTAAAAAAAATGTCAATAAGCGTATATATTTATTGGTTTGCGCAAAAGTTATAGCGTCTACAAACTAGAGTACATTTTCTGGAATTTACACAGCTTTTAATTTATGACTGCCTATCTCATTTCTTGAGGTGCTAAAATGGCAGGGCAGTACAAAACCCCACCAAATGACCCCATTTTGGAAAGTAGACACCCCAAGGAAAATGCTGAGGGGCATGTTGAGCCCATTGAATATTTTTTTTTAAGTGATTGAATAATGACAAAAAAAAAAAGTTTACAAAAAGTTGTCACTAAATGATATACTGCTCACACATGCCATAGTTATATGTGGAATTGCACCCCAAAATATATTCTGCTGCTTCTTCTGAGTACAGAGATACCACATATGTGGGACTTTTTGGGAGTCTAACCGCGTACGGCAGCCCGAAAACCAATCACTGCCTTCAGGATTTCTAAGGGTGCAAATTTTTGATTTCACTCCTTACTACCTATCACAGTTTCGAAGGCCATAAAATGCCAAAATAACACCCCCCCCCCCCAAAAGACCCAATTTTGGAAAGTAGACACGCCAAGGAAATTGCTGAGGGGCATGTTGAGCCCATTGAATATTTTTTTTGTCCCAAGTGATTGAATAATGACACAAAAAAAAAAAAGTTTATAAAAAGTTGTCACTAAATGATATATTGCTCACACATGCCATAGTTATATGTGGAATTGCACCCCAAAATGTATTCTGCTGTTTCTCCTGAGTACGAGGATACCACATATGTGGGGCTTTTTGGGAGTCTAGCCACGTACGGGACCCCGAAAACCAATCACTACCTTCAGGATTTCTAAGGGTGCAAATTTTTGATTTCACTCCTCACTACCTAGCACAGTTTCGAAGGCCATAAAATGCCAAAATAGCACAAAACCCCCCCAAATGACCCCATTTTGGAAAGTAGACACCCCAAGCTATTTACTGAGAGGCATGAAATATTTTATATTTTGCCACAAGTTGCAGGAATATTACATTTTTTTTTTTTGCACAAAGTTGTCACTAAATGATATATTGCTCACACATGCTATGGGCATAAGTGAAATTACACCCCAAAATAAATTCTGCTGCTTCTCCCGAGTACAGGGAGACCACATGTGGGGGACTTTTTGGGAACCTAGCCACGTACAGGACCCCGAAAACCAAGTACTGCCTTCCGGATTTAAATATAAAACGCTACCAAAAAAACCTGTTAGCGATCGCAGGGATCAGGCCTGACTCTGTGAATGCTGCAGTTATGTGTTTAGTGTTTTGTAAGTGACAGTGATCGTACTTGGGTGGGCTGGGCGGAGGGGCAAAACGCAGGTGCTAGCAGGTATCTGGGCTGATCGCGCTAACAATGCGTTTTTTTGGAACCCTAAACTGCTGGGGACGCTAGTATAGATCTGATCAGATCAGATATTGATCTGTTCAGATTCTATACCACTACGGGAGGTTTATGCTTTGCGCGTGGGTGTTAGCGGTACTGGCACTAACCTAGCACTGCCTGGGGCGACGCAGACCCTGACCCTAAAACCTAATTGATATCACCCGCCGGGTGATCAGGGGGTTAAACCTTTATTGGGTAATAAATGGTGGGTGCCCTGATGCTATAAAAAGCAAACTAACTAACCAGAGTCACCCGTAACACTTATACGGTGATCACTGGTGAAAGGGTTAACTAGGGGCAATCAGGGAGTTAAAATCTTTATTAGGTAGTATATGGGGGTCCCCGGCGCTATATAAAAACCTGATGGGGAACCTAAATAACTAACTGGCTAACCAGCGTCACCAGTGACACTTATACGGTGATCTAACACCCATCTGTTGACATCACACTATTGCCTAAGTAATCCACAATCTGAGATAAAATATCAGCCCATCGTGTCTCCAGGTTACCAGCATGCTTCCAGGGTACATGTGTTTTAAAGCAAAATTTGATTTCTGTGAGATGTACATATTTGCTTAAAACAAACATTGTTAAAAAAAAAGAGAGAGAGAGAGAGAGAGAGAGAGAGAGAGAGAGAGAGAGAGAGAGAGAGAAAGATACTGCTTATTTTGCACACATTAAAATGTTAATTGAGTGAATGTTACCTTTGGAAACTGTAAGCTCACTGTTAGTGAAGCCGTGAATACCTAATCATGTATGAGGGGAAAAACAGGATTTTTACTAGCACATGGTTGGATATTCAATAAACATCTTCCAAATTGAATGTACTTTGCTATTTTTTCACAAAGCTCATTTTTATCAATTATATGTTATATAATAATATATTCCAAAATAAAAAATATGTGTTCTACAGGGGGAAAAATAAGAATATACTAACATACACGTGTGCACACATACTCAAATGCACAAAATACATAGTGCCAATGCATGGAACTTGGAATTTAGTTGTCATAGAAACAGAGAGGTTTTGATAAGTCTACAATGTTGATAGACTCTTCATTTGCTGCAGTTTTGGACCCATGGCACAATTAATAATATTATATTCAGTGTTTCAGATTAGTCAAATTGTTATTTCTATTCGTGACTGCTAGGATATGAGAGATGTAAAAAAATATATATGAATATATATACACACACATATACAGTACATATACATATATATATTATTGTCCTATTACTAACAACAAAATACATTTTAAATCTCACCTTGACAGAAAGTCAGGGAAAGCCAAACGTACTGGATAACCATGACGTATAATTTTCACCATCTCCAACACTCCTATATATTGTAGTTGAGCTGACACATAAAAATTGTCAAAGGTTTCTGCCAGTTTAGAACTATTAGGCTTAATACAATGCATAAGATGTAGCGTGCTGCCTTGTAACTTCCCGATCAATTCTGTGAGAGATTTCTGCATAATAAAGACATTAGAAAGATTAATAATGTATACAGTGTACGTATAATCTTCCTTTCCTTGCCATCAAATAGAAGGGAACACTCTGATTTTACAAAAAAATATTTTCTGAATTTGCTTACCCTGAGTTGTATAGTCACAGTAGTGGGGCCTCCACGTTCCAACTTTTGAAGAAATGAGTATGATCCTTTTTTTTTCAACAACTGAAGGAAACAGTAAGTAATATATATTTTATTTTCATCCACTATTAAGTAACAATATATTCCTCAGTACTTTAGGAATATAAAAATGAATGTTCAACACAATGTTCTATAAACTATGGATCATGACCCAAATAGAGCTGTGAATGTGTTTGGGATAAGACACCACTTGAATGCAAATGCCCCACCTGCCATATTACTTGTGCATGACACTGTCCTTTCTGCAGTTTACAGTCCTGGATCAGCCCATGGATGATGGTGGACATAGGATGACACTATCACCTTGTCATTTTATTCCACCACCAGCACTCCTGCAACTGCATGTATTCAAATAGGCAGAAACTGGAGTCCTATAAAAAGACATTTCTTGATCCTGCACAATACATGACCATATCAGCCAGGTCATGGCCTGCCAACATCTTTAGCTTTTGTGAGTCACTATCACTTTTAAGGAAACAAGCAGGGAAGGCCCGATGGCTGCATACAGGGTGCAGCTGTGTTTGATTTCTTCACTTAAAATTATTTTGAAAATGTACCCTTCTAGGTGTTTGTTTAGAATAGGTCTCAGGCAGACTGCAAGCTACTCTGAACAATTTGACATGAGAAGAAACTGGATCTGTCCCCAGCATATATAAGGCAGCGATGACTGCCCCTATGTACATATTCATTTACTTTGACTATATATACAGTAACAAGGTATTTATTGTTTATATGAAAATGCTATTAAGCTAATCAAAGCTACAGTATGTATTGAGGTGCAAAATGGTAAAGAGACTATAGGATCTCTCTACATATTTAATACTTTTGTATAGAGCCTACTGGATTGTAGAGTTCTGCAGAAAACCCTCATGCAGCCCATCTTTGGTAACTGATAGTTCCAGCCCAGCACTGAGAATATGTGTTGAGGTGTGATAATATTAGGGGAAACATTGTCCAAGCCGATGCCATGAGTTAAGAGAAAGTTGGTTGCTCTTCTAACCCATACCTGGGCACTCATACTTCCTGAAGAAAAGGTGGAAACAGAATATGGGCAAGTTATTTAGTGCTAAGATGCTATGCCACATCTCTGCTGATGTGGTTAAATATTGTTAGTGGGAAAAGCTTGCAGTTTGGATTAGTAAAGTAAAATGTTATTAAAGTGGGGTGTTTTTTTTATTAATTAAGTTTTATCCAATGCTCTGCCTATCTTCTTTCTGCCCATTCCCACCAGAATAATGGTCTCACTTGACTAGCCTAAAGATTAATGCTATAGTAAAAGCGAATTTCAGACTTGGGTTTTGTGACCTATGTGAAAAGGTCTATAAAAGTTGAAGAGAGTTACACTCTGCATTCAGAGACCAATGTGTTAGCAAAGTGATATTAAAGCCTTAAAAAATAAAATAACAGACATGTTATACTTACCTTCTCTGTGGAATGGTTTTGCACATAGCAGCCCAGATCCTCCACTTATCGGGTCCCCTACTGGGGATCCTGGCCCCTCCCTCCTGCTAAGTGCCCCCAGAGCAAGCAGCTCGCTCCTGAGCCAGGACTCTGCATGTCCATTCGCACAGGGGTGACTTGGCCCCGCCCCCTCCCTCTCCTGATTGCTTCCTGGCTATGATTGACAGCAGTGGGAGACAATGGCTCTTGCTGCTGCCTCAGCCAATAAGGAGTGAGATTCTCTGAACGTTGGATTTAGATGGGACTCAGGTAACTATTTGGGGGGGGGGGGAGGGGCGCTGCACCCAGAAGGTTTTTTACCTTCATGCGTGAAGGTAAAAAACCATGAGCCTTGAGACTCACTTTAAAAGAAAAAAATGAAATTAACCCAAAACCATTATTTTATTAAGGATAGCCTTGGGTATGTGTTTCTATGCTTGCAATAGAAATTAATAATAAAGCATAGCTATCTGCTATACTGTTGCAAGTGTAAGCAATAAACATCATGCACTGATGCATACAAAACTTATAGGAAATATTATAACAGCACATAACCTTGTTGGCTCTTACCTTACTAAGTTCCAGGATCTTTTTGGTCTCTCCATTTGATGTGGTTAGTGTTCTTTTAAAAAGTAAGGCTGCTTTGGGTCCTCTGAGCTTCAAAGGCGGATACGGGGGTATAAGTGATCCTGTTTGAGTCAGCTTTGACTGAAACATCTGGTTGATTATCACATTTTCACTGGCTATGAGAAAGCAATAATAATTAGTAATGTATAAAGGGTATGCGCCTCAGTACTCTTTATTACAGTAAGTAAATAGTTGCAGGGCTCAGGCTTTCTGTGAATGCATGTTTTTTGGGTTAATGTACATACTCTTCTGTCAGCTATTAGTGGCATATAGTACAATAAGAAGGATGAAACATCCTGTGTAGTCTTGTATGTGGATGGATGTTGGTACTGTGGGTGAGACATATGGCATTTAGGGGGAAAGGTTACATTCAGACACAGCAAAGACAGCGATGATGGCTCAGAACTGGGCAAAATTTGGAAGAACTGATCTAAATCATAATAAAAACAAAATCCTTTCTAAGGGCTCATGCACACTGCTGCTCAAAAAAAAAGAAAAAACTGCTTTTTACAGACATTTGCAATGATATTTCAGCTTGAAGAAGCTTGTACTTTTTGGGTCCTTTTGCAAATTTGTATTGAGTTTCTTTGAGCCCTTTTGAGCATGTGTTTTTTTTTTCACAAACCCTCCCCTCAGCTCTTTTTTCCTATTTCTGTTGTGTGTTTTCGAGCTTCTTTGAGCTTTTTTATGCTCTTTTTCTTTTTTCAAGCATTTTCGTGTGTTTTTGGGCACTTGGGCATCTTTTCTGCTTGAAAGCTCCTCTCAAAAACATGAGTTTGGTGATTTTTTTTTCTGCCTGTAAGAGCATATCCCTGTAAACTCATGAAAAAGCTACAGTATATATGGACACATTGGGGGTCATTTACTATAGCGCCGCTGGCTAATTAGTGATAATTAGCGTTAATCAAGCTAATTAGCGCTAAAACAGTATTCACTATAGTGCTGTTAAAAAAAATACTCCCAAAATCGAACTATAGTTCCCTGAAAACAAATAGCACCCAAACTCTTACACTGCTAAAACCTGGAGTAGTGCACATGGAAATAATGTTTAGAGCATGATATATTTGCTTTCACATATATTTGCTGTCACAGTCCCAGCATCCTCTGAGACTATGACATCATAATGGGCGGGGACATCATCCGGCGATGTCCCTATATAGGTTGCCGCACGCTGCGTGCCTGTCACTGTGGCCAGAGACAGCGACGAGGCAACAGCTCAAGAAGAGAAGAAGAGAAGAACAGAAGGCGGCGACAAAGCAGCGACAGAAGACCAGGCCACCGCTTGTAAAAGAGCTAGAAGAAGGCGCGGTGGCCTGGCAAGAAGAACCGAAGAGGGGGACAAGATCCCCGAAGTCGGAAGAAGAGGGTGACGGCGGCGAAGAAGAAAGCCGGGCTCCTCCGCTAATAAAAGAGCTAGCAGAAGATAGCGGAGGAGACCGGCGAGAAGACCCCCGAAGGCGGAAGAAGACCCCGGAGCTGTGCAATAAACTTTAAATGTTAACCCTTGTTTGTTGTTTTTTTTTACATTTTTTTCACAGGTGAATGGGTAGGGGTACATTGTACCCCATACTCATTCACATAGGGTGGGGGGCCGGTATCTAGGGGCCCCCTTATCAAAGGGGATCCCGGATTCCGATAAGCCCCCCGCCCTCACACCCTGACATCAACATGGGGACAAGGTGCTTTGGGGTGGGGGGGAGCGCGGCCCCCCCTTTCCCAAAGCACCCCCCCATGTTGAGGGCACGCGGCCTGGTACGGCTCAGGAGGGGGGGCGCTCGCTCGTCCCCACCCCCTTTCCTGGCCGGCCGGGTAGCGTGCTCATATAAGGGTCTGATATGGACTTAGGGGGGACCCCTACGCCGTTTTTTCGACGTAGGTATTCCCCTTTTAGTCCATACCAGGTGATGGGGCCAGCGACGCTTCCTTCGCTGGTCCTGGCTACCTGGAGCCGCGCTCAAAAAGTCCCATGTGTGGGCAGGTCCGCTCATTCGGACAGTCCGGCGGACAGTCCGTTGGTTTTATCCGCCAGACTAAGTCCGCCGGATAGTCTGACCATGTGTACACGGCACAACTATCATAATGTCAACTGAATCCCACTAAGAATTGCAGTGGGTTTGAGAGGGTTTATGTACTGGGAGATGCCTAACTGCATGTTGTCAGTGAGAAAACTATCGATCTCCAGATCATTTATAGAAAAATTCCAGGTATGTACATTTTATACATACTTACATTGGCCTAGCTTGAACCAATGTAACTTTGTATATACCACACCCGGGTGATGCCCCTGTAAGCTGGAAATCACTGATGCAGACATAGCTTGTCCAGTGCTCTCCACTTTTTCCAGATCCTATGTTGAGTGGCTGGCCGGATGCATTCTGAACATAGTTGGTCTGCCTCTTGCCACGGGTGTCATTCAGAGAATGCTTTGCATTTTTTGAATGAATGCAAGGTGTCCTTTTATTGGACGAGTTGCAGAGGTGGGGTGGTGACATCAAGTTCTCCACATTGTTCAATCAGAGAATTCTTTGCATTCATTCAGAAAATGCAAAGCATTGTATGGATGGTATTCCTACAGTGGGGTGGTGACATCAAGCTCTCCACGTTGTTCAATCATAGAACACTTTGAATTCATTCAGAAAATGCAAAGCAAAGCATTGTATGGATGGTTTCCCTGCCTAGCCACCAACCTCCTGTATTCAGAATGTAGCAGGGCAGCAACTCAGCATGGGACTTGGAAGCTAGTGGGGGTCACTAGAGTAGCGGAGTCTACCAGTTTCCAGGGGCATCTCGCAGGTATGGTAAATACATAGTTACATTAGTCCAAGCTGGACCAACAGCTACTGTATGTAAAAATATAACATACCTGAGTTCTTCTTTAATTGTGTGAAAACAAAACGAGAAACACAATGAACATTATTAACTTACTTTTCATGACAAAAAGAAGATTCTGAGATAGTACATCTTTGTTTTTCTCAATTGCTCCAAAAATATCATAAGTTACCTGAAAACACAAAGTCACAATTATTACTGCTTACAAATGTGTGATTCATACCTTGAACAGTTTTTTTAATCATAATGTGTACTATTGCAGTCACAGTGTATCTGTTTACATGTAGATATTACTATATAGGCTAAATTAAATAGTGAGAATTACATGGACAGTGAAAATCTAACTATATCTGTCTGTAGCTCTCAGGAGATACACTACATATATGAGTCATTACTGAGAGAAAGACACATATCTTTACTACACTTATTAACAAGTTTTGCACTGTATCTGTTGCATGGAGAGAAAACCTAAGGAGGCAATGTAAATGCCTTCTCATTTACAGTGTACATATTTATGTTGGACTCCTTTAGAAGATATCAGATCAATAAGTTCTTAGAATACTATAACATATGAAAAACTGCTGTTTGTAAAATTTCCTGAGCAAGAACATGAATAAATATGCAATATAGTTTTCTAAATCCAGAGCCTTGTTTTTTTCTAGTTTAAGTTTCACTGGGATTAAACAAATTGACAGCTAACATATAACTTATAAATTTATATAATTTTCACATGCATATGAACTATTTTATTCATTAAAAATAATTACATGTTACAAGCATATTCAATAAGTCTATACAAACAATACTGTCTAGTGCGGGATTCTCCTCTCTTGCCTGATCACTGAAAAGACAGTGCCTAATGCACTTAGCTTAATGCTCGTGTCACATGCTGTAAATCTTTTAATATTAAAAAGTCAACAAAATCTACCTGTTGCAAGAGACAGAGTGAAGTGTTGGTTTTATGATATTGCCCCAGCATCAAGCCATTTATGTAGATCAACCCAATGTATTTTGCTTTTTAAACAGCATACTTGTTTGTGCATTGTTTGAGTTTGCAGGTAGGTGTTTGGCCACTGCAACCTTTATCCATCCGTGAGAGTGCCCCTTGGAGCACCCTTGAAGTTCCCCTGGACTGGACATATCACTATTTGGATCATACATCAACTGTTCTCCTGGGTTTCCTACACCTCCATGTGCTGTTTACCTTTTTGACACTGAAAATCATCATGTCTGTCAATGAGAAGGTATCTGGGACTCTCTGGGAAGAACGGCAAGACAATTAGTTGTAGAAGAGCCGGTATTGCAGTTAAAGCCAGCAAAAAAGACCAGGCGTTCTCACGGCCCAGTACTTCCCTGATGAATACACTGCTGTACGGTCAACCTGTCAGCACTGCAGGAGGGATCATTGGATCACTAGATCTCCCTAAATAGGAGAACGCTGGATCTGGCATCGTTCCTACAGGGGGGCTACAACAGATGGAGACTTTCACCACCCGAGACTGGGAGACAAGCCTTTTTAACTGGCTATCTAGTAAGCCTACATCTATTAAGGTGGTGGATACACATTGTTGCACATCATATGAGGAGTCATCATTGGGTGTCTTATCAATATCAACACATCGGGTTGACATCAACTGTCGTGGATTTTTCCTGTGTTTGTGCACATTGAACTCTATTATTTAGACTTTTATTTTGGAGAGTGTATACATCACGGTATATTGTGGTGTGATATACCCACTTGAATTTTGTGTATGTGTTAGCTATCATCATTTCTTTTATTTACACACGTTTCATTTATATATATAATTTATTACAGCGCAGCTCCTTATGTTTTATTTGTTTGTGCATTGACTAAGCACAATCTTGCCCTTTTAGTTATAAATCTCTTTTATGAAACTTTTTTTATTAGTTATGCTAGCACATGTCTCTTCTCCTTAAAGCTTTCCTGACATTTGCTTTCTCACCCCTTTTTCATTTGCTTTCTTATCCCTTTCTTCCATGCTCGCCTCCAGGACTTTTCCATAGACTCTCCTATCCTCAGGAACTCCTTAACTCGAGCCATAAAAGGTATTTTCTACTATGTCTGTCTTTAGGCGATCCCTGAAAGCTCATGTTTTTCAGGAAAGCCTATTCCACCTAACAACTGGAAAGCATATTTCTACCTAACTTTTACTACCTCCATCTGCTCATCCCTCACAGTTATTACATTTGTATCTCTTGCCATTCCCTTTTAGATTATAAGTTCTCATGAGATTGGCCCTCCTTGCCATTTTTTCTTGAATCGTATTGTAATTGTACTGTCCCCCTTTATTTCTTAAAAAGTTCCACAAGCTGTTAGTGCTATATAAATAATGTACAATGTTATTAAAATAATAATAATAATAATAATAGCTTTCATTAGCAGTGTTTCTCCACTCTGATAATGTAGGGATATAACTTGTATTGTTTTCTCTGTGTTCATTCAGTTATGAAATACATTGGACTAGGTTTCTGAGAACAGTACTCCATCTGCTAAAAAATCTCACTGAATAAAAGCTTTACAGAGATTAACTAAAAAGATTACATGCAAATGAGATTTACAGTGGTGTGAAAAAGTGTTTGCCCCCTTCCTCATTTCCTGTTCCTTTGCATGTTTGTCACACTTAAGTGTTTCGGAACATCAAACCAATTTAAACAATAGTCAAGGACAACACAAGTAAACACAAAATGCAATTTGTAAATGAAGGTGTTTATTATTAAAGGTGAAAAAAAAATCCAAACCATCATGGCCCTGTGTGAAAAAGTGATTGCCCCCCTTGTTAAAACATACTATAACTGTGGTTGTCCACACCTGAGTTCAATTTCTCTAGCCACACCCAGGCCTGATTATTGCCACACCTGTTCACAATCAAGGCATCACTTAAATAGGAGCTGCTTGACACAGTAAGGTCCACCAGAAGATCCTTAGAAGCTACACATCATGCCGAGATCCAAAGAAATTCAGGAACAATTGAGAAAGAAAGTAATTGAGATCTATCAGTCTGGAAAGGGTTATAAAGCCATTTCCAAAGCTTTGGGAATCCAGCGAACCACAGTGAGAGCCATTATCCACAAATGGCGAAGACATGGAACAGTGGTGAACCTTCCCAGGAGTGGCCGGCCGCCCAAAATTACCCCAAGAGCGCAGCGACGACTCATCCAAGAGGTCACAAAAGACCCCACAACAACGTCCAAGGAACTGCAGGCCTCACTTGCCTCAGTTAAGGTCAGCGTTCATGCCTCCACCATCAGGAAAAGACTGGGCAAAAATGGCCTGCATGGCAGAGTTCCAAGGAGAAAACCACTGCTGAGCAAAAAGAACATCAAAGCTCGTCTCAATTTCTCCACAACACATCTTGATGATCCCCAAGACTTTTGGGACAACATTCTGTGGACCGATGAGACAAAAGTGGAACTCTTTGGAAGGTGTGTGTCCAAGTATATCTGGCGTAGAAGGAACACTGCATTTCATAAAAAGAACATTATACCAACAGTAAAATATGGTGGTGGTAGTGTGATGGTCTGGGGCTGTTTTGCTGCTTCAGGACCTGGAAGACTTGCCGTGATAAAAGGAACTATGAATTCTGCTGTCTACCAAGAGATCCTGAAGGAGAATGTCCGACCATCTGTTCGTGTACTCAAGCTGAAACGAACTTGGGTTCTGCAGCAGGACAATGATCCTAAACACACCAGCAAGTCCACCACCGAATGGCTGAAGAAAAACAAAATGAAGACTTTGGAGTGGCCTAGCCAAAGTCCTGACCTGAATCCTATTGAGATGTTGTGGTATGACCTTAAAAAGGCCGTTCATGCTCGAAAACCCTCTAATGTAACTGAATTAGGACAATTCTGCAAAGATGAGTGGGCCAAAATTCCTCCAGGATGCTGTAAAAGCCTCATTGCACGTTATCGCAAACGCTTGGTTGCAGTTGTTGCTGCTAAGGGTGGCCCAACCAGTTATTAGGTTTAGGGGGCAATCACTTTTTCACACAGGGCCATGATGGTTTGGATTTTTTTTCACCTTTAATAATAAACACCTTCATTTACAAATTGCATTTTGTGTTTACTTGTGTTGTCCTTGACTATTGTTTAAATTGGTTTGATGTTCCGAAACACTTAAGTGTGACAAACATGCAAAGGAACAGGAAATGAGGAAGGGGGCAAACACTTTTTCACACCACTGTAACAGCAGCTTTGGGGAGAACTAATCTAATTTTGCTAGAAAGTATGTATTTGTTAATTATCATTCTCTGTGGAAAATGTTAATATTTAGCTGACTTGAAATAAGCAAATGAAATATATTTTACAGAAAGAAGATACGGTAAGCAAAAAGTACTCAGTAAAAAAACAAAAAATGTACATCTATTATGGAACCTGTCCTGATAGCATTATACCTTTTATAGCTGAGACTCCGAATACTGAATGTGGTGATTGGACTGCCCAGGGACAATTATATCTCCTGGAAGTTATTCAGAGGTACTCTCCATTATTTAAAGAAAGAGGGTGATATTGCGCTATGGATTACTTACAGTGGGTAAGAGCTGCCTCTACCTTATATGTCCACCCAGTCAGGGTGGACCTATGTTAGTATAAAAATAAGTTAAGTAGAATTGGCACTATACCTTTAAATGGAACAATATTTCCAACCAATAAAAAATATTAAAACTAAAAAGTTATTATTTATGTTCCTTTATACTGTGGAGATGCTACTCCTATAATGTGCTACGTTGGAAATCTCAGTGAAAATGTTTAATCAGTCAGGGCCCTATGCCCTCTAAATTAATTTAATGCCATGAGTGCATCCCTTTTTTTTCCCTTCATTTGTGAGTACCTTCTCCAAGGTTGAGGGGAAGCACATAATTTGTTAACAATACATTTATATGAAACACCCAGTAGTGGGGTGCACTCATGGCATTAAATTAATTTAGAGGGCACAGGGCCCTGACTGATTAAACATTTTCACTGAGATTTCCAACGTAGCACATTATAGGAGTAGCATCTCCACGGTATAAAGGAACATAAATAATAACTTTTTAGTTTTAATATTTTTTATTGGTTGGAAATATTGTTCCATATAAAGGTATAGCACCAATTCTACTTAACTTATTTTTATACTCTCCATTATTATTTGAGAGTCTCAGCTGTGACAAGTTAGAAGAGTAATGACAGGCTCCACCTAATACATTTTAAGTTAGAATTAGACCAATTGCCTTTTTTTTTTTTTTTTTATAAATAGTCATTACCAGCATTTTTTTCCACTTATCATCTTTGGCAATTCAGTATACATTTTGCTAATCAATTACTTTTAACACAACTTTTAAAGGATAATTGTAATTTTGTAGAGTTATCCTTTACCTAGCTCCTAGCACCTGCTACCTGCCACAACCTGCCTCCTAGCACATCCATCACCCTCAATGTCTTATATTTACCTGTTGTCCTTGGCCCTGTCAAACTCAAATGCCTCATACATTGACCCCTCTGACACATGCACTGATCCCCCTAACATGTACACTGATCCCCCTGATACCTACATTGACCCCCCTGACACATACATTGATCCCCCTGACAAATACAGTGAACCCCGACACATACATTGCCCCCCGACACATACACTGATCCCCCTGACACCTACATTAATCCCCCTGACACATACACTGACCCCCCTGACACATACACTGACCCGTTGGCACATATACTGACCCCGTTGGCACATATACTGACCCCCAGCACATACACTGACCCCCTGGAACATACACTGAACCCCCTGACACAAACTGACCCCCGACACATACATTGACCCCCCTGACAACTGCACTAACCCCCCTGACACATACATTGACCCCCTGTGACAGATGACCCCCCTGACACATACACTGACCCCCCCCCCCCCCCCGAAAACTGCACTGACCCAAATGACATACATTACCCCTCGTAACACTCCTGCAGCTCAGCCTTACCTGTCTAATGTAGCCCATCTCATTCTGACCACACCACAGCAGGCTACATGCACCAGGGTCAGAGAGCCAGAATAGGAGAGCCACTGCCCACCCATTTACACAGAGCAAACAGGGATCTCCCTGTGCTCCGTGCAGCCGCAGTGTCATTCCCACCTCCTCCTGGACCCGGCGGCACCTATGATGGACGTCACACATCCCGCGGTCTCGGCATTAGACTAGTGGGACGTCCATCATAGGAGTTGGGTCCCGGAGGCGGGACTTTATGTACGTCACTTGGTCTCGCTGGATAAGTGGGAGATCGTTCCCTGTTGCCTATGGAAATGGCTAGGGGCTAATAATGAATTTAGTACTATTGAGACCCGGGGCTTTTTGGGTGCACACTCGGGGCTCCAGCCCCCGTCAGCCCCCTCTCCTGATGCCACTGCTTTCTAGTATTTCTTTAAAAGGGAACCTCTCATTATAGGTATCTGGAAGCTGACATTTTTAAAAAGCTTTTTTCAAAATAAATCTTGAAATGCCAATAAGAATTTCACTTCATATAAACTGTTACCTTACTGTAGTGCCAAAGAGTTAGCTGTAATTAAAATTACTTAATGCAGCCTTGATTTTGGTGGGGAACCTTAAAGAGGGATTCCACCAAAAAAAAAAAATATTAAAAGCCAGCAGCTATAAATACTACAGCTGCTGACTTTTAATAAATGGACACTCACCTGTCCCGGGTTCCAGCGATGCCGGCAGCCGAGGCCGATCGATCGCTCGGCCCTCGGCTGCTGCTGCCACCATTCTAGGTGAGGGAATCAGGAAGTGAAGCGAATCGGCTTCACTTCCCGGTTCCCTAATGCGCATGCGCGAGCCGCGCCGCGCAATAGGAAATCTCCGTGCTGTCACTGGGACCCGTGTGTGTCCCAGCAGACAGCGCGGCAGGGCAGGAAATGGCTTGGACTCCCGTGGTAGTCTATGCCTGGAAGTGGGTGAAAATACCTGTCTTTGACAGGTATCTCCACCCCCCTCCCCCCTGAAAGGTGTCAATTGTGACACCGGAGGGGGGGAGGGATCCGATCAGCGGAGGTTCCACTTTAGGGTGGAATCCCGCTTTAAGCAAAAACAAAACAAACAACAACAAATGACAAGGGGTTCCCTCCAAAAAGGAAAGGGAGATGTCATAAGAATGCCCCTTCCTTCTTGATTCATACCAGACTATGCCCTCAACGCTGATAGGGACGATGGCCTTATTTCTACATCCCTGGTCAGTAGATGCAGGAATCTGCAAGGGGGACACGTAAACAAATTTGGAAGCCCCCTTTAGAATAAGGGAGGGGGAGCAGATATCCAGCTGCCCCTATGCAAATGAATATTAGGCAAAAAAAACACAATGTCATCGATCACATCATGCAGTGATGTGAATCTATTGTCAATAACAGTGAAAGACTCACCACTGACACAAACACAACAATAACCCACACCGATGAACGTTTGCTGTGTCACATCCTTTAATAAAAGACTGGCTTCCTCAAATATATATTTTGTTTTGAGTCCCCTCTGGCAATTTCCAGATACGAATGCCCTGTTTTACTAAAAACCTTAAAAATAAGCTAAAAAAAAAAATACAAGATGATTTGGCTGTATAAGGCTGTATAAGGCTTCATGTACATGGGACGTTTTTTATGATTACTCCTGAATGATTTAACTTGACAAATAGTAGCCAATGTTTAAAACTTTTGTTTTGCTGCATTTTGCCGCATTTGTGTTTAGAATTTTTTTTTTTTAAATAGCCAAAAATGAAAAACGCCTGTAAACGAAATGCAGCTAAATGCAAGTTACCGTGTTTACACACATTTACAAGCTGTTACAGGCATTTGACGTTTCAAATGCTTCTGAACATCCGTCCTAAACACATTTTTTTTGTGTTCCAAAACATGCTTCTAAACTCAACTGCCTAGAAACTACTATAAACGGCCCTGTGTACATGTACTCATAAGATAACAGAGGAGAGTTCAAGGGCAGCTGAAAAAAATGCCCAACTGCTCTTAAACATCCATTTACTAGAAGCAGTGTACATGAGGCCTAAGAGGTTCATGATTTTCAGGCTAGGGTTTGCCGATCCTTCTGTAAACCAAGCCATAATTGAATTCCCTCCAAAAAATTGTCTGCTTTAAAGAAAAAGTTGGGCAGAAAATGGTACATTGATAAAATCATGTATATATTACATTGTCCAAACCTTGTTTGTAGAGCTTATAAGCATTTTATAGATTAATCAAAATTGAATTAAATTAAAACAAATTTTTATTTATTTATTTACTCTTTAATGAGAAAATTTGAAGAGGACAACACTTAAAGCTCTGTGATCAAAACATTCATTTGAAGGGCTTGTAAAAATAAGAAGACACAGGCTGACTAAAGAAGGTCTTGCCTGCATGCTCAAATAAATAATTGCAGTTATTGATTGCATTATAGATTCATATGCATTCCTATTTGGTCATTTCAAAAAAATCTTTTTTTTCTGCAGAAACACATTCCTAATTTATGAACACACTTTGATTTCTCATCACAGATCAGAATAACAAATATCCATTTGGTTGCTTCATTGATACAATCAAACTTCCTCAAGTATTTTGTTTTTGAGATGTTGTATCTCATTCTTAAGAACCTGATTAATTAGATCTGTGAATGTCATTGGTAATATTATTTTCATAAACTTGTTTACACCATAGTACTGCTTGCACTATGTTTAAAAAATGCAAATCACAGTATACTTCAGTTTGCACAGAGGGATAAGTAGGCTTTGGTGTTAGTCCTGCTGGCAATTTACTCTTGCTAGAAAGACTAATTCTGTTTATACATAGGAGAGAATTTTGATGTAAGAAAATAATCTAATTCTTGATTGAACAGTACCCTAAACATCCCCAGTTCTGCTTTCTCCTGAAGATGGCACTAGTAAATTTCTGAAGTAGTACCTACACTGCTTAATCACTTTCTTAGTGGTGTCAGAGCTGACAGTATGTATATAAGTACAAGCCATTTTTATGACACCACAAGCCTTCATTTGTATTTCATGGAATTTGTAGAAGTTTAATTTTATTTTCATGGTCATATCTTAATAACAGACCGATACCAGCTGAAGTATAAGGTCTTTTAGGCCCCATGGGGGCAATAGTACGCTCCACTTTTCTTCACATTGGGATCACTACTAGTTTTCCACTTATGTAAAATAAACTTATACACAAGTATAATTCTCTAGTTATCACCCAAATTCACACACCCACAGATATGAAATGAAAAATGCTAATTCCAATATTTTCTAAAGGATCTGTTCCCAGTGGATCCTTGGGAAAACAAGCAGGTGTGCTAGAAAGCTTGTCCCAGTTGCTATTAACCCCTTGCCGACCGGCTCACGTTGATATACTTTGGCAGAAGGGCACATACAGGCATATTAATGTATCTGTACGTTGCCCTTTAAGATGCGGCATTGTGGGACGCGTGCCCGCCGCAACCTCCGTGAGTGTAATCGCGGGTCCCGCAGACTCGATGTCCATGGGGATACCCGCGATCATCTCACAGAGAGGAGGAATGGGAAATGCTGATGTAAACAAGCATTTCCCAATTCTTCCTAGTGACAGGACACTGATCACTGTTCCCTGTGATCGGGAACGGTGATCAGTGTTGTGTCACACATAGCCTACACCCCCACAGTTAGAATCACTCCCTAGGACAAACTTAACCCCTGCAGCTCCCCCTAGAGGTTAACCCCTTCACTGGCAGTCACGATTACACAGTAATGCGTGCATTTTTAATCGCACTGATCACTGTATAAATATGAATGGTCCCAAAATAGCGCCAAAAGTGTTCGATCTGTCTGCCATAATGTCGCAGTCATGATAAAAATCACAGATCGCTGCCATTACTAGTAAAAAAAAACGTACCAAAAATATGTAAAAGAATATGTATCGGCCTAAACTGAGGAAAAAAACATTTTTTACATTTTTTTTGAAGATATTTATTATAGTAAAAAGTAAATAATATTGCGTTTTTTTCAAAATTGTTAAATAGTTACATAGTAGGTGAGGTTTAAAAAAGACACAAGTCCATCAAGTCCAACCTATGTGTGTGATTATATGTCAGTATTACATTGTATATCCCTGTATGTTGCGGTTGTTCAGGTGCTTATCTAATAGTTTCTTGAAACTATCAATGCCTCTCGCTGAGACCACTGCCTGTGGAAGGGAATTCCACATCCTTGCCGCTCTTACAGTAAAGAACCCTCTTACAGTAAAGAACCCTCGTAGTTTAAAGTTGAAGCTTGTTTCTTCTAATTTTAATAAATGGCCATGAGTCTTGTTAAACTCCCTTTTGTGGAAAAGTTTTATCCCTATTGTGGGGTCACCAGTATGGTATTTGTATATTGAAATCATATCCCCCTCTCAAGCGTCTCTTCTCCAGAGAGAATAAGTTCAGTGCTCACAACCTTTCCTCATAACTAATATCCTCCAGACCCTTTATCAGCTTTGTTGCCTTTCTTTTATTCACTCCATTTCCAGTACATGCTTCCTGAGGACTGGTGCCCAGAACTGGACAGCATATTCCAGGTGCAGCTGGATCAGAGTCTTGTAGAGCGGGAGAATTATCGTTTTATCTCTGGCGCTGATCCACTTTTTAATGCATGCCAATATTCTGTTTCCTTTGTTAGCAGTAGCTTGGCATTGCATGCCATTGCTGAGTTTATCTACTAGGACACCCAGGTCCTTTTCCATCCTAGATTCCCCCAGAGGTTCTCCCCCCCAGTGTATAGATTGCATTCCTATTTTTGGCACCAAATGCATTATTTTACATTTTTCTACATTGAACCTCATTTGCCATGTAGTTGCCCACCCCATTAATTTGTTCAGATCTTTTTGCAAGGTTTCCACATCCTGTGGATAAGTTATTGCCCTGCTTAGATTAGTATCATACAGAGATTGAACTGTTTACCCCATCCTCCAGGTCGTTTATGAACAAATTAAATAGGCGATAGCATTATAATATATGAGTTAGCTTGATTAAAACATAATAAAAAAATATAAATAAATTAAATAGGCTTGGTCCCAGCACAGAACACTGGGGGACCCCACTACTCACCCCTGACCATTCCGAGTACTCCCCATTTATCACCACCCTCTGAACTCACCCTTGTAGCCAGTTTTCAATCCATGTACTCACCCTATGTTCCATGCCAACGGACCTTATTTTGTACAGTAAATGTTTATGGGGAACTGTGTCAAATGCTTTTGCAAAATCCAGATACACCACGTCTACGGGCCTTCCCTTATCTAGCTGGTAACTCACTTCCTCATATAAGGTTAGTAAAATCTTGTATATAGTCCCTTATCATCCCCTCAAAGAGTTTACATACTACTGATGTTAGGCTAACTGGTCTGTAATTCCCAGGCATGTATTTTGGGTCCTTTTTAAATATTGGTGCTATATTGGCTTTTCTTCAATCAGCTGGTACCATTCCAGTCAGTAGACTGTCAGTAAAAATTAGGAACAAGGGTCTGGCAATTACTTGACTGAGTTCCCTAAGTACCCTCCATTGCAAGCCATCTGATGCCAGTGATTTATTAATGTTAACGTTTCCCAAGTCTAATTTTAATTCTGTTAACCATGGAGGTGCTTCCTGTGATGTGTCTTGAGGATAAACACTACAGTTTTGGTTACTGAAGCCCCACGATTCCCTCATGAAGACTGAGGAGAAGAATAAATTCAATACCTTCACCATCTCCCCATCCTTTGTAACCAGATGTCCTTCCTCATTCTGTATGGGGCCAATATGGTCTGTCCTCTCTTTTTTACTATTTACATACCTAAAGAATTTCTTGGCATTATTTTTGCTCTCCTCCACTATGTGTCTTTCATGTTCTATCTTAGCTGTCCTCATTGCACCCTTACATTTCTTGCTGCATTCTTTGTAAAGTCTGAATGCTGATGATGATCCCTCAACCTTGTATTTTTTGAAGGCCTTCGCTTTTGCTTTATATGCATTTTTACATTGAAGTTAAGCCATCCAGGACTTTTTGTTTGCTCTTTTAAATTTATTACCCAATGGGATGCATTGGCTAATGTCCTTATTTAATATGCTCTTAAAGCAAACCCATCTCTCCTGCGCGATCTTTGTTCCTAAAATGTTATCCCAATTTATGCCTTCTAGTAAGGTTCGTAATTTAGGGAAGTTGGCTCTTTTGAAATTCAGTGTCTTTGTATTCCCCTTATGTTTGCTATTTGTGTGATTTATACAGAAGCCTTGTTCCCTAAATTGTCCCGTATTTCCACATCTGTGATCAGGTCTGTATTGTTGGTAATCAGTAGATCCAGTAACGCTTTATTTCTAGTTGGTGCCACTACCATCTGACCCATAAAATTGACATTTAGAAACTGGCTAGCCTTAGATGAATGCGCGGTTCCTTCTGCCCAGTCTATGTCTGGATAATTAAAATCCTCTATTATGATAACACTTCCTATCCTTGCTGCTAATCCAAATTGTGTTAGCAGATCAGGCTCACCTTCCTCCCTCAGGTTAGGGGACCTATAGCATACTCCCAGTATTATTTTCCCCTTAGCTTCATCCCTTTGGAGCTCTACCCATAAGGATTCCACCTCCTCCCTAGCTCCCTTAGTGATGTCATCTCTAACATTCACTTGTACATTATTCTTGATATATAGGCATACCCCTCCCCCTTTTTTACCCTCTCTATCCTTGCGATAAAGGGTATACCCTTGAATGCTTGCCAGCCAATCATGAGAGCTGTTGAACGAGGTCTCTGAAATTCCCACAAAATCCAAATCCTCCTCATACAATAGTATCTCTAGTTCACCCATCTTGTCCGCTAGGCTCCTGGCATTGGTGAACATGCCATGTAGTTTAGACCAGTCACATATTATCCTCTTATTGGGTGTTCCGAGATTGCAACTAGGACTTGCTACTATACTTACCTTGGGTTTATGTGCTTTGGTCAACCTACCACTAATGCCCCCAATAATACCCTCTGGAATATGTTCTAAGCTGACTATCTCTACCTCTGCACCCTCCCCCCCCATTGCCTAGTTTAAAAAACCCTCTATCTTTTTGGTCATCTTCATTCCCGGCTGATCTGCACCTCCTCATTTAGATGCAGTCCATCCCTTCTATAGTACCGTTTATCAACTGAGAAGTCGGGCCAGTCCTCCAGGAACCCAAATCCCTCCTTACTACACCAGCTCTTCAGCCACTTGTTTACTTCCCTAATCGCCCTCTGCCTTTCTGGTGTGGCTCGATGTACCGGTATTATTCCTGAAAATACTACCTTGGAGGTCATTTTCCTTAATTTAGCTCCTAAGTCCCTAAAATCGTTCTTTAGGACACTCCATCTGCCTCTGACTTTGTCATTGGTGCCAACGTGCAGCCCCTCCCAGTAATCTGTCCACCAGATCCGTGATGTGCCGAACCCAAGTGCCCGGTAGACAAAATACTGTTTGACGCTTCGGGTCTTTGTTACAGATTGGCCTCTCTGTCCTTCTAAGAATTGAGTCCCCTACCACCAGAATCTGTCTTTCCTTTCCCTTCACTTCCCCCCACTCTCACTGGAGGAGTTCTTTGCCCGGCAGCTAGGAGAGTCCCTCAGCTCCAGCAGTGCTGGTCCCTGACTGGGATCACCAATGTCACTTATTGGGATGCTCCAGCCCTGGATCGGCCTCCCTGGCACTTGCCCCTCTACCCTTCCTGATTGTCACCCATATACTCTTTGCTAGTGCCTGCACCTCTTTGTCTCCAGCCACCTTTGTGCTGGCCCCTCCTTTAGTATGGAGGGACTTCTCAGTGGTGACAGTTGCTTCCCCAGATTCAGAACCTGGGCTTCCAGGGAAACAATGCGCTTACATTTTGCACAGCAGTATTCACCCTCGATCAGATGATCAAGGAATGCATACATGCCGCAAGATGTACAACAAGTTGCCTCTCCACACCCATCGGGCATCGTACCTATTAAATTTAATGAGGTTTGGGGATTATACCCTGATCAAATTACCTAACAACTAGCTTCCTGACACTAATATGCAAGACAATACACAGGTACTTAGCAAGACAATACACAGGTACTCGCAGACCTACGTGCACTCTTGTGGCTCTTTTTTTATAGCGCAGTAAATAAAAACTGCAGAGGTGATCAAATACCACCAAAAGAAAGCTCTGGGGAAAAAAGGACGCCAATTTTGTTTGGGAGTCACGTCGCTTGACCGTGCAATTGTCAGTTAAAGCGACACAGTGCCAAATCGCAAAAAACGATCTGGTCTTTGGGCAGCCAAATGGTTCAGGGCTGAAGGGGTTAATCATCTTTACACAAGCAGCACCAGCATCATCTATTGGCAATGGTCAGCTCCCCATCCCACCATAGACACAACCCTGATGCTTGGCCAAGCACAATCACACTTACGGTATGTCTACACCAGATGAAGATATTGACTGTGGAGAACTCCCCATGTATGTCTATCAGCAGTTTAAATTTCCTTGAATATAAGACTAGATTATTCATGATAGTTCTGCTTACAATTTACATTTTCCAGATTTAGAAGGCCATCAAAACAATTCTCGTTTCATAACCATGGGCTCTAGAGTTCTTCACAGAATATTTAAGGAGCATCAGGGTCAGCCTGGACATATATAATCCATCCAGGATGTTTTAAATCATAATCTGAGACAGCCATACTGATTACTCAACCGACAGAAATGTGAGATTGCTTCAGTGCTTACAAACAATAAATGCATTACTTATTAAAGAGCACTTCCCCACTACATATTTTGAAGGTATTAATAAATACATTTTGCTTTAAAAACAACCTTTAATATTATATTAAATAAGATCTCTTATCAAGTTTATAACATTAGTTTAACAATGAAAGCATGCCAGAAACTGAAAAGAGTATTATTCACTTTCCAAGAAAACACAAAATAGCTTAAGTAACTGTGAATCAAAGGCAAAGACAAGGTTGAACAGCAGAAGTCTGGAATGTACCTTGTGACTGTCACAAGAACCCAAGAAAAAATAATTAGCAGCGCTTACACGTGTTTGAGAAAATGGCAAATCTCCTTGAAGCTAGGTATTTGCTGGCATTCGCATGTTTCAAAGTTAAAGGAAACTACAATTAAACTGGAAGTTGCTCCTGGGAAAAAGTCAAGCTTCATAAAATCCTAAACAGAATATTGCTGTGCTTATATGTGCAAAATTATGCTAAAAAAAAAAAAAAAAAAAAAAAAAAAACATGATAGAGAAGACAAACACTGGATAATTTCATGTAATGTAGGTGGAAAGGAGCTCGGCTGGAATGCAGGATGGGCCATCAAGTAAAAAGAGGAGGTGGTTCACAAGTTGTTGCAGTAATATTGTAATTGTTTATGCCAAAAAGCAATAATAGTTACTTTAAAACTTACAAGTAATCATAAAACTACTCTGAGAAATTTCTTGGCAGTAATCAAGTAGCAGGAGCCAACATCTCATTTTAATACCTGATATACGGTCAGGGCTAAATTAACCATTAAGCATATTAAGCACATGCTTAAAGGCAACAAGGCAACAACCCCTAGCTATCATGCTTCTAAAGGATCGATTAATTTAAAAACAAAGTGTGCTTATGCTTTTGCCCCTTTGTCCTGATCTACCCAATCCCCCTCCATCAATGTATATTTATCAAGATCTGACTCTCAAAGGCTTCATTTGTTACTTACATTTCATGCTGTAGGATATTTTAAGAAGGTAGTACTTTTTTAACAATGTCCAAAAAATAGAGGCTTTATGCACCTGGGTCAAAAGTAATACAGTTTAACTTTTACCCTGGGTTTTTCTTAGGAATGGGACTACCAATTTTTTGGGGATACTGGAGTGAATAAATATAGTCAGTATTGATAAGGTTATTTCCTTGATATGTATGGCATAACACTTGGGAA